>NW_025763400.1:1200000-1800000 GCF_003444635.1 Morchella importuna | reverse complement strand
TATGTAAGTTAGCCTTCTTGGAGACCACATCGATGTAAAGTCATCTGCATACATATTTCTTTTTCTTCCTTATGCGTAATAAATCAGTTTCTTTTCTTTTTTCCCCCTCATGCTCAGCCTTAGAGTAGTTTCACTCCATCGCGAAAGAACCGATACAATCCTATCGTGCATGGACCCCAAGACTTTTCACATCCTAATTACGACATTCGACACCTGCCTGAGACTGTGTTCTAGAAGCCTTCCCCCACTAACAAGGCTTGACGAAACACTACAAGTCTGAACCACCAATCCGGAGAAGTCATTCTACGGAACAACCCTGAACTCTGAACCGTGCCTCTTGACGTGATTTGCCATCTTCACACACATGACATCTCATCCGCAAAAGGGTATATGTGGAAGCTGGTAAGTTTTGATTCGTATATTCCCTACACTGAGATGAAGCTATGTATCTAACAGCCTTATCGCGGAACTCGGGAGTCAAACCCAATCGATCGAGCTGCATGCATGAGGTTTCGGTTCTGGCGTCAAAGCGTGACAGGCCATTCACTACTGCAATGATTTGCTTTCTTCATCTATAGGCGGGGATGAAGTTGAAGCTATAGAAACAGCATGATTGATAGACAATCTCGGTCCAATCCGATACAGGGCATGCCCTCCTGCAACGTCTGTGCAGCACGGAGAATTGAAGGAGATCTTTTTTGGCCGCAAAAAAGAAATATCTCAAAACTGCTTCTAGAAGATTTCGCTAAGCTTTGGATGTCTTCTTCCATTACCTTCTCGAAGGGTCTGAGACTAGCGTTTTAGTGGGGGTGTCAAGCATAACATATAATTGGATATACGAAACAGTAACTTTTTTCTATTTGCTTAGTGATGGTAATATTTACCTCACCAGCCATCAGGTACAGTAATACGAGATCTCAATATTTATAGAGATCTTTACTATTGTTTCGGTCTGAGACGGTAATGTGATTTCCGTCACTATAATAATATCGGGGGCTCAGAACATTAGTCCTGTATTGTAGACAACATAACATGATAGGCCAGAGACCTTTCTTTAGATAAATTGGTTTCGTACATGTAGTTCTCAAGTAAACTATGTAGATTCACTACCATCTGAGTAAAACATACCTTCCATGCTTGTTGGTGTAATCAAACGACCACATTATCGTAAATGAAACGGGCGATACAGCCACTGATAAATAAGGTTCGTAATTGATGGGAATCGATTTTGTTTCATTGATCCTCACTCAGGCATTCATCACCAGCTATAGTCGTCCATGAACCAGTGGTTTCAGGCCCATTCTATGCCAGAAGTAGGATCTCTGCTGGTAATGTATTCAGTCCATCAAGTTTATTGTATGGGTTGCAGCCCACTATTCTAGCCAATAAAAGCTGTCCCTAGTGGTTAGTGGTACGGTGAGAAAGGCTATACTCTTCAGATAATCAATCATTTCCCGGTTTACTAGTAGATATAAAAATAGCGTATTCCAATCTCAACGATTTCAACATTGGAAACCTGGTATCGGGTTTATGTTTCTGCCTTGTCGTTCTTGGGGTTGATTGATTGACCTGATTGATTGCCCAACGCATGACGTCCATTGAAAACCCGGGGTACAGATGGCAGTAAGCTAGAAATCTGGTAAGAAAACCATTTCCCTGGTAAAACTAAAATAAAAAAATTAAAAACAATATAAAAAAAGGCAAGAAAAAAGAGGAACCTATAGTACTCTGCGCACGCACGTTTTGGTAATTGTATATAGGTACTATCAAGGGGGCCCTCGCCTTTCCAGCCCAGAATTCCCAGCCAGTCAGTAGGCAGGAACAGCACGCGCCCCCACCACTTAACTTCATCGAAACATATCCGATCATACACAAACGATATAGCCACCCATCCATCGGTGCCATATTTATCTATCTCTTCCCCTATGCAAAGCATATGTACGTCGACTTTGTTAGAGTAGGTTGTGTATAAAATGACCCTTCCCAGTTGGATGCCTTAGCGATAACAAGCGAGCAAATGAGCAAGTTGTGATTGCAAAATATGCATCGCATCTGCAGCCTTTGACAGAATTAAAAAGAGAGATATCATATACAGTTTGTGTCCTGCACCCCCGTATTCACTGGCTGAGACTTATCTAACACATGCGAGCGACTCGAATCCGAGACATGAACGGCAGACAGGCATACATGACGACGTATACACAGGTTAGACGCCCTTACTTGCGCCGGCATTCGGGTGAAGGTGAAGGGGGTAGGCAGGAGTCGGCCAGTGAGTGAGGCATCCATAAACCTAGCAACTAAAATCGGATAAGAAAATGAATGAGAGCTATGACAAGTGACGAGTCATTACTATCATCACGTCATACCATAATGCAAGTTCTCAGGTTAAAACAATAGAGGCCAGTTTTCCCTTAATCGAACATAGGGATGCGGATCAGAAGCACAAGTTTCTCAAATAGGCCAGATGCTCCGTCGTGGCGTGAATGTTCCTCTGGTTAAAGGAAAAGAAGAAAATAAAAAAGAAAGGCTGGATGTAACCCGCACCTGTTGTGCACAGGGCATCTCACGCCTCTAGTTCTCTAGCATCTGAAATAGTATTTATCCTCGAGTAGTGCTGCCGCTAGTAACCAGAGAAACAAGACAAGCACAATATGCCTGTCCTGTCATGTCAGTGTAAGCACCCACGTTTCTTCGACCCTGAAGAACGAAAGAGAGATCCTTCTCCCAGCTTTCCTCGACTTGCTGCAGCAGGTATTGAAATAGATGCATTCATTCGGCAGCACAAGCCTAAGCCCGGCCTCTCGTACCTGTATATATTTTTCCGGTATTGTAAAGGGCACTGGGCGGCGGCAGGGTGGCAAAGTAATATCTTTCACGTTTCCCCTTCCCGAGCTTGGAATTAGTGCAGATTAATGATATATCGGCGCTTGCATTCCACCCTGTATCAACATGCAAGCATGTCTTTCTTGAGATGGTAAAAGTGAAGATTTGACTCGGAAAAACATCATAGAGGGGAGTGTATCCACACCCCTACATACATCCCTCACACTCGGGGGGAGCCGGTAAAAGGATGAATATAAATGCGGAGAGTAGAGAAAGAGAGAGAATGCTGTTGCGCGGAGATATGTATGGGGTGGCTAAAGTGGATGCTGGCTTCGATCACGAGGGGCCCAGACTGGGAACGATCATTCCTAATCTAAAGTTATGATCCCTGCCCATCGTGCCGGCCTCATAACGGGCAAGAAAAAAGAAATTGAGGTATCAGCAGGCTTATGAGCATTTGGGGTGGGGTATTGGTAGTTCTCAGGATTGGGAAGATCAGTACAATGAATTTTTCAGTGCACATGGGAATTGGGGGTTTTCCGCAGCTATTAATCGTTGCAATTTCAGCGTAGTTTATCGGAAGTTGCATATATTGAACTTAGAATGAGGGAACGGGGTACATATTGTATGACTAGGGTCATATTGCTCCCGCGTGCGCGTAGACGCTTGATTGCGAGCAGGGATTCAGGTTCGGGGCAAAAAGATGCTCAACCTGATTTTGATTCTTTTCTTTTTCTTTTTTTTTTTTTCTTTTTTGTTTGAGGAAAACACAAGATGAACGAGACAATGAGAAGGGTCAAGGCGGTAAAGATCTCCCAGATGTGTATCTACACCTATAGATTTCATTTCGGAATGAGAAGCCGGCCCAGGTTAAACGCCACGCATGGCCTATCACTTAAAACCCTTTTGCTGCAGCCTTGAAGAAAGGTCCTGGTCGAGGGAATTCGTGTCCTCCCGGGCCTCAATCGACAGATAACCTTCTATTTGATAAAATTACCACCCCATTCTGATCCACGTAGTGTAATTAAGGACCCCAAGCCGTTGTGCTGCCTTTTTGTCGAGATGCAGAGCTTTCACGTTCACACCTGATCTCGACCTCACGACCTCCTCCAAATTGAACCGGTTCGCCTTCTTTTTCAAGTTGATGTTGTGGGCTTTTAAAGCTCAACCAAAATTTACCGTGTCAGCCACCAGTATCGCTCTCTAGTTCCTATTAGACTATGCTTGCTGATTCACCTTCGGTTTTGCTTCTTCTTTCGTCTTTTCATCCACATCAAAAAGCATTTCCAGATCATTTCTTTCCTCGTCAAATTTATCATCAAATTTGTTGAATAAATGAAAGCGGTCTCGCGATGCAATACGCAAAGCCTTCCACGTTTTCGTGAATTTTGCGTTTTGGGCTTCTTCGATATCCTGTGGAAAAAATGAGTCTTTGATATCTTCCTGAGCCTGTTGGACACCTGCTCGGAAAGACTCGGGTGTAGGGATACGATGTCTGGCGTGCCAATTAGTAAAAAAAAAAAAAAAAAAAAACGTGTCTGATGTAAAAGTAAGTATGGGATCAGGCAGTAGTGTACCTCTCCTCGTCAGTTAATCCCTCCATTCCCGATGCGTCCCCAGTCCCCTGCCAGAGTCTACTCAGAGTTGGTGTTCCCATGACATAGCGAAAAGGAGCCTCCGAGATGCACTGTTTTTCAGCCTTGAGCTTTGCATCTTCAAATTCTTCCTCGGCTAGAGGGAGCATATCAAATGGCTGGCAACTCTCCGCTTTCCACCGCACCCAGTTTTGTTCTCTAGTGAGAACGGTATTGATAAGACGCATAAAGAGTCTACCAGACTGATTGGGCTGCAGGCTATTAGATATTTGGGTGCGGGTGCTGATAGCCCATTGCTCCTATGTGGTGTCGAGATTAGCTTCTTAAGGAACATATCACATCGGCGGTACGTTGATCCGCCGGCTAAAGATGCTGTTGGCAGGTTGTAGAGAATCTCACATCTTCAGGGCTCAGTGTGTAGGAATATTGAACTGCTCTGTTGGGTGTCTTGATATCCTTCCACTTGTCTTTTGCCCCAGGTGTAAGGCTTAATAAGAAGTCAATCAGAACCATTGCCTGTACGAGCACATGCCTTCTGAATGTTAAGTCGCTGATCTATGATTTATATGCATCTTAGCCTCAATTATTCACAATACTAAACAAAATCAAGATGTGTGAAGGGATGAATTTACCTCAAGCTCAAATAATTCTCGACTAGTCAGATATTTAGGGTTAAACCCTTCTCCATGTGAATCGTCCTCTTCGTCATCTCTTTTCCTTTTCTCTCCAGTAACTACTAGACTAGCTTTCTTGTCATCTGACCGCTTACTGTTGCTTGCTTGATTGTCTTTTTTATCTCCTATGCCGCTACTTTTGATGGCTTCCTCATCTGCTATTTGAAATCTCGCCATTGTTGCGGCAAGTCCTTTTTTAAAAGATTCTAAAGATTCTGGGGCCTGTAATAGCCGTTGCGGATCTGCAAAATCGCGTTGCAGGGACCAGAAAATGGGATATAGCGCACTAGTACTTAGGACCTCGGAGGGGGTTTTCGGCTCCTGCCCAGCAGTAAAAGAGACCGTTTTGGCACCCTTTGTGCCGTCGTCGCTTTTTACGTCCCCCTCAGGAATAGCAGTCGATATTGATTCTTCAGTTTTTACTTCCTCCTCCTTCGTATCAACTTCCATTTCCACGTCTAGGACGGGCTCCAGGGGAGGAGTGTCATCATACACAGTCACATTTTGAGTGTTGAATTCTCCCCTCAGATTGACCCCCGATTTTTCACCGATAGGAAAGCTCTTACTTAGGAAGATCAATATTCGCCCACAGAAAATAGTGTCTTCTGTTTTCGATAACCTCCGGAGTAATTCGTTGAGTAAACGCAACAAAATAAGACCTTTACCTTTACTCCCTTCGATACCTGCCGTCACCCGTTCGATCCGGGACTCAAGATATTGGAATAGTAGCTCGCAGGACGGGATTGTTTGAGAGTCGAAGAGTTCCTCAATTAAGGCAAGAGGCAAACCGGGTTCGGAGATTTCTGTGTGGCTTGTGTAAGATAAAGTGTATATAGAAATCGAGTAAGAGAATGGTATACCAAGCTCCGCAAACACCAAGGCTAAATCTAGTAGATTTCCGAACGCGATCAATGTTTCGTTACTAACAGAGGTGTCTTTTGTCTAAACTTCGTTAGCGATTTTGATTTGATAGCTCTGCAGCGCACACGTACAGCAAGCTCATATAATATGGTTTTACACGCTATTTCAAGCGATGATTTATAGAGCTCATCGACGGGTTGTGTTGCAGGTTTGATTTGACCCAAGAGCTCGGCATCGAAATCCAACTCGCCCAGTGGGGGTTCAAGAGAGCTCTTTTCGATTGTCGAAAGAATTTGCTTCAGGCATGATACAAAAGAATCAACACCTCCTAAGGCAGAAGTGCCACTAGCCAGAAGAGCTGGCGACATGGTGTGACTGAACGGTAAAAAAACAGCGGAGGTACTTGAAAGCAGAAACAAAAGGGAGAAGACTTGAGAGGATGTTTAGACAGGGTTTGCGTGTAGTTCATTCACGCGTTAGGTTACCCGTCGCTTTGGTTAGTGGACCGAAACGCCAAGGGCTATTTACATTATGTGTTACCCTGCTCAGATTCTCATGACAAATCTCTCCCTGCTCTTTTGCCCCCCTGATTATCAAGTGCAATTTGTTTGTCCTACAGGAGGAGTCAGGCAGAGGCACAAGTAGGTCTGGGCACGAGCACCGTGGAAAAGGTGCGCACTGTGCGATTAAATTAATCTGATAAACAAACCCCGGTCTTACTCGTCCTTATCCTTCTCCCCTCCTCTCGGCTTCTTCGGAACCTATTATTCGCCAGGGCGGCTTCACGAACCGTCTTCCATCCACCCCAGATGTTTATGACGGTATTTATCAGAGATCACCAATTAAAACTGACCAGGAACGCTTAATAAATTCTACCGATATTGGAGGAGGGGTGCCTTCCAACCGGAGGGAGCATCATCACCAGGATAGCTAAGCTTTCTGGAAAAACGTGTAGCCTTATGTAAAATTAATTCTTATCCATGAGTTAGATGGCCATATTATTATCTTTGCACCACCACCATCTTCGGTCTCGATTTCTGGAGATGGTGGGGGTTTTGGCTTATTGACAGCGGCTATTGGGGGCCATTAAGGAAGTCGTCATCTTATGTCTTGACGCGGCAAAGCTGTCCCTTGCAACCTGACCTCATTACGGAGTAATAGTAACCGAGTTTGTACTATGAAGGAGCACCAAGGCTCGAAATGTTTACCTCCTACATGTGATCAGTCAAGAGGAGTAGCGAGATCACAAGTTATCACTCGCTTATCCAATACTATCCCCGCACTCTAAGCATGCAAATGTACCCGCATGTATCAAACCGCCGAAAGAAACAAACGATCTTTCCAGATCCCCAACCTAGAATCTTAACTTATGTTAATTTAATCGATATTTAGTATCTCGAGAATCAAATTAACCTATACAGGGTTACAACTTTAGTGAGAGAAATCGAGTGATATCTGTGACTTTGGCGACTCCCCGGACTACATATACAGTGGTAGGTAATAATTGATGGAACACACTAGTGATACTTGTTTTGGTAAAACGCCACCAACATTTAGTGTTTGTACTCTCAGGGCGTTCTACCACTTATTACCTGTCGCTGTACATGTTGTCTAATTATAAGTATATCCCCAGCCAGCGCAAACCCGGGAACTCAGTCGATAATCTAGCCTACTTAATATCAACACATACTTCTAGAGCAACGAAACTATAGCTATTCCCTTAGGGCCAGGGGTAGACCGGCTTCAGGCGGAGATAGTCTTTGTTTCGGTTATTTGAGTCGCGGCGAGAAGCTTAGGTATTGAATTCCCAGTTTCTACTAGAACGAGGTGTGGATTTCAGGCTCCGGGTGCCATATATATGTAATTGTAAGTTACATGTAGTGCCAAGACTTATTGATTTCTTGTATAATGCATTAATTGATGCCCAAATTATTTTCCTGAACGAAGTGTGTAGAATCAAAAGAGCTAGAGATAAGCTTAATTATATCCCTCTTCAATTGACTAGGTCATGCCCAAACATTAGGACGAAGATTAAACCATAAACGTCCTACATGATCGATAATGTTATCAGCTATATATTCCTATACTTCATTTGACCAATGGTAGAGAGCCGGATCGGGATCCACTGCATGCATCTGATATGATGCTCATAGAGTTTACAATTAGTTCTTCTGATTCGTTCCTTCAAAGGGCATTGAAACAAAGGTCACCGGCAATAACTTTCCTTGCGTCAATGTATATATGCATATAGCTTGAAGATCTGGATATATGTTGATCTATGCAGAAACGTCTACCTTGGTTTAACTTAAAGGAAAAAAATGAAGTCAT
Source organism: Morchella importuna (assembly GCF_003444635.1). Classification (NCBI taxonomy): domain Eukaryota; kingdom Fungi; phylum Ascomycota; class Pezizomycetes; order Pezizales; family Morchellaceae; genus Morchella; species Morchella importuna. The sequence continues at coordinate 1,791,719 of NW_025763400.1, read as the reverse complement.
TTCTCTAAGATATGGTAACGATATTTATAATTAATGGAAAGATAGAACCCCATCGGCTAAATCTGGCTGCAAGTTCTTTTGGGTCCAGCTATAAGCCATGGTAATTTGTTTGGCCGACGAAAGGGGCTTGAAGATATATGATTGATATCGGGTCGGGGTAGATATATATATGACCAATGGTATCCTTAAATCGTTAGATCAATGTGTAACGAGGTACTCAACCCCTTTACAGTAATACATATAACCCATAATAATATCCACAGATCCAACTATTTCAGAGTTGATTTCATTACGTTTTTGGAGATATATAGTTTTAGTGACTCTGGTTTCAAAATTTGGCTTGACGATTTAAGGGATACCCCTAGGTCAAAATAAGAGCATTTTATGCCTGTTTACATCTAAAGGAGTATTTCAAAGAGAGATTTTGAATATATTAGTACGAGTATAATTGTTAATTCATCAGAAGGTGAATTGGTTAGGAAAACTTCGAAAGTTAAAGGAGATCTAGATATATTAGAGAAACCCACGCTGGGATCTCTAGGAGCCGTAGAAATGTGTACCTGAAAATATTAAATAATATTCAGTAAAGTCGTCGGTAAAGTCGTTTTTCGAGCTTGGATTTACGTGGGTAATGTCAATATTTTGGTAGAGGGAATGTCATTTTAAGGGAAATCAGACGACTTTACTGATGCCTTTACCTGTCACGCTTCTGTCACATTTTGAGCGTATACACATGGGGGGATAAGCTTTGGCCACCGGTGATGCTTCACATGATTGACGAAGGCCATCGGCAATGAAACGAATCATCACCGAGCATCCTACTATTATACCAGGAGCATTAAGCAAGAATTGCCTGCATGTATATGCCAAACAATGGATCCACCAAAATGAAATTGTATTCCCCAACTGTTGCAAGCCCATTGATGTCAGATACCATTTGATGACCCTGCCGAAATATTTGTTTTAGTACTCAACTATCTTGAGATCTAGAGGGGGGGCTTCATTGGAAAACATTGATTTTCCGGTGGAAAGCAGAAAACGCCGGAAACAGTCAGTAAATTCGTATTTTATTGCCTTTAACATGCCTTTAACACGCCCTTAACATGCCTTTAACGAGGAATGCCGCCAGTAAAGTCGTATCTTATTGCCTTTAACAGGTAAATGCATCAGTAAAGGTGTTGGTAAAGTGTCGGTAATGGGACAGGAATGCCTTTGACACAGAGTAGGTCGGTTATTGCATCAAATAATGTGTATCTCGCAACTTTTTTGTCAAAATTGATGCATTTCCACGGCTACTAGAGGATGAGCATTGAGCACCCGCCCTTAAGCCCTCTTCCAATGTAACAAATGGTCAACGTACATGAGAAATTTCTATTCATTGTATGACTACCTGCTTACTGGCTCTCGCGCTAAATAAGATATCAATTCTGTTGGAATAGGTTTTCTTAATGTCCTCTTGTCATGGTACAATTCCCCGCGCGCCACACACTCGACATTTATCCTCACTCTACGACCTAGAGCTGTTTTTTTTGTGCACATATTCAATCCCCCACTCCAGGACTCATTTTAATATCATAGCTAGGTACGCAGATGCATTATACCATCCATTGCTCGAGAAGGCGTTGATATATGAATGTTTTTGATCACGCGCTGTCACTCGAGCCTTGGCAATACCAGCGTCTGAAACCTTCGATTTTTGTCAACCATATAAAAATGTTTAATTCCCCAAAAAAGACACTTCCCCCACACTTTGGGTATTGATAACATCACTCCTGGTTTAGCCGCAAGTCTTTAGGACACACACTAGCCTGGATTGGAGGATGTTAGCTGCTTTTGCATCCATGCCTCGGACATTCTCGACGAACTGATGCAAACGTGAATTCCCTGAGCTACTAGAGTGACGTGATTCAATTGAAGTGATGATGATCCATGGTGCGGGACGAGGACAAATCTATGCTGGAGAGTTATCCGTTATAGCCAAGTATTCCTCCCTGCACTAACTATAACTACATAAATGTATGCTTGGTCCGCTGTCTCCGCTCGATCATACCGGTTCCACACATGTAGCCATAAAATAGGAGCTGCCCAAGCGGCGTGTACCCCAGCCACCGGTTGCCCTGTGTGGGGGTTCTGCAGGGCCTGTATAGTATAAACTGACATGAGTAGAGTATAGGTGAACAGAGTAGCTTGATGGTTTAATGGCCACAGCTACCACTGTACTGCACTGGTTAGTGGAGTATATTACATCAAATATTACACGCACTTCAGGTCCAGATCCTCAAAGTAACCTACATCTCACGGCGCGAACGGAAAAAATAGTGTAAGATGAATTTGGTCCGTCTGGTTGGTACTGTGAGAGCCCAGCGTTGAGAGATATTTTCAAAAAGAGTTGTCTCGGGCTAGACGTTGGGTTAGATACATGTAGTATACCCTACATAGGTCGAATGCCCTGAATGCCCTGAATGTCGGAGACAGAGGGGGTCGCGGGTTGAATGGTACAAAGTTGCCTATATAAGTTTAGCTGGCAATTATTTAGCGGACCAAATTCATTTTGCGAGCCTTGGAGATTAGTCCGGTATATATGTCATAGTCGCTGGTAGTCAGTCCTTGGCATATATCTGTGTATAAGAGCGCTCTACGTCTGCACTCAGCCTGAAGCTACATTCCCAAATTATGGACCAAAGACATACCTGACTACAGTACCGGTGTTTTTTTTTGTTTAATTCATTAATTGCATGCTACAGTACCGGTGCTGTGGATGTAGTCTCGATAAACTCAGACAATACCAGGTGATTTGGCGTTAATTGGGCAATTAGGGTATAGGCCCTAGGTGTAGTTGCGTACCGCCGGGACCCTACCACCCGCACCCTAACCCTGAGCCTAGTAGTCTGGCACGAGACTACTGTGGATGTACCTACATATCCCTTCGTGTGTTTTCACGACCAGACGCTAATGGGCAGCTTTTACTCGGCAATAAACCTAACCCTCGTTCCGTGAACCCTTTGCTGTAAAGTCACCTTCTGTGACCCCTCTTATACCTTTTTCAGGTGTCTCCACAGTCTGTAGGTAGCTAGACTTTCTAAATACCACCACGCCGTCGCGGGCCTAATATGTCTCCGATTTTGCTCTAACGAAGGGATACGCATAATATGCATATAGTGAAGCGAGTAGGAAGGGCTCACAACCTACTCGCGAATTAAATACCCTGGAAACTGGAGAGATCGAGCGGACTTCCTCAATAACTTACATTAGGTCCATTGTTTATATGTTATGTATATCCAAAAAGAATATGATCATTCGGGGCCGAGCCAGCCTGCTGGCAACCAGTAACTACATGTATCTATTAAACTTGGCGTTGTGAAAGCCTAATTAGGTTTAGTTCGAGACAGTAAGAGAGATGATGTACTCACGCGTCTTCGCCAAGAATTTCCACCTGACTCGGTGAAGAAAGGGATTTCGGTGTTTCAATTGGTCAAATGCCTTGATCTCTCAGTCACGTTAAAATCCTTGGCGAAGACGCACGAGTAGTCTTGGCTTGTGCTAAATACATACAGTACTCTATTTCGCTAAGAAATAAAATAAAAAAATAAAAGATACGTCGACTTACCATTGCCATAGCCGTAGGGCTGCACTCAATTAATGAATTAAACAAAAAAAAAGAAAGAAAAACAGAACATCGACTTACCCACTAGACCACCCGCCACGGTGGACACTACGCTGAAAGTGATAGAATTATTGCGGAAACAGGGACCGACGATCACGCCGAGAGCAGGGCGCAATAATTCTACCGATAGCTGTACCTGAGCTAGCTTGGCGGTGTGCCAAGACGAAGCCTAAAAATCCTACCTACAGAGTCTGGTAGAATTATTGCGAAAGTCAGAACTAAAAGAGTGGGCTTCTTGGTCCGTGCTCACTGCAGAAATTCCTTTAAAGGCCAATAGGACTATCGGGTCACGGAAAACCCACTTTCGCAATAATTCTACCAGACTCTGTATGTACAGTCAGCATACTACTTCCGGATCCAACCTTACCGGCACCTCAAGGCCTCACGGAAAATTTGTACTTTTACCAATCGCTCTACCCTTAAGTACATACATGTATGTAGTGAGGCAAGCCTAGGGTCGCATACTAATTATAAATACTACGCCCGCGCTATGGGGTGTTGCTTTGAGGACCCCTAGTTTCTGAAAACCCATCTAGATTCGGATGAGAAGATGCTAATTTAAGTACTTGAGTTGTTTTACAGCTGTTCGCATAATATTAGACCAGGAAAGCGTCGTAACACATAGTGCGACTGTTCAATCCATTACCTCTCTAGGTAATTCCCATAGCTCCATTAGGGAATCCGGCCGAAATCTCAAGTTCAGATACTTAAACAGGTATCTCGAGTTTCCTAATGAAGAATCGTTCGTTCGTCTGGGCCTAATATTATGACAACAGCTGTAATACAAACTGCATGTAATAATACGAACATTTCCTATATACTGCGCTAAAGTATCTTTTTAGTACATGTAAGTTTATATGCTGGCTTGTAATGATTAGGGTCAGGCCTGGAGGCTTAAGGGATAGTGTAAGCGTAAAATTTCGACTACGCTTTTTGCGTAAAACCATGCCATCCATTCAAGCGAGTGATATGTCATGACCCATAGAGAATATACTTACATTTGGAGATCGCCACGTTTTTCTTTTCTTTTCTTCCTTTTTTGTTGAAAACTCCTACCATAATCCGATTTTTCTTTTTAAAGAAATACATTTACATGTACTTTGTCATCATACTAATTCATGATCGGATCGCAAATGAGACAACTATCTAAACAAAACAAATAACGAACCAAGAGATAGATAGACAATAGGGGGAAAAGAGATATAATAGGAAGCTAGGTTTAACGCTAGACCCCTCGAATGAATGCTTTCCTTAGAAAGGAAAAAAAAAAAAAAAAAAAAGCCGTATTAATGTTCCTCCACAACTAAACCTTTATTTTATTGATGCCCATTGACAGGCATGCCACCGACAGCCGCAGCCATGGCATCAGCAGCCAATTTTTTAGCCTCAGCTTCGTGAACCACGCCCTTGATCACATTTTGTTCATCTGGACTCAGACCTTTTGTGAGCCCTTCATAAATCTGGGGTTGCTGCTGTTGTAACTCTATAAAACGATTAGCAAAGGAAAGATCGCCCACTTTTGAAGGTAGAAGATACATACCCAATAATGCGTTTCTAAATAGTTGGTAAGGTTCAATATTGTCCAATGGAGTCTCCAAGAGAGTTTCCTCCTCAAGATCATCATCCTCATCATCCCAATTGGCGGATAAAACACCCCGAGCAGATGCCTCATTGTTCAAAAACTCCATATAAGCACTGCTTTCATCTGGTATATCAAGCTCATCGGCTAGAAAATTTTCATCAGCAGATTATTCGAGAGAATTGAACGTTAAAGAACCATACCATCCTCACCCTCCTTGTTCCACGCCGCCTCGCCTTCCCACTCATTGTCACTATCAGATCCGTATGAATCGTCAAGTGTCAGGCCTTCTTTTTGAATTTCTTCACGATTCTTCATAGCCAAGGGCAAAGATTGAAAAAGTGGTACGATTCCCTGCATCAGCTTCGGCCAACCCGGCTGGATGCTTTGAGGAATCTGCTCTGGCGTAAGTTGGATCAATGCCACAATCGCCACAATAGAAAGCTTCTTGTCGTGCACCCTGTTGAAATTCTCAATATTTGAAAACCATAGACTGAAAAATTTGTTTGTCCAACCATTCCTCTCGAGGATCTGTAAGGTAGCGGCTGGGTTGTAGTAAATGCAGTTGATGACCATTTCCATCAGATGGATACGATAAGACTTGATCTCGTTAGGTGCTGTAAGACATTGCATGGCAATCTCAACAAATTGAGGCAAGTATTGGTCAGCGTGTCCCCGAAGATTGAGCATCACAGCCTCAGCGAGCTTGCACCCGCAAATGCGGTCCATGGCACCTAGACGCTCGTTCGTAAAGATCTAGAGAATTTGTTAGAATCCCCAAATGTACAACTCGATTGGATTGATTACAGTTGAAATGATATCGAACATTGCTGCCAAGTATGTTGGGTTTTGGATCAACATGTCGGAACCGTATGAGATATAGTTGTCTAGTGCGGGAAGCATCTCCTCGATGTATATCTCCGCACGGTCCTTGAAAGACTTGTGGATGAGTTCAAATACCGCCCACATGGTACCCGAGATTGCTTTGGCAGAGAAAGTGCAACTGTCAATAATCTCAAAGACCTCGTTGTACAGGTCTATCTTGTTTTTAGTAAAGGAGTCTCAGATTAAGTATTCTTGCACCTACCAAACAACTTATGTTCCAAAGTGACTGTAATGACTGGAACAAGAACTTGCTCTAATTGCAACAAAACTCCGGGGGAGCTTTCTAAAGTCAATATCAGGGTTCCAATGGTCTGCAAAACTCCAAGAGCTGTGATGCTCTTGTCATCCAGGTAGTTATCAACATCGTCATCAATAGAGTTAGCACCCTTGTCAATGACATCTTGGATGATCCTGAGATAAGTGTCTCTCTAAAAATCTTGTCAGATTTGGAACACGAAATAGGGGAGGTGATAACCCACCAGCTGCTCTGTGAGTTGTACTGCAAACGGTGTCAACTCCGAAGCAAAAACCTCAACGAACTCCTCCATGACATTGGAAAGCGCATCCACGTCAACCTCATTAGCAAGCTGCAACAGTTTCTGCATAATATCCGCGATGCTCTGCTGCATGGATGTCCGAATGAAGTCATGCCTGATTAAAGGTTGCAGGGCCAACGCTGCTTCAACCCGTACAGGTAATTCAGCATCGTTGAGACATTGCAAGATATTCTGGTAGATAACAACGACATTCTGAAAGACAATTAGATCCACATACGTCGATTGCGTGGATTGAACTTACATTCTCATCCCTAAAGTCAAGATCAGAGAATTTCTCAAGCACGTCACACGCACGAGCTCGGAGAAATCCATGGCGGCTCCTAAACTCGGGAAAAACATGGCGAACAAAGAAATATTCCACCTGATCGGCAATAGGACTGCCCTTTCCAAGGATAATAGCGGATAAGGTTCCAATCATTCTCAAAGCACCTTCCTTTTCTCTGTAGTTCTTCTGGTCATCCGGAGCTGCCTCATACCGGTTGACCACCTCATTAATAAAGTTAAGAACCGTAAATGTCTGCTTTCGACGGGCCTTGCTAAGTGTGTTCAAGAAATTTGTGGCAGCAACATCTGGAGCTGATATTTCCTCGTATAAGTTAATCTTGCGGTTCAAGTATTCACCCGGATCTGACTCAAAAGTCTCGAGGTCCTCATCTGTTTGGCAAAGTAGGGGGAAGAGAACATGGGAGATCAAATTCTCGACGTGGGGGCTCAAGTGCTTCCATGTTGCTGATGGTTTGATACTTTAAAGACAATTTAGCTCCTTTCCTTAGGTTCTGTTAAAGGGAACAAACCACTCATCCATAAAAGTAATAGTGCATGAAAGGCAGATCTTGCTCAACCATGCTTGCTTGGAAACCCACAGCTCAATCTGCTGAAGATATGCCTTTAGAATCTCTGGCGCAAAATGTTGAATAAAATGCTTAGAGAATTTCTCATAATTTTCTGAGTTATTTGTGGTGATGCTGGTAGGGTTGCCATATCTTTTAAGGGCGATGAAGGTCAGAAAAGCATTTTGTCAAAGATAGGGAATGAAAAAAGTATACCTCACAAAAAGCCTGTTTAGGTTTGAGTAGGCCCACTTCTTGGCTTTCCACCACGGGTGAGCCTCCCGGTCTTCAATATCCTCAGGCATGGATTCTGGCGGTGCTTGTTTCCCTACAACTTTGATAAACAAGGTTGCCCAGGGGACAATTGAAGATTCCTCCCGAAGATGAGCCGCCAACTCGAACTATTCGCCTCGGCCATTAGTTTTATGCCAATTAGTTCTTGGACAAGGGTTCAAAACCCACATATACAGCATGCTTGTATGTTTTAATAATCATCTTTAACATGTCACCTGCATCAGTGCTAGTCTCGTCCACCAATCTGTTGCCGATAGCCAAGAGTGTGGGGAAGGTCGCTTGGGTGACACGGTCCAACTCTTCTCTCTTGTCGTTGGCTTGCTTAAATCTGTAAACGCGACAAAGCGAGAGCAAGCATTGCACACCCGCAAATACCGACTGGATATCATTCGAACCAAGGAGCTGCAGGGTAATGTCCATGTAACCAGGCCATTTTTCGGGGAAGTCATAATGAAGGACTTTCCCAATCAACGGCATAAGCTGCTGTCGTATCGGTGAGGCTGCCGAAGCAAGGGTTGGCACGAGCCGTTCGCGGAATGCTGCCTTCTCATCTTCAGAGATGGGCACATTTTTCGGGAACTCCTCGTTGAATTCCCAGGATCTGATAACTTTATTTTTCAGGTACAAGACAGCTGTCGGGGGTGAGAAAGTGGTCGTCAGTTAAACTACTAGGAATGGGTAAATATTCGGAGAAGGGAGAGGTTTAAGTTTCGGTGCGGTACCAGAAAGGCGAACCTGTGGTTCAGGATCGGCTGCTATGATATCCAGAAGTGCACCGATAAAGCCAGGTGTTGCTTCCGCCTGTGAATCTCGCGTTAGTAAAGAGGAAAACTCTCCCTTGTAGAAATGTAAAGGTGATCAAGAACCTGCTTCAGCTGCAGCTCGGCTTGTCGTCGAATGTCTGCATTTGTATCTAACGCTGAGAGTGTACACCCACGGAGAGCTGCGAGATCCATGGCTCTTTTTTTTATACTGATATTTTATGTAAAGCAGAGTGGTGGGTGGTTTAAGAAGATGAGAGACAATATTGGCTTATTGAGAGAAAAAAGATTTTCGAACGGAGGCCAGGGCGGGTTTGGGGGGGGGGGGTGGGAGGTGAAGCCCAAGAAGTAGTGTGGTGTGTGTAGTCGATCCACAGAGGAGATGGGCACTCACTCGAAAGCGTAGACTTTGATGGCGTGCAGAGAAGCGGCGGGGATGTGAAGAGAGGGGCAGTGGAGGGGCGAGGGGCACATTCAGATCAAAGGGACCACTTGAGAAAAAAAAAGAGCGTTGCGGAAAAATGGTAAAAAAAAATTTGGGCGAAAAAGAAAAAAAAAATACAAGTGCTAGTAATCACAGCCCTAGTGATAAGTAGGGCTCGATACTATATGTAGATAGGATGTATGTACTCGTTTTTTCACAGCGTTTGTGAACACAACTGGCATTACATACACACAAAAAATAGCCAAGACAACCTTTTTGTATGGCATGCAATAGCGGTCGTGTTCACAAACGCTATGAATAGACGAGTAGTGTGCGACGACTACCTAGCGAAGTGAAAGTGGGAAGGGAGGAGTGGAGTAGGGTTGAGACGTCAAGTATCCTCTGATTAAGAGCGCTCTAAACACCCTCTACAATAACGTGGTTTTACAGCTGTCTTTCTCCAATCGCCGCCATCTTTGAATTAAGCATGCTACAGAAAGTCTATGGTAGGTACATGTAGATGCCAGCATTTCCATGACATGCCATGCCATGCCGGCAACCCTTTCTTTTCTTCTTTGTGTTTACTCTAGCGGCTTCGCGGGGTAAAAATAAGAGCCTCCCGCATCGGGAACCTACACCAACACGATCTAAGCCTTGGCAAGATGCTGCACATCAATAGAATAGCATCCTTAATACTGGGGGATATTTCCCTAAGTCGCTACGAAACTATGCTCAGATCCTAATTTATAACAAAACGTACATGCTTTGATTTCCCGCATAAGGTTGCATACCAACAAATGCTGCATTAATGATGACAAAAGATGTTTACTACATGTAGGGTATAGTTAGCATTGTCTGTAGATTAGTAAATATGTGGGCAGACAGATGAGTACTGACCAAGTAAAGCGAAGCGCAATGGCAAACATCCCTCTTAATCAACTCCTGACATTCCTGCATCTTTGCAAAAAGTGATGGATCACCTATTATCCTCGCCGAGTTTTTAACCTCTCTACATGTCTCATCTAATCTGGTGATCACTCTAACAATAGTTCCCTCAAGGACATCTGTGAGCTCAGTTATTTGATTGAATGACATTCCCTTTGCCCATTCATAAACTACTTCCATAAGAGCGAAGCGCGGTCTTGCTTCAAAGTCATCACTCTCCGCGTTTATCAATACTTGATGTTGTATTTGAATCGAGTTGACCTTTTTCGCGATTTCGATTATTCTAGCCTTGCCTTTTTCAAGCTTAGGTGTGATTGTTGGTATAACGTCTGTCTTTTCGCTAAATACGAAAGCAGAGAGGAGGGCGACGATTTCCTCGGGTTCGTATTCCGCGAGAACATTTTCCAGGACTAATTCTGTCAAGACGAGCTCACTTGTTGAATTGACCTTTGCATTATTAGCTCTAAATATTTTAGCCAGGTAGAAGATAAGGGCAGATGACTTACCTCGCAGGCTACCCGTCCTTTTAGTAGAACATTTTGGTTGTCATCGATAAATCCCAATTCTTTCAAGACTGAAACTCGTTGCCCATAATCGGGTAAAAGTTGCAAGTTCTGATCAGATATCAATTGTTTCAGCTTGGAAATATTATCCTGAAGTAAAAATTCTTCATGTCGCATAGCAAACTGCAGAAAAATGTTAGACGAAACTCACATCCAAAGGCCTGAGGAATACTAACGTGGGTAACAAAGTTAGGACACGAAAGACATGTACAGTTCAATATAGTTGCAGTCTCCTGTTGCTTAGACTGACGAAGCTCAATGAAAGTCATATCATTAATCTTACTCCAATCGCCTTCGATCCATTCTGGTCTTTTCCAATCCCCAAGCAAATCTAGGAGCTGCGCCTGTAATCCTGCGATTGCTAACTTGTCTCCACGACGAACTGCCTGGGAATCAAATTTTATTATAGTTTTTGAAACCCACTCAATACTGAATACCGGAATGATGAACTCTCTAAGTTTCCACTCTTTTGGGGGAGTGTTGGGTAAATTCAGGGACGGGCAGGCCGGAAACGGAACCAAATCACCTATTTATATGTAAGTAATCTATGACAGTATACTATGAAACTAATTCCGTGACCTACTAGAGGACTTTTTGTTGGTGTCAGGTTTAAGCCACAGTACTTGGAGCAGAGGGCGGGTGCCCTGGAGTATTCCATCGTTTAGGAGTACGCCAATAGTCCTAGGCCCATTCTAAAGAAATTTGGTAAATATTACATCACCTAGATAGAGTTTGGGGCTGAGGAAACCAACTTCTTCTTGTATGACAATTAGTCGTCCAGGAGTGAACAATCGCCTACCATGGGTAGTCGCTAATGACCTCAGTAATACATCTCCCGACAAAACCTTTAGTCTGATGCAAGCATTATGACAAGCCTCAAGATCAACGCTACAGATTTCACAGTCTTCCTTTTTCAATTTTTTCAACCCCTCTTCAGACAAGGCAACCTGCCGTTCATGTTCGGGCATCATCGTTTGCGTCGTGTTCTCACTGAAGCTCCGCTTAATCATTTCTTCTATCTTTAAAGCTTCAACACGAAGAAGGTTGAGGATCATGTTGTATGTCAAGCGGAATTGACTTTGCAATTTCGTTGGGTCACCGAGGATCATGTGATTTAGCGTAGGGTACTATGAAAGGTCAGTGGAAGTCATCTCACAAAAGGGCCCTGTAGACCAACAGCCGGCGCTTCATCCATCGGAGAAACTATGATAACAGTTCCCTGCGGGTCCAATCCTCGACGACCAGCTCGACCAGCCATTTGAATATATTCCCCAGGAAGAAGATCACGGAATTGCTTCCCATCGTGTTTCCGGTATCCCGAAAATACCACAGTACGTGTAGGAAGGTTGAGTCCCATGGCAAATGTTTCTGTCGCGAACAATACTTTGACTAGTGTTTTCGCGAATAGAATTTCAACAATTTCCTTAACGATTGGCAACAATCCTCCATGATGTACAGCTAATCCCCGAGCCAAAAGCTCCCTCATTCTCCTTATTTGTGGTAGTTGTCGATCCTCAGGCTTCAATCTTGCAATACTCTTCTCAATGATCATGTGGATGGCACTCTTCTCAGTTTGATTGCAGTAATCTATATTGCTCAAGGCGTCAGCATTCTCCTCGCATCTCTTTTTCGAGAAAACAAAAATGCAAGCTGGTAAGAGCTCTTCTTTTTTCAAGTGTTGTACGAGGTGAACCCAAATGTTCTTGTCTTGAGCAGCTGTATTACGACCTCCCCTCCCACCCCTGGCTACGGTTCCGCTGCTTTGGCCGCGTTGCTGTGTCCCTCCACGACCTCCCCGTTGATTTGGGCCTCCACGCTGATTTGGGCCTCCACGCTGATTGCCACCCCCACGTTGATTACCCGTGGGTGCTTGAGCTGGCGATGGGTCTTTCTTCCTCGATAACGCATTATTCGCATCTTTCCAACCTTGCATCAGGAATTTTTTGTCGGCGCTGACGATTTTGTACATCGCTTTATTGGCCCAAAGGTAATGTTCTAGAGGTACTGGCCTTTTTGGAGTTGAAATAACGTAAATATCCTTTTTCTTCGTTCTTCCAACCCAACTTGCGAATTCTTTGGTATTTGGGACTGTTGCCGATAGCAAAATCAGATTTACATGGTCTGGAAGCATTATTATTACCTCCTCCCAAACCACCCCTCTCTACAATCATAATTAGTGTTGAGAAGTGTGCAAAACGATATTTAGTCCTTACCTCAAGATCGTTGACATAGTGGACCTCATCAAAAATAACAAATTCCACATCCCGGATGATATCTGCACCCCTGTACAGCATGCTTCTTAAGATCTCGGTGGTCATAATCAAACAACTTGCTTCTGGATTGATTTGAACATCGCCGGTTAAGATTCCAACATCATCAAATACTTTTCTAAAGTCGCGAAATTTTTGATTGCTCAAAGCTTTAATGGGTGAGGTGTATATAGCCCTATTGACGTAGATGATATTAGCTTGGGCCAGGTAAGAAGAAAATAAACGAAAAACGCTTACTTCGTCATATGTTTTGTAGCAAGAGCAATAGCATACTCGGCAACAACTGTCTTCCCTGCAGATGTATGTGCAGCTACAAAGACCGAATCACCGTTTTCTAAATGATAAACAGCCTCCTTTTGAAAAGTATCCAACTCAAATGGCCACTACACAAACTTAGCTTGCGAGTCAATTTTATTAAGAGCTCTCTACATACTTCTTTTGCCATATTTGGTACAAGCTCGTGAAAATTGGTGATTTCTTTGTTCACATCGACCATATGTGCCCATTCTTTGGCCTTTGGCCTTGTCACTGCCAAAGGCAAGTTTCCCTTTGGTGCAAGCATGGGAAACTATCACAAAGGTTAGCTATCGAAGGAAGGATAGGTTCCTCATACTCTGGATGGAGGCTATACCTCAATTGGTAATAAATCATCGATACTGTCCAATTCTGCCAAAGGTTTCTCGGCTTTCTTTATGGTAGCACCCCCGGTCTCTTCTTTATGTCTTCTTTTTGGAGCAACATCACCGAATTTGAAGCCCTCTTCTTCCATGTCTACTTTTTCTTCGACATCTTCCGCTTCTTCATCCTCTTCGACGTTATCCTTTCTTAGTTTGAGACCCCTGGACATTCCTGGTGCAACTTTTAGTAATCCATCTTTGCCAATTCTTTCTTCTACCAAGGACTCTTGTAATTCTAGCTCCTCGGGCCTCTCATTTGCAGTTCCAATATCAATCCCCCCAGGGCTGAACGGAAAGAAACCAGCTTTGCCTCTCACAAAATCGGCTTTAGAGGCAGGTTTTCGCAGAAGGGATGTAGAGTTTTTGGCTGTGATTGAGTGGGCTGGAACAGTGACCTCTCTATATCCTGTCACACGTCCCTCGAGACCTTCGCGAGTGAACCGTATAATGTTTCGGGACATTGTAGGAGCAAGTCCCATAAAAGAGACATACTCGGGAGGGTCATCCCAACGCCTACTATTAATTAGTACATTCGTGAGGATTGCGTTGAGTTGAAAGGATAATTTACTGCTGAAGCTGATTTAACCATTTCGTAGAGAATACATGAGAAGGCGCAAGAAAATCCGTCTGAGTTTGCTTGTGAAGTTCGCCATCGTCAGGCTTGACCCTCTTGCGGGGTTGGCATTCATCAAGAATGCTGTCAATCCAACCATCATCTTGTAAGTTTATACAGGACAAAGTTTGTATGGCATCGATCAAAGTAGTTGCAGATGACATCACTTCAAAGTATTGAGTCCCAAAACTGTCTGATAGAAACGTTGATGTCCGAGGTTACAACAGTTTAGTGTTACACACTTGAGCTCTTCAGGCCGTCGCCGATGCGCTAAATGCTTACGTAACCACAATGGGGTTACATTTACAAACATGTACCGGGCGTTGAGGGTAAATACGATAAGGGAATCTTGCTGTGAAATTGTGTGTTATCTTATCAGATTCTCGGTATTTATGGTTGACCCCCGGTACATGTATAGTACATGTAGCTGCCCTAGAGTTTCATTACAGAGATGCACGTGTTTGTAGAGTGTATACATCGCTTGTATCTACCAATATACACCTATACACCTTGAGTACATTCATCTCATGCATGTATCGAAACCTATTACTGATACCAGTATGGAGCTTCACTGTCAACATGCAAGCCTTTGACTACATGTACTATGTAGCTCCATGTATTGTACCAACCAATCATTGGTCCATGTATGTACCGGGGGTTATGGGTTAGTCTGAAGAACCCTTTTTTGGCGTATGATTGGTTGAAGCTGCAGAAAATGATACTTGGCGCCAGAAAAGTACTTGAATAGGCTGCCCCCCATCTTTTGCAACGCAACCTCCGAGACTGTTTGCACCCAGCTTCATCAGAAAATACTCCCCACAAGGGCTTATGAGCTCAAAATACTATCTAGGGGAAGCTGGGAGCCAGCGCTATTCTGCGGTTATTTTTTTTTGTATTTTTAGCAAAATATTTTGATTTTTGAGTGAAGATATATGAAAGTTCTTCAGACCTTTTTCCCCCATACAAATTTAGTGCGCTAAGGCCAGACCTGGCCAGTGTGATCGATGATAATTGGTTGCGGATTTGTGGCTCCCATATAAAATCCCTGCATTTTCAACCAATGAAGCAGAGTTCTTCAGACTAAGGGTGAACACCCGGTACATGTAGCTACCAACTAATCCTTGGCGCTGAGTGATTGGGCTCGACAACCCATGCATCTAAAGACCTTACTTTATAGCGTCATAAGGATCGGTTTGATGTTGGAATCAAACCTCTCAAGATACTTGACGATGAATTTACTAGATTAAAGATATTGTCTATGTATATAAATTCTGATTATAGACGTAATTGTAAAGACACACGCGTTTGTCTATCTACCAGTCTGGTGGTGGCCCGAAATCTGCCATGACTTCCATTTCATCCTCGAAATCATCTCCAAGTGGTGTACTTGCCGCAAGGGCGGTATTTACCGATTTGTTGGTTTTATCCTTTCCTGCTTCCCTTGAAGGTGCTAGTGAAACATCTCCAGAAGCCGTGGCTCTTTCCATGTTCATTAAGGCATCCAACTCTTCATCATCTGGGCCGACACCGAAATCCTCGTCATCGCTACCATCTTCTACACTGCCTGACAGGAACAACGCGCCTGATGGGTTTGCATGAGCTTGCCCAATAGAAACACCCTGGGTCTCTGTCCCTGTGACTCGCTGTTGAGGAAAGCTATAGAGGTCGCTGTCGTCTTGATTATCTGGCCCATCCTTGCGTGGTTCTTCGCTAGGAATTTCGTCTCCGTCTTCTGCCCCTACCCGAAGAAGTCTTTCTTTTCGTTTACTTTCTTCGATCCAATTCAGTCGTTGGTCCTTCATACTTTTTGAGTGTCCCAATTTCTCGATGATTTTGAGAGTGTCACGGAACTTTGCCTTCTTATAAAGGTCATCCGCCCAAAATTGGTAATATGAGAGAAGTCTGGCGGTGTCGCGGTACTAGAGCTAGGAGTTAGTTTTTCAACGAGGCGAGATATGGGTTGACGTCATGCATTACCTCGTGACCTTTACCCTTGAATTTGAGTTTTCTCGGAGCGTCCTGTCTCAATTTTGGTATTCCCAGGCTTGACATGAGCCTTCAAGGTGTTAACAAAATTCACCAAAAGACAGCAAGTAATGTTTAGAATATACCTTTCCTCGTCTAACTTTACTGTAACTCTCTTTCTTCTAATTTTTACCTCTTCATCAATTCCCAATGTGTCTTTTTTTTCGGCAGGAGCGGTAGGCGCCCGAGTTGATATATCGATATCGGAAATCTCAGCATTATAGTCGAAGAGATCATCTTCCATGTAATCATCCCCAAGAGCTGTTGTTGTATTTGAGTCTACTACAGGCATATTGTTGATAGTTGGTCGTTTGGTTGAAAGCTGCGTCGAAAGTTCTCAAATTATGGGACTCGGTGAGACAAAAGACGCGTCTCCAGAGCAGCATCCTTAATTGGACTGAAAATAACACGTGATATGTGTAGCCCAGGGCACGCTATTGGGGTTGCGGGGGTTTCAACGTCAAAGGCGAACTCGGCTCTGTATGCGATAAAACATCTCAACATTCTCCACTCATAATGGCCGTTCCTCCAAAGCAGCTTAACACTGACTACCCAGTATGTTTTTCCCCCTCATTCTTGCATTCCTTCAATGGTTCGTGGATCTGGTTTGGCTAATAACATCTCAGGTCATTGACACAGATCCGTCAGCTACTCAATCGCAACCTAAATCTCAAACAGCATGACTAACATCTAATTTACAGGCACTTTTGGCGTGTTATCCGCTATGCCCGTCCATCCGACTACGCCGTAGGAGCTGGTACTGCGGCTGTCGGACCTGCCCTCTTCTGGTTATGGGAGAAAAAGTCCCCCGCCATGCTCCCCAAGGGTGCATTCGCACAGAGCATGCGTCTTGCCGGAGCCCTTGGAGTCACCGCTGGTTTCTTAAGATTCTACCTTGGATCATCTTGTATGCCTATTCCAGATATCTACAGTCTCCTCCAGACCAGTCCAAAAAAAACTGATATACCTTAAATCGGCAGTGCGCTTCTGGGGCTGGACCGAGAACCAACGGGAAGTGGACATGGATATGAAGGAAATGGTGGGAAGAGTAAAGAGGAAAGAGCCACTTTATGGAGAGTCTATCTTGACTCCGTACATGCAAGGAGTTGCCGCCCGCAACTCTCGATACTCCCAGGTTTTTTTCCATGTGTTGCCATGGTTCAACTTTGTCAACCACAACCAGGTGAGGCCTTCTAGTATCCCTCTTGATAAAGCAATTCTGCCTAACAATATTGATAGCACGGTGTGGACACGACCAAGTACTTTCTTGCTGCTGAAGAGGATCTGGAGAAAGAGCGTGTCCTCCGAGAAGGAAAATAGATATTCAAGCAACAAAGATCATTTCCCAACCAGTACAGAAATGTACATACTCACAATCCTGTAAAGAACGGCACCCTTTCTTATTATTTAGAACTCTTTCAGTAAATCCTGTAAGCTTTTACTAGCCTCACTACCATCCCACACAAACCTAGTATCTGTTCCACCAGTTGCTCCTGTAACAATGGACAATCCTACTCTGGTTGCCTCGACCCGGATTTTTCTTGTCTGTTTTTCAACATTCCTCATCTCATTTCCTTGGGCTATTTGCTGCCACTTATCGCCCATGCATCGAATTTCGTTGACAACACTTCGCTCCAAACACCAGCAAAGATACAGTTCCATCTCTTCTACAGAGCTAAACTTATTCTCACCCATTAATCGCGCAGAGATTCCGTCATGCGATGTGTTGATAGTGAATCCAGTCCCATACAACGGGTGTCCTAACATTGTCGACATTTGGATTTCAACCTTCCAGCCACCCGGCAACACAAGTGTTGCTTCACTCTCTAATCTTCCCATAAAAGTATCCACGGCAGATTCCACGTCCTTAATTTCGGGTTGTCGGCAGTTTTGTAAAGGCTTCAACGAGTATTCGCCGTGTAGACTAGCAGACTTTGCGATGCCAATTAAGGATTTAAGTAGGCCTTGCAGATGACTGAGGTGTTGATGATGGATGAGATGTGTTGCAATGGGTCTTACCAGGAGAAGCGGAGGCACAGGTTGTTTTCTCGGGCTCAGTGCAGGTGGTGGCTTGCTTCGCTTCTTGAGACTCATTCTGTGATTATATGATAATAATATCCGAAAGGCCATTGCTACTCCTTGTGCCAACCCACTCTCCGGACTGTGAACATCGAGTGCCGTATCATCATCATCAAGTGGAGCCTATATATCCATTAGGTTTTTTTTATAGGTGACGAGAATCAATGATAATAAACTCACCATATCTATTATAATGCTTCGATGTTCCCCTAGTTGAAGTGTCACGCCGTCCTCGCTGGTTCTTATTCCCTGATTCGCCATGATCCTCGCCTCTCTCATAATTTCAAAGAAAAGTTCGTCCTCATAAACAAAGTTTCGTGCGCGCTCAATCACATCCTTAACGGATGTAGATTTCTTGTTTCCGCTCTGTACGCTGACTCCCTTAACCTCTCCGTTCTCTATAACACGAACTCTAAGCATCGCCTTCCCAAGGGACCCGGTGGTAGCTACGTCGTCCATTACAACGCTTCCATCTTCGCCCCTTCTTAACGCCCCTATGCCCTTGCTCTTGTACTCCGCTGCCGATTCCGCAAATCCATATCTCACGCCCAATGTTTGTCGTTCTCGAGGTATACGTGTTATAACCCAACCCTCGTCGCGAATAGCCAGAACTTGTTCCCAGTATCTGCTCTCTTTCTCGACCTCTCGCCCAAGCTTCTCGGACGCACTCAATAGGGCGTCTGCCGCCGAGTTTAATCCTTCCATCTTCCAAGCTCTTGAAACAATCTCATCATCTTTGATCGCTTTCGGACCGGGTTTGCGCTGAATCTTATCGAAACCTAAACTACCAGCGGGCACGGCCTCTTTAAGAGCCGGAGACATGGTCAAATTGCCGGTTTCTGGATTATGCAAAGATACGAGAAAAGATATGTAATCAAGGCCCAATAAAGCCTCATTTAAAGCATGCCTATTTTCAAATTTACTCGATATTAGTGACTTTGAAGATCGCACTCGAAAAGTACCAAGCACGCACATACCCTACCAAAGCTGCCATCTTCACCTTCGCATTCCTCAATTCCGTCGCGCTCTCTTGATCACCGGCTGTCTTATCCGCAGTACCTCCATTAGCTTTATTTTCGAGGTCGCCATGAAGCTCATCGTCCTGCGGCTCGTCTTTCCCGGCAGCTATCTCCTCCTCAAGCAAGCTTTCGTTGACATCGCGGAAATGGCCACGCTGAGCTTGTATTCTATTTATGAGAGACGAGACTGAGGTTTCTTCAAGGTTCTCTTCCGGCCAGGATTTCAATGAGAGTAAAAGTTGATCTGCATTCATCACTGCGTATTTCCTACTCTGTTGAGGGGTACTTCGACGTTCTTTGGTCGTAGATGAAGTTGGAAACGTTCAAGGCCTGAGCTTTGTGCGGAGCCGCACCTAATCCTAAAATGGAAATAACGGCTCACTCCGAGAAACCCTAGCCCTGGGAAATATCGTACTGTCAACACCCCATTTAGTTCACTCACTTAATGCCAGAGCCTTGTACTATTTCCCAATCATGGAGACACAGTGATGGTTTAGGGTCATTACTACACATGCAGAGACTCAAGTTAGGTACAGCAGCAGATAATAAGTGATGGAACAGAGCAATACCTGTTTTGGTAAAACGCCACCAACTTTTGGTGTTCGTACTCTCAGGGCGTTCCATCACTTATTACCTGTCGCTGTATGTACATGGTTCAGAGCAGCCTAAATTTATATAGGCAACTTTGTACCATTTTACAGGAAACCTCTCCATTTTCGGTATTCGAAGAGAGGCGTAATACAACGATTATCGTCTTATAACCTACACAGCCGAGACTCAACGCAGCAGATACTCCATAATAACATATATATATGTATAATTAGCCAATATATTATATTTGTACGGGCGCCATAGTACAATGGTATTCTCCTTATAAGGGTCTGAACTTTTTCAGGCCATCCGTAATCAAGATCTCGCTATG
The DNA here is from genome assembly GCF_003444635.1 of Morchella importuna. Classification (NCBI taxonomy): domain Eukaryota; kingdom Fungi; phylum Ascomycota; class Pezizomycetes; order Pezizales; family Morchellaceae; genus Morchella; species Morchella importuna. The sequence goes on along the minus strand of NW_025763400.1, from coordinate 1,771,612 downwards.
AGTGATTCTCAGGTACGAGTGTGGACGAGTGATGATGATTGATTTGGCTATGCCGGTGCCGCAGCCTACGTATAGTCTTATACAGCTCAGAAAACAGGGTCACGCTTTCGTTGTAGTTAACATATTTGTAAACTTGAGTGGCAATATATATAAACTTTGAGTGGCAGAGCCTCAAGTACATGAATAATCCGCTAAATCGTCTCCTTACGACCTAATTTTCACACACCTACCTACACGTAGGCTCGTACCCAGTCCTCCTACCGACACTTACCCATAATATACAGAATTAACTGAGCTATGTACATATAATATATCGACAATAGCGCTGCCAGGTATCGTTCCAAGTCTTATACTAGTCCGCACCAATACGCCTGTTGGCCCGGGCCTGGTCCAGGCGTCTGTCATACAGTAACCTCATTGCGTCAATACCGATTTAATTATGATTTAAATAAATGTATCACAAGCTCCACCCTCGTTTAATAAATATAAAACCTAACCCGAGAAACAAGAGAACAGGTGTAGATACGGTCCGCTGCATCACGAAGAAATTTCACAAGAATGCACACCACCCAATATACCTACATGTATCATATATTAGCATCGTCCAAAGCTTATAATTAAATAAAAACAGAAGGGCATAATTTACATTGCACAAAGATTACCCGGGTCGACGGCTGATCGCAATAGTTCCTGAACCTGTCCCTCTACTGACAGCGGAACAGTTTCGCCTTGGAAGAGACCTCGGAGCTTGTTCTGAATGTTCTTCAGCACATCCTTAGGCGTCTCAGGAATTTTTATATTTGCTTTTTTCTATAATTGAATTAGCCCTGAATTAGAATCGAATTTTGTAAATACCATGCTTACCTTCTTGACCATATCAACGGCCGGATCATGTAGGAAGGTTTCTAGAACTGTCATAAGTGTGTCTTCGTTATTCCTCAATACTCTAAGGGTCGTTTCACAAGTTCTCCGGAAGGTGCCTATGAATAAATCATTGTAAATTCATGTATCTAAAGGGTCTCTTGAAAATAGGTTTTACCTTCATATCCTGTCACTCCCAGTGCATCAACCATGTTGTGTGTGAGACGGAACGGCACTCTTTCTGGTTTCTCAAATCCCAGACCCTATAGTTACAGGATTTTCTTAGAAAGATCAACTACTTTAATTCAACGATGTCACCACTTACCTTATCAAATAGACAGTTGAAATCAACGTGGAGAGTATCGCCATTAGTTTCGTCAAAGAGAATATTCTCTCCGTGACGATCACCGAGTCTATCTCAGTCAGAAAGATGTTCGTAAACCAATCAAGAAGTACCGCCCCCATACCCCAATATGTGCCCAACCATCGACATAACTGCTGAGGTCCTCGAGTAACCGACCCTGCTGGCAAACCAAGCAGCTGGCCCTGAAAACATTTCAACAAACCATTCATGGAATACAGGAGGATATCTAAGGTGAATTAATACATTTCATAATTCAAACCCGGTGATAGTAATCTATTGGTTTACCTTGGAAGCACGGAATCGGTAAATATATGAGACTTCGAGGGATCTGAACAGGCTTTATCGAGAAGAACACGAATTTCGGAGTACTAATGTATACGTCAAATCAATATCCATAATATTGAGAGAGAGAAATGGATTAATCAATTGCTAACCTGCACAATAATTCCTTTTGCTTTATATGATTTCAAAAGGATGTCCCGAAGCGGTCGTACGTTATTAACCCACTCAATAAGACCGCATTCTTCGTTCAAAGGGGTGACCATATATGTTCGAATATCTTGCGATTCATTAGTAAATTGACAGCTCTTAAAAATCTTAAGCCGCGAATATTATTTCTTACATAAACGCCTTCGACTAGAATCGGTGTCTTTCTTCAAGAAACGGTTGATCATGTTGTTGAATTCCATCAAACGAGCGTCTTTACGTAGATCGTCTTTTGGCTTACACAAAAATGGATACATTTTACCATCAGAGCCACGCATCTTAATTTTTCGAGGCTTTTGTAAAGACGACATGATATCCGCATCGTCGGCAAACCCTGAGAGAATTTTCAGTGATTCATACCAAGAACAAATCGCGAGAGCCTCAAAGGCACAGCCTTACTGGTAAATAATGGGATGAAGTGTACGTACCTGCAATAGTAGGCGCAGATAGATTAAATGGAACATGGATTTTTATAGATTCGGGGGTTGGGGGAAGTGTCACTGTGAGAACTGTTTGTAAAGGTACCACAAGCATACAAGGTGCTACGGAATGATGAAATCCAAGGTCTTTCGTCAAACTGATAGCGACTGCTTTCGAAGGCAGATCAGCGTCACAGAGACGCAGTAACTGATCTGTGAGCTTTTGCGACTGCAATATTAAATTCTTCAACTCATTGTCTGCTTCTCTCCGTCCCTTAGCGGCATAGTTTTCTTTTATCCTGTTGGTTATCCTCGCACCACGACTGGACCTTTCTCTTGATGTTGACTTGCACACCGCTGTAAGTGACCAGAGAGCCTGTCTGGGATGCGTTGAAACAACCTTTACAATGATGTTCTGAAGATGCGTGTAGACCTCTTGGCTAGGATGGACAATTCGAGATATTATTTGGGGAAATGCGGTATAAAACATCCACGCGGGTAGCCTCTCGCTATACTTTTGTACCGAGAGGTGTAGATTGGTCAAATTCTTGAGTCTCTCTCTTAAAATATGACTTCTGAAATCCGCGCTCCCGTGAACTTCTCCCAATTCCTGGTTCTCACCTAGATCTAGCCAAAGGGTTAATACTCGAGGCATTGTCTGGAATATATATTTTGTCCCGAATGCAAGAGCACGAAGGTAAGACTGGCAGACTAATCGTGCTGTTTCTCCATTTAAGAAGGGCTGGCTTTGATTAAGTGGCGCAATCCCCTTCTCGGCCTCATGAAGCTTATTATAATGCCGTCCGAGAAAGTAATGGCCTTGCTCCCATCTAACAAAGTATGATGATGCCTTGGTGTATTTCGAGATGATCTCTTTTGAATGAGTTTGACCTGCCCCATCCAGCCACCTTGCTAGCAAAAGAATAGCTTTCGCTGAGACAATATTCTGAGGTTGGTTCTTTCCAGATTGTATAGTCTCAGTGATAGAGTCGTTAGTTTGTATCATGTTTGAAGAAATTGCCCCCTCAAGGTTTTGTATAGCTTTCCGATGTTGGCCTTCGTGCCACAATAGTTTTGCATGTTCTACGGTCGCGAGTGGTGCACCGAGTCTTGAGGCATGGAGAACCGAATTGAATGATTGATGTATTTGACCTGCCTTCCTCGCAAAGCGAGCACTAGCGAGCCAAGTGGACGCAATATTGTCCTTAGCTAATTCGGCACTACGGCAATCAGTTTTGTCCAGATGCTTTTTTTTAAGGATAGTGTTTTATACCCGGAAAGCTGGAATACAGCCCGGCGGAGGGCCAGAATGTATTGCTTATGATTTGAGTAAGTCCCCATCACATCAAGACGCCTCTCTAGATTTGCCGAAAAACTTGCTTTATCAAAGGTTCCTTGCTGTAGTGTCAAGCTGATTTCCTCAATCTCTGATAATGAATGAAGTTTGACCATTGAATCATGGCATTGACGTAAAGACCCCGTAAGAGATTCGGACAACCTGCTTACGACATTTTCCCGCGCTCTGGCTATCTCCTTTGCAAATGTATCCGTGTCCTGCTTGCGCAATGCAGATAAAGCGCTACCTATTTTGATTTCATAAGACGATTCTATCGAGCCCTCCGACCTCATGAGATATTTATCTAACACGTCCCATTTGCCAGAAATCCAGGAGGCTTCTATGGCAAATTCTAGTATCCTTGGGTGGGGATTTTGGGAGTTGGCCATCATGCCATCAGCCTGATTTAAAAGCATTTCTAAATTTAGCGTTAGGAAACTGATAAAACGTGCGGATAGTAATAAGGCCTACCATGTTGCCCGGACTCTTTCAAGCAGGTTAGAAGATTTGTCTGAATTTCCAAATCATCTGGTTTCTCGCATAAGAGAAGTTCATACCAACTCTGTGCAGCTGTCCATCTTCCAGCCTTCCGATGTTCGAGGATTTGTTGGTCGTGATTGAGAACAGGCAATTTCGTCGAAATACCTTCGATTCCGTCTGGCTCGTCAATCTGAGTATATATATGCTGCAGCCTCTCATATAAAGGCGTCATCTCATCTTCACTTGCAGTGTCTCTTTTCTGGCGAATGTGTTGTTCCCAATAAAAAAGTGCTCTCGCATAGGATTGGCATTCAAATGAACGTATGCCCATCATGTCTGGAGGTATTACAGAAAGGACTGATTCGACCCGGTCGACAGCAATATCTTTCCCAGTATCGTCTTCTAAAGCAACGTGACGATTTTGTTGCCTTGCCCGTTGAACTTGAAGCGATGAATTTAATTTTTTCTTATCGCGTAGCCACCTTGTTAAATGGTCTATGAGAAGAAAAACCGTCTATGGACATTAGTTTCCCTTCCAAATTCTGATGACCTAAAACAAACCTCGGTGCACTGCTTAAGATTTTCTGAAGCCATAATGCTTTCTGAACCCTCCGTAGGTCGTAGTACGGCCAATATTTCGCTGGCAATATTTTTCCGATCAATGTCTTCTCCCGCAATGATGACATTCAATGTGACAAATGGTAACAGAAACAGAGATATAGAGATATCCTGGCCTTTTAACATCCGACCGCATGTCGAAAATATACCTTCAGCATTCACTCCTCTAGCCTTCGATAACAAATCCATAAGTAATAAATGAAGCCAGCTGCGATGCGTCTTGTTCAGAGAGAAAACTGGGTACGAACAGGATGAAACCTGGGCTTTCTGCTGCAGAATATATTTAGATCCCAGAAACGGCGTCAGAGCACTCCGGGCTGTTGTGCTAAAGGATGCCCATCTTTCAGCTGCGACTGTAGAATGAGGAACTCGTGCACCACGACTGCGACTGACATCAACTCCTACTTCGATAAATCTTAGTAGCTCTTGCATTCCAAATGCGAGGAAAGCCTGGACTTTCGTATCAGTAGCTGAAAGAAATGCCTTTACAATCTTCTCCTCCAGGAAAAAAACAACAAATTCAACAGTTTCGTCTGCCTTCTCGAAGTTGTGTAAGACCATCATATCGCGTATCTCTCGAGTTGTTTCCACACGATTCGGATCCACGGCTCCTATCAGGCCGAGTGATTCGGCACAAAGGCGCTGGATATTCAGCTGAACTTTAGGATTAGAGTTTAAATCCGTGTTTTTGAATGCAACAACAACATCCAAAAGTGTCCTTATTAACTGAGGAACCACTTCGTCAGGCTGTTCGTTTATCGCCGCTGTATGTATAAATGCTTGGTTTTCCCTGATGAACCCTGTTAACTCAATCAATGCCTGTTCTACAACAGCCACATTTTCATGGCGACATCGCCGTGAAAGAAGGTCGAAACGTTGTTTTACATCAATGGAACATCTCCATTCTTTAAGTTGTGTTTCAAAATGCGAAGATGATGGTATCAATGCCAAAGAAGGAATCATGCCAACATCCTTTTCGATAGTCCGGGAATATTTATTGAAAAAGTGTGTAATAATTTCTTGGGCTCTCTTCCTTGCATCGTCCTGAAAATCATTCCAGTATTGCAATATCACTGAGAAAGTTTGAACTAGCAATGGACTGATTACTTCTGCCGGCAAGGTCGTTATGATTGCACTCCAAGCATATAAAGCGCTTGTCCGCAATTGTTCGGTTTCCAGTGCTGATTGTAAACAGGCGCATATCTTCAAATATAGTTAGAATGAATTTTTAAGACGAAAGGAGTGAGTGCTGTAAGCAAGGGACTGGATTACTTGTGGTAGTGCGCCACTTATATACCCCCCGGCCAATATAACCATCTCTTCAATTGCTTTTATAATACGAATTTTTTCTACCATCGGGGTAGGTGCTTCTTTTAACAATGTCATGAACTCGGTGAATATTCCGAGAACATTTAATTTGAAAAATTCGTCTAAGGGTGCTTCCTTGCTCTCGGCCGATTTGGTTGTTCGACTAAGCTCAGCTACCAATGCGAGTGCCCTATATATCTATTTGGACTTAGTTATCTAATTTCTTAGGCCAGAATTTACGTTCAAAAGCACAAACCGGTTCCTTATTCTCTTGGTCTGCATCGCCAGCAGCCTTCAGCAGTTCAGTTGCAAGAGTGATTTTCTCAGGTCTTACCAGCTCCCTCAATGAGCATGACTTAAAATTCTCTGAAGCATTTATAAGTAGAGCCATTGTCGTTTGTTCAATATCTCCCACGTCTTGGGCAAGAAGAACAGAAAGAATAAAGGTCATATTTTCATGGCATACAACCCAAGCACTCTTACCACATGCCTGTGCAACCCTTTCAACTATTTCTACCCGTTTCCACAGTATCATGTAAGGCAGTGTATATGTTTGAGTGGTCCCCAGGAAGTCGTCTACAGTGATCCCCAATATATCTGAAAGGTATCCAGCAATCTGCGGTTTGGACTGTAGCTGTTTAACAACACTTGCGCTGATGCTGCGCCAATATTGTGTGAATAACTGCTTAGGCGATACATCATGTATTTCTGCAAGGAATTGGATCTAGCACAGTAAGCATTAAAGATATAAGATAATTGATCAGAAATGGATACTCTACTTCGTTGTAAGCGACCCCGATTATGAACGAATTCGCATGCCCAAGATACTCTACCAGCCGTATCAGTGAAAAATTTAGCTCCGATCCTGCCGATACTCTTGGGGAAAATTGTCAGCACAAAACTCTGTTTGATTATGCACGAACCTTACCTCCCTATTTGGCTCCAAGCCAAAACAAAAGTCTCCTGATACTGCAGCTCATCACTCATCGACTTTGCTCGTAAATAACGAAGGATTTCTATCCTATTCTCTTTCAGAAGTCCTTCATCATGACTAAACCCGACAAAGGATGGCAACGTTCGTCTACAGAAAACACTATTAGCTCACACTTATCACAAGAATATATATTGGTAAAGTATACCCTGCAGCAATTCTAATTTCCCTTCTTGAACTCTTCAATGATTCAAAGCAACATTTCCCAAAGGCCCCAAATAAGCTCAGATGCTTTAAATTTCTTGTATGGTTCAAAATCCGTCTTATACCCATCAAGCCCCACACCCTCACTCTTGAAGAACCCCGGAAGTTATCCAGTTTCTGAAGAACCTCCAAAACTGTGAATAGAACATCATTGCGTTCATCAGCATATGATCTAGCTGCTAAAGATATCCCTGTGGTTTCAGCGTCACAGTAGGAGCAATAATAGTGGGTACACTGCAAGTTCCTTTGATCAAGCTCTGGGCCCTCGGTCAGATTTCCGGCCAAGATACAAGAGATGAGCCCAAGAGATTGAACAACAGTGCATTGATCATCCTCATCAATTTTATTGAAAGCGTCTCTTAACACCACCGTGCTCAATCCTTGTAGACCAGCTGCCCCTTGGTACCCCAGAAGACGGAATGTCTCTAATACCAAAGGATGGGTTTCCACACTGGGCAACTCGTCTTTTGTCATGAGCCTAGGACGTTTTCTACGGCCGCCGTTATTGTCTTTCTGCAAATATTCTGATATTTCAATGGTCCTGAGCCGATCGGCCTCCTCCTGTAATTTTTTGTTTCTAAAATTCCATCCCCTTTCTGTACCTGGTTGTAAGAGAGATCTCGCTTTTCTTGTAATCTCGGGATCTTTAGAAACATCGAGGACAAGACGTATTACTGCCATCTATGAGATAATCAGTCAAGATTTTCTCTATCAGGAATAAACCACTTAGAAATATACTTGAAGATCGCGATCCATAATTTCCCATGTTATATCATTATTCATAGTTTTAAATGCCACAGGAAGGGCCTGCTCCCTCAAAAGTTCATCAACCGAGAGTGCATCGCCTGCGACTAATAAGACTCGAAGAAATACACTTGCCAGAACAAGTTCTGTGGGTTGGTTTGCTTGTTCCACCAGTTGGCCCAAAGTCTCACTAGCACACCGTACTATAAGCAGGCATAAATTATCGCATTTTATTGTCCCATATTGCGATCTTGGTATTTGACCCAGGGAACTCTCTAATGCCTCCAAAATATTGATGCGGATTCTAGAAACTTTTGACTGCAACATCGGAATAGACTCCCAAATTCTCATACTTTTCCATAGCTTTGAGATGTTTTGCAAGAACCCCAAGTAATTGTCCGCGGCGGTTCTTAGTGTAGGAATATCATCGCTAGAAGTAGAAATCCTGGACAGTACAGCAAAAAGATGAATGGCTACGCAAGCTGCGTTTTCTGGATCCTTAATAACAAATCTGAGGGATTGGTGCATCACTGGGGGAGAATTTGTGGGTAGTTGTGATAGATTGATCGAAAAGTCTTCGTCTGGAAGCTCCAGCCTAAAGGAATTGGACATAGCAGCGGTGATTTTCGCGGTGCTATGGAATGAATCGATGATACCTTTATAATTGAAATTCAACATCTCTATCAGCGATCGCTTAAGAAATATAATCACTACCAGTAAAAGGTGTCAAAAAAAGCGTACAAGTAATACAGCTCCGACAGTACCCCATCACCGTTGTCAGATATTTCCACGCCTCAGACTCCTTCGCTGCAGCTATAAGGATAGCTTCTATTGTCTGTATTAGTTCTAGCTTTATGCTTTCTGCAACTTTGTGTCCAAGAAGCGGAAACAATCTAGGCAATAACCATAAGAACAGTATTGGTTGATTCGGTTCGGCAGCATGCTCAACAGGTGGTTGACAAAATAGCACCTGTGGTGATCTTTGAATTGTTAACCGCACCACAAGTAGGCTGTTCGTTGCTTGAAGCAGTAAATCGCTGGTAGAAGCGAAAGGGTCCCCATTTAATAGGACGCTGATTCCAGCTTCCATGACCACTTCCACAACTTTGTAGTTTATCCTCACATTGTCTTCGAGGCTTGCATCTGAAGGGTCCCCATCTGTTCCCATTACTTCTGCCAGTAACTGCTGAAATGTGTCGCGATCAACCATTCGAGAGGAACCACTTCCATTTTTTGATAAATTCTGGACAATAACTGCGACAGAAGAAGGTGGAGGCTGATCTCCACGTTGAGAGCCTGAGAATTGCAGAGGTGGTGGCGGCATAGAGCCAGTCACCGCAGCTAATGTTTTTCTCCTAACAGACATTAACAAACACAGATTTTCCTCAACGCAGGATTCGATGGATGATGATGAGTAGAGAGAGACGGCGAAAACGTGGTGATAGTGGGAAGACGCGTGCAACTACATAGCATGACGAGAAGGGTTAGGGGTTCTCTTATCAGCCTTATCAGAGGTTATCCACTCTCCACGTGACTCTTCCAATATCGAGTGACCAATTGTGATCCCTTCGTTCGTGCCCGTGATTCACATAGAATAGCCGAATTGATATTCAAAATTCTAACTACTACAGGAGTGGATACCCTCTAAGAGGGGAAATATATGTTGAAAAAGAGTCACAAACTGTGACTTCGAGCCTAAAGAGGTCCGCGGAGTGCGGGTTAGAGATAAAAGTCGCTGGAACAAGTTAAACACCCCCAATAGCGTTTATGGTCAAAACGAACGAAGGGATAAGAATCCCTCTAGCTACAATTTTTGGTCTGGTTTTTATCACATCAATTGTATACTACATATAGTGTACATAGCTTGGGGAGTAAACCTAATCCATGCATAATGATTTTAAAGCATCCAGAAGTGAATACACATCCTTTCGTTCGTGCCCGGTTTTCACATTAGTTAACCGAGAGACGGCGTGGTGATACTGAAAAACGTAGCTGCAATAGGGAGTGGATACCCTCCAGGAGAAGAAAGATCTGTTGAAAAAGGGGCCACAAACGGTGACTTGAAGTCTAAAGAGGTTCGCGGAGTGAGTGTTAGGTGAATTACAACAGGAATTGCCCGAACAGGTTAATTTCTACTATCTTGAAAACGAACGAAGGGATACCATGCATACAGTTGTATGTACATGTAGTCTCGTACCCAACCCCTATGGAAAGCTTGCTGTTACTATACAAGGGCATAATATTAAATATACCATGGTCAGCTAGGGGCCGTTGTATGCTGCCAATTAAGCATAAACTTTTAAAAATACGTTTCCGAACATTGGCCAGTCAAGCAGAAATATTTCGAATTCATGGCCTGGCCCAAGCAGCCCCAGCTAGAGCTTACTTTAAATAAATCTATCCTATAATCACATATAGCTACATATAACTAATTATGGTGTAGTCATAACATGTAGGTATCGGAGTTATTAACACCCTTGTATCCATATATATATTAGCTTTCTTCCATGTAAATGTCTCAGCCCTCCATTTAGAGGACCGACCTTCTACTCGTGGCTGCCTAAGACCCTCAAAAAGGCAAAAAGAAAGGGGAAAAAGAGATGAGCTCCATTCAAATCTTGGCAGGAGATTTTTTAGGCTCGTAGTATAGTCTAATGCATACAGGATTCTTCTAATGTAATTATTTCACCCATTTTGGGGATTGAATACAGTGGGACTGAAGAGCATATTGCGTGTACATGCCAAGTACACATTAAACATTATTGACCTCAAGTTTGGGTAACAAAGGCATTAATTTCGTTAAGGAATTGGTATATTAGAACAAACAACCGTGAGACACCAGGTGTAATCATGCATTACTCTTGCATGCACATTTCTAAAGAAGAAGAAAAAATACGCACTCTCTAAATCTTAGTGCCACCGAGGATATCTGCAAGTTCATCAACGACAGCATCCTTTCTCTGGGGCACTTTTTTCTGCTCTTCATCTTCCGCATCTTTAACAATATCCTCTTTCTCATCGTCTTCCTCCTCATCTTCATCTTCATCTTCATCCTCGTCTGATTCTTCTTCTAGCTCGTCGAGTTCATCTAGCTCTCCAAATCCTCTATTTTCGAAGATTTCCCTCAGCGCACTAATAGCGACATCATCCTCTGAGAACTTATTCCCATTAAGCTCCATGAGTCTAAGCACGGGAAGTGACTGCTTAACAGCACGTTCGAGCGCTTCGACACCCTTGGCGTCAATTTCGTTGAACTGCAGCCTTAATGTTTGGATCGCCTTGTTCTTTCCTTGGCCCAACGCTTCAGCCAGTATAGTCCCCCCCCGCGCGCCCAACAAACAATCACCGACAGCCAGCTCCACCATATCTGACCAACCAGTTACAACTGTGGCCAAGGCAGTAGCGCCATAGGATGTGAATGTATTATCCTGCAAGTCGACTGTCTCAAGTCCGGCACATTTTGAGAGTCCATCTCTCAATAGCTTGTCGATTCCCTCTTGCCTGATACCGTTTTGCACCATCTTTACTGTTTTAAGTGTCTTATGCGCAGCATATGCAGCAGCCCACGCATCCATGGACCCGTTTTCAAGTCTGTTACGACCACAAACAATCGTTTCGAGTGGGGGGAATGAAGAATTTGTAGCTTTGAGAGAGGCAAGGTCCCTGATGGCATTAGCGACTATAGTACCGCCAGCAGGACCGAGTCCGTTGTTATTCAACAAAAGATGGCGCAGGGGCCCTGCTTTAGAGTAGAAATCGCGCAGTGGTTCGGCCAGACGGCCGCCGAAGGCGTTGTCGGATAGATCTACAGTGTGGAGATGTGGCAGGTCCAGGAGAGGGGTGAGGAGGGCGGTGAGAGCATCTGGGATCTCGGAAATAAGGCGACCAGTAAAGATATCATCTGCTTTGAATACCTGGGGAAGTTAGAGTGGTTAATGATAATAAGAGAGCATATGAGATAGACCTTGAGATTTTTGTTTGACTTGAGAATTTCACCGAGAGCTCTGCAGGCTTCGATTCCAAGGGTATTTCCGCCGAGCCTTATCTCTTCCACAGTAGTATTCCCTTTGAGAGACGAAATATAGGGTTCAACGTCGATCTAAAGGCGGTTTAAGAGAACCATTAGTTCACCAATCCATGCATTTGAAATTTTCGCCCAGGTTCTCTTCGAAATCTTGCTTCAATAAAGGAAGGTAACTGACTGCGGTGTCAAGCTTAAGTGGCTTGCCATCTTTGGACTTGAGAATGAATATCTTGTCACTCATATCGATATATCTTCGTTTAATCTCTTTCCTGTAGTTAAGTGGCTAGGGCAGTGGCGTTTGCTTGTTTATGAGACGTTCAAAGGGAAAAAGGGGTTTATTAACGGTGGGGTACGTATTTTTCTAGGTGGGGTTTTTTTTCCCACGTGCTCATGATTATTGCCCCCTTCCAATTACCCGGTCTGGTGCCAAGAATTGAGGCTTAAAATCCTTAATTTCACTTCCTAGGCCTTTCAGGGTTCATATCCAGCTCCCTTTACGGGCACCTATGTCATCACTCGTTGCAGGGGGCGGTTTTTGGCATTCGTTTCCGGGTTCTTATTATCTGGAACGATCTCCGGAGGCCGAATATTCCTAAAGTTTGTCAACGGCACACAGCATACGGCAGTTACCGGTGTTCGGAGGTCCCTCACATTGCGAACCCAGGGTGCCTGGACTGAGAAACCAAACCAACAAAAATTCCTGGGAGACATGAGCTATCTCTCGATCCCTTTCTTGAATTCGGAAGATTGGCAAACCATTATGTACGGGGGCGACAAGCGTTTGGTCGGTCGGAGAGCCTGTAGATACACGGATGTCCGTCATTCATTATCAGCAATTCGATGTTACCCTTGCGAGGACCTTGGCTACCAAATATGATCCCCACGCCGTGTAACTCCCTCAAACTGCGTGTCGTGCCATGGTAGACACCAGTGCCTGTAGAGCTCGTACTACATACACATGCAGTTTGCACAAATAACTGCGTAAGTAAATAAAACTCAGTATCGATCATACAGCGGCATGGCCTTCATTGACAATTACTCCCTAAAGCTTCAGTCTGAACCTAGCGTCGGAACTCGACCCTGTAAGGCTAGTCAAAAACTAATTCCAATCATGTCCCTTGCAGCAATCATCCGGGGACACGGCCATGAATAGATCTTACATACTGCTGGTGTCTCGTACGAGTAATATACTCCGTGCTATAACAGTCGACTAATGATGTGGTTGGCCATGATCACAGGAAGTTCTTTCAAACGGGACGAAGAACATTAGGATTGATGTAGGAGGTTTACGTGCGTACATCGATGCAGGCACCACCGACCTACCAATCAGAGATACAGGAGCAGCGATATTCTGAGCAGCGCAAAGTACATACAGTAGAGTAGGTACATGTAGCACATGAGGTTTTTCCGAAAATCCAACTCCATAATATTCAATACTAAGCATAAGCCACTTTGCTTGCTGCACTGCAAGGCTAGAAGTCGTTAGGTGAGGATCGGCAACGTTACGTGTTCCGTGTGTTTGCTTGCTTGCTTGCACATCCGGTCGCTTGCTTGCTTACTTCGGCAGGCAGGGGGTTTCAGGCCCTATCGTCGATGATGAGAAGACGCGTGCATGCTTGTGTCACCATTCTATTTTTTGAGAGAATAAGTGCAAATGCTGGGTGCAAGGGGTGCATCATATGGACGAGCCCAGTCAGTCAGTAAGTCAGGTCAAAAGAGAGGAATAAAAACGCGATTTCCCGCCAACGCTTGTTTCCCGTAGTATTGAGCCCAGAGAGAAATTTACCCCTTGTTTTCTGGTTTTGTTTCAAAATAATTTTTCCTTAGTTTCTGCTGTCTGTTGCTGTTGCTGTTGATACTTTGCTCCGTCCGTCTGCATGAGCAGGCATACGCTCCACATTCTGCATATCCTACATACAGCCCATAACAAAAGCTTTAGAGCTCCATCTAAGACAATCAGGACGATCCAAGACTCTCTCTGCCTACTACCGAGTAGTCCACCATCACACAGTACCCACTTACCCTACATACAACCACCACCACCCCTATCATTCCCCTTAACATCATTCCCCTCCCCCACCCCACCGGTTCCGAATAATAATCCCATTCACAATGGCACCCAATGGAATTCCTCACCTTCAGCTGCCCACACTGGCTCCTCTAGAGCCCCTCACCTCTGGCACTAACCTGCCCCACGTCCCCGCTGGAGAGCTGATTCCTACCGAGAATACCACAAGAGACCCAAGGCCTCCACCAACGCCTACGTCTCTCGATGCCTCCCCCACGACGCCACCACAGTCCCCAGGACGCCCTACATCTATGCGTCGTTTTCTCTCCCGCGTCTCACTAAACTCTTCATACACTCACGAAGACGACGACAAATCCTCCATTCTCTCAGGGCCCCTATCTCCAACGGCATCAGTCATGTCACGCGACAGCAAAAGAAAGGTTTCTGGGGGCAAGAAAGGGTCTTGGTGGAAAAAATCCAAGAAAGAAGATAAAACTCAGAATCTTCCAAGGCTTCCACCTGTCGCTGCTGCTGCCGCGACTATGATTGCTGCTCAGGTTGCTGCCCCAGCTCATACCGAAAGCTCCCCGAGTAGCTCTCCTACAAACTTGACTCGTACGAAGACGGTACAATCCATTGCTCCACCCCCGAGGTTGCCGGACGATCTCTTCGATAGTGGATTCTCGAGCTTAGATAGCGATATGTTCAAGAATTTCAAATAGAACACCAGCGGCGATGATAGGCGGTGCATGGAACGTTGAACCACGAGGAGGATTGAAGGCTTTATTTCCTTGCTTTTTTCTCTCTTTTTTTCTTTTTCTACATTGTGTCTTTCGGACCCCCTCCCTCTCCCCCCTATTTCTTCATAATGGAAAAAGGAGCACAATCAGTACTATCATATGCCCTTATTGAAGTGATTTCAAGGTTCTCGAATAATTCATATCTAAGATATGGAATAAGGGATGTTTTCGGTTATGTTGCTTTCTCTATCTTTTTTTTTTAAACAACTTCATTATTGCGCTTCTTTTGAAAAGATCTATTAGCACTTAGGAAAGAAGTTTGCTTCTAGGGGATATTGTGGGAAAATCGTCGGGTACGGCGTTCTCTTGGGGATTAGGCTTAACTGTGTTTTTTCTTTTTCTTCTTTTTATATATTCTTATCGGGTATGGTATGGAAGGGTAGTATTTTTTCTTTTTTTTTTTTACTTTTGTAAACACCTAATTATCTTTTGCTGCCTTTTGTCACGGAGCTGACTTTTCTGTATTAGCTTCTGTTCTTTGTTTTATGATGAAGCATTGTTTCCTTTTTACAGTTATTTGTTGTGCTCCTTTCCTAAGCTGCTTATCTACTTTAAGTTTTATACCATACAAATGCCCCCCCCCCAAAACCCTCCTTCATTAATCATTTGACTTAAATTAGGTTTGCAACGGCCTATCTGTTTGCATCGCTTTATCTTCTATGGTCCGCACCCTCATTTACCTCTATTTAACCAAGATGATACAAGGGCTATTCTTTTTTCCACTATCGTCTTTGAGTTTAAACGGCATCGTGATGTTTTTATGTCCGTGAGCCAGATTGGGTTATAGTGGGTGGGGTACTTTACGGGTTGGGGGTGTAGTGTAGTTCGGATATGACGCCTCGAGATAATTGTGGAGAAGCAGGGTATATATATATTCAATGAAAGATGCTAGAATGATCATTTCCATTGATAACCTAAGTGCATGCAGGTGCGGCAAGGATGTTGCCACCGATGCCGCTGTCATGAGAGCTGACGAATCGGGTATTATTGTTCCCGCCCTCGTGTGGGGGGCTATTTTCCAGAAAGTTGCATGGATGTGACATTGTCATTTATAGATCGAACACATTTATAGATCGAATACAAGCGAGGTTTATGGGTACTTTAGGGAAGCGCGGTTGAACTTGGGCGAGGTATTCCTCTAACAGTGACCTAAGTTTGGATGGTTGCAGTTAGTTTCCTGCCGTTTTTGGTGTGGCGGTACATCCGAGTGATCTCTAGTGATTTCATCAATACTAGTATCAATCAACTACATGTACATATTACGTGCTTACGAAGATTCCCAAGGTACGATTTTCCATCAGGCTATATTTATTTACTCATGGAGAAGCGGTTATTAATCACCTAGCCTAACAATCCCAAGACCCACATAAAAATTCGGTATTTATAGTATGGAATAAAAACGAAGCGGCGCCACTTGAACTCCAGAACTGCATGTAGACACATACATTTCTATGTTACTATGCTGGCGCAAAAGTGAGTATTTGAAAGGAGGGGGATTCGAACCCCCGCGGGCTAGGCCCATGAGAAACCTCACTTTTTTAGAAGCAAGAAAGTAGTGATTACTTGAGTCACACACCTTAACCACTCGGTCATCCTTCCTTGCTAGTATCGGTGCAGAATTGGTTATACTAGCTCACTGTTTGTACTAATCATGCCAGGAAACCAGTTCAAATGGTGGGAAAGTGAGATCTAATATTATTTCAACAGTCCTCCCCTAAAAATTGCTGCTATGATATGATCTGTGTCTCGGTCCCCACGAAAAAAAAGCGCCATCTTAAAGAATCGTCTAGACCCTTTTTGTGTTAGCGCACGTTGCATGGATAATCACTCGCATGGCTCAATCGATAAGCGCAACCAAAATTCCTCGGGAAACAAGCTTTGGGCTATGCACGAGACTGGGTTTATCCGTGATTGACACGAGTCGGCAAGTGGCAATCACGTGGTATCACATGCATCCCATCAACCCGCCCTGCATTGAATCCCTTAACCTCCGGCTTCAGTTCGGCGAAAGGCTTTGCTGAGCGATGATATTCTATAAATAGCACTTTTTATTCCGCCTTTTCTGGTCTTAAAATGGGCTGTAAATAGAGTTGGAGTATTTTGTTTGTTATCGAGTTGTATTATGTTTGAAGATTTGGCATCTGGTAAATGATACTTATCGTAAGCACATTGTTTGAACGCCGAATCGGCTCGCGTCAAAAATCGAAAGAAAAAAAAAAAAAAGCGCGCAATATATAACAAAATAATCAGTTATTCCCTCTAGGAAACTACATGTCTGTACTACATAGCAAGGAATAGAGCTAGAAAGTAAATACAACTCCTGGTATCCGGAAAACATAGATGCAAGCCTGCCTGTTATTGCCCACTCCGATCGCTCCCAAATGCTAAAAAAAAGGAAATAAAGAAATCCAGGCCCAGTTATTATATTCTAAGAGGTGCCCCACACAGAAAATGCAGAAGGAGATCATGCTTTTCAAATCCATCAGCCCGTGTACGCACCATCTGGGGATGCCAATAATTTAGGAATCAGCTGCCATTCCATTCTCTAATAAATCGTGCAACTCGTCCAAACTGCTGACAGTTTCAGCTGGATTTGCAACCCATACAGTAGTTCCGGCCATGCGTGCCTTAAAGTCGTTGTGTCCTGCGCTTAAAAATTGGTCTCCGATGTGCAAGGTTTCACTCCCCTTGATTTCACCAAAGAACCTCTGGCAACAAAGTACACCTAATCTCTTGTCGCCTATATCAACGAATACATCGTTACCACCATTGAACGCACAGAACGGTAGCCTCCGCCCAACTTCACTAAGCTCCAATGTCTTTTGAACGGCAAGCACAGCTTCCTCGAGTTGTTCCCGCTCAAACTTGGCACCAGCAACAATTGGAACAATCCCTACAGCGCGTGGTTTACGCAGGACAGTGGCTTTCAGTGACATAGTCGATACCGACTCTAAGAGAGCGGTCTCAGCGATGTCAAGGAGCTTTTGGATATCTTCTTCTGTCCAAAGGCGCATTTCATCGAGTGCCCATACATCACGAGAAACACCTGAAAGAAGAGTATCTGAGGTTGCGTCAAATTTGAATAGGTAAGATGATTCACCACCGAGGATGATAAGGTTTTTACGCTGTGCGTCTGTAAGGAGTGGAGATGTATTGATCGCCTCAAGAAGGCCGTAGAGACGCTCCTTATACCGAGCACTATCAGTGTAACCCGCTGCCGTTACAATTCCAATACAGAGACCTTTGGACATGAGGTGGATTATCCGCGGGATCACTGGGTTGTGGGGAGAGAGGCAATGCCCGTCATCATAGAGGGTCACATCTCCGTCGAAGGTGACAAGTCTGAGGGGACCATTTTGGGTGGTAAGCGACATTATTTGTGCAGTGTTGAGAATCAGTCGGATATCATTGAATGACGGCGCGACAAATCTACGGCATGAAATTGCCCGTCGAGAGTCCTGGGCCACGAAGGCAGCTTCAAGGAAGAGTGGAGTGAAAAAGGTTCCGACAGAAGGTACGAGGAAGCGGAGTTTTGAGCGTTCGGGGGTGCCGGCACGCTCATTATTGACTGAAGTAGCATGGTATCAGCAAATGATGGAGTTGTAATAAATTAGAGACAATGGTGTGTTACTATGGTCATTGATGAGCTCTTCAACATCCTTCATAATTTCCCTGTATCGACGACGGGCCTCAATGGCCATGTTGGGGAGGGACACATCTCCGGCTACTGCGGTGGGCTGGGAGTGAAGAACAAAGGGGACAGCAAGGAGTCCCTTGATGAATTCGATCAGTGCATCTCGACGGTGAGCCTAGGCGTTGCGATTAGAGCTCTGAATTGAGGTTCAATGGGCTGATTCTGCTGCATCCAGAAATTATATACCTTGAGAGCGTATTCAACACGGTATCTAGAAGAATTAGAACACGAAAGAACCGATTACGAAGTAGCGAGTACGCCAATATGCAGGGTTCTTGCTGCTTACCTAGTTGTCATTCTCGACGCTAGCTATTTGGGTGTTTCTGGATAATGGATAATGGATAAGGGATGATCTCCTTGATGGGCGCAGGAGCCAGGAATGCGATAAAGATGTATACACGATAGATGATAGCTTTAGGAGCCTTGAGTTGAAGCTTCTGGGGGCATCAAGTGGGGAGCAGGTCTGTGTTAAATACTGTAGCTGTAGCTACGTAGATGGATAGCCTTACTGTACTGGCAGCTCATTGACTGGCGGCGACAGACAGCCTGTCCAACTTTACTCAGCTCCACCGCGCACCGTGTCCAGCTGCTCAGTAGTTTGGCAGAGAATATGCAGAATCCTGGTCAGTGCTGCGTATGATCTACTAGTATTTCGCTGACGTTTTTGAACTGGGCCATTATTGCATACACCCAAAACCATGAGCTTGGCGTATTTTTGTATGGCATGCAATATCAGTCGCGTCCACAAACGTCAGAGAAATACGAGTAGTGTTATCTACAGCCTGGTAGGCGAGAGGGATTGTGATTGTGAATGTAGTTCGTAGATGCGAGCAAATGATAGATGGGCATTTACGATATAGGTTTGGTGCGCAGCGCGGCACAGGCCCGAGTTGTTGTTGGAGAGCTGTCCGGGAAACCGACTGGGCCCGCCCGACAACTTGATTCGCGGATCACCGTCAGGTCGGAGAGAAGCGTTGTATGATCACGCGGCGACTGGGTGCACGCACGTATTTGCGGAGTGATCTATTCTACTCTACCCCAGAGAAGAGTTGTAGTAGTATTTGGTTTGTTATTTCTTCCCTTCCCTCTCAGTAGTTTTCAATTCTCAATTGGAACGGATTCCCCTATCATCCTAAAACAACGTTCGTTCGAATAGGCATACATACATCTCACCGCGAACTCTTAGTCATATTTGAGTCACGCTCTGGTCAAACGTTGAGAGCGATCGGATTCTTGTAATTGATAGCTCGGGTCGTGATGAGCTTCCTAAGCTACTGAACCGAATCCACAAGATGTCAAAGAACGGCTACTTATGCGTAAGTAAATACATATATGTACCAAGTACCAGAAACCGTAGGTTAATTGTATGTCCCAAAAGATAGCTTAAGCTACATGAGTCTCCACCCAGTTATTATCCTCCCCTCAAAGACCTACCATAGGGTGAATGGTGATTACATATCTTAAGTATATGTAGAGAAATTACTACTGGCCCCGGGTGAGTCTAAGCCTCGGAATATCAGTACATACATCTATATTTCCATGTGCTTACATTGCTCCTATTCCTAGGATTCTACTGCCGGCATCAATGGATAAACTTCGTTGGGTTGGGATCAATGATAATACAACCGTCTCACCCCAATGTGCCACTGATATATATATCGTTACATGCGCCTACATCAAGTATAAGCAATTCAATTGAACACTTTTAAAATCTAGGGCACTGATAAGCGAAACGTAAATCCAGTATAATTGGCTTACTCACCACACATGAAGTGCTGTCAATTTATCCAATCATTAACAGCTTTACATTCTCTAATTTACAGATTGACATCCCAGTAACCTTTCGTGTTCGAGTTCGCAAATGACCGTTTTCGGATTCGCATTCTGCCCCTTTGCAGAGGTTAGGGCCAATTGTCAAACTGGCACAGGCTTGGCTTCGGATAATTGAGTTCCCATCAAAGTATTTCGGAGCTTAACCGTATCAGATGATTTTTAGTTGCATTCGAGCCTCACCCCTTTTATCACTGAACCCTTTTAAATTTGTTCAACATCCACTTACTCTCTTATCTTCATTCCTCAACTCCACTCACTCACGACTGCATCCTTCGATTTCTTGCTTCGTTTTTATTATCCGGTTCAATACCAACATTCAGAATGACTTCTAACAGACTAGAGAACGAGGACCACAGCCGTGATGCTGCTTTCAATAAGGCAATGCACGGGAAGTCTTCAGAACTTAAGGGTGGTTTCTCTGCCATGCTTGGAAAGGATAAGGAAGCCCAGAACGCGGCGGTTGATGAGTACTTTAAGTTCTGGGATGGAAAGGGCGCTGGGAAGGAGACGAAGGAAGATATGAAGGAACGTGTTGACAGCTATGCCACGTTGACAAGACAGTATGTTTTACCAACCCCGAAACAATTCGTAACGAATGAAATATTGGGAGAAATTCTTACGCATGATTTTAGCTATTACAATCTTGCCACAGATCTCTATGAGAACGGCTGGGGCCAATGCTTCCATTTCTGCCGTTTTTATGAGGGTGAAAACTTCTACCAAGCCATTGCCCGCCATGAGCACTACCTTGCACACAGGATGGGTCTCCGCGAGGGAATGACCGTTCTTGATGTGGGTTGTGGTGTTGGTGGACCTGCTAGAGAAATTACAAGGTTCTCAGGAGTCAACATTGTTGGATTGAACAACAACGATTACCAGATCGACCGCGCAACTAACTACGCAAAAATTGGGGGTTTGGCCGATAAGCACAAGTTTGTCAAGGGTGACTTCATGCAGATGTCGTTCGAGCCCAACACATTCGATGCTGTGTAAGCATTTCCGTTATCGTCCCATGCCTGGAATAATAAACTAATAAGAGTCGCAACCAATAGCTATGCAATTGAGGCAACTGTCCATGCTCCCTCCCTCGAAGGTGTCTATGGTCAGATCTACAAGGTTCTCAAGCCAGGTGGTGTTTTTGGTGTGTATGAATGGTTGATGACCGAAGACTACGACGCAACAAATCCCCGCCACCGTGAGATTTGCCATGGAATTGAAGTCGGTGATGGTATCTCCCAAATGGTTAAGATCTCTGAGGCCATTCGCGCCATTAAGGCTTGTGGGTTTGAATTGGAGTTCCACGAGGATCTTGCGCAGAGGCCCGACGTTATCCCTTGGTATTACCCGATTGGTAAGAAATTCCGCTCCCCTCCCGCTGCAAATTGGCGTAATTAACACTTATTATAGCTGGTGATCTGAAATACGCTCGCTCTTTGGGAGACTTCCTTACTGTTCTCCGCATGACCAAAGTTGGCCGCGGCCTTATGCACAAGTTTATCGGTGGTCTTGAAACCGTTGGTGTCGCTCCTGCCGGTACACAGAAGACCGCCGATGCCCTTGCATTGGCTGCGGACTCATTGGTGGCTGGTGCCAAGGAGAATCTGTTCACTCCTATGTACATGATGATTGCCAGGAAGCCCTTAAACGCTTAAGTGTGGTCTATGGGTTTGAGATTCTGATGATCAAATAATTAGTTCTTTTGGATGGCATAGGGACAAGGGTTTCGGGGAAAATTATGCGCTTAGCTATGTAATCTAGTAATAATTCGATTCGGTGGAGTTTCTCGTGTATTTATTATATCTTGTATTTTTACTGTGATGTTGGGTTGGATATTTAAGTGAACTAAACGCTTGGTTGTCTCAAGATTATTAGCCTGTTCTTTGGCTCGCTGTATACTGTATGAGGTATACCTTATTCTCGCAACTTAAGCTTATCACGCTAATATAGAAATTATCTTGGGATATCATGGCGTGGAAAGACGTACGCAGGTGGACCTCTGGTTAGGATTGACGGTGTTGGTGAAACCAGGCTAGGGTACCGGTTTTAAAGTTGAGGCGGGACATAACATGCCTCAGTCAATCTGGAACCCACCCTCGGTGGTTAATTCGAGTCGTCTCCAATAGATAAGCTGAACTAGCTAGGCCACCTTTAAAATAGATAAATGTCTAGAGCTGGCTGTTTGGACATTTGGATTGTTTTGAAATGCCATATATGATGCATTTCAATTTAGCACTAATTTTTATAAGTGTAAACACATGGACTTGTGTACTTTGCTTACTTACTTAGCAGTGCGTCTTTAGATTGTTCTTGCGCAGAGAAGCTTCCTGCTATAGCCCTGTAAACTTGCCTTAGGGCCAACAGTGTGTATTCACTGTGATTTTAATAAGACTCCGACAAGGGTCAATGGAACAGAGTATCTTCAGAGCTTTCCAGTCTATGCCACATGATTTCTGATTATTGCTCTATAGTTTGCCAGAATTATGTGGATTCTTCCCATTTGGGCACAGAGAATAGACGTCTCCGTTGTTTATCCCTTACACCATATACCAAACTGTATTATTTGCATGCTAAAAACAATTCTCGCTTTTTAGATCATCTTAGCCCTAACTAGTACAAGCCGATCTATGTAGTATTGCCCGATCCGTCTAACCTAGCACAGCATCTTAAGCAGGCGTCAAAGCCTTCAACTCCTCAGCCTTAAACAGCCCCTTCTTAACCATCGCCGCAGCTTGCTCAGTGTAAGCAGCTTTGACCGCATCCACCGACTTATCCTTCTGTAATCGTACGGCAAATTCGCCCAGGTCCTCGGGATCGATCTTTGAAATGATCAAGTCAACATCAGAAAGAAGGTCATCAATGACCTTGGGAGAAGCGTCGCCAGACACAAAGTAGTTTGTGTCCTTGACAGCTCCCTTGAGTACACGCCTGTTTTTCTTGACGGCGGTCTTGGCGGCCTCCTTGGCCTTCTTGGAGTCGGCTTGCTTGAGTTTTGCTGCGGCCTCCTCCTCCTCCTTGCGTTTCTTATCCCCCTCCTCCCTGATGCGCTTCTCCTCCGCTGCACGCTTTTCTTCGGCCTCACGAGCGTCGCGCTTGGCATTGCGCTGCTTCTTCTCCTCGTCCTTGAACTTCTTGATTCTAGTATCGAGGGCGAGAACGTCGTCAACGAGCTTACGAAGACGGGCGGTGTCCTCTGTCTTTCTCTTAGCACGAGAAGCCTTGTTCTTTCGCTCGACAAATCGCTTCTGATCACGGTTCTCGTTGTCATCTGGGACGTCCTCGTCGAGGTATTCGAATGTACGCCATGAGTCGAAGTTGTACCAGAAGTTGTAAAATTCTTCAACATCCGCCTTGGTTGAGGATTCGTCGCCGAATTTAGGGACTGGCTGCTTCTTTGAAAAACGGGCCTCAGACTCAAAAACGGCAGACCAGAGCTTATAAAAGTTTCCTTTCGCCTTCTTTGACGGTGGCTCGCGGTTGGCACCCTCATCAACGGAATCGAATTGACGACGTCTCACGGGGTCAGAAAGAACCTCCATGGCTATACTTATTGTTAGTATGAAAGTGGCTATGGGAACATTATATTATGGTGTACCTTTCTGGATACACTTGAAGAATGAGTCGTCTTCGGTAGCACCACTAGCAGCCTTCTTGTCGGGGTGATGCTTGAGGACCTTTCTGCGGTGGGCCTTCTTGATCTGCTCATCCGTCGCCTTGTAACGGTATTTTGAGATACCGAGGACGGCATAGTGATCTTGGTTCTGTATTCGTAGATCGATTAGCGTTAAATTATTAATTACTAAAGACTAAAATAGCAATCTTTACATACCTTCCAGTCCTTTGGATCTCTCTGGAGAAGCATTGCGTCTTCAGGCTCATCCACCTCAGAGCCGTCGTCGTCTTCGATATTCTTTACATTCTGCGAGGCTTGAATGCGATCATCCTCAGAGAAGGTGCGCGAGTGACGCTTCTATTGGGAGTCGAGACGAATCAGCTTATGAAAAATTGATTATCAGAGAAAAAGTTTAGAGCTTACTCTTCGGGCATGAGCGAGGAAGTGAGGTCCGACAGGCTCAAGTTTTCGGTTGACTGAAGAGGAGAGCGGGGCATGGACGACGAAATTTGATTCGGCTGACCATCCCTCAGGAAGAGAGGGGAGAGGCTTGAGTGATTTGACCGAGGCCATCGTTACTATTGATGGTTGGTTGTTTCAAACGTGAAGTATATGTTATGGTGTACAAAAATGTTGAAGAACTTCTCGGACGAGGGGTTGTACGTGGGTGGAAAATAAAAACCTTCGTTAGTGGTGGGCGTTGTGGTGGGTGCTATCACGTGTGTGGATAGTACTGTGCTGTTTCATCGATCCAAGAGACGTTAAAAAGAGCTCTATTTCGGTGGACCGGCTTCGGCGTATCAGTATTTATCTCTTGCCTTTTACCAGAGATAACCATGCGTACGAGCACTAGCGGTCCCTTAATAATCTTTGGAAACAATCAGCGAAAGCGACGCTCGTTCGAACCCTGCTCCTTTCACTTATATTTTGTTTTTTACTTGGTATCTCCCGTGGAGATCATGGTGTCTCACCCGCACAAGATGACACTCATCTGCACACTTCTGTTTTAATGTAAAGCGGCTAGACACTTTCCTTATCCAAGTACGGCATCTGTACCCTGCAGAGCGGCGAGTTCCGTGTGGTACCCACCCAGGTGACTGTACGTACCTGTAGATAAAGGGACGAAACCTCCCTTCCAACAACCACTATCCCACAACAAACGCTATGAAGAAGCTTCATTTGTTACTCCCCGTCTTGATACAGCTCGCGACAGCTATACAGCCCTCTGCGCGCGATCCGTTGCCCAACCAGCAGTTCCGTGACCTGAAATGGGGGCAACTCAACTTCTTGCACACCACCGATAAGTCAGTTTTTGCGTTTTTCTCCAAGCTGTGATGATGTTGAAGGAACTAACGTGGAGAAAAGTCACGGTTGGCATGCAGGGCATCTTCAGGAACCGCAGTACTCGGCGGATTTCGGGGACTATATCTCGTTTGTTAAGCACATGCGGCGACTCGCCGACGAGAAGGAGGCAGATCTTGTTGTGGTCGATACAGGCGACCGCGCTGAAGGTAAGGAAGCTATCATCTAGTAGGAGATAGTACCGTGGCTTATTCTCTGTTTTGGTTTTTAGGCAACGGTCTATGGGATGCGTCGGACCCGAAGGGGAATTATACGAGGAACTTCTACCACAAGCTCGACATAGATGTTATCACCAATGGTAACCACGAGCTATACAACAAAACTACAGCCCAAAATGAGTTTGACGAGATGATTCCATACTACAACGGGAAATACGTCGCGTCGAATGTTGATATCGATGTAGAAGGGAAATGGGAGCCCTTTGCGAACAGGTCTCATAAGCTAGTGACGAAGAATTTGGGACTGAAGATCACATCGTTTGGTTTCCTTTTCAATTTTACTGGGAATTACAATAACACTCGGGTTAAGGCTCCCAGCGTGGTGATAAAGGAGGACTGGTTTCACGAAGCCATTTCCGACAAGGATGTTGATTTGTTCATGGTTATCGGGCACATTGATGTCGAGGACCATGAGCTCAGTATGGTTCTGGCGGCAATTCGTGAAATAAACCCGGATGTCCCGGTTCAGATCTTTGGGGGCCACAGCCATCTCAGGAAATTTGTCCAGTATGATGACAAGTCAACCGCGCTGGAGTCTGGGCGTTATTTCGAGACTGTTGGGTTCTTGAGTATCGATGGTCTTGCGACAAAGGCAAAGAAAGCTGCACCAAAGCTGAACTTCTTTAGGCGATACATTGACGCAAACAGAGTCGGGTACCAACACCACACCGGAACAAATGAAGACACCTTTGATACCCCTGAAGGCCTGGAAATGTCCACAGAACTCACCAAATATCGTGCAGAATTGGGTCTTGACCGTCTAATCGGCTGTGCGCCGCAGGATTGGTCCCTTAACAAGGATATGTACGGCAGTCCTAACAACTGGTACACTTTCCTCGAGGAAACTGTTCTTCCCAAGGTTGTCACCAACAAAGACCGCCATGATATCCCACGTATAATTTTTATCAACACTGGCTCTCAGCGATTTGACGTCTTCAAGGGCCCATTTACATATGACACTAGCTTCCTTGTTTCTCCATTCACAAGCAAATTCAGATTTACCCCGAATGTGCCATGGGAATATGCCTCGCAGCTCCGTGAATATTTCGAGGACGACTCAAACCCATATTTCCACACCCTCGGGGGCCCCGAGCGTGAAGGCCCGCGGCCACAAGCCCTCAAGTCAAACTCTTTCCGAGTGAACCAGAGACAGCAGAACGTCCTCGTCAATGGTGCCCCATCCACCATAGTCCCGGGTTATACCACCTGCGATGATTTTGGCAACGATGGTGACGACACAGTTCACTCTAGGATCATCTGGCACTTTGCTCCCAAGGTTATCCAGGGCAATGCCTCTTTCCCTGACGGCTGGGAGACTAGCCCTCCTGAGGCCGTGGATGTAGTTTTCATGGATTTCATTGGGTGGAATGTTGCGGCGGGGCTGAACGAAATTTCGGGAAACGATTCGTACAGGGCTGTTGATTTCCAGCCTTATATGGGCGAGGAAGATACAATGACGAAGTTGCTACTAGATTATGTGGAGAAGGAGTGGAGACATGATTGTGTTTAAGAGGGGCGTGGTGTCCTAAATGTGTTATGGGCAATGTTTTGTGTATCAGTAATGCTTTGTAAGTGTATATGTCGACTTGATTTTTGCATGCGTTTTTATTTGGATCAGCAATGTATAGGAATTATGTTATAATGTAGGCGGGAGAGGGGAGTGACTGAGTACTGATGGTCTTTATCGTTTTACATGCATGCATACCAGCGATAGTTTAGCAATATTATACATATCAGAAGTATGTAGAGTTCAAGTTGTATTCTATAGTTACATGTAGCCCTACCAAAATTAAAAAAGAAGAGCAGATAGCGGCCCCATGACAGTTACCCGCTCACAACCGTGGCCCACGTCCTTGCAAGGTCACAGTCAGTCATCCAGTATCCGAGTTCTCGTAGGTGTCCTGCTTAGCTCATACCGTGGCATCCTTTGAACCACTAGAATATCATCAAGCCGGTCCGAGAGCTTTTGCTAACCTCTCAAAATCACTAACTCTAGGGCTATATCTAAGATCTGATTTCGGCCACCAAGCCGGCAGACCCTGAACGATACAAACAGCGGCCCCAGTGGGTGGAATGAGTTGCAAAAACTACAGCACTGGCCATGGCCTTGTTGGATATGTGTGATCGTTCATTACAGGGCAGTAATTAAGAACGTCACGGTGTCGAACAGGGAAGAACCCGCAGTCAAGAGGAATGGTGTCCTACACGGGCTCCTATAAGATAGCTCATCTTGGCTCCTGATATCGACAACAACTGAAGCTTTCAGACTCGCCCTACTTTCAGCACGCTTCTAACACTGCAAAAAATTAATCTGTCCCACACGCTACTCACAGTTGGACCGAGTCATAATCCATGATGCACCATATTTAATTAATTGATTACTTCATTAATTGTATGCAAATGATGCGCCACATCCACAGTTAGCAATGGATCATATTATCGAAAGAAAAAGGTATTCATCTATTTTGAGTATTCATAAAATGACTACATGATGAACATCCCCCTGTGCACACATATAAGCCTGGGTCTACATGTTTGCCGTAGCTGTCTTGGGGGCATTCATGAACCGCCAATTCATGGTGGCCAAGATGGTGTACATGGACCTACACGTTTGCATCAAATTAGCACAATCTCACAGTTACCGCCAAGGGGGATAGGGGGGGGGGGGGCAGGAAGGGAAGCAGGAGGGGAAGAGGAGGGGTTTCTCTACTTTATACACGGCACCTCCACCCCCACACTCTCCGCAATTCTCCACACGTTCCCACAATACGCCTCAAGCTCCATCTGAAACCCCTTCCTCGCATCCTGAAGCATACTCGGCACGATAGGTGGCGCCTTCAATGTCCACCCCATGCGCTCCTCAACCAACGTATCCGCATCAATCTTCACGCCTACCGCATTCGCCGTCTTAGCCACCTCACGGATGATCTTCTCCACCAGCTCCACCGCCTGCGGCGAACTCGCGAGGAAAGACTGCGTGTCCAGATTGGTAGCCGCGCACACCACGTTCCATGACCCGTTCCAACCCAGCTTGCCCCAGCGTTCAACGTGGATCTCGTCGGTGGCAGCACACGGGAAGCCTGATGCGTCAAACAACGCGGCGAGGTACTGGATCTTTGACCTGTCGGTTGGGTTGTCCGCGCGGTCGTAGAGACCGATGGTCATTGTTGCGATGGCGCCATACTGGAGGATGTGGCCTGGGGAGGGCTGGCTGGCGGTGATGTAGGCGACGCCTGAGGCGATTGGGTTGGCTGGAAAAGCCTCGCGGTAGGGTTTCTCGATGCCGACGCCGTTCTGGATGAGCACAATGGGGACATCGGATTGTAGGGGGAAGCGGGCGAGTGGGAGGGAGGCCTGTGGGAGGACTTTGGTGGTCACGATCACGTAGTCGTAGCTCTCGCCCTGGATCTCGTGGGGGTCGCGGATGACGCGGTGGGGGCGGCATATATGGTTGCCCCAGTTGTTGGTGGTGATCTTGAAGCCGGACTGGGAGACAATGTCATAGTTTCCTCGGCAGGCTATTGTGATTTGAACGTCGGCGAATTCGGAGGTGGAGAGGAGGTGGGAGTAGAGCCCGCCGAGGGCTGCAGTAATGGTATGGATTAGCTTGAGCTTGGTTAAGCTTAATTGACAGGAATTGGGGGTCAGGATGCTTACAGCCACCGCCAAAGATGAAGATTTTGAGAGACTTCTTGTTTGTTGCAGATTCCATCATTTCCAGTGCCGGGGAATTGGTGGTTAGTGGTAAATTAACGTGGTAGCGGTAGCACTGAGTACGGCAGCATCCAATATATGATTACCGGATCGGAGTGTGCATGTAAAGTGGTACGTCGGTCTGAGACTTCGATTAAATTTTTTGATCAAGGCAGAACAGAAAGAAAAAAAAGAAAAAAAAAACTATTCTAAATTTCCTGATTAGGATCCTGGAGGAGAAGATTTGGAATGGTTGTTATCCTGGTCTAGTTCGGGTTTTGATAGCAGTGAAATATCTACCCTGCGGTGGAGGAGGCCTCAACAGGGTGCAGATTCGTAAAAATCATACTTCTCCAATCAACTGGCCTTCATAGTTTTTTGATGCATGTAGGTTATGTTTATGGGTGAGGATAGGGCAATCATATTCGAGAGTCTAGTGATTGGCCGTTAGAACGACCCAAGTGCCGTGCCAGGGGTGTTGCTACTCTAGATATGATCTATAACTCTCAATGGACAAGTTTAGAATACGCATCGCATACAACAGCCCCCCGACCTCCTTTCAAGACTTCAAGTCTGTTTAGTCCAGAAACCTCAACTGGACAATCGTTTCATGGATCAGCACTCGCTGTGGGGTAGCGGGGGTCTGTCCGTCTGACAGCCGCGAAATAGATTAACAGCTGCAGGACAGGGCGCTGTAGAACACCAACAAGTTCTTCCCACGAAAGCGGAGGACAGGCACGGAAAGCCGTAC
The DNA here is from genome assembly GCF_003444635.1 of Morchella importuna. Classification (NCBI taxonomy): domain Eukaryota; kingdom Fungi; phylum Ascomycota; class Pezizomycetes; order Pezizales; family Morchellaceae; genus Morchella; species Morchella importuna. The sequence goes on along the minus strand of NW_025763400.1, from coordinate 1,741,808 downwards.
TCCTCGTTTCGCGTAGTGGCACAGGAGACAATCGCTGTCTAAACACTCATTAACCGGCATGCAGAGAAATGATCGCTCGCTGAGAAATGATCGGGCCGCCAAGTGTCTCAGGCCCCGTTTTGCAGACCAAGCATTTCTCAGCCTCAACAACCCGGCCCCCAAACCCCGCCATTCCAAGCTTCCCCGTGCAGCAGCAGCCTAGAAGTACATAGTGCGATAACGGCCACCCGGACTGAGACCGAGACTGATTGATCCCGATAAAATTGCAATATAGCGTCATACGATATACACAGAGATATATTATCGCAGTAGCAGCTGGTCGCGTGGGTCGTAATATATCCACAGACACTGTTTTTCTTTCTTTCTTTCCTTTCTCCAAACAACATTCACATCTCTTTCAACAGTCGCAATGGCAGCTTCTACTACACGCAATGTCGAGGTACGGGGAAACACAAGCAGGTCCGTTGGCCTGATCGGCATGGGCGACATGGGCAAGATGTATGCGCGCTGCATCGCCGGCGCCGGGTGGAGGTACGTCTGTCTATCCATCTGCTACTGCCGCCGCAGCACCTCCGGGCGATTATACTGAGATAGCTTCCTGCCAGAGTCAATGCCTGCGACCGCGCCGAAAAGTATGAAGCGCTGAAGGGGGAGTTTGCAGGTATATCTCTCTTCTCCCTCTCCCTCCTTTCTTTCCCTCTCTCTCCCGGTTTGTAAGAGAGGAGGAGGAGGACACTCGCTCAGCAGTGTTTATTGATGGCCCATTCCTTGTTGACGCTCTAGAGAGATCGAAAACATCCACATCTACGTCAACGGGCACTTTGTCGCGCGCCAGAGCGACTATATCATCTACTGCGTTGAGGCTGAGCTCATTGACGCTGTCGTCGCCGCATATGGGCCCTGTGAGTCAAGTCGCACCTGGGGGAGTTATGACGAAGAGAACGGGGAGCTGATAGCAAGGCAGCGACGAAACTCGGAGCTATAGTCGGCGGACAGACATCTTGTAAGGCACCGGAGATTAAGGCGTTTGAGAAGCATCTGCCGTCGGATGTCGAGATTGTGTCATGCCACTCGCTGCATGGGCCGAGTGTGAATCCTGCCGGACAGCCACTGGTGAGTAACTGGCCCGCCCCCTCCGCCGGCATTGAGTGGAGCGGGGAGAAGGCTGATGTTGGGAATCTGGGAGCTGTGAAATAGGTATTGATCCGGCACCGGTCGTCTGATGCGAGCTTTGCGCTGGTTGAGCAGATCCTGTCGTGCTTCCGGTCAAAGTTTGTCTATTTGACCGCAGAGGAGCACGATCGCATTACCGCCGACACGCAAGCCGTGACACATGCGGCATTTTTGAGGTTGCAAATTCTGAATTCCGAATACTTGCAATGTTACATACTGATGGATGGATCGGTGTGTCAATGATAGCATGGGCACGGCCTGGCACGCAAACAACCAGTTCCCCTGGGAAGTCACGAAATGGCGTAGCGGCATCGAGAACATCAAGATTAACATCACACTGCGCATCTACAGCAACAAATGGCACGTCTATGCCGGTCCGTTCCCTTCCCTAACCCCCGTCCTCTCACTACTACTAATAGTATCACAGGCCTCGCAATCCTCAATCCGGCGGCCCAACAACAGATCCGCCAATATGCCACCTCCGTCACCGAGTTGTTCAAGCTCATCCTTGAGGGCAAGCGGCAAGAGTTCGAGACGCGCATTCGCACGGCCGGCGAGTTCGTCTTCGGGAAGCAGCGGGACAAGCTGCTGCTGCGCGACGACATCCTCGACCAGTTCTCGCTCAGCGGGGTGCCGAAAGCCGAGAGGAAGCCGAATAGCCATCTGTCGCTACTGGGAATGGTCGATTGTTGGTGGAAGTGCAATATTGTGCCCTATGATCACATGATATGCTCCACACCTGTATGTGCGCCCTTTTATTTTCTTTTCACTGCGTCTTACTGTGTTTGTGTTTGTGAAAGAGAGGAGTGGGGAGAGCCGTGATAGCCGTACTTGGCTTGCTTCTTGTATTATGTCGTGTAGTGGGGAACCGGCGTAATCTTATCGGCGGGGGTAATGATTGATGTAACGGGATTGGCTGACGTGCGGCGTGTATGGCTGTAGCTGTTCCGGCTGTGGCTGGGTGCAACCGAGTATCTCTTCCGCCAGCCCGATCTGCTGGACGACTGCATCCGCTTTGCGCTTGACGACGATTCCTTCCGCTCCGACGATCTGGAGTTTACGTTTGCCGCGCGGGTATGTTTCACCCGGGTCTTTTGTTCTTTGTCTTCCTGCCTTGCCCACCCCGCCCCACGTATATATCATTTTATATCACTCCCCTAATATACTATTATCTACCGCCCTATCACACCTGCTAGACACCAACCCACCATCCCACCCCCATCAGCACTCCCCGCTAACAAAACCACAGGGCTGGAGCGACGCCGTCTCCTTCGGCGACTTCAATTCCTACCGGCTCCGCTTTGAGAAGCCACAGGAATACTTTGCCCCCCGCTTCCCCGAGGCCACAAAGCTGGGTAACGAGATGATCAAGACTATCCTGCAGAGGATGAAGTCTGTAGAAGAAGCCGGCACTTCTGCAACTACTACTGCTGCGAGTGCTTCATAGTGGAGAGTTGGGGAGGGGAAAGGGCGATGACCGTTCTTGCATGTTTTTTTGGATGTGGAATCGAATACCTTTTTTTCTCGCGTTACAGAGACCAGTGACAGTGAATGAATGGGCGTAGGGACCAGAGTCGTAATTATGCTAACGTGACAAAGAATAAAAGAAGAAAACGCCTTCGTGAAAAGTACATGCCTCGGATAAGATGAAGAGAGAAAAAAAAGGTAAAACAAAAGGGCATAAAAATGAATGAAAACTCCCCCCAAAACCCCACGTAAACACCAAAACCGTCAACATAAACAGCTCCCCTCCAATTGGTCCTCCGTTTAGATTAGATTAGTTCCACTCCTTCTGGGGAGGGTTGTGGTTATGGCTATTGCTGACCGCGTACGCTGGAGAATACTCGTTTTTGCTATTCTACAAATGGGCCCAACCACACCCCCCCGCCGTCATGTAAGCCAGGTGTAATTCTTTCTAACAATGTATAAACCAAAGGGAAGTAGCGTAAAAAGAAATAAAAAATAAAAAGAAGTGAATGATAATCAATAAAACACTCATTAAATCGCCCTCTCTCACTATTAACATGCTTTCCCCCAGAACCACAAAATGTGGACGGGCAGGCATACATTCCCCAAAACATTCGTTCACTTCATTGCATTACATGACTTCTTTCAACGGAATAGACTTCTGTCTCCTTACCTCTCTCGACCGCTCCTTGAGCAGGTAAAACAGCGCATACAGCGCCGCCATGATCGCCACAACCACCAAATACGTGATGACCCATCCCCTACTCGCGTTCGCCAGCTCGGGGCCCAGCCCGATGCCGCCGTTGACGATGCCGAGGATGATGACGATGCGGCCGAACCAGATGTGCGCGTACGACCAGGTGGAGCGCATGCCCGTGATGAGGAACTGGCGGTGGTGCATCTGGCCGAGTACGGCCTGCAGCGGCAGCAGGCACACAATGATGATGCCCATCACTTGGTGGTAGGAGCGCCATTGCTATTTTGCGATTAGTTACTTGCAAAGAAATACACTTTTTCCAATTGTGGCTGGTTGGGTAAATGTATGAGTAGAAGGTTAAATGATATATGCGGAATAGGAAGGTGGGTAGGGGAAATTGGGATTAGAAGAGAAGGTATATGATCTTTGATATCAATTGGACCAAGGATAATTGGAGGTTCGGGAAGCATCTAGGGGTAATGATAATGGTATATATTAGGCTCACAGGGAGACCTACCGTTCCAGTCATACTGCTCCTCCACACACCCATGATCATGCCGATGAATACCAGTATCATATTGAAGATCTGTACACCGCGATGCAGCGCCAGGGCGTTCGGGACCCGATTGTTCAGCAGCCGGATGAGCGCCGCACCGAACGGGAAGAGTAGCACGAATGTGACACCCATTATGACACCTAAGAAGCAGCACCAGCACAATATAAGAATCTATCTGTCTCTCTCTGCATGCATGCACAACGCAAAAGAATATAGCTAAGAACGAATAAAAGAAGAAAAATAAAGTTATACAGGGCGCATCATGCCCCAGGCATGCAGCAGCAATAAAACAGACGTGACAAGAAACAAGTATTTCCAATGCGGCGTAGCTGTTTGACGGCTGCCCTGCAGTGTTTCCGCCGGGGTATTTGTGTATCAGGGGATATATATATATATATATATATGAATCGGAACCCGCAAGGGTATGTCAAAAGAGTGTAATATATATAATCGGATCGCTGCTTCTTGTCCTTTTTGCTGTCGCCTGGGGTTGTGATTTTTCACGCTACATAAAATGACAAAAAGTAAACGCCGCAAGGCTCAATACCATACCATGTGCAATCAATACCCTATCCGCCTTTGTCCTCGGCGCCGCGATCGAGCTCCCAGTCGACACTACCGAGTCGTTGCTCGTAAACGGGTTCGTATCGTTCCCACCGGTCGCCGCGACCATGTTGAGAGTGTAGAAACCATATAGCCTGTGCTGGTGGATTGTCGCAGATTTATCTGTAGTTGCGATTTGTTCGTTGTTTCCGACGGACCATAGCAAGTTCTGAGCGGTGCTGTTGACATCGAGTGATCCACCATTCCATTCCCGACAGTTGGAGCCTACAATGCTGTGGTTAGAAGCTGCTCAGAGGGCGAAAGCTGGGTCGGGTTGAGATTTACATCTGATATTGGCGGTCATGATACCGTCTGCAACACCGCTCCCCTCCAGCAGCTCATACAAGATCGATTCCTCAAACTCGGGCTCGAATTCGCCACTATAAATTTCACCATATCAGATCGACGTCGTTCCTCTCTCCCCTCCCCCGTCAAAAAAAAAATAGGAAATTCATTCCGTACAGTCCAAGTCGCGCCGAAGCCGTAACTCCTCCATTGCCGTCCGAGTAGATGACAAACATCAATGCGCCCTTCATCCCCGTGCCAATTCCCGTCCCAACCCAGCCAGCGGATGCGGGTCCGTTGAGTTGGATGAATGTGTCATTGCCGGACGCGGGGACATTGAAACTCGCCGAGTAGCCGGTGGCTGATCGGTTTATAAATGTTGATATTTGGGCATTGCTCACAGCGGCTATATTTATTTGAAAGAAATGTATCTATAAGTTGCCTTGTTCTTTATTTGGGAGGGAGATCAAAAAGTTGGTGGGTGGTACACACCAAGTGCCAGTACTGACGAAAGAGCCTTTATCGTGGACCTGAAAGAAACCATTTTATGTATGGATTTCGATTATATATTTTTTTTTAATTTCTGCCGGTGTTTGTCGACTCGCGCTTACCGGGGGTATTTAAAACCTGAAGTAGAAGTAGTGGCAGTAGGTAGTGAATATTAAAGAATGTCGAAATATGCTTGGTTGCTGTTGTTGGACACACCACCTGCACTCTCACGGCGAAGAGAGGGACTGGGCAGCTAGCTGGATGTACGAGCAAGAGAAGGGGAGCAAAAATGCCAGAAACAAAAAAAAAAGTGCGGATTCACTTGAACTTGTACCGGTAGGGGGGGGGAGGGTGGAGGGATAAGGCAAAAAAGTTCGCCCAAGGTGTAGGTAAAGTATGCATACTGTAGTAAGATTCGGCTGGATTCATAATATCCTCCAATAAGCTACCACCATCTCTCTAAATTCCCCCACTGGCTGAGACATTGTTCTACATTTTACTCTACGCTCCCTACACTGGCTCTGGCTCTGGCAGTGTGCCCTAAACATAGTCAGCACGGGGCAGCGCGCCGCAGCACTGGTAAAGCCTATCCCAGCCCCCACGACTGATTTGCCAAAAAAAGAAATTTTGGGCTTGAATGGCTTCTCCGTTTCAGCTAGGTCGGTTTCCTTTTTTTGACGGGAGAAGCGAACGGGATGTCGCGCTGTCTGCTGCTGTTCCTGCTGCCCTGCGAGATGTGCTGTAGCAATAGAGTACATATTTTGAGGTACGTACTCTAGTTGTAGATATATGTATTGGCCGTGATGATGATGATGATGATGAATTCGGTATGTATTGTTGCCCTGAAGAATGTCATAAATCACATGGCATATGCCTACATGTAGCTACGTAGACACTGGGGGGGATACCTCTGACAAAGTCCAGGCCGGAAGATACATGTAGGCAATTGATATTCGGAATATTACGTCCGTACATGAATTCCATACCCATACTCCAGATACATGTACCTACCTAGCTACTACATACATACATACATCCTATTCCCAGCTGATATTCCCCAGCTGAGTGAGTGTAGAAATGTATGTGTGTGTCTGTAGCACATGTAGGGGCGCTTCCATGTGCACAAAACAAGTAGGGGGGGCTGAGTCCTTCGTTGTTTTGTCGGTTGCGGTCCATTTTGGCTTTTGGGTGGCCTGGGGCCCTGAGAGGGTGTGTGGACCAGCCGAAACAGTTCTTGCCTCTTCCGGGGTAGCGCTGTTCTCAGGCGAAATGCTTGTTCGAGCTAAGCTAGGGGACCCTGCTGATGTTTCTTTTTTACCCAGGGTCTGCATCTAGCTTTTGTAGCCCTAGGGCTAATCGCTAAATAATAGATTTAAAACACGGCTGTGGTACGCAAGCTTGTCTCTGGGTACATAATATTCGATACCTCAACCTCACGACTCGTAGCATATCCTTCAGAATTCCAACTGCAGCAATAGATGTACCGACATTCGTTTCAATGCCACAAACAACGGGAAGGAGAGAGGCAAAGTGCTAAACGGGATTGTCTCTAATCCGTTTCAATGCCACCACCTCCACCACCATTACCACATCGCTCGACGCAATCCCTGGTTTGCTGCGCTGCACTTGGCTGGCAGCCACCGCCATTGGGTTCTGCACCACGGAATGCCCTTGGGACCTCAGACTCCACTAAACGAGCAAATAGGAAAAAGGAACGTTTTACTGGCTACCGACAACCAAGAATCAGTGCCTGCATGAGTAGTTTCATAACACGTTGGCCCAGGTACGACGACGACGTCGACTCCGCGGTCAATCGAGCTGATAAGCTGGGCTAGTCGGCACCTATCTGTTTACCTGGCCACTATGTAAAACCTTCCAGACACGAATAACGGCCATTAGGCTCCTGCAACATCTCATGTCTAGATATCATCCATCACCAATGGTGTGCACATGGTGATGATTGATAGATAAACTGGGACGGCCTACCCAACGATGGATCGCCATCAGATATAAGCCTTTCTGGAAGTTGGACTCGTCATTAACGGCTAATCATCCGTTTTTCTATCAAATTCTACAGACCGAAAAATGTCCCCGTGTAAATACAACGCAATGCCTGCAGCTTTTGTCCATACAGGAAATTCAATGTCAGAGGAGAGGAATCTCAAGAAAAAGAAGAAAAAAGAAAAGAAGGAAAGGAATGAAAATTTCGCATGTAGACCCTTCTATTAAAATTGAAAGCCTCGCCAACCCCCAACCCTGTATACTCGGATAGTGAAAGATACTAAAGAAATTTTCCATACTCATGTCCTTCAGATCTAGTAGCGACTACACAGTAAAGAATCATTTTATCTTTTTATGGCCCACCCTCGCAATTTCTGTATAGTCGTTGTGGGCATTGATACAGAGAGGTGACTTAAAAATCTAATCATAATCAGTCTCAGGCCTTTTCCTTAGAGGATTGATAGGAATATACAAAAGTCAAAGAAGACTCGATCTTCTTTTAGCTTCGGGAGTCTCTCCTGATCTCGTGCCTGTTGATATGCCTCCGTGAACTTAGAATGATCATTTACATCCTCATCGCAATCCCGGAACGACATAGGTTCGATACGGCAACGCTCTAATGAATGGAAATTGGAGTCTTTCCAGAAGTCCCCACAGATACGATAAGGTTTCCAGCAGAGATATGAAACGTTAGTACAGCATTTACGAATTGTACTACAGAGATGCGATCTCGTATGTGACATTTCATCTGCCGTGGAATTACCAAAAGGATCAACCCAAACAAAGTAAATAAGACGAGTGATCCGACCTGGGTCAGGCAACTTTTCGATTGCACGCGCAAGCCCTATCAAACCGTCAATGATATACAATCATGAATATATTTTGAAACCCGAAAGACTACCTCCAGAAGTAACTAACTTGCAATCCACAATCACAAGGGTTGTCAAGTTTTGAAGCTTCGGGCAAAGAGCTGCCAGACTCCTATCAGAAATTTCCGGACATCGCTCCATCGTAAGCGCCTTTAAAATGATTTCGTTGCCACCTTTTAACTGGAAGAGCTTTGGCGGAATTTTGAGGTTATCGAAGTTTGTTGCAGCATTCTCCTGACAATGAAAAATCCTGAAGTTCTCTAGGTTTGGATAGTTTCTGGACAAATTGGTCCAAATATTTTGGGCCACGATGCCCTTGCTCCTGTCATCCTTAATTTGAATTTCTCTCATCATTGGAAATTTCTCGAAAACCAGGTTAAATCCCATGATAGCACCATGCATGTTCACCGATAATACTTGAAGTTGGGGGCAACTCTGCATCATCCTGGTAAATAGTTGTGCCAAATCACTAACTTTTGGCATCACCGCTAACTGCTTTGGGGGACGTCTGTCATGGGCCATATATGATGCTCCACCATGTATGTTTACTTTGATGGCGCGGACCATGTTACCCAATTCCTCGTCTTCGCTGATTGTTCGGACAAACCGCTCAAAACTAGGAAGCTTGTTCAGATTGACATACTTACAGACAATCTGTTGGCCCAGATGACGCCAATAGTGGCAGGAACGGAGGACTGCCCTCAAACGTCGATACCTTGTTGTGGTAAAGCTAGTATCAAATTTGAAGCTATTTCCAATGTGGACATTTTTCGTTTCCATTTGCTCCTCCGGCATGAGGCCATCGGCGAGATAGCTGAAAATCGTCGTCAAAACATCTTCGGATAATTTTCTAATACCGGTGATTGCTCCATCAGAGTAACGTCCAATATGGCTCCTGTCAGCTCTAACCATTATTGATTTTGGTCCATCGAATTTCGGTGCTTCGAAGAGCTCTTCGGGTACCGACTCTGCTCTTTCAACGTTTCCATTCAAAGAGACTCCTTCCTTGGGGTTTTTCTTTCTTTCCCTCTTTTTTGGAGCCAACTTTATAGACTGGACAGCTTCGGTTCCCATGAATTTACCAAGAGGTACGCCTCCATTATCATCCTGATCTGGCAAATCTCTGGCTGCATGGGCTTTTCTATTCCGAGATTTATTTTTCTTCCCAGTTTTTCTAGCTGCCTGTTTCTCGATAGCTTCATCATCGGACCATTGTTTGTTGATCCCTTGAAAATCCCATGTACCAACGTCGTCATCATTGGCCTGATTTCTCCTGGTTTTTGAACTTGCAAGACCACTTGCTTGACAAGGACCCCCATGATTACCCCCACAAAGCCAGCAAGTCTTTTTCTGGGGAGTTGTAGAAGACTCGCCCTTGGGGTTTTCTTTTTCTACTCGAGGATGGGGGGGCGGGGTCACCTTTGCGTTTTGTTCTACCCATTTGGGTGAAGGGATAGGAACATTGTCCAGAATACGGGCCGAATTAGAAATGCGAGCAGGAACGGAGGCACGGATAGGGTCAGAGGCACTTTCAGGAACAGTTGCAGAGGCGGAAGACTTCGCCTTTACGTTTCGATTTTTGCACTTGGGGTTTGATTTAGGAGCAGGGCCCGTGACAGGCCGTGGAGACGACAAAAGAGATGCAGGTGGAGGTAATATCGGTGCTGACCGAGACTGCGTCGGTGGCGCCGGTCTTGTTGTAGATGGCGTTGGTGGTGCCGGTGGTGCCGGTGCTGGCAAAGATGGTGTCGGCGGTGCTGGCGCTGGCAGAGACTGCGTCGGTGGCGCCGGTCTTGTTGTAGATGGTGTTGGTGGTGCCGGTGGTGCCGGTGCTGGCAAAGATGGTGTCGGTGGTGCTGGCGCTGGCAGAGACGGTGTCGACGGTGCTGGCACTGGTATAGATGGCGTAGGCGGTGCTGGTGCTGGTAAAGATGGCGTTAGCGTTAGTGATGATACTGGTGTTAGCAGTGGCGGTGGTATTGGGTTGAAACCTTTCTCGCCCAATTTTTCTTCCTTGGTAAACTGGCCGGGTTTTTGTAAATTGGCGGCCAGAATAGGATCCTCGCTCCGTGTGCGCTGTTTATTCGTTATACTCTCTGGTGGTGAAACCTTCGCGTCATCAAGCACTGTATCAGTGCTCGCGGCGTGATTCTTTGGGGGGCCTTCTTCTCTGCAGAGGCCTTTTTTTCTGACGATTCATTTTTCCCCGACAAAATATCTGCAAATCATATCAATGATCAATGCTCAGTATATATATATCGTATGGATAATTACCAGGCCAGGGATTCGGATTTGTTTTCTTTTTAGTTTCCCTTTCATTCTCATAATATAATCTCAGTGCACTGCGGTCGACACCGGGTTCGGGCGAATGCCTAATAGGGAGGTCCGCTTGTTGGGACAGCTCAGGCGTGTACGGCCTGTCCGAACCTTCAGAGTCCGAGTCTGAACCCCCAGTTGCATAACGAAATAGGCCCGGTTGATGGTCATCAGGGTCGCTTTTTGGTTGAGATATCTTGGAAATCAGGCTCTGATTTGTATGTAGCCCTGACACAAGCCTGCTATTATAGCTGCCAATATGATGATGTTGTGGCTGATACTTATTATTTGTCGGATGATTGTTTTCAATTCTGATGTTTGGTGGAGTGTAAATTGCTAGAGCTACCGTTGTATTGCCATTGGCAGTTGGACGAAAGGATTTTCTATCCTGTAACCCATTTCTGCTCTCAATTTGATGATTTATCTCACCTCTTTTATCCAGATCAGAAGTCCAGCTGTGGCCTTGGGGGCTTATTCTCGCTGTATTTTCTGACGCGTGGTTATCACCATCGACTAATGAATGCTCCAAGGAATCGGATCCAGTCTGAAAGGGTCTTCCTGGCCTGAAGTTGGGTACATCACTTCCTGGACTGCGACTATTCACGGGTTTATTTCCAGATATTGAGTATCCTGGTTGAAAATCACGGTCAACGAGCGAACCCGCAGAGCCATGTGCGCTTGAGTCAGTCCTAAAAGATCCGGAAAATCTATCTGAGGGAGTTGCACACTGCTGGCGAGCTGTAATACCTCTACCGTTGGTGTATCCATTGTTACCATTAGTGTATCCATTGTTACCATTAATGTATCCCTTGTTGTCATTGGTGTATCCATTGTTACCATTGATGTACCCTCTATTATTACCATTGGTGTACCCTGAGCCGGTGTTGCCGTTGGTATATCCTCGATTGTTGCCGTTGGTATATCCTCGATTGTTACCGTTGGTATAACCTCCAGTGTTTGAGGGCCCATTTTCGAACCGATCAACTGAACCCGTGGGGTAATGATAGCTACTATTTTCTTGCCGAAAATCCATCCTAGGACCCGCGGGTACCCGAGGTTGATTGCCATTAAATGTTCGAGGAATTGCTATCTCCCCTGCCAGGGGACCTTGACTCTGCAAAGTACCGAGATTACCTGCTAGTGCTTGATTGGACCATTGACCATTGGGAAGGCTAGGTCTGCCCGGGGTGCGGGGGGGTCCTCTTTCTCCAAGCATCCTTTTTTGTAACATCACATCGCGCGGAGCTGGGATATTTCCACCTGTATTCCTCATAACCTGGAGTATCTCATTCTGGATATTAATTGCCGGTTTTGGTTTTCTATTCGGGGGGGTAGGGTCCGTTTGAGAGGCACTAACAGAAAAATCACCGCTGATCGGCCCCGGTTTTGTGTTACTTTGACCGATTGACCTAAAGCTTTGCTGACCACCTCCAGTGCTATTCGCGTGGGGTAGAGGAGCATGGCTCGGGAGAAAGCGATCTTGGTATATCCCCCCATTCGAATATTCCTGAAACCTATTATCATTACTATGAAATGAACTATTTTGTTCGCTTCTGTGGTGGTTTTGTCTCTGGGGGTAAAAATGTGCCCGCATTGGCGGCGGCGGCGGCGGCGGTGGCGGCGGCGGTGGTGGTGGTGGTGGCGGCGGTGGTGGCTGATCATAATTCATCACTCGTTGTTCGTTCATGACGTCATTTTGGTATACGGACGGGCGGGATACCTCCCTTGCCATCCCTTGATATGATGCGTGCCTGCTAAGGCTAGGATTGTATGATGAGCGGCTAGATTCCGGTCTATGGCTAATGGAACTGTCCCTAGGCGGTTGGATATGGTTCATAGCCGGCGCAGATCCTCCCCGTGGCTCATTATCATAGTTCGCCTGTCCATTGTAGAAATTCCCGCCTGAAGGAGATTTAAAGATAGAACTTGCAGTAGAGCCGTTGTCTGGTCTTCCAAATGTGATGATTGAATCAATAACATATCTAGGGGGGGCATTGTAGTCCATTGACCTCTCGGCTTGCGATAAATCCGCCTGGTTAGTCAATGATACACCGCCATTCATCACAGAACTCTGTGCCTCTATTACAATCTTAGCCTTGCCAGTACTTCGGTTGTCAACTCCCACTTTTGGAAGTACGGCCATGACAGCATCTCGTTGCTGTTTCGAGGCATGCTGCCGGCCAAAACTATCATTATCGGCGCCTGAAGCAGCTCTCGGCACCTGGCTTAAAGTAGGCCTTGATTCAGCCACTTGGACCTCCTTCAAAAAGCTGGGCGGTAATTGAACGCCTGATGATACGTGGCTCAATGGGCAATATCCCCCCGAGAGCAGTAGTCTAAGATTCGTTTTAGTCATCCTTGTGTACTCAGGTTACATTCCAAGGGAACATCATTTGCGCTCAATACCTTTCCTCAAGAAATGATCTCTGCACAACGGCCTCACGTCGCCGGGCTTAATATCGTGCTTCCAGGGGCAACCTTCGGCGGAGCATTTTGCTGTGGGTTATTAGTTTATATATGTAGCATGGCGCCGAGGCAGTGCAATGAAAGATGGGATGCAGAAGAAGTTGGGCAAGGTATCCTTACCAAAAATCAACTGCCTGCGACACAGCATAGAACCATTGCTCCGCTCAAACTTCTGTTGCTCATACTCGAGCTCCTCCGCCTCAGACATAGTGACGAAATTTGGGTCCCTTTATTGTTGTACTTAATTTGCCGGACTAGCCAAATGATCGTAAGAGTGTCGGGTTATTGATGGTCAGTGGAACAAAAAAGACAAAAAACAGAAGTTGTTTTCAAATGGTAGGGGGTGGCTTGACGAAGAGAGCCAAACAGGCGTGGAATTGAGTAAGTAAGTGTAAGAGGAGCGCGCTTGGGATTAAATTGATGTATATAATGCGGGAGGGGGGGCGTTGAGATGGAGATGATTACGATGATTATGACTGATATGGATTGTAAAGGAGGCGCCAATGGAAAGCGCCAGGTTGAGGAAGATGAAACTAGAGAATTATGAGGGGGGCGGAATCCGATGGGAAATATAGGAAGCAGTGCAGCACCCGTCGGGCTCTTGGGAAGAGACAATTGCACAACCGATAGTGATAGTGAGTGAAGCTGTGGTGATGACAGAGGTTGTGCGTACTTGTTAGGTAGTGCGCAGATACAGAGTCCCACTATAACGAGAGCGCCTTCAGTCTATCAGACGAGCGGGGTACAGGGCGGACGAATACTCTGGTACCAGGAAAAGCGCATGTAGGAAGGTATCGTCAATTGTACAATTTCATGCAGTTGTGGGGGAATTGGTGTGTCGGTTGCCTGAATCTTGCACGGGCCACACAGAAACCGTTCACCTTTCTATGTATGTATGTAGACTATTACGCATTGCGCGCATGCTCCCGCCACCCCCATGTATCGCTTAATTGCATCCCATGCAGCCTGCGCCTAAGACACCATGATTGCAAATTGTTTCTCCGCAGAACGCTTGCCAAGCAAAGCACTCATCAATAAGAAGGCGCTTAAGGTAAATAGCTTAAGGTAAATAGCTTAAGGTAAATAGCTTAAGGTAAATAGCTTAAGGTAAATAGCTTAAGGTAAATAGCTTAAGGTAAATATCAGCTTCTGTCTAAATACCATCACCCAGGCCAGGCCAGGCCAGGCCAGAATGGAAAAAAATATATCAAGTAGACTAGCAGTGCATATAAGTACCTAGCGCACTGTATATATTGAGGCAAATAACAATTGGGCTTGCAATCATACTCATTGAAAGGAGCACTGAAAGCTGGGCCGATACAACAATGAAAGGCTTACCTACATGTATCTCGTCCACTTTTGCATACATGTACATGTATGTATTTTCATTGGCCGTTCGTCTCTTCCGGAAGTTTTAACTTCAAGTCTACAGTGGGATTTAACGTGTTTCACCGGGAAAGCGATCATCCTCACAAGAGGGCATTATGAGCACCAAAGCAATACAAATGAAGCCATACATGTATCGTAAAGTTTTTTTGGTGTTTTTGACTATTTCTTATGATCATATCAAGTATATAGCTATGGGAGGGTCATCGGGTGGTCATCAAGCCTTGATGGCCCTCCCACAGCTATATACTCGCAATTTATTAGTAATGATCGTCAGAAATATTCGAAAGATATCTCAAAATGACTTTAGTGTATTTAATTCTGTAACTCTGGGTGAGTTTGAATTTTCACAGCAATTCGCGATCCTGTTCATGGCATGCTTGATTGCTTTCCCGGTGACGACTGCGTTCCCAGTGAAACACGTTACAGATAGATACAGACAGGACCTTAGCGGCACAGTTCTGGAATGCAATGACCGTGCCAAAGTATGAACAATTAGGACTGTGTTGGGCGATTGGGTTGGTACTATTCTGATGAAGGAGCCGAAAATCCATTGATACATGTAGTAATATCTACATAACGGGTATACCTGTCTCTGTATAGGCGAGACCGAACCTCCTCTTAAGATATAGTGACAAACCTCAAGAGTTTGGACCGTCACCTGAACTAGACCGTAATCTATTAGGCCTGGCCCATCAGACCATTCCTCGGCCAACATTTTCTTTTCTTTCATCCCAAATATTTTTCCCTGAACAAGAGCAAACCTATATAGCCTCATTAGCGATGGATGCACAACCTCAACCATTCTTAAATACCTCCAATCCATCCAAAACATGGCCATCCAGTTCCTGGTATCCACACATGGGCAGGACTTTGTAACTATAATGAGGGGATCTTTATGCGTGGAGTATAGAAAACTAATACGTACCGTCTTCTCATTCTCCCACACACCGGCACTCCTTGCGATTACGCCAACGATGGTGTCTGGGTCGTTCTTGGTAAACTTCCCTTCCTCCTTATACCTAGAGACCACAATACTCCTTCCTATAATCTCCCACACTTCTACTGGCTTATCCAGTAGCACAGTGCCGACACCAGTTAAACCAACTTCCACAGTTCCGAGTCGGCCTCGCGACGGCTCGTTATCTTTGACTTCTTCATCTTCCCAGATACCGCCTGCTGAGGCTGCTCCTTGTGAGATATCTCCGGTAGCCCTGACTGTAGCATGGTAGGTCCCCGGTGATAGCCCACGAATAGTGAGATCGAGGATTGTAAGCTTTGCTGAAACTTGAACCATACGTACAAGACCGCGGACAGGATCTGCGATGCCTGGGGTATATGTTTCTAGGATAGCTACGGCGGCGCCTGGGTCCAAGTCAATTACAGCCTGTTCGTACATAATGGTGAGTATATCTGGTGAAGAGTGAATGGCATACTATTAGGATTCCCGCTACCGCGCAGGATTGCATCTCTTCCGGTGCTCTGAATTGCTGATACTATTGCTGATGGTGCCGCTTAAGGGAGATTAGAATTTTCTTCCGCGATGGTAGATAGAAACAACAGAGACTGGCGCCCCATACCCGTCCCTTCGACCGAAACTAATTGCTTCACAAGATCCGCATCCACATTTAAGATGCCTTTTGTAGACCGAATAAGTCGCTGCTTGGCCGAGAGAAAGGAATCAGGGTCAAGAAATTACCAGGAAGCCTTTGGAGTGATTTCGTAACATCATTAATGCATGAATCGCATTCTAATGGAACTGCGAAAAGGGTCTGTAAATTCACACCTTTTTATCAGCTTATCGAGTTTATCAATATGAGTAGAAAGGGAATTTGGACCTTGAACGGGTGAATCATGGCTGAGGTTTTAGAACAGTCACCGAGTAAACATAAAGTATAGGAAGAAGTCAACACAGAGTCTATATATCGGCAAGACGACAGATAATATTTTAGTGAGGGGCAGTCAAGTGGGGTGTTGAGTATTACTTTTGGGAATGTTCGCGCAATTGCTTGGTAATACATAGACTATGATAGTCCTTTCTGGGCCGATGGCGAATCTAGTTCAATGGCGAATACATACATGTATGTACTAATTGAACTGGCCTATTTAGTATTTACAAGTGTAGATATTTGCGAATGTCAAAAAGAGTGTTCTTCTAATTGTGGGATTATGTGTCCTTAGGAAAGTAGAAAAAGCCGCACCATTCTACCTGTGTTCAGATGATCTTGGCTGGTTTAGTTATTCGCCGTTGACCCATAAAAACACTGGAACTTCCCGGTCCGGTTTAGAATCGCAAATCGTTCTAGGCAACTTGCCAAATCTTCAACGTTCAACCTACCTCCAAGACCTCCTCGACAGCACGACAAACCTCATCCACAATGTCAGCCAATGTTGGTAGGGTGTGTATCCTCCTCCTCCTCCTCCCTCTTTTCCTAAGATTATAATTATATAGAAATTGACTGAGCCAGACTTCCCTGGCTTACAGCCGCACATGGCACCACGTCGATATGGGCCACGACCAGCGGGCCTTTGGACGTATCGCAACACAGATTGCAATTACCTTGATGGGCAAACATAAGCCTATTTACGACCCGAGTAGTCAGTTTCCCTCAATCCCTCGGACAGGAATGCAACTTGTTCTGACGCATATGCGGGGGATTTGCAGCGGATTGCGGGGACTATGTTGTAGCGACAGGGTGTGCATACCTCAAGACCACCGGTGACAAACGTAACCTGAAGAAATACTATTCTCATTCGACCAGACCTGGTTCCTTGAAGGAGATCAGCATGGACAGAATGATCGCAAAGTATGGTGGTGCTGAGGTGCTGCGAAGGGCCGTTTCGGGAATGTTGCCAAAGAATCGGTTGAGGAGCGTAAGGTTAGAGAGGCTAAAGGGTAGGTTGCTAATCTTCTCTCCCTATTTTTCTGATTTCCTGCTATACGCGGGCACTGATGTTTTACTCACTAATACAAACCTTTGGACAGCTTTTGACGGATTTGGTCACCCGTACAAGAAGAATTTGGTGAAGTTTCTTGACCCTTCACATCCTGGGCATGCCTCTAAGTCCAAGACACCAGTTACGGATGCTATTAAAAACTTGTCACAGCCAGAGACAGCAACACCAGCGACTCTATAAAGTTCTTGTTAAATAGAGGTTGTATATATATAAATTAAAGACTTCCGCTAATTCATGAAACAGACCAACACCCTAACTTAGATATATATGTATAAAAAAAAACAGTACATAAATTCATGACATTATTCTCCCTGAATACTAATACCTGATACACTCAAAACTGTTTCGGTATTAGGATGAAACATAAATATAAACACAATGTTTACCACAATACCTGAATAGAAATACACTTATGAGAGATATATCTAAAGTTTGGAGAGGACCTTCGAGGCCCCAGGTCTTGAAACGGTGCATTTAATGAGCCCATTGGGGTTGGATTGTGGAGCATAAACCTCAGCGTCTTTTCCTGTATTCTTCAGTCCGTTGAACCATTCGAGATCTGTGTGTTATTCGTCAGCCTTGCGCAACCCAAAATAGGCAACATGTGATTTACAACCAAAAACAAGGCTTTGTAACACCTAGTTTTTGATATGCTTGCTGCCATACTTGGAGTGGCCTTATTGGTGGACTTACTGATCTCAAAATAATGCTTGTTTGGGAGCGAATAGTCCACATGATTTACTTGTGGAACTGCAGCAAGGATTTGATCTGCCATTTTGTACATGGTAGCTTGAACGCTAGCACTGTTGTCCTCCGCAAAGGTCTTCAAAGTGATGTCTCGGGCTTTCTGCCACGCGACATCGAAGTTAGGGATGAGCTTCCTGACGTCATCGAGGGTCTTGAACAAATTCCATTCCCAGGTTGAATCAACCTCAGTGCTTAATATCCGATCCCGGGTTTCGCCCAAAGTTGTATATTCATCTCGTATGAAGCCGTGAAATGCGGAACCAGTACTCTTCAACACCAAAAGCCCCTGAAGTCCAGATCTGATGGTAATACCAGTTTCTCTTCTGCATGTCACATCTACGTTCCTAGTTTCCGTGCCATCACGGAGGAAAGAATGAGGATGTGGTTTCCCATCAATGTTCATACGTGTCCATCGATGGGTAACGATCTTGACATGGGCGGCGTGGATATGGGGATATTTTGCTGGGAAGTGTGAGGCCACGATGGAACCAAAGAGTTCCGGTGGCGTGACCGGATTTTGTTTTGCAAGAACTGTACCCCTGAATTAGCGAGCTGGAACATCACCAGAAAAAGCTCTCTACTCACCATAAACAGTGTTCTTCATTGTGTCGGTTGCGACCACAACACTGTTATCTGCGTGTGTGTATCTACAATACTCATTTAGCTGACGTTACTCGTTTTGAAGTAAACCCAAGGGAACATACGATGGCTGGATATCACCCTCAAGCAAGACACAAACTGTCATCTCTGTGACAGTGTGAGTCTTCGTAGCCTCATCCCGGTGCACTTTGTATAGCCGAATATTGTCCTGGGCTCAAAGTCAGCAAGTACACTCACGCGTTCGAAATGGCATTGGTCACGGTACCTTTCCATAGCGAGCTGCAGAGACTTGTGATGCCATTACTAAAGTTATTGGAGGATTATATGGGGTGTAGAAGTTTGTAGAGCTTTAGGATGTGTGTTTGACAGCTTCTAAGTGCTGTTTTCCCAAGAAGACGGCCCAGAGTTGCGGGAATCTGGGGTGTTATATAGCTTATCAGAGCTCTTCATTGTACTAAAGGAAGTATCCATACAGTACCGTAGCCCTGTTCCAGCCCCCAACCTGTTATTAGACTAGCATACCATTATCTTGGGCTTTTCAGGGACAATGATCAGCGGTGATTCCCTACACGGAGCATTGAAAAGAGTAATAGCGGTTAAGCTATAAGCTGTGCAATTACTTCCGTTTCTAGGCGTTGGGTGCCTTTTGCTGCACGCTGATTGGTTCCAAATTTTGCTGCATCTCTTTTCGTCCCCTTCTAATATTTCTCAAGAGGCGGACCGGTACGCTCGGCTCGGAATTTCTGTACCTTAGAGAGGGCATCGTACGGCAACCGTTCGATATTTCTACCAATCTAGCGGAGGTAGCCGTACGGCGATCCCCGCAATGTCAAACCTCCGTCTCCGCTAGTAGAAGAGTATCATCTCGAAGGGTATGGTCGGCTATCCTCCGCCCATAGGAAAAACGCTTGATATCTTGGCTCCATACTTCTTATCTGCATATATGATCACACACACACGTGTGTAGGGCTGCTTTGTATCTCCCCGGAAATTTACAGAAGAGAACGAGTCCCGGCCGGCCATATGCGATAGCTGGTGCCATTGACAGTGAATCAACTTTGTTCTTTAGCATAACCGTTAGTAAATACAGTACAGTATGTACCGGGTGTTGAGGGTAAGTGATCAGAATCTGATAAGTGAAATGTTACGGTGAATAGGTGTATTTGTCTTATCACTTTTCGCTACACCCTAGTACATGTAGCTACCATGCCGGCCAGTTACGAGCCAGCAGGTGTGGAAAGCCCCGAGGGAAGAGGTGGGTCGAGCAGTCAATTCAAACACTCTGCCACATTGGGGATCGGGGATCAGCCACAGATGCAGAGACTTAAATTTGAAATCCCTTTACAATGCTGTGGTGTTTAGAATTGTAAGAATCACCTGTAACCCTTCGGGATACTTTATCGTGTAAGTTGAGGATGCCTGTGCAGCGGTATGAGCAGTTTCGTTTTGAAGGTTTCCACGTCAGATAGGCTGTCGGGACCGTTGTTTTCATGTTTTGGGCAGTGTTGTCTGTTCCCAGCCTCAACTCAACCTTAGCCTCCCCCACCCCCCGGGCCATACCCCCCTCCAATCTACCCAACAATCGACCCCGCGTCACCAAAAGCTTCGACGTATCCAAGCTTTGGAACGTCGTTTCATCTGTCCCGTGAACATCGTCGTTCCGTGACTGCCCAGTAACCTCCCCCCGTCTCTGGAAGCTCGGGCTGCCACGACGCGACTTGCTCTCCACCGTCACGGAAGACCGGGGCATCATACATTCTCCCGCCATCTCCCACGTTATCTCGTATATCCATGTTCAAGCTTCAATCGGAAGCTTGACCCGACCCTGATTCGAACAGGTGCTTCATGGGAGTGCAAACCATGTCCAACGTCTTCACTTCATCCCCAAAGTCGGTATCTGGAACTGCATCCCCCATACCCCGGCTTCGAGGTGCCAGCGGAGGTGATAGAGAAGTCTTACTTCAACCTCGTACCAATGGCATCAGACCTAGTGCTAGTTACGGCGGCGTTGCCGGTATGAGTGTTGGAGGCACGACTGTGAATGGGCCGGGAAGCTTCAGTGCAAGTCTAAGGAGTGCGACCACCACTGTACCGACACCAAGTGGTCTTTCAGGAATAGTCGATACTCCGAGCTCAACTAGTCCATTAACTTCGGAGAGATTGGTCGAGGAGCTTACCGATCAACTTAACAGAGCTATCAAATACAAAGAAGGAGCTGAAAACCTGCTGCAAGTTCTGGATTCAAAAAAGATCAAAGAAGCAAAACAGGCTCGAAACCAGGCAGAGAAGGAGTACAATGCCAGGAATCAAGAGATTACACAACTCAAAACCCAGATTGAGGCGATAACAAAGCCAAAAGATATTCCACGGAGGCCACGAGAAGGAAACAAGTTCCAGGGGACGCCTATAAGGCCGGACGAGGCAAATGGGATTTCTGTGTTAGGTACATCGGAGTGGGATCCCGGGAGTGAATCGCCAACAATAACGCTCGCGGAGCTATTGGGGGATTTGGAGGAGAAGGACAAAAAGCCGGAGTATTATGTGGACAAGGCTAATAGCTTGGTCATGCTATTCAAACGGCATCAAAATCTCAAATATGAATTATCGTGGTCCACTTTCGGGCTTAGGGTTCAGTTCATGCTTCTTCACGAGGCCAAAGAAGTAGTTGCGGCTGGTTACCGTATAACGAGATACGCTATTACTGATCTTCACTCGCTCAGAAGCATCCGGAGCTTGCGAACAGACTATATTACTATTGGGTACGGAATTTTTGCAATCAGCTGTTGTAATACCATATACTGAACTCTTTTGTCTAGCTCATTAATCAAAGATTCGAGGGCCAATGTGGAACGTGAACAGGCGTTAAAGTTTGTACGTGCATTCATAGAAGTCCCTGGGGGGGTCAAAGAAATCTCTAGAGGGATTGTTCGAGGCATTGTTGCATGTGCAGAACAAACTGATGATAGACTACGAGCAATTTCTATGGAAACCTTGGCCGAAATTTGTAAGCTCGTTCCTCCAATTCCCCACAAATCTTTGTTAATCTTTCATGCAGTGATCTTGGACCCATCACTTGTTGTCGCTGCTGGGGGTGTTAGAATACTTACCCAAGTTCTTTCGGATGGACCTTACGAACTTTCAGATACGATATCATTGGCGTTTTTGTATTTATTGGACATGCCTTCTTCGAGAAAATATATACGACCAGGGAACGATATAGAGGTTAGTCATATACCATGTTCTGAATCTTATTTGGCTCTGATATTCATGGTATCAAGGTTGTTTTTTCGGTGTTTACGGATTGTCATTCAGTAAAAGTTCCAGTTCCAGAAGAGAAATTGAAGTCTAGCGCAAAAGTAATCAGTTGCATGCTCAAGTCATGGCCAGGTATACAACACCGAGGTCCGGTCGGAGAGATATATCTTTGTTCTAATCGCAACTGTAGGCCTCCTGGCATTAACAATGTACAATCTACGCGCTCCAAGGTCTCTGGTTGATGCTCTATTCATACCGTCTCCTAGCGTTAGAGTATATATCCCCTTCACTAACTATGGACCCGCCCGAGACCTGCTAACAGTTTCAAGGATACAATACTCGAGTTGTTTTTTGATATCTTTAAGATTAAACCTCCTTCGTGGTCCTCTAGTTTCCTCGCTGGTCGTCGGCTTACTAGTAAGTGCCTAGATATCCTGCAGAGAACTGATGGTAAGATTGCGTTTTCTAACTCAATAACCAGCCTATGGGAGGGTGGCCAATCTCAAATCGGAAGCGTCTACAAAGCCCGCAAGATCAGAAGGAGATAGTGATCATGGAAATCTGGTTGATCACTTCACAGCTCTGCTACTTGCAGTCTTCTTTGAAGCAGGTCTACTAAAAGTTAGTACCTGAGTCTATCACACCAAATCCTGCCGCTAATATAGAAATTTAGGCTTTGATGGCCTTAGTAGAGGATAACAGCGATCCAGCAATAGTTCGAAAAACCACTCTTCTCCTTGGGGAAGTTTTAAAGTTAGCCAGTCGCCTACTTCCAAGCACTTACAGTGCACATCAACAGCTTCTTCCCGATCTCTTTCAGTCTGCAGCAAAATTCGGCATCGATGGTCGGTTTGCTGCTTCTTCCGCTGTCTACCAAATCGATAGTCTTAACAGGACATTGCATCGCTCTTTGGCAACCCAGACCGCCCAACGCACCTCCCTCGATGAAGAGAAAAGAGGCCAGAGACAGGTAGAACTAAAATTGAAGATAAATATGACAATCGATGAAAAGCACTTTTCACAACTAATCGTCGAAAGCGGGGTACAGAATCTTTGACAGACTGGTTTAAGACTTATGACTAACTAAATCCTACAGGTTTTGAACACGAAAAGCTACATTAAGTGGAATTGGGATTCCCTAAATGAGATGATTCAAGGCCCATTACTCAATCCAAAGAGACTTGAAGAGGCGATTAAGGGAACTAAATTCATGAAGAGGTTGATGTCTTTCTACCGGCCATTCAAATACAAGTTCTCAGATGTCAAAAACACAAAACCCAACCAGCGGTATGTTAGGATAGGGTGTGCTCTATTCCAAACTCTTTTAAAGACTGCCGAAGGCGTCAAATATTTGAGTGAAAATAAGATATTAAGGCAGATCGCTGAATGCTTGGCACAATTGGATCGAGTGAGTTTACAAGATCCAAATACAACCCACTTGCATTAGCAGGGATTAATATATACTAGATGAGCGGAATCACCTCCCCTGAACCGCTTTTTTCCACCTCGAGATTGGCAGACACCCTAAGCAGCGGTTATTTCGCTATGCTGGGAACATTAAGTAGTGACCCGAAAGGTCTTCAGTGGGTTACTCCTGTCAATATCTATAGTCGTAGCTAATTTTCTCGCAGAATGATGGAACGCTGGCGCATGTTCAATATGTTCTACCATATCAGCGATTTACCTGATAGACCAGACCTGATGGAACTCTTTGTTTTAAATATGGATTTTACTCTGTATGGAACCAGTGATGATTTATATATCTTTATATCCTTAGTCGAAACATACTAATTCCATATATTAGGGAGGGTCATCCCCGAATCATTCTTGGGAAGGTTTTAACTGCGGGTCCAAAGGTGATATTCTCCATCTTATGACTGACACAAAGGGGCTTGCCTGACACTTTTTAGACTGCGCGGCTATTTGCCACTAACCATCTCCGAAGTCTTATTTCAACCACATCTGCCGGGAAAACACCTTCACAAACCCAGCAAAGCAACGAGACAGCAGAATGGGCAATAGGACTTCTTATGACTCAACTTTATGACCCTGATGTCGAGGTTTGTGAAACTGCGGTAAAAATTCTTGAAGAGGCTTGCAATGCGACACATAACCTAGAATATGTGGTTAAACGCCGGCCACAGCTCGATCACCTGGGTGAAATCGGTGCACCGCTACTATTGAGGTTTGTAGCTACCCCTCGATGTAGACGATGATGTATGTTGACGATTTTGTTAGATTTTTATCGACATCCGTGGGCTACCATTACCTAAATGAGCTTGATTACATCAACAGGGAAATGGACGATTGGTTTCATGTAAGTTATTCCTGGTGAATCTTTTTTCTTTCACTGGCGGTGATGGACTGACATTTAGCCAGGGGCGTAATGATTCGTACGTTCTGACTGTTGAGGCGTCACTTGCGAGAGCTTTTGCCGATGAAGAGCCTGTAAAGAAGCGCCCAGGTGATATCAATGCGATAGACCGAGACATGATGGGCATAGTACCCCCGCATTTCTACCGAGAGCTAGCCAGAACAAGCGAAGGGTGTATCCTGCTGAGAGAAAAGGGCCACTTTGATCAATTTGCGTGGTTTATTCAAAAGCATGGCTTGGAGGATGATGATTTGGAGATCGTCACTAAGGTCAAAGGTTGCCTATGGGCCGTGGGAAACATTGGATCAATGCCCTTCGGAGCCCCGTTTTTGGATGAAGCAAACATCGTCGAAGCGATCGTCAACATAGCAGAGCAATCTCAGGTGCTAACTCTCAAAGGTACTGCATTTTTTGTCTTGGGCTTAATCTCAAAAACCATGCAAGGCTTAGAAATCCTTCTCGAACATGGGTGGGATGGTACCACCTCTACTATGGGGGATTCTCTGGGGTTCTGCGTACCTTTGCAGCTCGGGCGCTTGTTCTCTGTAAGTCTTATCCTAGTGCACTGCAAGCCTACATCTATAGACTGACAAGCTAATCTATATACAGCTCCGACCCTGGGTACATACGGGTGACGAGACCAACGCAGTCAACCGGCCGTCACCACTGTCATCTGTGATTGGTGACGATCCACTCGATGCAAAAATACTCACGGCCATCGCGAACCTGAACAACCACATTATGGAGGGCACATCTACGAAGGAGTTGAATAGGTCAGGAATTTATGTCACCTTACCTATAGACCGAGCTAACAGTAAAAATTACAGGCTGAAAGCGAATCATGTGTCCCACTTTCAGAGCTCTGATCTGTATCGCCGAGTCATGACGTTACTAGAATCGTATCGGTATCGACAACATGTCCGACGGTATATCATTGACCTTTTTGACAAGTCTGTCGTGGAACAGATAGTAAGGGATGGAAGAGCAGAGCAGGATTCTATAGAATCGCCGCAGACACCCGAAGACGTGCGGTAGCCCTTTGAGTCTTTCGGTCTCTTCCCGGACATTTTATCTATTTTTGAGCTTGTAAAATACGAGATGCTTGTACTTTTAAAGACCGCGTTTTATGTGGCTGGTTGGGTTATGGGGGTGAACGGGTTCGGCAAAAGGAGGGTTTTTTTTTTTTTTTTTGGCGCAAAGTACATAGCTCAGTTCCATCCTGTAACGCTTCTTATCCCATGGGCTCTAAGCTTAATGCCAAGTCAATGGTTACTATTCTGACAGAAGCGTTAGAGTGCGGATATGCAAGTCTGTACTTACCTATTATGTAGTTACTTATTAAGCTACAAAAGAACCACCAAGCCACAAACGTTTATGAATTGCAAGTCGTTAGATTTTTACCCAGGGATCCCGCAATTTCCAAATCTCTGCATCAAAAAAACAAACAATGCGATGGAGGACGATGCCTTATGAATTACGGGACGATTTCGGGGCACTTACATTGACGGACGTTTGCCTCTTTTGCTGGGTGAAGAGCAGAGAACCGAGGAATGATGCGTCTTCTGGATCAAGGATAGATGCTCTGCTGAGCGGTTGAACAAAGATGAAGAAAGATCGACGCATACTGTATTAAGCGAGCTGTCGCCCAATCTCCAGGGCTGGTGGCTGAATGTATGACGCGCAGACCGCGTTCACACATTCTCACATTACATACCCTGTTTCATGCAGGACGTACATACATACATTGCACATGTGTATTTAATACGCAGGTCTTCCAGATACCGATAGAGTACATACATGTACCAACTCTAGAGTGCACCTACGAACTCCTTTCCCTCTTATTTTCTTTATTCCTTTATTTCTTTTATTTCCTATCTGAGTGAGGGTTGTAGGTTTTGTGGATTTTTGTGGGTTGTGTGGAGTACCACACACTCTGCTTTAGAGTATTCACGGGGCCCATCTAAATATGATGCGGCAATCTACTTTAATCTGGATTCCAGACGGGAGAGGAGAAGGGGTGGTCCTTTTGAATAAATTTCCGCGTTTGATTCCCCGAACGTGTCATGAGTATGAGGTTGTGTAGCCTGATACATCTGGATACCCTGTTATATTTTGTGCGTTACAAGTGCGTGGTAACGTTATCTGTAGGAACAACCGGGTGATCCGTAGGGAAAGGAGTAAAGCAACATCCAGTGACAAGAGTAAATAAAAAGGTGAAAAATAAATGATAGGACAGTCGGGCTGAAAGTGTAAGTCTGCTGTGCCATTCAAAGTATGTATATGTATTTTTATTTTTTCTCAAAGTACCAGATGGAGTATGCGTGTGAGAGTGATGAACTGTGGTGTGTGTTGAGTGTTTATGTAGACTACCATAAACGTAGTAGCGTATGCACACCAGGTGTGGTACCTGAGCCTGTTTTGGGAGGATATTGATGAGTCTTGTGTGTGTTGGTTCGAAGGGTTCCTAACGAGTTAGGTCTGCAACGAGGACAGAAAGTCTCGATCGCAGCACAGAGTCCTGATCCGTGAAAACACATCGAACTCTTAATCCAAGATCACGCTTGCTGGGCATCGCTCACTTACTTCCTTCCTTCCCTACACTCGTCTACTCTGTGAATGGCCACTCTCTAGGACAAATGTCCCTGCCCAGAAGGTGCAGCCGGCTGTAGTTTTCTGTATGGAGAAGATTAAACAGGTACAGAACGTAGTTTGCAGGGCTCATGAGGTTCAAGAGGACAAAGGAACTGGGGAAACAGGGATCCCTCTTGTAGCTCTTATGCTCCTGAGGCTACCACAAGGAAGATATGCCAGCACGGGAATTGGTACAGGTAAAGGATGAGGGTGGAATGGAAGTGAAGAGAGGAGGGTGAGGTGAGGTGATAATTAATGATGCGAGATCTATGACCTAAAAACACGGGGGGGTTATGAATAAGTACCTCCAACAATTGTACGAACAAGCCATGTAACATCGATGCTCAGTTCCTTTCTACCTATCATATATACTGTATGTTAAATAAAAATAAAATATATCCGTCCTGCTAGATCTAGCTATCCCCTTGCCAATTGTTATTCCTTGCCCGTAGCCTCTCTCTTCTTTTCATCATTGCTGGTCCAACAACAGCCTCTTCTCATCGGAGGACCCAGTACCAGTGGTCGATCCCCAATCGAGATCGAAGACTTCAATCGGCTCCCCCCCCCCCCCCCAGTAAATTCACCCCCCTCGCCCTTCTCTTTTCTGCTTACGCTGCCCTCTCCCCTCACTGCGGTACTTCAGACCAAAACACTGGTCTATCTAAATAAAATAAAATACATTTCCAGTTCCTAAAGTGACTGGATACGCCTCGCAGCGGTAGACGGCATTTTCTCCAAGAACAGTCTGTCACGTCTCGAAACTGCTAAAAGGAACTCACTTCTCCCTCCTTTCATCCTTCAAAAATACGCCCCCCCCCAAATATCTGTGGCAAAGATCTTTTTGTGCGGTTTATTACGAGCCACTACCTCATTGCTTTCTCTGTTTTGCTTTTCTTCATATCATCAGTGCCCCCGAGGATCATTCTTTCCGTCCTTTTTCTACCACAAGCCAGCACCGTTACTACTGTACTGCCGCCATTGCTACCACCACCATAAGCAGCAACACTACTACAATTACCTCCTAACTCCTTTAAAGACACGCTCCTCCTCCCATTGCCCCTCACCCCCCTCCTCCCCCCCTCTCCCACTTCCTATATCCTCGACTCCCTTTTCTTACTTGGCCGCTGCCTCTCTCCCACACACCCGCCCCTCTTGCATGCTGGTCAGCAGGGACCGCTTCCTTAATAAATAGGCCTGGGGTAGCTATCTTCGTTAAATGCACTGGACCTAACATAGGACAAAGGGCACTTGACTAGCCTGACGGTAATATATACGATTATTTCCAATGGAGAAAGTTATGGTTTTGGGGCATATTCTGAGGAGCCTGCTTGTGACGGATTTCATGATGCTCGGGCCATTGTACGGCTTGCGCAATGTTCTGTCTGTTCGTTCCCTCTTCAGCAACCCCGGACACTTCCCTGTGGGAACTCGATATGTCTTCAGTGTCTTCCTCGGTTCTACTTGCGACAAAACATATCTTATCCACCATTACCAGGACGACAGCAAGGATTTGAGTGTCCGTTTATGGAGTGTGGGAAAGAACATTCGGTTGCAGACATTGCGCTAGATGTAACATTATCGAAGGTGACGGATATCTTTGAGAAGGATCTAGGTTGTCATCGTTCGGAGGCGTTTCCTGTGGAGGTTAAGGAAATTTTGGATTTTGAAATATCGGACGTCGAATCAGATGGAGGTGAAAATGTGGAACGGAAATGGGTAGTGAGCGGTGGGCGTTTGATGGCTATTTACACGCTTGTGAGGAAAGCCGAACTTCCATACGACACAGATGTCACCTGCACGTCACTTCTCCCGGATGGTTGCGACTCTGCTGCCTTTGACCGGGAGCTTGTGCAAACTTTAAGGACAAAAATCATGTCGGAAATGGAATGCCAAGTTTGCTATGGACTTCTTCTAGATCCAATCACTACATATTGTGGACATACATTTTGCCGGAAATGTCTGGAGCGCGTACTTGACCACTCGCAACATTGCCCTGCCTGTCGACGACAGCTACATCTTCCAAATATTCTTCCGGCACAATCAAGTAACAAGCGTCTAACAGATATATTGGTTGGTCTATGTTCAGAGGCTTTGGCACATAGAGCAACAGCTGTAATGGAGGAACTCTCTGCTTCTGAAGACGACGACTTGAATACACCAATCTTCGTATGCACAGCTTCTTACCCTGGCATGCCGACACCTCTACACGTTTTTGAACCCCGCTACCGATTGATGATACGACGAGTATGCGAGAACGGTACTAGGAGATTTGGCATGCTACTACCAAATCGATCTGGACAACCGCAAGGGGAACTTGGCGTTGTACCATTCATGCAATATGGAACAATGCTCCAAATTGAAGGCGCTAATATGTACCCGGATGGTCGCAGCGACATCTGGACTGTAGGAATCTCTAGGTTTAGGGTCAAAAGATGGGGGATTCGTGATGATTATATGGTCTCGGATGTAGAGCGGGTGGACGATATTCCGCACATTGACGAGGAGGCTCTGGAAGTGTCTGATACTTCATTGCGCATAAATTTATCCCCAGATCTCTCTCCTCCGTGGACACGACTTCCAACCCAATCTCTTCTACAGATTGGGCACAATTTTGTCGATCAAATGCAAGCAATCTCCGCCCCATGGCTTCACGAGAATAATATTCTTGCCTTCGGGAACCGACCCGACGATGCAGCAATGTTCCCGTATTGGCTTGCGAGTGTTCTGCCAGTTGCGGAGGATGAGAAATACCGTCTTTTGGTGTGTACTAGCGTGAGGGAGCGGCTTAAGATAGTGGTTGGATGGATAAAAAAAATTGAGAGCCATCGATGGTTAGTTGTGCCCAACTTGCATGAAAATTTGATTAATACTAACTTTCAATTGCAGGTTCTCTCCATCTACCTGTGCGATTGTTTAAAATCTGGACATTACATTTCGTCCGGATATATAGACCAGCGGCTGTTCTGATAGTTTCATCATATGTTGTCCTACGTTTCTTCATCTTCATGGTCGGATATCTGCTTGCTTGTTTGTTTTATTCTTTAGGCGCATTCTGGAGCATACTACGTTAAATTTCTTTTTTTTTTTGTTTGGGGCACGGTTCGGGTTTTCTTACATGGGTTCACTTTTCACGGTATATGACTCTGTAGGGGGTTTTCAAAAAAATATCTAACAAATTTAAAGATAAAAACTTCTGACCTATAATAGTTAAAACTATTCCTATTTATTTCATTTTGTGCTTCTAGTTTCTTATTACTGTCTTGGTTGCTTACCTGTACTTTTCTTCGCCTGGCGTCTTAGAATGATATCAAGAATCATGCATGATCAAGAGTAAGCAGATGAACGAATGATATTCTGTGATCGGTTCACTGAAATAGTTTTTCAGGATGACTAGAGTAGACCGTTAGCTGTAGATGGCCCTCCGACTTTGCCCTCCAGGATGTCAGTGTCTTACCGCCGCAAGCGGTGTATGTTACAGTATTATATCCGCACGGACAAACAGTGCATGAAACCTTGTTTTGAAAAAATTTCAGAACTTATCCGCACAATGTACATGTGCGCCTCTTTGAGGATACCGCGCGGTGATGTCTCCTTACTCTACTCCTAATGACGATTATTTTTTCTTCTCACATGCTGCTTCCTATTGGTGGGGGGAAATCATACATGCAGCTGTGCTCTTTTTGGGGCAGAGTAGACGTAGACATGTGATGCATTGGGGATATATATCGAGAGCTGATAACGGCCCTGCATGAATACGTAAGTACGTTGCTCAATTTGGAGACTAAGTCGATTTACCCTTGTGAGTTCTGATCTCTTCTCTGGAGCCCTTGAATCGCGAAATTCTGTTTTTTTGGAGCGGTTAAGTGTACACGTGTGGGATATCACGGCGAAACAGCTTCGACCATAGATTCCGGGTTATTTCCCATAAAATTTTCCGTTTCAATTCCTAGCTATGCTTGGATGTCAAGTACCGTATGTAGTCTTCGGTACCTTGGTACACCTCTACCTCTATCTACACGTATCTAGTCCATCTTCAAGTATTGACCTGAGGCAATCTAACAATTAGCAATTGGCCCACAACAGAGTTGATAATACGTATATGCTCCAATAT
The DNA here is from genome assembly GCF_003444635.1 of Morchella importuna. Lineage (NCBI taxonomy): Eukaryota > Fungi > Ascomycota > Pezizomycetes > Pezizales > Morchellaceae > Morchella > Morchella importuna. The sequence continues at coordinate 1,710,824 of NW_025763400.1, read as the reverse complement.
TTAATAACTTCAGCACCTCCTGCGTCACATTGTGCCTCATGACCAGTAAGCTCCGTCCCCTATTCTTCTGTTGTTGTTTCTTATCGATAACGGAATTTTTTTTCCTTAAAAAGAAAATATGCTCCATGCATGCGTGATGCGTGCAAGCCTTCGAACCTCCAGGCCAAATCTCAACCTGCAAGCCAAGCCAAGAAATCTAAACCCCATAACAACTTAAACTGGTGAACTTGCTCATAAGCAGGTACCTCGAGTACGAGTACTGCTGCGCGGTTTGGCTACCCTGGCCCTGGTCCATGGGTTGTGATTCGGAATTCAGATCGCGGATAGCAAATTCATTGGGCACTTACCTACCCTGGTAGCTATCTTTGTTGGCTCTTTTTTTTTTTTTTTTTCATCATTTGTTCCGTGCCGAAGTGGAGTGGGTAAGGCATTCCCCGTGGCTTACATGTCACGACCGAGCTGCCGGAATAATGTGGCTGTTTGTTGTGATCACTGATAACTGTCAAATTCTGGCCATGATTTCGTAATCATTCCAGGTTCAAGACGACGACCTTATCTACTTCGAGGCACACCTACAGAGGAGCGAGTGATAGATGATGACTTTGCCTACCTTGCTCGGGTGCGGTTGCGCGGGATGTAGTTCGGTTTGCAACAATTGTTTACGCTTCGTCCAGTTTTAAATTCGCGACTCGATAACCGGCCCCTGTGGTTATATCCTCTAGACCACTAAAGCACTGGGCTTGAAATCCAACTATGTCGCAACGCTTCTTTGCCGGTGCGAAATTTGCTTGTAAAAAGAAAATATTTGATGAGTAGTTAGATATGTCAGCTGCAGATTAAAACCATATACAGCTATCTCTGTGAGCATAAAAGTACTCACTTGTATATAATTTCTAGGTGTCGTCCGCAGGTGAAACCTAGACCACGATGTTGCAAACCATGGGCAGACCGATAGCAAAGGTTTAATAAAGTGAAACAACCCGGGAGTGCGTTTTTTTCCGAATAACACGCCATGACAGTTCCGTCTTTGGCCCTAACATCACATCAAAGTTGGAAGCTCTTCGATCCTGTGGTTGGTGGAACCGACTCAGGGCATCGTTATTTAAAAAACTTATGACCATGTTTGGCTTTCTAAGCTGCCCCTCTCAAAGTCAGAAACGGTATAGAATGGAATTAGCAATTTCGTGGAATCTGTGTCAATGATAACTATAATTATCCGATGGATTGTTTGTTAGTCTCGAGATATTAGAATTCACGTTACTGTACGTACTGTTGGTAGTATTTCGGGATATTGTGAGTTTATATTGTTCCAAACATATGGTTGGTTGCCGTGAAAACTCTGAGAATGCCTAGAGCACATTCCACTCGAGCTAGATAGATACTGCCAATAGGTGAGAATATAGTGTGATTTGATAGGCTAGAGTGTTTTTTATAACATCAGTGGTAAGGTTTATTCTCTCCCTCGTTTATCTTAACGTGTCATTCGCTCACGAAACGTGTCCGTCTCCGCATTGTTTCCTGTGTAATTACTTGTCGTTGGCTACAAGTAGGTACTGTGTATGTATGTACATAGTTAAGACCAACAGAGTAAGAGCGTCACATGGGCCAACCACAAATCACATTTGTTAACGATGATTAGCACCAGAAGAATATCAAACGGATTCCTTAAGTGCTCACGATTTGTGTTTTTAAACCGGCAAACGGCATCTCACTCTGCCATTACCTGCCAGTGAGAGTGGGTCTTGAATTCTACCAGGCCCCATATGGAGAACAAAGGGGCGATACATAGATGGATCCAGCGCTATACCAATATGTCATGAGGGACATCGCGCAAACGTACCAACAAATGATATTGCCCCAGTGTCACTGAAACCCTCATCTATGGGTCGAACTGGCTCTCTAATAAGCGGTTACACTGGAAACCCCATTAGAAATCTACCAGATGGTAGGCCATAGTGATGTTTCAGATACGACATCATGAATAATACGAGTGATAGTCAGGTAATATAAAGTACATATCCGAGGAATGGATCGTGGTCAACTCGGTTACATAAGTTGGCCAAATACAGTCATCTCAAATCCTGTTATCTGATATTATTGAAGGCCTAGTTCATGTCTTAAGTTTGTCAACAGGATGTATCTATACCTAGAGTATTCATACTGCTTTGTCGCAAATTCTTTTGCATTGCTTTAATTTCCCTTATATTTGATCAATTGAGGCAAATTATAATTGCTTGTAGCTCTTCATTAGTACTATGCAGGGCCAGTTCGAGTGGTCAGTATACTATGTCTGAGTGATCCTTATTTATACGTCACTTGAACTAGCGAAATGACGCAGCGCATCAATTAGATTTTAGACCGCAGGAAAGCGGGCAAAGCTTTGCGCTGTGTAATCATAGTCTCTCACTCGGTATAATCACTATCGATACGCTGCAATACCTTGGGGCTTTTAATTTTCACAGCTAGAAATTACTGTAGAATATCCCAAATATATATAGGGAGCTATTCGAGTGCTCCCTGGCCCGCAGCTGCAGCGGCTGCGGTATTGTGACCTATAAAGTAACCACTTAGCCAAAGCCCCCAAAATATACGAATAGCTAGGTGTCGCAAATTCGAGTGCTACATTTCCCAGAATTCATACCTAGATGCTCCCAGCATATCATAGACTCTGGTCGGAGTGGTGTTCTGTATGTCAAGGGATGTTTTGCTGACGTAGGGCCCACGGGGTGTTTAAGCCGAGGAATTTAGGGTTTGCACGGATGCATTAATTTTGGATTATATCATGTGTACTTGTTGTTCACTAGTGTGAGAAAATCTCTTGGAACTAGCCTACATCTCCTTGGCATCCGGTTCTAGGAGTGGATATCTACCGAGTGATGAACTGTGAATGAGACAATCGCTGACATTAATCGTCCCATATTCACGGTGTTCGGTAAGGGACTAGATCACTATAAAGATTGTTACTTGTGGTATCTGATGTTTTTCAGCACCTCAATTCAGATGTCTTATGTCAGAAAGGGTACTTACTCGCAAGCGCCACATACTAGGATACTTAACTTACGTGTGATTATTATATATAACTATTCTCACCCGTGTCACGGCTCAAGCTGACACATCTATCGTCATGTTTCTCAGGCGCTTGACTGCTACCTAGTACCGCTTACATGGTTGTGATGATGTCTTCTGATAGCCCTTCATAGTCTATCACTCGTTTAAGTGGTTGTGCACTAGGCAAAAACGCTAATAGCAAGAAAATGCGGTAGTTCACTTCACGTCGGTTTTACCAATCTATCACTATATACTTTTAAGCATTCATCTTTACAAATACCCTTTCCCTTAGATATACAGACATATGCGGGCTGCTGTCCTTTGAGTCAATGATTGAAGGAACTCTAAACGAATTGCTCCTCAGAAACCCCAGAAACCCCAACAACCTCACAATTTCGAGGTTTTTTTATTGAAAAAATTTTCCCAGCTGCTGTGAACCATGTCTTAAGCGCTGGTCATATAAGGAAGTCCTCAAAACATCTTTAAACTCTTTGCTCTCACGCTCCCTTTATCGATCCACGGGAAACGTACAGCACAGCTGGTTATTTGTATTCCTCAGATCCTATTAGATTCTTTATATCATTCTCCGTGATTGATATTATACTTTAAACGCACGTGGAACAACGGTTCAGTAACGATATTTCTGACAACATCATAGTTCAGGGCGTTAATTAAACATCGGCAATAGGTTGAGTTTAAGGACAGTGCGGGAACGCTCCCAAGTGCCCCGGCCAGTTAGACCATATTTTCCTTCCTTCTACCCCACTCACTGATGCAAGTAAGCACATACACATAAAACATAACGTTAATAAGGAAGCGGCTGAACTCTTGAAATTGCCTGTTTTCAAGCAGAAGTGGTGAGGTGCAGAAGAACAGCCAAATGACTGTGTTGAGGTTTGGGTATATATGCACGTACGTTGCAAAGTTTTGAAGATCAAGGCACCAAACCACTTTTGATACAAACAGGCCCGGATGGTCTGAATAATTTGTGTTTTGGGCGCAGGGCTGTGGATCGATTAACTGGTTTACCTGGTTTACGGAACGCATAAACATGATGACCTTCTCTGCAGAAGACCAGTGTGGTTCTTACCGGATGAGTTTATTGAGAAGGGGTTTGCGCATGTAGGTGAAGTCGAAGGTCGAGAGGGGGGTAAAGTGCTGAAGAGGCGTTTTAGAATGGGACAGATTCATCCCAACCGCCGATCAATAGATATCAGAGGCGCTCTCCTTGTGACAGTTGGCGCTGGATATTAGTTTCATGATACTAGGCTTGCCCACCAAACCTCGTGCCACCCTGTTTCGAGTTTTAGTCACTACTTTATGCGCGACACAGCCGATTCGAAGCTTGAACTGCTAAGCATCCAACCCTAAATGCTAAATAATATCTGGGGCGATAGGCGATTTCTACCATTACAACCACCACCGCATGTATCGCCATTCATGTTTGCTCTAGATCTATCAAACAGAACAAAAGCATGCATATTGTTGCATATAGCATAAATCCAACTTAGCGCCATGTTCCACCCAGTAAGCGCGGTGCAGTTAATTATATGTAAAGTTACCTAACTTGCAAATTTGCTTGCCTTCCTAACCAGCACGGTACACTGAGTTATGAAATGAGTTTGAAGAGGACAACGATAGCTACTAAGTACATGTACCTACACAGCTGCCGAAGTAACCGTGAGGACGCGTAGGAAATGCATGGTATTATGTGGGTTTTAGCATCATTTCCCCGAAGAGTGTATTGGGATAGCTAGTCGAGGAGACGAGCAATATCAAGGTATCACGGCTTCGAAGACCCGAATAATAATTTCGTTTTCCGGGCGTCGTGCGTAAGTATCTAACTACACCAGTCAACCAACTACTGGCCAGGAAGCCAGCAAGCCATCAATCATATCATTGGCACAGACTACATGTACTGAACTCGCCCAACAACACACTCCTATTCCCCCTCTCCTCCTCAGACTCTCCTCTTCCTTTCCCATCGTCGCCTCTTTGCTTTGTCCTTGACTCCAGCTTCAGTATCTTTGCGTTACAATCAGAAACAGACTGCCTCCCTAACTAACAGGGCTCTCTCTCTCGAGCTTGCTGCTGTTACCACCGCTTTTCTGGAGGCTCCTTGTCGTAGTCTCCCACCCCACCTTCCTCGGTCTCACCCGTATTGTCCCAGGAGGCTGTTGCACCGTAGACAGCCCTGTAAGCGCCTGTTATCGCGTGGTAACTGGCCATTGTGCTCCATCTCGCATTCAAATTGGACCCTGTTCCCGCCAGCTGAGTTTGTTGGGCTCTTCTCTCTGCGTTCCCCGGACCAATTCCGTTGCCGTTCTCTCTCTGATCTGGGACATCCAGCGATATACTGGCCCCCAACGTACTCGTCTTTCGACAACTTATTTTTTTGTTTTCGCCTCACCTTCATTTCCCTCAGCTTGCCATTAATTCTTATTCATTAATCCAATCTCTCCCAACATAAGTTTCTTTTCTTAGACCATTTACTCGAGTGCTTTGGACTTGACTCTGCCTTTCGTTTCTTCTGGATTTTGCTTTAATCTACGCCACCCTAATACAGTATTCTTGGTACTTTTACCGTACTACTACTCATCAAAAACTCAGCATACCCTACCCCACATACGAAAAATAGAATTCCACATCGAATACTCTCGGAATAAAAATATACGGACCCTGGTGGCACTTTATTAAATCATCTGATTCCGATACCCTTTTGCGAACATTCTAATCAAAATCTACCCTTGACACCGGCTGGCTGGCCAGCAGCGTTCGTTCGACTTATTTTGTTAAATTTCCCCCCCAACCACCCCTCTTGGCCCCTGGCGTCGACCGTTGCAACCCCCCCTTTACACGTCCATCTTTGACGTCCATCGATAATTTTCCCACTATCCACGCCGAATCTTACGGAACAACCTATCAACCACCGGGAAAACAAAAGCTGTAAGGAAAACTTGATATCTTTGTAGTTTAGAAATCATGTCTCTCAAACAGGTAAGTCGGGCCTGGACTACTGGACTGCGGTGGTGGTGGTGGTGGTGGAATATGGAGCCGCAGAGGCTCAAGGGGGCTTCCTGCTAAAAGATACTTTGGGGGATTTGTAGGAAATCGAAAGCTGGGTGGAAGCATTAAACTATTATGATGCACAAGAATACGAGGATGCTTTGAGGATATTCGAGCAGAATGCCGACACCTCAAAGATATACTTCAACATTGGAATGATCCATGCAACACTCGGCGAGCACGAAAAAGCTGTAAGTTGTTGATCCTCTTCTTATATACACATATATATGCCTCCTTAATACTGGTGGTCGTATAATTTTGTGCTTTTCTAACAAAGAGTGATACATCGTGCTGCAGGTCGAGGCTTATCAAAGAGCAACGAAGCTCGACCAGTTCCTCGCCGTTGCCTACTTCCAGCAAGGGGTCTCAAATTTCCTGCTAGGGGAGTTCACGGAAGCTATGGCCAATTTCAACGAGGCACTTCTATATCTGCGGGGGAATACCTTGATCGACTACGAACAGCTAGGGCTCAAGTTTAAGCTATTTTCCTGCGAGGTTTTGTTCAACAGGGGTTTGTGTTACATATATGATCAGCAAATTGAGCTTGGGATGAAGGATCTGGAGTATGCGGCCAAAGAGAAGCAGGTGGAGGATCACAGTGTCATTGATGATGCTATCAGGGAGCAGGCGGAGGTACTATCATATACCCCCTTTTGCTGTGGTTGAGGGCTTGGATATTGATTACCTCTTTAGAGGTACACTGTGTTTTCTGTAGGAGTCGGCGTTCTCTACCGCCCCAACGAAGCCAAGGTCAGGAACGTCAAAGCAAAGGATTACCTGGGTAAGGCTCGGTTGGTTGCAGCCTCGGATGCTCAGAATGCCTTCACCGGGTTCGCCGGTACGGAGGTCAAGAAGGTGAGGCCCGGGAGTGTGCCTTACTACACAAATTGGAAGCTAACCGGAGGTACAGCAAATGAATTCCGAGAACTTGGCGACTGATGACCGCGCGCCGACCGAGATTTCCTTTGCTGCAACAAATCTTGTAAATCCCGACCTAGTTACATCTCGCCGCAAGTCAGATACCGCACCCTCAAAGGAGGGATCCGCCGCCAGCATACGGGGCGCAGATCGTCAAGTATTTCCCCCAACACCTCCACCAGAAAACGAGTTCTCATCATCGAAGCCAATACGAAGTAATACCGTCGCCGGAGTTCCATCGAGTGGTAGCAGCAGCAGATCACTTTCAGTCCGGGGAGCACCTCCTCGAGCGAGAAGCCGTGACGGAGGTCGAGACGACCGAGGTGGGATGGATGACGATGAAAGATATTTGCAGCAGCAGCGAAGACCTCCCCCGGGACACCTCCGCGGTCAGTCAGTGGAACCTCGCCGTGCGTACTCCACTCGTGCTCCGGCCCCAGCGCAGCCAGCGACCGCCCAGCGGTCGCGGACCGTCCGCGAGCGCGGCGACCGGCACCAGGACGAAGAGGGTCAAACACAGTACTCGGAGGATATTTATACCGCGTATAGTCATGAGCGTGATACACCTAGGCGCGGCGGTGGCGGTGGCTCCATTAGGCGCGGTCTCACCCGCCGGGGAACAAATAGTAGACAGGAGCGCTTTGTGGATGAAGACGAATATGCTAGTGACGCTTATGAGGGATCTTCGTTCGATGAGGATGATTTTGAGATGCTTGATAACCGTAGTATTCGTAGCGGAGCTTCCCGTCGTGCCCCGGAGGTAAAAAAGGTATGTTTCCACTTAAACCCGAGAAACTGGGTTTTAGAGTTCCCTGAGATAAACAAATATTGACCTTTTTTCATCAATTAGATCAAAGTCAAGGCACACGGTGAAGATACGCGGATGATCATGATAAATGTCAATATCGATTTCGATGAATTCGTCACCCGTCTCCAAGATAAATTTGGATACCGTCGTAAGACTAGATGCAAAATCAGGGACGAGGACGGTGACGGTTTTATCAGCGTCTCTGATCAGGAGGATCTTGACATGGCGATCTCATCGGCCAAAAAGAATGCAAGGCGCGAGCGCTCCGAGTTTGGAAAACTTGAGGTTTGTTCCAGATTTTTTTTTTAAAACAGTTTATTTTTGAACTACGCCATACGCGGATCCATTGCTGACTTTCTCCCACGATCATAGATTTGGGTCCACGAAGTGTAAATGATCCGAGACCTGGATCACCGGAAACTTCGGCAGCCCTCATGTCCCTGTTTTGCGTCAACCTTCCTTGTTCCCCTTATCACTAATCCCTTCCCTGGGCGAAACCCAACCAAACAAACCTCAGCCCTATGGATTATTGTTATTTTCATTTGGTCTGACTTTTATCCGATCGATATACTGGTTACGCTCTTCTTTCTCCTTACTGGACCACGACATCTTTCTGCAAAACCCGGGCTGGAAACAGCCCTTCCTCATCGATATGCATCATACCCTTTGTGAATGGTTTTCTTTGCGAACCCATTCACCCTCTTGTTTTTTTTCATTCATTTCTTATTCGAGTCGTTGTTTATTTTTTGCATTGGTTTGGTAGTTGGTCTTTGGTTATATACTTTGGTAGTTGGTGTTTGTTTTGTAATGTTACCTACGAGCAATGTGAGCGAGCTCGCGAGAGAGGGGCCCGGGGAAAGGAAGCTGGTGAGAGGGTTGTAGTGCAGTCCAGTGGATGATATTCCGTTTCTTTATTTTTATTTTTTTATATTTTTTTTTACTGTCAAGCAGCATACTTTGATGTTACGATGATAAAAAACGCTCCTTTTGAGTATTTATAGAGTATGATTTTAGTGGCCGGCCGGCTTAAAGCTTGGTATGGACATGATATACCGTCGAAAAAGGCACAGATATTCCGATAACGCTCTAAGTTAAGTCCCGGTGACCATGTGATGTGCTGTGATGGAATGTTGTTGATAGAGAGATAGAGAGATAGAGCGATAGAGCGATGGATGGAGAGATGGCGAGTGATAGATGGATGCTTGTCACTGTCACTTGTACTGATAATGGAGATTGAATCCAAATTCTTATATCCAGCATGAGTCATGGCGCAATTAACAATAATCTACAACTAACAAGCTTCCGAGTCCCGCCTATACGAAGCAGCAGTATGGGCTTTACAAGATACGAGCTCACTATTATCATCATCATCACTACTACTAGGTATGTTGTCATCGAGAAGCTTCTTCTTCCTCTCCTGGTGACCGTTTATCCCCGAGCCAATCATGGAGCAACGGCGGAACCGGGGCTCCGTGCTGGCTGTGAACAAGTTCCGAGCCTGACAAATGTTCTCACTCTCTTCCGTTCCCTTCCCTTCCCCTTCCGAGTCATCAAGTCACACCAAACAAACAAAAAAGCCAATCCCTCCGTCGGTGAGTCTTACTTCCGTCTCTTGTTCGTTTATTTGACCTAGGTAGCGAGAGGGTGAGTAATACCTTTCCTTCGTACCCCATGCTCGCATTCCGCAGTGCGTGCGTTTCCTTGCACCCCTCCCCGTTAGTGAGGGGGAGGGGGAGCTGTCAAACACAAGCTCAGCTACGGCTACGGCCCTCGCCAATCTTAATCCACGGAACGGACCCGATCCCTCACAGCTGCTACAGAGCTGGGACTCATACTTTCGTGCTGTGCTGTGCTGTGCTGTATGTGTCAGCACCATAGAGGATACTTACTTGATACTACCCTGCCTATCCTAATATTCCTAATTAAACGAAACACACACACACACATATGTACGTACACTAGGGTACTTGCTTGTCCCATGGCCGAGGAATGGAATGTGCACAAAAAACGGTCTATCGGTTCATCATCGTCTCTCGCTGATTATAACGAGAAGCTTATGGATTTCCGGTTGGGGTAATGTTAAACGTCAACTTTGTTTTGTAGGGCAGACTCAAACTCAATCAGGGGAGGGGGGGGGGGGGGGGCCTCAGGGTGGCCCGTCCACCGGGCTCCAATTAATTACTAGATCCTACTCTATTCTACTCTGCCATACAGAGATATGGAGATACAGCCTCTATCTCGTAATCAGTGGCTTACAAACTCACGTAGTGTAGATACTGTACTGCCCCCTAATAGCTCCCAGCTCCGGCGGACAGGCCAAACATGTGTACATGTAGTCATGCCAAACAGCCCCGAGAAAACAAACTACATGCAAGAAGCCCCTACCACCACTACCACGATTGTCATCATCACTGGTCTCTCGCTTCGTTCCGATGTGGAACAGCGGGGTAGTTACTCTAGTTTGGGGGGCGAGATGTAACGTTGCTGATGCTGATGACGATGATGATGATGGGCGGTGGTGATGATGATTACTACGAGGGTGGGCACCCGGGGGGGAAGCGGCGGAGATAAGCAGCGGAAAGAAGAAGCTTCTTCCACAAAGCCCTTCTAGAAGCATGGGAAATGTGCAGAAAGGGTAACATAAGCGGGCTGTTACTGCCGAGCTATGGGAGGGAGCTAGGTATCTTCCTCCGCCTCTTCTCTCCGCATTATCAATCAATCGTCGGATGGGATAAGGGATTATGGGAATATGGATATGTAAGCCCTGTCGGATGGGTAAATCCTGACACGACAGGTAACTACAGTCGGGTCACAGAGTGTGAGATGGGTATCGCAGGGGGGGGAAAAAGACGCAGATTCACAGAATCACGGATTCACAGCTAGTACAGGGCATGGTAGCAGAGCACCTACCACGCCCGGTAACATAGGGCCGAATTCAGTAGCAGCATCAGCACGCAAAACGTACAGGCATCCCGTCGCTCGCTTTCTTCCCCGCCGCCGCCTCACCTCGCCGCGTAGAGATAAAACTGATTGTGGATTGTAGTGGTTGTGGTTAATTGTGGTTGAGGGTGTTTCCCCACCACCACCACCACTCCCACTTGGGGTTACCCGTTACAGAAGGCGTAGACGTCGTGCAGGGCTGCTCACCGATTCTGGGGATGGGAAGAAGCGGGCGTATCGAAATCGTCGGACCGTGTATCATATGCTATCTTGATGCCGTGCAGCAGAAGAGATTTATGCTTCTTTGCGCTGGGCTGTCTGTCTGGCTGGGGCTGGCCGGGTTGGCTGGTATGTTAGAGGTTGAGACCGCAGCCTCCTCCGGAACGGTTGGTACGAATCGAGTAGGTTCAGTAGTGTACAGCACAGCAGAGTAGCAGACATACTCCGGTTACTGCTACAAAGGAAGGAAGGCGAGTTAGTTGTAGGGAAGCAGTTATGCGCTAGGCAGTTAGCACTGCTATTATTACTCTCGCTACCTTGTAGACTACGCTATCTCTCCTCCACCACGGGAGTTTCAGAGTAAGTGATAGGTTATGTGGCTGTGGGTTGAGCTCGTTCGCTACTTCTGCTGCTGTGCTTTGCTGTGCTGTGCTAGCTGTGATAGCTGTGCTCAAGTCTACATATGGCGTGCACATCACAACGCTACCAAATCGAGATTCCTAAGCGAGAGGAGGGAAACCTCTTTTCTTAACTCCCCACCGCGAGAGTTCGAATTCCCCAAAGAGGGCACTCGTAGCCGGTACAGCAAGAAGTTTTGCTTTTCTTTTCCGTGAGAGCAAAAAAAAAAAAAAAACGATGGATGGGACTTGTGATGGAGATCGCCATCAAGCTCGATGGGGTTTTCTTACATCCATCAATGGGGGTTGCTTCACTTTAGGCTTCTCGCTTATGGCGGTGAGGCTCCTTCCGCTGCTGCCTGCTGCTGCTGTCGCTGCATGTGTGTGTTGCTTTGCTTTGCTTGACTGTCTTGTCTGCCTCGATTATGTGTATGAGTGCAGTAATTGTTTGTTTGTGGAAGTCTGAAGTCAGTCCGACCGTGTCAGTCTGTCAACGATCCGGATCTGCGGGTCTCTTGTTCAACTTCGATTCTCTCTACAGCTGGACGGATGGCTGTGATGGAGATCATCTTGTCGCCGTCTTCCGTTTGTTGCTGTTGATTGATCAAAACCTTTGTTTTCAGACAGACAGACACAGACCGTCTACAGAAACACTGTTCAGATAGAGAGACCTCACTGGACCAAAGGGTACTCTAGCTTGTAGCTAGCTAGTAGACTAGAAGTCCAGGCACAGGCCAATAACAGCCGCCTGTGACTTGTTACACTTCCACTTACCGAGGGCGAGGATCAGCGGATCTACACTCAAAGCAAAACAACCAAAAAAAAACCTTAACCGCAACCAACCAGGTCCCTCTCGAAGCGAAAGAAAAGAAACCGGTCGGTGCTCGGCACAGCAATCGGAGCCCGTGTATGGGGAGGGTGGAAAGTGGGAGAGGAAGGGCCGGCCGGTAGGTGACTCGTGCGAGAGACGAGGTCGAGAAATCAAGTCTAACTGCTATGAGCAAGAGTATGAACAAACTGGGGCGTCACCAGCCATAAGAGCTCTCTGATATGATACTACGCGCGTACTATCATCTACATACGCCAAGTTTCGCGTTAGATGGGCCAATGGTCCGCCCCGGCTTATCCGGTTTATCCGAAAACAGGCAGCAAAGGCGATGGCGAGAGGGAAAAACGGTTGTCGTCGTCGTTCCGTCGTCGTTCGTGGATTTGAAATCTCTATCATTGGCATTCTCTAAGGGGGGGGGGGGTGACAAATCCTGCTTAGGCTTATACCTCTACCATACTTGTAACAAGCCATGCTATTAAGGCTACTACTATGTAGGCGTCATTACTTTAAGTATTTGGCATCGAATCAGATCAGATCAATAGCAACTCTACTCCAGATTTCTAATTGATCGCCGAAACGGAGTTACCAGAAGTAGCGAGGTGTGGCTTAATAATTGGGGGGGGGGGACGCATCAATGATAGTTGAGCAAGTATCTACACTTCATCTCTTTTATGTATGTACAAATAAAGAAAGGCGCGATCACGGCTATGATCAATGATCGTCTGAATCTCTAATCGCTAATTGCACCCAAAACGACCGTCCAGGTAAAAATTAAATAATTGGGGGTAGGGTAAAAAAGAAATGAGTTAAAAAAAAATAAGGCATCGTACCTGCTCTACTTTATCGTAGCCCTGTGGTATCGCCGTGCATAATAAAATTGAAGCGGGGTTTGGTCCTGAGAACAAACCTTTGGGACGGAACCGCCGGTCGTTTGTGTTCTGCTAGACATGCTCTACAGGGGAAATGATTTCCTTGTTTATTTTTACTACAACCGTCGTGCGATTATTTCCCCGGAATGCCGTCAGCCTCACGAAGATGTGATGTGTGTGAGTGTGAATTGGCACAGCAAGCACTGGCAACAGCAGCGGCTTGGTCGGATAATAATGTCTGTTTCGCAGAGAACGAGCAGACGGACAAGCAGGCAAGCAAGGGCCGAAATGAGGGTGGGTTTACATTCCGACGTGGTCTTCTCTTTCCTCTGCCTCTACATCTGCCTCTGTATGCCTCTCTATCACAGGCAGGTATGTAGTAGGCAGGCAGGATATTTCATTTCTATCTCTACATCGCGGCACATGGGGGCAACTTTCAACTTCCGTGGGAACAACAGGTCAGTTCGTACATGTGTAGACGAATAGAGTATCTAGACGAGAGTTAACCTCGCTCGGGTTCGGTCCCTGTCGGTGCCAGCGGACAAACTGAAAGCCCTATCCCTCGTCGCTCTAAATACACCCCTGTCGGATGGGACGGACTAGAGTAGACGAGAGGATCTGCCTGTCTTCCAAGGAGAGAAACAGGACCCGTTGAGAGGGGTCGGGCTCCGGTTTGTCAGCGTGTTTTGTTGTGTGTGGGGACCCTGTCAAATCACAATAGCAGGTCCAGCATCTGGGTCTCAGCTGGTCCGTGGGGAATTTGCTGTGAGTTGGGAAGAGGACCAGCATCCGTGCACAGAGATTCACTCAGATCACACACCACACACACACACACACATAGATATTTCAAACTCCCACTCGGAACTCCTGAGTCCTCGGATACTCGTGGGGGACAGGAGTTTGGGGTTTTGGTTCTTTTTTGGGGCGTGGGTGGTTGTGAATCGCAGGGCAGGACTGGTCCACAGGTGAGGGAACAAGAGATCCTCGCAGTAATGGAAATAAGGGAGCTCGGTACTTCCGTACTCCCGTAATCCGAAAATGGACATTACAGTCATCCCGACTGCGTGGGTTTGCGCCTTGTGATGATGCACCCGTAGTTAACAATTACTACCTGCGAACAAGTCCATGGATCCCGCGCCCGTTCATCAAAGCGTGAAGCGTGAGGCGTGTGTGTGAGCAGGGTGTGTGTGGGATTTGCGTTTCTGTGAGTGAGAGTAGGTCAGTTGGTTATGTTATGTGTGGGATAGCAGCTAGACTGGGTGGGTTAGTGGGAGTGGGAGTGGGACTTGCCTACTGCCCCCGTTCCATATTAAAGACCGGCGTCTGCTCCCCACTCAGTGTTCCTTCTCCCTCAACACCCCCCCTCAAGATCAATAAGCATAAGCATCATCAATATCCTACTTATCTATCGACCTATCTCTCCGCCATTTTACCTATCTATCTCCACATCGAAGACCTCCCACCACCCATTACCATTACCATTACCACCACCACCACCCCTTTCTCGATCTCATACAGACAGACACTTGCTCCTGGCACTTCCAACACAGCACAGTTGCAACATACATTACAGATATTGTACACGAGTCATAGCGTCCGCCTACCCAGCCAACCGGATCTCTGAACCCGCTAAAACCAAAGCAAGGTAAATAATTATGCGGCTCGCTGCCTACCTGCTTGCCTGATGCTCCTTCCTCCCCCCAAAAAAACTCTCCTGCAATTCTGCACTTCACCCTCCACACACACAAAAAAAAAATACCATTCGTGCACGGCCAACAACTGACTCACGCATCATAGTTAGACTCAGAACCTTACATAGCTAGTAGATAGCAGAGAAAAATAAATACCCTCGCACAACCACCTCCACACTTAAATATGTCGACACAATCCATCTACCCTACCACCTCATCGTTACAATATCAATCATCATCACATCCTTCACTACAACATAGACAGAATCCACAGAAGATGAGCATCACACAAACATTCTACCTGGCACACAAGGCCCGAGGCAAGCTCTCATCTGAGGCTTCCCGATCAGACCACAACCTCCGCCTTCTAGTCGGTTAGTAAACATACTCTCTCTCTCCAATTGTTTCTTACCCATTGCTAACTTTTACGCTACAGGACACGCAAACCTTTTGGACACATTGATGATCCACCTGTCAGAAGCCGAGCGCGACCAGGAGACCTGGTACAACAACACGGTTCGCGGAAACGAGGAGTCAAGGGAATCAGTACAGCAATGGCCTGAGACAATCCCCGAGGAGACAGAAGAGTATGGATCATTGGCCGCCGACTACGAGTCAGACTCAGAGTCGAGCGAAGAGGAGGAAGAGGAGGAGGATGAAGACGAGGAGATGATGGATCTCGACATGAGCTACGACCTTACTCTTACCCGCGAGCCATCACATCCATCAGCATACACCAAGTACTACCAGACACACGGCACCGTCATTGGCGTATCAGAAGTTGGCGAGGATGATGAGGAATATGAGGACGATTGCGATGAGGACGGCATGTTTTCTCTCACGCGAACAACATCGCACCGCCCACCTTCGCTGTGCTCCGATCTTTCGGATGACGAGGATGAAGACTCGAATCCACCTTCGCCTCCTCAGCCTACAATGTCGCATCCGCCCATGTCGCACAAGGAACAAGAACAAGCCCGCGCCTACTTTGAACACAACGATACACCAGGTCTAAGCGAAGAACGGGGATCATTATTCGAACACGATTATTTCGTACCCGATCGATCATCACCGACAATGATAAGCACTTTCTAGCGCGTTGTCTATACGATGGTCACGATTCTTGTATATTGATTGGACTTGTATATTTTTTCACTAGTTTTTCTTTATTTTTTGGTTAGGCGCGGGCATTTTCTTTTTATTCATGAGCGGGCGGGTTTTGGGCGTTACTTTTTTTTTGACATAGTAATCTTTTTATTGGGTAATCCAGGCGGTTGCCTCAGTTGTATATCTTCACAACTCACTTCTTTTTTTTTTGTAATATCTTCTGCATATCTGTGGGGTACACATTTTTGGGACTTTCTCTTATCATTTTCATTGCGTGGCTGGCATTTTTTATTTTTATTTTTTATTTTTATGGGTTTTATTTTCTTATTACGAGGTCATATGGGTTGTCCTCAAGACAGAAGGGAAATGTCTCTGCAGAGCATGTTAAAGATTGTATGGGGCTACGTCATAGCAATAGCATTGGATATCCGGTCCTCCCCCCTATGGCGGGAGTACAAGGAAAAATAACAATCTTTACATACATCTATAACTTTAATATTTTCCGTCCACTTATCATTGCCATCTTTATTTGAAACGTCCACTGCTACTATACATGTACCTCTACTATTACTATTACTACTACTAGAGCAGTATTATCTGATCTACTTTACTCTAGCTGGTAACTAGACCCTGCGTATAATGTACGTGCGTGCGTTGTTGTTGTCCATGGGGGTGGAGGCCGGTCTGGTGATTGTGGGGTAGGCGGGATGATGACTGTGACTGATATGGACACTGTAGTCACTTGGTGTAAACACAGAGCCAGAAAACACAGAGATGGAGATCAAAAAGAAACCAGTCATTTTTCGCCCATGAGATGAAGCATAATGCGGACGGATGTTCCGTGTTAATACGGGGGGTAGGGAATAAAAATAAGTACATCCCATCTACTAACGTAAATAAACTCTGCTCCTCCGGCACGGCCACCGGAAGAAGCTTGTTGTCGTGTGACAAATATTTCGAGGGGCCCCAAACAGTGGAAATGATTTCGACGACTCTGTTCCGAACCTCGCTTGATACTCTAAAAATGTACCTACCTTGTGTTGTGCGCAGCACAACAACAGTACGAAACTCCCCCCCCCCCCCCCCCCGGTTACACAGGAGGGATGTCTGTCTGGAAATACGGAGCCGCGTAACATTGAGTCAACGATTTTCCGCAGCAGCGCTTGTTTGCAAATTGGATAGTCTACATGACCCGTATGTACTTGAGTGCTTTACAGTATCTGTATCTGTTCTCAAGAGGAGGATGGAGGATGGAGGCCTAGAAGGTCGGAGGGAATTCGAAAGCATGTGGAGATTAGAGAAAGAGAGAGGGGTAAGTACCAAATTGCATCATTGTTCACATTTCTGTGCAGCATGTTCAAAAGTGTGCGAATAAAATTTTCCGCGCCCAACGCTAAACAATTGTGAATATTCTACTCTACCTACTCTATGGAGTAGCCCCGCACAAGCAGGCACGGGGGAGGAGCGGGGAGGGAGGGGAAACAATATCGTCACTGAATGACCTAGTGCATCGTCGGTCACTGTCGGATTGCTTTTGAAATGAGGTCTTCATATGGGGCCTCATAAAATTAAAAAGGGAAAGAAAAAAAATATAAACGGCGAAAAGAAAATTTTCCCACGATAGCATAGCATAGCATGGCATGGCATGGGGGAAGGAGACTTGTGGAGGCTTGTTTTTTTTTTCTTTTCGGCAGGTTTGGTTGCGGTTGTGTAAGTCCTTCCTAAAGCCGGTTGTTGTAGTTTCGTTTACGTTCGTTCGCTTCGTTCCCTTGATTTCAGGTCCGGACTCTTTGGCTCAGGGCCCTCCCCTTACCTTGCCCTTTCTCCACATCGTGTGTTACAAATCAAACAAGCGAAATGTTTGCTCTTGTTTCTTCCTTTTTTTTTTTCTGCCCTCAAAGGAAAAAGAAGGGACAGCAGCGAAATCATTTGCCGGAGTCTTCTTGTTTGTATTCGTTTTTCCTCTACCACCCCTCTTCTCCCCTCCTTCCTCCCCGCTACCCCCTCCGTCTGTCAGTCATGTCACGTCAGTTCGCTACCGGAACTTTGTTTACAGTGGAAGTTGGTCTGGTTGGTCGCGGGTTAGTCAGTGTTGCATGAGGCAATCAAGATGCGTCGTTGGTTCTACTCGTTCCCCTCATGTCCATCCTGCATGGAAGAGTTTGAAATCCAGCAGCAGCAGCACAACCACATCCTCCACGATATAGCGCAATAGGGTAGTTTCCAATGTCCCCGTACTCGCAATTTCATAGCGTTTCCGGACGCAACTGCTATTGCATACACAGAAAAAAATCGCCAAGGCTATCTTTTGTATGGCATGCAATAGTGGTCGCGTCCGGAAACGTCAAAAGACTACGAGTAGATAGAGGGTGTGTGTTTCCTCATGTAGGACGCCATCGAAAAGGGCCCTTCCCCACCTTAAGCTTGCGTGTGAGCCTATCCACAGCGCTGGAGGCTCTGACATGTTCACGATCATTCGTGATATTTTCCCGTGACATGCAGGGTGTGAAACGTTATCGACATCGTTGCTTGGCAATGAGATATGTAGCAGAGAACTCAGATTTAAAGTGACCTATGAGCTGGCTGGCTCATGGCTGTTCTAGGTTGACACCACATGGTAGTGGAGAGGTAGGTGGCTGTCCTACTCCACATACCTGGGCGCACATCATTTCCAGAGAACTGGGTGCTCACACGATGATGATATCCTTAGTGGACCAGTGTTAAGTTCTGTAGCTAGTTGGTTGGTGCATACCATCAGAACCAGCATCTGGAAGAAAAAAGTAACGAAATCAGATATATCTGCATTTTTTTTTTCCTTGCCTGTCGATATGCAGCGCCTTCTGGAGTAATGAGTGTATCAGAGTTTTTCCACGGAAGGCATACGTGGTTGACAGACACTGCACTGTGCTGCTGTTACTGTCAATGCTCCTCAAGATGTTGCCTGATTTGAATTTTTTTACATTTGATACTCACATACAAGACTACCAAGGTTTCTGACTTTGCGTGCTCCGCTCCCAGTTCCCCTCTCCTGATGTGATCGGAGACAGGGGGAATCAGACAGATGTCAGATTCAATACTGTCGGGCCGGGTCTCACATGCTTTGAGTATCTAAACCTCAATCTCCACCTGTCTTGATCATCCTGCCGAACCGGCCGATTGGGTGTGTTCCGGTCTCTCGTGGCAAGAATCATATTTTATTTTTCCACTTTTTCTATCTGATGGGTTCTGGGTGCTGGCCAGGTTGCACGCGCTGTGCTGTGAATACATGACGCTCATATCTGTATCGTAGATCTCAAAAGGTGGTTATATCACCAGGCGTCAGTCTATCTGTACTTTACTGTCTGTCGATATGATAATGAAACCTATTTGCGGCAACTAACTAACGTAGGGGGTTTATGCAGACTATATGATACAGATATCTGTTTCGGAGGGTAGTAATTCTGCATTTGCTGGATCGCATACAAGAGCTCGTTGGAGTACTAACTAGACGGGGTCTGTCTGTCTGTCTGTCTGTCTGTATGTCCGTAGGTATGTCTGTTCTGTCGTGAGACCCAGGTGTTTCTTGTGACCTTGAAATTTCTTTGATGTCCCGAAGTTACCCTCGGGCTTGCGGGTCGGTAGGACCCATCATCTGGTACTCTAGATCTCTGGGCCGCTGCTACCGATGATCAATCCCGAACCCGTACGTGAGTCCTTGTCTCCTCAAACCATTTTTTTTTTCTCCCGCTTTGCAATTTGGAAGATTCCGTTTCGTTCTTCTGTGCTCCCCTTGATGCAAAACGTTTCCGTCTCTATTTTCCGAAGAGAAAACTTCCCTATCAACGGAATTCGCTAGCTTCCTCCGAGAAGTGCACTAGACCGCTCTCTAGCTCACTTGGAAGCGGTGGGCCGTGACGGAAGTGAATCTTTTAGACTCTAGGAGATTTAAACAACGGCTAGCAGCCAATCGGAAGCCACGGGGAGCTGTGTATGTAGGAAGCAGCCTTCCATCTCCGGCCTTAGACCTTCCCTACGTGCATTCTAGCATTCTAGCCCTTAGGAGCAGGACTACATGTACCCTCTGCCAACCCAGCTTTACTCTAGAGCATGCAGGCTGTCGATTTTTTCTTACAGGCCCAAAGAAGTCTCGGGTAGGAAGGACGCTTTCTCTCGTCCCTTGCAAAAACACGTTTCTGCTCTAAGACAAGGGCCCGTTGTTTCTAATGCCCGGAAGGGGAAGTGCGCTTGCTATCCATTTGATAGTCGTAGCCGGTCCGCAGCTCAGGGTCCTTATCTAGATTTTGTTTGGACTAGCGCCAAGATCTCCCGCTTCTGAGGCTCTCAAAAAGCTTGTTTCTCCACAATCCACAGCACACCGCAGACCGTATCACGTGGGGCTGCTTGGTGGGAGCGAGTCCAACAGGAGAGTGCACCCCCAAGTGCACCCCCAAGTTCCAACCACACAGGTCCTGGATGGGGGAAGGATTCACAACAGGTCCTGACGATTCCTCGATGGGGAGTAAATAACAAAAGCCACAGATAGATGCATACTGTACAATGATAATGATAAACCGAGTCCAGCGCGTTTAGAGTCGCGGCAGTTGGGGGACATACCTACATGAATGCGTGGGTGTGGGATCCGGCCCGGGGAACACAGCAACGAACAGAGCCGTGGAGATAGGACAGTCGATCTCTGAGCGCTCGGGTTGAAGACTCCCTTTTCGCCTTTTCATGGTGTCGTGAAGTGAGTTGTCTTTTACGCACTTGACAACCCCATAACCCAGTACATAACGCCTCAATGCCGCAGATCTTGATAACAAGGCCTTCTTTCGGCAATCAGCAAAGGGGAAGTACGTCCACAGCGGTTTCAAGTTTTTCTCCACATTTCATTTTACACGCCAGATTTGTAACAGCAGCCACTATGCAGTTTAAAACTCTTTGTGTACCCATGGTGTGTATGTATGTTGAGTTCTCATATGTAGAGACGCTACGAGTCGAGGGTGAGCACTCATGGAAATATTTTAGGGGGGGGAGGACAAGGCTCGGCGAATTCCATGAAGGAATGTCTTGGGTCCACTTGGTATTTCTTGGTATTGGGACCTTCCACGCGTCCCTTTGGGGGGGGGGGGGCGGGCGGAGAAATCATATCAATCACCTCGGAAAGTAATGGAAAACATCTTCCGTGTTCCCCGAAAGTTTTGTCTAGTAATAAACATCAATATCCGTGCCTTCCTTCCTCTCTCTCTACTCGGCGTCCGCACAGCCCTCCGAAAATATAACGGATATCTCAAAGCACCAGCACCGTACGATCTGGGCGGCCGCGTGGACTGGCCAGGGGGGTGAAAGAGCTGCTGAATCGACTTCTATATACGGATTGACAGATGGATTCTGGGCTGGCCAGAATCCGATTGGGGGTTCGTCTGTGGGACGGGATATTTCACAAACCGATATGGGGTATCGGAGCCCGACCAAGAAGAGCTGATAGCCGATAATGCTTCTTCTCCTTATTCCTTTTTCTAATTCCTTTGATGCACTACCTATCCGAACGTCGTGATCAAGCGTTTTGGCATCCCACCTGACCCAATGGATTGTCGTTCCCCATTGTCGTTCCCTTCACCCCCATCCATCCCCCATCGCTGCATGATCTACCTATCCTACCTATCCCCCACTCCACTCCACAGCTAAAGCCGAATGGAATTCCCACGGAGACTCGTGAGATTATTCGCGGTACTTGACATGTAGGGCACTGGCTGGTAGAGTAGTGCGCATGCAGTTGTACGTGTAACTTCTCCTGATGGGTAGAGTAACTTGCCGTGGGATTGAGATGTAGTAATTGTAGTACCAGCCCGCTGCTTACAGCTTTCCTGGGCATCGCCGAGAACTCGTAGACTACCAGCGTGACCCCACCATTATGTCATCCACGATGCTCTCTCTCTCATTGCACCGCCTCCCCAATCAATTCAAAGTCTTGGGCGTCCTCGGAACCAGCACTGAGGTTCTGAGCCAGAGGTACAAAACCATTCATTGTCACTCGAATAATACATAGAAAGGCACATTGCAGGAAAGCAAGCCTCCTCCACCCACCCCCATTTCCTCTTTGCTACTCACCGCCGACTTTTCCCGTGATCACAAACGATATCTCGTCGTCTCGAAGCTGTAACCTCCGTCATACACCTTACATACTCGTACATACAGAGACCCTTTATTGTGTGTTTCGCGGTCCCACCTCCGTCTCTACTTACACCACGCGTCTAAATCATTCCCGTCTCCGCCTTTGCTTTCGGCCCCAATCCCCGTCTCCGCCTTTGCTTTCGGCCCCAATCCCCGTCTCCGCCTTCATCTGCTGCTGCTTCTTGGACACTTCCAAACCCCACCTAACCACTACGTATTGAGGCATTATCCCCCGTCCACCTACATCAACCATCCAGCTTCCTTCGCTCCATTCAGCCATCAGGTACATCAACCCTTATATCCTTCTGGGCGGTCAAAACATCATTCCCCCCCCTCCCCCCACTTGAAAACCCGAAGAAGGAAAGGGCCCCTGGCTCTTTGTTTTTTGGCTGGTTGTTCTTGATAGCCGTTGAGACTAAGCTTCTCGGCTATCTTTCTCAGATCGTGCACCCCTTCTTGGAAAGTCATCAGTCATCCAGCAGCTCTCCATTCGGGGAAAAGTAAAAAAGAATCAATTCTATAATTCCCAATAAAACAAACGGGTAAGAGAAAAAGGAAAGCAACAAGTGATAAAAATAATCATTAGCTGCAACGAGATTTCATTACCAACCCAGGTTTCTTTTTTCTCTTTTGGATGACTTCCTCTCCTAAGCAAGCAGCAGCAGGAGAACTTGTCGAGAAGAACGGAGCTCGCCCAGCTTCCATATCTTGGGCAAACGTCCCTGAAACACCTTCCTCTGAGGGTCGTCGACGTCGTCAATCGTCCTTAGCCTCAAGTACAGGCAGCGGAAGCGTGGGAAGTGTGGGAAGCTTGGGTGGTGTATTACCGAGCGCATCCGGGGGTTCTAGGGCTACTCGCCAGAGATCGCTATCGTCTCCGCCTCCGCCTCCGTTCGTCTAACCCTCCCCCTCACTGGTCATTTTTTTTTACCTCTCCTTACCCCCCGCATTCTCCACCCCCCCCTTGGCATTCCCTTCATTTCCCCTCAGTCATATACCCAATAATCGCGAAGCTATGTCTGCGAGTGACGTCGGACTAACACATATCAACCTGCCCGTGGACAATAGTACCTTTTTGAAACGAGTCTCTTTCGACACCTTCGATAACAAGGATGCCTCTGATTTTTCGCTCACGCTGAAATCAAAGCACAAGGACTATGCCTACACCCGACGATCGCGCACCTTTCTCTGCGGTACAGATCAGAATGATTATTCGGAATTTGCGCTCGAGTGGCTCATCGACGAGCTCGTCGATGATGGCGACGAAATCGTCTGCCTGCGTGTTGTCGATAAGGACAGCAAAATTAGCAGTGATTCTGCACTGCAGGAAAAGCAGTACCGGCAAGAAGCCAAGAAGCTGTTGAACCAAATCATAGAGAAAAATGATGAGGACAAGACAATTTCTATCATCTTAGAATTCGCCGTCGGGAAAGTACACGAGACGATCCAGAAAATGGTACGACGCCCCCCCCCCCCCCCCCCCCCCTTACCCCACCACGCAACGTTGCGTTGCGTGACTTGAAATGCTAAAATACTAAACACTCCTTCTTGTAGATTCATATTTATGAGCCAGTGATTTTGATTGTGGGCACTCGTGGTCGTTCACTGGGTGGCCTGCAAGGCCTCCTCCCAGGTTCCGTCTCAAAATATTGTCTCCAGCATTCACCGGTTCCGGTCATCGTCGTGCGACCATCATCAAAACGGGAAAAGAAGAAGGAAAAACGAAAGGCCGATCCCGGTAGAAAGGTTTACCAAGAGATATTGCAAAGCTCGGGTGAATTCATGACACACAACAACTACAGTCATGGTGGAGTTTCCGCGATTTCAGGAATTACAGAGGGCATGTCGAACACGTCGATTAGCTCACTTGGGGAAATCAGCCCGGGAACCCAAATTGACCCAGAAGTGTCCCCAAAGACCTCGATATTTGCTACCTCAGACTCGCCTTCTCCGCAATCGCTCACACCGAATCCTGAGACGACACCTATTGGCACACCGACGGAGGAGAAGCAGGAGGGAAGCAAGTGATTGGCGTTAAGATATCATACGATAAGGGTTTTTAGGATTCATGGAGTTTTTTTTTAGTTTTTTTGTTTTTTGTTTTTACTATTCTTTTTCTTTCTAAATCAGGAGGACACGGGATAAGTGATATTACATGACTAAAGACTTCCTCTTTCTCGACCACTGTACTGTTTTCGTTTAGTTGCTTTTTTATTATAGCTTTCACACCTTCAATTGTAATCATGAGGACACTGGTTGTTGCATTATGCATTGCTTCCACAAGAATTTGCTGTAAAATATCATAAATGGAGTTTTGGCAGTTTCATTAGAGCTAGGCGTTGCTTTCTATGATCTGGTTTTTGAATCCTGTACTAACTAGTCGGATCTAATCGGACCGGGATATGCATAGCCCTGGGAAACCTCTTAAAACCAGAATATCTGGAGCATAGCTAGGTGCAGAGTGAACTGTAATTTGGAGACGAAAGTGCATATGCAACTTTGGCCCGGCGTAAGGACGGAAGCTTTACTCTGTTTTCACCCGCACAGCAACCATTAGCCGTGTCATGTGACCTTGAAGTCTATCAGCCTTTTACTTTCTTCATCCCCTCTGCCAAAGCCTGGGTCACACACCAGTTTCAATCGAAAACCGTCGGAAACTAACCCCGGATATCCCGCAGTGTTAGCCCGGAAACCCCACAATTCAGCCGCTTTTCCCTGTCTAGGGAAAATGCTTATCCCCTCCATAACTTCTCCCTCTCCCATATCCGGCTGTTTCCCCCCCAAAGAGGCTCGGTGTGATGGGACAACGAAACGAAACCGCAAGACCAGACGATAACGGATAGACGGGCGGACGGACGGACGATAAATGCAAACAAGCTCAATGCAATGCACTTGACGGTATGATAAGCGAACGAGACCGGAGAGACCGTTGTCTAAATCAGTACGAGGCCCTACTTGTGTGGATCATGCAGGTTATGTTGGGGTACAGAATGAGTGTTGATCTGGGTCCCGTGAAAGTTGTGCGGCGAGCCTACCTGGCTAGAGTTATTGGAAAAACGGTTTTGTGAATGATTAGGTATGTCACACATTGAGTGTTGTTGTGAATTGGACCCTGAAGCAGGATCTGCGAATGATATTCGAATGCAATATGGGACATGCGCATAATTTCAATCTGGGACCTTGTACAGTATTGCATTGGGGCCCGCGGTTACACACTATAATTCCTGCCATGGAGAAGGGAGACTTAATATCAATAGGCCTTTTAAATTATGAAGATCCTCACTGTGATTTCCAGGGTGCTTGGCCTGTGCCATTATTTGGATGTTGTACCGATCATGGAACATCACTCGGTATAGCCGAGGTCTGGAATTGGCCGGCGGTAATATGAAACTGTGCCACATCGACGGTCCATCAGATCTTTATTATTTTGGCGCCGAGTATATGTGCCACACACTCCCATTTACACATTCAAGCCATAATCAATTGGTACAAACAAAAGACGCAATGGCGCTCCCTCGTGTGCCACACCGTTTATATAGCCTAAGGATGTATGTGGCTCACGCTAGACGCCGGATTAGACTATGCGAAGCTTCAAAGGGGTACTTGAGGGCGGCACTTCGTGCCCCACAAAGGTTATAGATCTTGGTAGACGCCGGATTTAGATCATGCAAGACAACTGCATCTTACAATACGGAAAAGACAAGTTTCTCGTCAAAGTAGTGGCACCAACAAGGTAGGTCATGATGAATGACCTTTGACTTCCTTCTAAAGGGCACGGCGCTTCATGACAGGGCGTTGACTTGTTTCGTAAATAGCTTGACCTCGACTTGATTTAATGGACCCTAACGTCCCTTGCGTTGTTGACCTGATGAGTTGAAAGGAAGAAACAGAACCAATGGACCTTCATTAACTCGGAGGTTCTTGTCCACACCTCTGCACAGGTAATGTTAGCGTTGATGCTGGAAGCAGGTTTTTAACCAGATTCTGTTCAACGTGGGCTGCTTAGCTTTAGAAACAATACATCCCACAATGTACTCATCCCTTAAGCTGTCGATGCTGACCCCCCTATAACAGAGGAATTAAATTTGTATGAGAGATCTATTATTTGATAAGAGAGATAACGGGATCCGTTAGTAAAGTCACACCGAATTTGCTTTTTTTTTTTGGGGGGGGGGGGGTCAGCATTTTCGCGACAGCTTAAGGGTTATATAATAGAGCGTTTTAGCTGCGCCAGTTGAACAGAAAGTCGAGCACTTGGACAGAAAGTCCTGTACCTCTTATTGGCTGAATCCTTGCAAGTCTTTGCCTAAAATAGTTAGAATTTCTATCCAACCTGTCCGACTTCCTGTTCAACTGGCACAGCTAAAACGCTCTAATGCAGACGGTTACTTTATTCATGAGTTATCACTCGGCGAGGATAATCTAAAAGTTGAACAAAGAAGCTAGACTCGAATTATATAGTCTCGTCTTAATATAATTTGCGTGCAACGGCTCCGAATTGCATATAGCCGTTGTATCACCGAATGATATCATATGAACTTATCACTCTGACCATGAAGGGCGCTTCTGCATGTGTATGTATTTGGCGCAATTTAAATTTATCGTCGTATACGCCACTAAAAACACTATGGGACAGACTACACAGAAGGAGCCAAAGCCGGGAAAACAAATATCCAACGAAAAAAATAAAATAAAAGAAATCCTAAAATCTACTCCGCATAAGGCCGCATTGAAACAAGTTATTACTAGAGCTAAAAATAGTCAACATAGAAAAAAAGAATAAATGTTAGGCTTTGAAAAAGCAATAAACCAAAGAATTTTGGACGTGGCTTTAATAGATACCAGTCTACATGCAAACCTCATGATACGGTGCCCAAACCTTCTCCTTCTTCTTCCCTTTCTTCTTCCCACCTGCACCTGCACTTACCCCACCAATAGGTTCATCTATCTCAACAAGTATAGTATCTCTATTCCGGACAACAGGTAGTTCTACCTTGCTACCCGCTGTCATTTTCCCGCACTTTTTACAGGGGGCGGAATATATAGTTATATAGGTCGTGAGCATTTCCTACGGTATGATTAGATAATGCACTAGGTTCATAGGATATGGGACAAGACATACCAAAAGGAGCTGGAGATTCCCAGCATTTGGCCTCGTAGTGATGCTACGGAGAATGGAGGTGTATAAATGGGGCGTTGCTTGCTCGGGCTTTTTCGCATTGGTCACTGAAGACACGATAAATCGCCTTGCGGCCGAAGATGGGTCCGTAATATCATGTGTCGGCGAAGATGACGGGATATCGATGGTGAATAGTAGGTCTGCCGGCGGTGGTAGTGTAATCTATAAAAGTGCCCGGGGGCTTAGAAAATCAAATAAGCAGGCATAGTTTAAGGTTAAATTACCTTGACCGTCCTTCCTGAGTCCTTCACCTCTATATCAATCTTCAGTCCAGCGTCGTTTCCCTTGAATGCCTCGAGTAACCCATCGACGTCCTCCTCTTTTGTATCTTCCACGACCTCTTCTTCCTCAATCTCTTCTTCGTCGCCTTCTTTCATCTCTGTGTCCTCGTCTTTCTTTTTTGCCACTTCGATGGCTTCTTCTTCTTCTTCTCCATCGTCTGGATAGAACATGTCGTAGACCGACACAGCTTGAATCCCCTGAGGGTTTTTTGCTCGCGACTGGTTGGCGTGTTCGAAGACGCCTGCTGAATCGACGAATAGTTTATTGAATGCGAGAACTTCTTCGGACGCGCCTCGGGCGCGGGTCGAAAGATCTTCATATAGTTCTGCGGCTGTGAGCACCGAGGTCAGTGACTGTTACTTTATCGCAAGGTAATATGCACTATTGATTTGATCACATCTCCAGGATTAAAGATTGTGGGGTAGTTAATCGGGCTGGAGACGGGAAGAGGGGGGTCGGCTCACGGGAAGGATGGCTCGTCGACAACGGCAACGTCAACCGCGGGATCACAGTGCGAAGGCTAATCAACTACATGCCCATGAAGTGGTTAGCTCCGCAGGCGACGAATTTTTTTTGTTCCTATTTTTTTTTCCCCCTACGGAGAACGCGGGGGAGGGGACGGGATTGGGTGCGAACCTTGGAATGGAGATCATCAAGACGCTTCAGCGCGTCTACTAATTTCTCGTCTGTCCATTCCCCAGATTCTTGGTTTTGGTTTGGATGCTGGTTTTTCTGGGGGTTCTTCTTCTGTTGGAGCTGCTGTTGCTGCTGTTGAGCTTGTTGTTGCTGGACTGGGGGAGGAACTGCGATGTTTACAGGTGGCTTCGACATTATTACTATTACTGTTGTTTTGTGTTGGGGGCGACGCGGATATGAGTGCAGATCAGGTAGAAATTCCTTGAACTGGTGGCAGAGCTCTGAGTTAGCGGCGGGAGGGAGGGTTGGTGGGATGTTGTTCCTGGATCCTTGGCAGTCACCCGAAGATACCGATTGACGTGTCTTACAACTACATGCTTTACAGAAAGGGGTGAATGCAATTGGGGATCGTATTGGCGATGTATTTAGGGGTCTCTGCTACAATATCTTAACGAATATCAATTACGCCTGTGCATTGTAACCTCTCGTTTAGCTTTCACGGTTGTTGGTATATAATAACCCTAACCCTTTCTAGTGTTCAGAAAGACGACCGCTATGAAATGGTAGCAATTGCATTTACGTCCGTGGTATTTATGCGAAAGCATTGATAATTATCCGAAGATCAAAATATCCGTTTAATCATTCCCCAGTCCATTGAGGCTTCTTCTTCTCAGCAAAAGCGGTCATGCCTGATCATTGATACTGTTAGCAGCTGATCCTGGGGAAATCATATGAAGTCAACTTACCAATCTTCTGGTCTCTTGTGGCAAACAAAGACTGGAATACCCTCCTCTCAAACTTGACCCCCTCACTCAATCCGTTCTCCATGCTCTGGTTAACCACTTCTTTTGCTGCCTTTACTGCCAATCTCCCGTAGCTTGCAATAGTCTCCGCGGTGTCTAGGGCACCCTCCACACACGCCTCTGGGGTTTCAAACACCCTCGCAGCAAGGCCCCAACGTTCAGCCTCCTCTGCAGAGAAGTTTTTTCCTGTAAGGATAATTTCCATAGCTTTCGCCTTCCCAATTGCCCATGTAAGCCTCTGAGAACCACCAGCACCGGGGATGACGCCGAGTTTGATCTCCGGTTGCCCAAATGTGGCCTTGGGACCACAATAAAGGATATCTACCATCATGGCGAGCTCACAGCCTCCACCGAGAGCGTATCCATTGACAGCAGCAATAATAGGAATGCTGATCTGGGTGAGCTCGGACCAATTCTTGATGAAGTCGTTTCCGAAAGCACTGGCAAAATTGAGATCTTTCATCTCTTTGATATCAGCACCAGCAGCAAAGGCCTTTTCATTACCGGTGATAACAACGGCACCGGCTTCCTTTGAAGCCTCGAAGGCTCTGAGAGCGGCATTGAGCTCGGTCATGAGAGGAGTAGAGAGGGCATTCAAGGCCTTTGGGCGGTTGAGTGTGACTGGGGATTGCTTAGCAACAAGTAACTGATTATTAGGATGGGATTATTTACTCTGGCCAACTCCTGGCCTGGGAGTAGAGATTAAGATATGTTCATAACTAGCTTCTGCTGGAGTAGACATTTGACGAACGGTCGCAATACGAGGAATGGTAAATCGAAGAGTAGAAACAGGCCTGAGGGAGCGAGCGAACATGATGGTGCTAAGTTATAAAAAGTGGGGATTGATAGTAGAAAAGGAAAGGTATCAGTTTCGGGATACCACTCGTAAATGTGAGGAGGTGGGAGTGGTGCATATCCATTTCCATGGTATCGGCGCGTCGGTACAAATACTAGTGACAGTTACTGCAAGTGAACTCCCGTGACTCGGCGGACGCTGCGGGGAACCGTAGAAAGCCGAGGGAGGAAAGGATAGAGCTTATTAACTACATGTACCGCAGTTCCTTCTCTAGAGCAAGGCCCTGGTGTTTGGTTGCTGTTGCCTGGGCAATATTGATTGCGTCACAAAGCTATTGCGGGCTGGGAGTGATACATTTTGACAATGTGCACAATACCCTTGTTTTCTGGAACAGGGCTATGCAACTTTTATGTCTCTGAAGACGTTGCCTCCCACAAGACACAGGACAAGACCTGTTCCACCTAAAATTGCTTTCCCGACATTCTTTACTTACAGCCTCGTCGCTCTTTCCTTCACAAAGAAACACCAAACGGAAAACAATACAGAATTCATATCATCATGGACTCGCAACCTCCTGACAGCGCGTTCCCGGCTGCCTTCAGTGCCCATACATCACGTATCACGAGGGTCTGTATCCCCTGAAGCTCATCCTTTCCGGTCAATGATGCTAACGTGGCGACATCGCGACGTAGGCATACCAAACATATCTAGACAAAGCAACTCCATTTGTAACCTACAGATGGGCTGGAACGATCTTTTTACTACTGGTCTTTATGGCGAGAATTTTGGTGGCTCAGGGGTGGTATATTGGTAATTCAACCTTTCCTCGCCTTCTCCATTTGTCGCATCTCATATTCAATTCTATAAACTCCCATCGCTACAATAACTCGCTATGAATTGTGCTAATAAGATAAATAGTTTGCTACTCACTCGGGATCTACCTCCTGAATCTCTTTCTCGCTTTCCTAACCCCTAAATTCGACCCTTCACTCGAACAAGATGAAGAGCTCGAGTCTGGTGGGCCAAGCGCTCTCCCGACTAAACAAGACGAGGAGTTCAGGCCCTTCATTCGCCGTCTCCCAGAGTTCAAATTTTGGCATTCGGCGACTAGAGCTATTGCGATCGGATTCTGTTGCACCTGGTTTAGCGTGTTTGACATCCCAGTGTTTTGGCCTGTACTGGTCATCTACTGGTTTGTTCTGTTTGCGCTCACAAGTAAGTTCTGACACCTGGGAATTACGGTTGTTTATCGAGGATAGTGGCTGATACCTTGTAGTGAGGAGGCAAATCCAGCACATGATCAAGTACCGCTACATTCCTTTCAGTCTTGGAAAGACTCGGTACTCTAGATCTTAAGAGACGCACGTATTCACACGACGAAACGGCATTTGGGGTTGTAATTTGTATGTTTTAGGAATGCTAGGGAATGGCGGGAAAAGGTGTTTGGAAAAGGCGTTTGGCTACTAGGCCACACTTTGTTCGAAAGCCATTATCAACCTATTAGTATCCTTGAGGGACAATAATGGGAAGTGGTGTATATCTAAATATCCTTATAATGTTTACTGGGATCGTGGGAGTTTATCTGTCCCAGTCTATTGTTTTATTTCTATATTCATGCATGTCTCGAGAAACAAACTGAACTTATTGATATTAGCTATGAACATGATAGAGGACCTTTATCTTATTTATCTTGCCGTTTCGTTTGGAATTGGCTTTTTCTTAGTGGGGATGTAATTGAAATAGGGATGGGGGTAGGATGGGATAGGATGGAAACATGACTCTTATCCTGTGGGGACTGTATCTGGTGATAAAATTTGTGGATGAGCGAAACTCCAACAAATACGTACTCGCGCGGCCGAGTTTCAACTTAATCACATGACCTATGGGCAACGCAAAAAACCTGTTAAATAGCGTCAGTAAGTCGAAACTCGGCCGCGCGAGTAGTATCATATGTGCAATAAACCGGATTGGAACTTAATGGCTTCCATCGTGGAGTTAGATACTCTACAATGACAGCGAGAAAGATCGCCCCCATGCTTAATTGTCGATCGATCTGGTAAATGTCTTAGCCAAATACTATGGTAATAAGATCTGCAACGTTTTTCCATTAGATCCATGCTGGTACGAATTAGTAGGCTATGGTAATCCAATCCAATGAGATGCCCACGCAAAATCTCCGACGATGGGTGCCATTGAATGGCTGTTCCCTCAGATCTCAGTCATGAATTTTTTTTTAGCCAAACGGAGTTCCTGGATAGATGTCGGACGAAGATGCAGGTTTCCTCCCCCGGCTGCTGAAGATCGAGGTGCAGTAAGTTCGGACTTCAAGTTCGGTTTTTCCTGCATTGGCTGCATGGTATTTACTTACTAGCAGGACAAGTCTTAAAGCTAGTGATTGCCAGTAGGGCATGAGTCTATTTCGCAGTTCCGTTCAGATTATACCTACGGATAAGCATGTAAGATAGCTTCGGTAGTTAACCGGCGTCGGGGATCATTTGATATCGGTCTCCATCTTTAAAGAAATACCACGCAAGCATGACGATAATATAAAGCCCTTGCTGACTGCGATTCATCGCTATAATATGTAGACGCCGTTAGGAAGCACAATGGGCCGAATGCCTCCCATTCCGGATAAGCTTCAATGATCGAATGTGTGTGCGCGCGCGCGTGTATGGACTTTTTTGTACCCCGAATTGTGCAGACATTTATTTCCGACGGATGGCCTCTTTAAGATCTGGGAAGTCACCAAGTATCGGCAGGTACCCGTTTCCCCTCGTTTATTACCCCCACAAAGATTACTCCGATTGGCAATGCTGGAGCTTCCTTGTATGTAACCTGCCAGGAAAATCAGGCTTTGGAGGTACAATACATGCCGTACGTGTATGATTGTATTGACTTGTTTAGTCAAGCAGGGTGTGTCCGTTAATAGTAGCATTTCAACTGTCAGGACGAAGAAAGCTGATAAAAATAGGACTAGATCCATCAATACTCAAAAGTAGAGAGTGGGCCTATAATACATACGGTATATGACATGCGGCGATCTGGCATCTCTGAAGGAGTAGTGGTATTTTATGGCGGGGTCGGGTTTCCTGCGGGCAGATTAAAGGTCAGTACAGCGATAGGAATGATCTATTTATATGGTGCACAGATATTTCGCCATACAATTTCACCCCCCCGTTTTTCCATAGATCATTCCGGTCGCTGTACATGGCGGCATGGCGTCGAATTCCCCAAATTACCATTCATTTGCGCAAAACCCCTTTGAGCTCTCTTTTCTTCTTTTTCCCTTTCCAGAAGATTGCACAATATGAAGTCTCGACATGTCAACAATAGTACATACCCGTAACTTATAAGGCTGGTTAGGAATCGCGGGGATAGGACACAGTAGTAGTCCCATGCTCTTTTGCCCTGCCCCTTGGCTGTAAACTGTATACCTTGAATGGATGAACAGCACAGCGAAACATCATGATTATCGCCATCAACGTCACGAATCAGCGATCCTTGCTCGCAAGAGACTCCTAGTCCAATGTACTTGAAGGACTTTATGTACCTACATCCTCTAGGAAGGTTATGGAGAGTAGGGTACATGTAGCTACAACACATGTGCTTATGATACGTGCATAGCCATTTTTTATCAAACAGAGGGGAGACGTGTATCTATGATAAGCATAGACAGGAATGCAAGAATAAAGAAAGAAACTCAATGAGTGACCGTTGTGCTTACCTACATGTAGCCCTGGTGAGCTTGTCTTGTATGCACAGCCGATTCCAAAGTGGTATCAGAAGCTTCCAATCCCGCCATATTCCTTCTCCGGCAGGCAATCAGCAATCAGCAGCAGCAGCAGCATCCCGAGACTGGAAGTGCGGAAAACAAATAGATCACCACTTCTATTACCTTACGAGTTGTGGCTTGACAATCGATCAATTACCTATCACTCTGCAGTTGACTGCGGCGTTAAAAAGGTCCTCGATCGCTCCTCTCCTGAAATAACCACCACTACATACATTGACCCCGGCACCCTGGTCCGCTTGACACCTCCACGATAACATCGTTCCTCATCTTACTTGCTTGCATCCTTTTGCTTTTACTCTTCTCTTATTCTTTCTCTCTTCCTTTCCTTTCCTTCCCTCTCTCCTCTCCCCTTCTCTTCTCCAACCAACATCAGTTGTCTGCTCTGCAATCTCCTATACCTCATTCAGGTTATTTACCCTCGACCTTCTACCGGTTCCTCTTTCCTTAGATCCAGCTCTCAATTAAATAGCATTCAAAATGCCACTTTGCGGCTCAAACAAGGTTGCGAGTTCTATTCCTTCGCTTTTCACTTTCGTTCGCCCGTTCTGTTCTACGTAACAGGCGGGTTCAGGTCATGATTTGCTAACAGTAGACCCTTTTCGTGTATATAGACGACCCAGCGGAAGATTGTACTATTAGGTATGCGAAAAAAAACCCATTCTTTCCTTAAGGATTAGATACTGACAACGATATAGGAGATGGTGCCTGCGGAAAGACCTCATTACTGAACGTCTTTACAAGAGGGTATGTTATTCTCTATGCGAAGGGATATGGGCCGACTCGTGAAATCGGGAACTAAGGGTTAATGATATGGACGAACATTAGATACTTCCCGCAAGTCTACGAACCCACAGTTTTCGAGAACTACGTTCACGGTAATTACATACACACGCCCAAGGTTCAAGTGACCAGCCTCGCTAATATTCTCACGTGTAGATATCTATGTTGACAATACACATATCGAGCTTTCACTCTGGGACACGGCCGGTCAGGAGGAATTCGACAGACTGCGATCACTCTCATATAGCGACACCCATACCATTATGCTCTGCTTCAGCGTAGACTCCCGCGACTCACTCGAGAACGTCGAATCGAAATGGGTCGGCGAAATTGCGGACCAATGCCAGGGTGTCAAGCTGGTACTGGTTGCGTTAAAGTGTGATTTGAGAGAGGCTGGGGATGGCGATGGCCCGGAGAAGAATGTTCCCGGAGGATTTATTCAATATCCGGAGGGACTTGCTGTTGCTGAGAGGATAAAAGCATTGCGTTACCTTGGTAGGGATTTCCGTGGGGCAGGAAATTATTGTTTTTCCAAGGCAGGGTTTGTTCAGAGCGCCAAGCTAACTCATTTTGGTGATTAGAATGCTCCGCTAAAATGAATCGTGGGGTCAATGAAGCGTTCACGGAGGCCGCCAGAGTTGCATTGAGCGCGAACGCAAAGGGCAGCAAAGATTCACGGGCATCGGGATGTGTTATACAGTAAATAATCAACATTTAGCATCGACACGAAAATCACCCTAGTAAATCGAAATGAACTAGGCACAAAATTCTTTTCGGGGCCGGAATTGGAAATAGCGGATCGATGGAGTTTAGGACGAGCGATGAAGGCTACGACAGCTTCATCTAAGGTGGTTTTATCGTTACAGTTTTGGTATACTTTTTGGTCGGTTTTGTTCATTATTAACTTTGCTAGCGCTTATTTGTTTGATTGCTTGCGCTGCTTTTTCTGACTTGTTTTTGGTTTGGTGAAATCTTGGTGTTCTGTTCTTTTCGGAGCGTTCGATGATACTATGTACAGTATTAGTATTAGTTTATTTATTTTCTCTTTTGTTAGTGCTATCGTTTGGTTCGGGGAGGGAAACCTAACATTCGGTTTATTCGTGATAATTTTTCTGCGTTTCCGAATAATGGATAGCACTATTGTCGATGTTTTGTATCTACAGTACAGTACAGTACACAAAAGTATGAATTGACCAAAATATTGCGGTTATGCACAATATCTTGAAATATCAGACTAGTAGCATCCAGTTCTGAGAAATTCAGTACTGTACCGTAGGTGATCTATTTTAGTGACCCCATTACTGTACGTATTGAAATTCATTTCGTCTGTCGTCTCTTCTATCCTTCTCATCATAACGCTAGTACCACAACCACCTACACTCATTCACGTCCCACGAAGATCCTAATCACGGTCTGTCGGCCCCAGTTGTATCACTCACTGGTCTCTTTTTCTTTTCATTTTTTTTTTTCAGGCTTTGGGATGAATTTCTCACTGACATCTTGCCTATTTAGAGAATGTATTTTCTACCTAGTGTTGAATACTTCATCCCGGCATTTGCATTGATAGGCATGCTATGTAACCTTCTCTGCCTGATCACAAGTAAGTATTATGTACCAGCTATCTTTTATTACTCATCCAAAATTTAATGGTTCTTAGTATTCTTTCTCATCTGCTTGATGATCCGGAGAATCCTTAGATACTTCGGACTAATGATTGACTTTGAAGCGCTAAGGGATTAGGGGATTACGGGGCATAGAGGGGGAGGAGCCACAGGCTTTTTAAGGGGTTATTAAGTCTTTCGATTTGATTTCTCATGGAAGTAGCTACATACAGGGTGTATCTATCTTGATAATTGATTTTTTTTTGTGCTACTGCTTGATAAAGACGATAGCATACGAGCGAGACGTTTAGTACCTACATGTAATTGGTGTGAATATAGTAGGTATCGGATGAACCTGCATTAAGAAGCGTGCCGTGACATGAGGGGTTCACGTGGCAGTCACATACATAGGGGTAGTATGCACTGGGGTGTCTCGGAGACATGCCATAATTTCAAGTAGCGATAGGTTTGAAAGAACATACATACATACATAACATTGGGATCTTCAAATCAATAATGAAGATGGCTGAACAAGCCTGTTCGACAACAGGGTAACAACGGCTTATCAACGCAGTGGGTGTGTCAGTGATCATCAGGGCAAATGATGCTCGTTCTGTTGAGGGGGGGGTTGATGATTAGGTGGACATCCAAGTTGCCTACCGCATTAATTCGTTCGAACGGCCGGTCACACAAGACGTTGAAATTCCCGTATTTGGTTATTTGTCTTGAATACGCCCCCTAATCTTCCCTCATATTAGCTTGAAAAGGCAACTTCGACGTCTTGTGTGACCGGCCGTTCGAACGAATTAATGCGGTACATGTAGTTATGTCCTTTTCTAGACACTAGGAATCATATAAAATGTTTCTCCGTGCCGTAAGACAAGCTTGGACTCAGGGGTAGGAGGCCAAGATACCGAGTGATAAACCATGATGTGTTTGTTTCTCGTTGTGATGCTTGGATGCCTATATAAACCTCGCGAAAAAAGATGAGAAAATACTCCCATGTATATACGTAGTTGTATGTAGTTAGATTGTAACTACGTAGAAGAAATAAATTTCGGTGCGAAGCGCAATATATATGCAGGTACCTGTCTGCGCCCCACAGAAAAGCTCCGCGGAGGGAAGGGACCTCTGAGACATAGGGCTGAACAGTTATTGACTCCTAAATAAACTTTTGCCGAACTGATCTTATGTCTATGACATATGTGCGCGCAGCATTGTTCGCAGTATAGCCATGCGAACAGGAGTGTTACTGGGCCAAGGTGGTGTTAACTTAAGTGTAAAGGCACCTAATGCTTACAGGGGCTGAATGTCGATTTCACAAGATTATAAGGCAGAGGAGGGGCCATATTCTGGTCAGTGCAAAACGTGTAGTGTAGATCGCTAATGAATGAGCTCGTTATGGACCCGCTACCCAACCCAGCCACTTCGCACAAGGAGTCCTTCTTTCCTTCTTTCCTTCTCTCCTTCCATGGGCGCAGCTCTACCAAATCTGCCTGCCTAGGCATAACTGCATTCGACGGACCTGCCTAATTCCTAATTTCAATAGTATTGTAGAAGAAAGTGCGCAGGCGGTAAACATGTGTTCCTTCCATCTTCTGCTCGCCTGGAGGATGATAATCTTCTGGATACAGCTTACGCGCCGCCATTTAGACCCGCGCTAGCCAGACATAGCCAGACATACCCCCTTTAATAGATGCATGAATCTCTGTATTATAGGCCCTAGTAAGTACAGTTGCCTAGCTTTTTGCGTCCACAGGTATACTGTGGGTGGGTTTTAGTTGGCTCCCTCGAGATAGAGATAGCTTAAGGAAGTCGCTCTTATAATTCCCAGGAGAATTCCATATCGAAATTCCAGCAAATCGTAAAGCTTCAATACCGGCCTGTAGTGTTGAATTAACGGGAGATTTGATAAGTTGCCTGGGAGATGTACTCTATATGTTTAGCTAGTAGCATATGTTCGGCAATGGTGTACCTACTTGCTGGTTATAGATTCTCCGTAATTAAGCTTGAACGGGTTGACAGTTCTATTCACTTCTCCCCCTTTCTCACATTTTGTTGAGTGTTACAGTCTGTTGCCTGGAAGGCATGCAATTAGCACAATCGTGCCAAACAAAGTAATATTCAACAAGGCCCAAAGTGTGCCTTCACAGACTGAGTGTCTTCCTGTCTCGAAAAGACTAGTAAGTTGATGTCGCTTGATGAGTCAATCAATGAACGATTACTATATGTATTTATGTATAATAATCCTTCTTGTGCACCTGCTGCATTCAGCGATTTTCCAGAAAGCCTTGGAGAAGTTCCTTCACCGGAGATTTCTCTGGTGTAACTGCTGCCTTGCATGTTTGACCAGGTTCCTGGGGCTGGGACGATGTGAATCTAGTCCAACGTCGTGCATCCGTCCATCGGCTGCTTCCGAAGCCCAGCCCCCCCTGGCCTCACATTCAGTTTATGTAGTTCCAGGTTAGATCTGTAGAGTGCCTACATGTAATTGATGGTTATTATGCACGTTTCTTTAGTTTTAAGGAGAATTGCTCACAGTTATTCGAGGACTCATTAAATCAATTAACGTACATACCAAGACGTCAATCAGTTATGGTCTCGATTCTGGGCCTTTCTGTGATGTGCGAAGTACATCAAACGTCCCACTTTAATTTGCAGAGGCTTATTTACATCATATGTTGGACGATACCGATGTTGCGGGGATATGGAAGGCCGGGTACATGTTACAGGAACTCCGATCAAAGGTGGGCCAGGCGTTACAGTACCGCTAACATGACATGATACATGATGGCCACGAGAACATCAGGAAGTTTAATATAACGCTGTAGCACAACACCTGTTGTAACAATTCTACTGTCCACTCACTGCACATTATCATTTACCTGCTGCGTTACACGCATACGCGTATGTTTACTTTCGATATGAACAAGCATTAATTATGAGTGTATCTTCCGTACCTTGCAATGGTTTGCTGTTCGATGCTTGACTGATATCGCGGAGAGAGAAAGCAGCGTATCATGATCCTCGTCGGCGGGGTTTGTTACGCAAATAGCTACACTTTATTGGTGAAAACAATAATTCCGAATCCAGCTTAAATATTGGATGGATTTGATGGGTATGTTACCACATATTGGTACTGTTTGAGTGCGGGATTGTTATTAAACTTTGTCTAGACAATGCATGTTTCGGCCCAGCATTTGCCATGAGTTTAATGCTGCAGTGAATATAGTAATTTATTTTTACTTCTATTATTCTTGATGGAAGCATTACCAACAGCCCCGACAGCTCTAGTTATACATTATATATACAAAAAATATCCGGACGCTTCTCTATGGATTGAATCCATTCTCTATGGATCCATTAATCACTTGGTAGTAGGTATAGAACTGAGCATCATGGTAAAGTTATAGGCGGTTGTGTCCATGGCCAATTGCAAAGAATAGTTAAAACACCTTTAATTTTTATCTGTAACAAAGGAAAACACAAGACGACAGTCAAGTAATAACAAAAGAAAATAGGCGACAGCCCAGTAATACTAGTAACACATGACCTCAAATGCTACTATCACAATTCACCCTACAACCATTATCATCACCCCTGGCATAAACCTTCCCAAAATACTCTGTTACAAGCCAGAAAAATAACTGCCATAAACTCTCAAACTCATAATCATGACTTTATACCTCCTTTAGAGAAGAAAATAGATGCGTATCATATCAACCTCCCCAATTTCTCCTAGCGTGCAAATTGTTCTCAATCAAAAGTGTCTGTTGCAAGGTATAGGATGAAGTGCTAATAATGGCGGAGGGAAAGTACTGCATGTTGGTATCGCTATATTTATGCGTACTGATATCGCAAGGTTTGTCTGATTGGATGAGGCGAGCGGATGGTTCGACTTGTCTATTATTGAGGAAATGGTCCTAAGATGCTATCGGTGGTAACAAAGGCATCCCGCACAAAGTGCTCCATAGGCATAGGAATCAAGTCTTCCCGCAATGTTCGACGGCTTCGGGGAGTGCCACGGGGGCATTCTTGTCTTGGTGCGTTTGGTGGCTTTGCGTGCCAGCGTGACGGCCAGAGCGGGCTTTCCGTTTACCGCACTCGATGCAAGCAAGGTGAAGATCAGGGTTGTGTGGGCCGAAACCACAAGTTCCACAGTACCAATTGGGCATGATGGTGATAGTCTAAAGGTTGTAAAAGTGTAGAAAAATAGACTGTTGCGGACGAAGATTAGAGAAATCGATATAAAACTCCGTAGAAGCTTAGGGTTGTGATGTGGGAAGAGTCGGCATAAGAACTTGATCTCGAGAGACTGCTTTCTATAAGCAATTGAATGAAGACACTGAGATATTGTGCTGGATGAGGAGTGATCGAAACCGGGAGGAGATGCCTCTATATATATAAAAAAATCACATATGGTGTGATTAAGGTATGGCTAGGGACTTGGTTTCTCTAAAGCAAGTCTATACACTGCCCAGTATGTTACGATACCAAATATCATGCTCCAAACACCCTTTCTAGCCTATCATTCATTCATCAAATCTCCGACCCGGCTCTTACGAGTATGGTTCGTAGGGCAAATCTTGAGTGATCGCTAGGCAGCGAACATGGCCCCTTGAAGTTTTGCAGGAGAATGACTGACAGACCCATGGAGGCACTGCAAAAGAAAAAAACCACGATAAGTGAGCAAACTTTTTTTCCCGTCATTGCCGAGAATGGTTTCTAAAAACATGTGTGCTTGTAGTTCGCAAATTTTAGCTAGTAACCACTAAAAGGCACTGCAGCGTTAGGAATCACACAAAGGTTTGTTGCAGGCCTAGTGTTAACAGCCCTATCTTTGTGCGAAGTGATATATTGATCGCTATGATGTACATGCACAGCATAGGGTGGTTAATGCTGCTAGCGGATGGCTGTGGATGCAGTATGATATTGTAGTTTGGTTTAAGCAAATGTCAGTTTCCATGTAGTTAGATATGAGCCAGGGATCTTCTTTTTTTTTGTTTCGCGGACTCATGTCTCTGTTCGATAGGACCTACAAACCTGGTTAGGTAGTGCTTTGCCTCGCGTGAAAGCGTGTAGGTAGAAATCCTAAGAATATGGTCCACCGTGCGAATTCGCGATCAGTCAGTGCATGTAGTTAGGCCTGCAGGCACAGTTTCAGAAGAAGGAGCTGTCCAAGTTACAGCGAGATGTAACGCAGTTATCCCACCAGCCTCTTCACTTCTAGGTACTATACCAGTGTCAGTTTAATTGCAACAAGCAGATAGCCAATCCTCAAGAGAAGAAGAAGAAGCGGGTCCAGGACTCTAGGTAGCCAAGGGGGGTGAGATTTCAGCCGCATGTAACGGGGGGGGTGAGTATGTACATACCTATCTACCTAGAGTCTTGTCCAGATACAAAGTGAGATCCAAGGACAGGAGCGAAACTTGGCTGTGGGGGAGCGCACTCGCCTAGTGAAGGAAGAACGTAGATTAACCGAATAACTAGCAGTGGCTGAGCTGTGGAGTCAATAACTGAACTATTACTATTTCCCAGCGAATTTCTGACCAGCCTCGAGACTTGGAGCCTCAGACCGGTGAGTGACCCTG
This sequence comes from Morchella importuna, assembly GCF_003444635.1. Taxonomy (NCBI): domain Eukaryota; kingdom Fungi; phylum Ascomycota; class Pezizomycetes; order Pezizales; family Morchellaceae; genus Morchella; species Morchella importuna. The sequence continues at coordinate 1,669,320 of NW_025763400.1, read as the reverse complement.
TAGCCTGTAGGTAGCTGGGGTTTTCGGAGGTAGCCCCATAACCGATATCATAGCCGACATATGATGGTGACCTGAGTGAAGGTCTATCATGGCTAGGAGTCGTTCTAGTAAAATTGTCCAAGGCACTTCGTCGCTGATTTTCCACAAGGAATGTTTGTGGTTGCACGGGATGTCCCGGAGGGTTGTTGAGCCTCAGTCGCTAAGCGCAACCGACCCAAACACTCTACAGTTATAGCTCCAGTGTGGAAACAACTGAGGATGCACTATTATATACATACGAAAGGGGAGAAGAGCTCGAGGTCTGTAAATGTCATTTGCCACTATCTGTTTATCTAGTGACCTGAGCAGCCCGTGTTTGTTTTAGCTGGTATTTGCGCAATTGATGTTTACTTTGCCGCCAAATGTCACCCGGCCTGCGCCTAAGCTTCCACACTCCTTTGGATCCTAGTTTCTCTAAATATTGCATTAGAAGCATTTTGTTGGATTCGTGGCGTTTATGATAGCCGTTCGCGATCCAATGGTAAGTCAAACAACTGCAGTAGAATTAGTTGGTAAAAAAATATCCCTATCGTCTAATTATAAGCCAGGTCTTAATTTTATGTGCCTATCTGTATGTGTACTCTCGTATTATTTCGCTTTCAGTGGAACGTCATGAAATCTCACTCGAGGAGATCCATGCTAGAAAAGGGTTGTCTACCAACTACATGTATGTAGCTAGGCGCGATTAACATTTAGCCCGGGCGTTTATATCCGCCTAGCAATGAACAACAACCACCTGGAAGCGATAACGCGGATATTGGTAGATCACGAATTGATTAGCCTTCGGTGCATGTACACCTCTAGCTCTATGAACTTTTAGCCACTTCTGAAGACATATATATTATATCGCGATCGGCGTATACAGCTAGAGAGCAAAGGGCTGAGCTAGGTCTAGAGTATCGGTTTATGAATCGGTTGCTACATGTGATGGAATATAGTTGTAATCGGACTGACTTTGTTTGCTGGGTCCGGAGAAATTCAAGTCAGATATTGATATCGCCAATTGCTAGGCCATGAGAACTAGGGGAATGTAGTAATGTATATGGTGCTTTGGGTTGTTTACCATGGTCAGCCACCACTGTATCCCGAACTTGATAATTTTTCACTAACATACATGTATCAATACCTAAATAATCTTAACTATTCGGTCGTGAAGATCCGATACTGGAATTTTATAAAAACACTTATTGGTCATTTCTAAACTTGGCGGTATTCTGGGGTTACACCTCTTCCATGAGGCAATTCTCTACTCTATACCAAGAGTATATGTAGTTTTATGTAATTGAACTGAATCCCATCACCTCACTACATCTCTTGGAGTAATGGAAGAAACACCCAAGCGTACTATTCAATCGAGTCGCAATCCCTAAGTTATAACTCCTCCTTCGACTGGATATCGATACTGGTGCGGTGTGTGACCTTTGACCTCATTAACTGGACAACGGTTAATTTGACAGATCCAGAACTCGCACGCGGCTAGAAACAACTGTTCTATGTACAGCACTGTAGGTACATGCAGCACTAGATTTTTTAAGACATAATTTGGTTAGTATCGATTAGGTATTAGAAAACACTACTGTGCAATTCAAATCCGCATAAACATATGTATTCATGAGAGATTGACTCATTGATCAGAGATCTAGAAAGGACCCTGCAAATATTGCAGGGTCAACACCAGGTAGCCTAGGTTTAACCCACAATGCAGCATAAGAAATAACCCCGCCGTGGAATCTTATCAGTGGTAAAGCGTGGGCCCATATTACATGTATCTAGATTGTCACACCTGGTAAGTGTGTAGGTACTGAAGTTACAGGGGGGATTCACAGCGTCATACATGTATTGTTGAGTGTCACACCTGCGCCATCTTAATTATGCATAAGCATGTTTCTTCGGCATAGATACATAAAACGAATGAATCACAACTTGTGTTTATGATCAGCAGAGAAATCCTCAAAAAAATCTCAAGGCGTAACTACATGTATGTATTATGACTCGCAGAAAACGTCGAGTGATTTCTCGTGAGCGATGCAACGGTTGCGGCTCAGCATTCATCGTCGGCGCGCATCCGAGCCTAATTTCACACCTTGAAGGAAAACGCCGCACCACCGTTAGAGCAACCCTCGACAGGAGACCCCCCACCTCCACGATGTCCATGCCCGAATTCCCCGAAATTGCTACCCCAGGGCAACCGCTAGCACCGGTAGCATCCTACACCCTAGGCACCGGCGTCCACATATTCAATGACCGGATTTGCGCGTCAGTTGTTGGACAACCTTCGCTCTCTGCTCCCACAACAAAGAGTGAGTCAAAGCAGATACTTTCGGTCCTACGGCCGAGCCAGTCTGGGAGTAGCGGGAAGCAAGGGGATGTAGCTTTGACGAACCTGCTGCCACAGGTGGGGAATAATGTACTAGCAAGAGTTACCAGAATCAATCCAAGACAGGCGACAGTGGGTATCTTCGTGGTGGGAGATACGGTTTGCAACGATGAGTTCCAGGGAATCATCAGGTCTAGAAACTCTAGAATAAGAAGAGGTTAGGTCCGTAGCTAATCGCTTTTGGGGTGGGCAGACAGCAAGATGTTAGGGCGACGGAGAAGGACAAGGTCAAGATATTTTCAAGCTTTAGGCCCGGAGATATCGTGAGGGCTCAAGTTGTACGTATTCCCTAACAAAATTTCTCAAAAACATACACTGATTGTATCTCTTAGATATCTCTCGGTGACCAGTCAAACTACTACCTCTCGACAGCCAGCAACAGTCTAGGGGTCGTAGTCGCTCACTCTGGTCGAGTCCCTCTACATCTGGATGTCTTAGCAACTTTTTGTTGTTTACTAACTGCGTTATAGACTCTGGCGACCCATTACATCCTCTAAATTGGCGTCAGATGGCGTCATCACGGACAGGTGCGGTGGAAGAGAGAAAAGTGGCCAAGCCAATATAAGGAAAAGAAGAAGAAAAAAGTATTGAATATTTGGACTTTTGGGCTGTAAGATATTTTTATGTTGTAGGAAACGAACAAAACTGGATCCACGGAAAGACATCCGGTTAGTGGCATGATAATAGTCTCCATAGCTAGGAGAATCGGAATATCTCCCGCCATGGGTGTGACCAATGCTAAGGGCTTTGATTGAAGCGAAAAATGAATAACATCACAACCAATCCTTTTTTCTTTTTTTTTCTTTTTTTTTTTTTTGGGGGGGGGGATGCCGCTCGATATCGTAAGATATAATAACCACATTATAGTGGAGGAATTCAATAGCCCCCAAGAATATGGATAAAGGCTACATGTAATTACGTGGCCCCGGGCCCAAATCTCACTTCCAAACCCAAAATATCGGAGGTTGTAAGTTCGGAGAACAATCCAACACCTAAGGGCAAGCCACGGAGAAAACTATCTAACAGTGGGAGAGGGCCAGTAAGGACTAATCTCCAGCAGTCCCCATGCACCGCCGTAGTTCGCAATAACTACATGTACTCATAGATTTCCGAGAATCTTCTACTTTCTAAACCGAAGGCCTCGCGATCAAGTTATATGCCGATATCAACCGCTCAATAGGTATTGAAATGATCTGCTCGAACACCACGCATGATATGAAAATCGGACTACCTCTTTGGTAAACTGGAATTGGTTCACCACTTATCACTCTGTCATCATGAATAAGCTGGTTTTATACTATTACTAGTGAGGAGCGGCCGGAGGCCGCATATGAAATTAACCATCAGTTCGAGGAACTGCTGATAACTAAAGGAATGTGTATGAATAAAGATCCGGCCCTGTTCAATGGCTCGGATATGCGTGGGGTTCGGTGTAATGGTGGAAATAAACATCAATATGTAATTCACGCACGCATTCGGTGCCACCTGCCGCTGCGCAGCAGGCTGGGCCGGTCCTTGCTCGCGTTCAACCCCCCTCCGGACGTAGAAAAGACGTAGGAACCGAGGCCTAGGCAGTGTTGTGAACTTTTTGTTTGTTTTGTAAATTATTGATGTCGAGCGGGGTTTTTTTATTTTTATTATAATATTCGAGGTATGACCGGCCGCGGGTATTTCAAAATAGGACCGGAACCACCCCCCATATAATGTAGTAATTTTGCAGCTAGCACTACATCTTCCAGAAGTGCCTTTGTTCACAATTGTCGGCCATAGTCACAAACCCATACGAACAATCCAGTATGTTCTCACCAAGCCCAATTAACTATTGTTCCTACTCAGCATTGTTCCTACCCAGCTAGCCAAACCAATCAGCAACCCGCATTTGCGAAATTTTACTCGTCCTAACATTTTATATTATAGGAGATGATGGTAGTGCTAGGGTTTGCCATTTAAAGAAGAGTTGAAAACATGCATGTCGTCTCCCTTAAAGCACCCCATTCTTTGTCTATTGACAGCTGTAACCCGCCAGACCACAGAAACCGGAGGCATCTAACCATCCAATTAAAACCTTTCGTGATGACAGAGATACCTGACTATTCTATTTATATTTACTCGGTAATGTAGTCAACACGCCTCTCACCATAAGGGTATTTTGCGGCGATTAAGAATTAACTATATATAGTTACATATATTGATAGCTGTTCGAATCTACTAAATTAATTATTGGTATTTCAATCTTCTGGCACATGAGTCCTTGCTTGGTGGAGGACAGGAAAGTGTATTGTATTCAGACAAGCGGTCGATCCACAATGTTCCGGAGCTATCTACAAGTAACCGTGGAGTAGTATTTATCATGTCGGCGCAATCCTAAAACGCACCCAAGTTTATTGTCCACACATATTACAGATTAAGCACTATATGTAGTACTAGTATGTCCAAAAATGAAAATAAATTTGATACCTTACCTTCTAAACGTGCTTAAGAGGATAGGAAACATGTAAAATTGTAGCCCATTGAATGAATACCTTGTATATGTATATGTGAATGCCCTCCCAAATAGAAACAGAAACAGAGAAAGAAGAGATAAAAACAAGCCAATAAAAAACATTCCTAGTACAATAAAGCTGAAAAGACTTTAGAGCCCCCCAAAAGTGAAAGAAAAAAAGAAGAAAAAAACATACCGCCATATTTGTCGCCACGAAAATAAGAGAGCGGGCAAGTGCTAAGAATTTATATAAAAAAAAAGAAGGAAAAAAGAAAGACAACCTAGGCATAACAAAAACCCATCTTTTGTTCGTAAGTCCCGTTTTTTTTTTTTTTTTTTTTTTTTTTTTTTCATGAACACATGCCAAAATCCTTTGTGCAAGACCCACCTCTACACCACCGCCATATACAATAAGCCGAAAATAAGAAGCAAACACTGAACTATGCCTTCCTCTTCCCCGAATCAATCGGGTTCTGTCTCACTGACCACTCTAGAACTGTCTCGTAACAGAGTACAAACTGCCTCAAACTTTGTACCATCGACAATCTTTGATCCCTAAAATCCGCAACAGCCTTAGAGATCAGGTCCTCGTCGTCCTTCAATAACCAATCTCCATTTTTCTCCTCAGAATCGCTGAGACCCAATCTTCCCATCCTTCCGTGACCTTCCCCATCAGAACACGAATCCCCCCCATCACGTAATAGTCGCTTTTGTTTTAGGCGTTGGCTCTGTAACATACTTATAACCGAATCTATTGTGCAGAAGGCACCTGTCCGCCCACAACCGGCACTACAATGTACAAGGACAGGTCTCCGTGACGGTGAAGAAGATGAATCGGTGGTTCCGCTGGATCTGACTACGGCATCGGTATGTTCAATTAGCCCTAGAATGTGAGCCGGGTGTGCTGGGGCTCCGAAATCCGGCCAAGAAGAATACTGGAGTTGAGTTATCTCACGCATCGGCGAGAATGGATGTGACATGTGCTCGAGCGTGAACTTTCTTACGATGACGAAAGGAATATTCGAATCAAGAGGCGGAGGTCCGTTTGCGTGGCTCTCAGTTGAGCGTCTTTTCGGACTAGCCTTCAAATATGAAGGGTCAAGCGAAACACGGACTTCCGATAACGATGCCAGTTTCAAAGGCCCATATTTTTTGGATTCCCAATATTTATGGCTCTTAACTTGTCCCCCTTCCTCCTCGGCAGTCAACATGACAATAACTCGAACATCCTGCTCCCAGACCATGCTCCAGAAGTCCTATATCCTATTAGAATGGCACAAAAAGTAAATTAATTAGAGTCTTTGAACGTACCCTGAAAGTAGTAGGTAAGGGAGCTTGAGATGCAATATAACGCTTCGAGCTGTTTTTTGCTGAAACATGGCTAGCGTTCACATAATCACATTCCTGATCGGGGTAATCCTGCAACTTTACTCGGGCATGATCGTACGGCCAGATGTTGTTATACCGATTCTTGTTTCCCTTCTCCACACCAGCAAGAACATGTGGCTTTACAGTCGTTGATAGGGGGGAATCATATACTACTGAAACGTTGAGGGCATCCTGCATTCGTCGTTGCTCTGCTTTTTCCAAGCTCAAAAATTTATCCGCTATGATCTTTGAAGCATTTTTATCCAAGGCAATATTCCTCAACCACGATGGCAGGGCGTTGGTTGTATCTTTCCCCATATTCTGCGGCAGTGTTATTGGGATTTCGCCAACACCGCCAATCAGGTCCATATTTTGCCGGATGTTTGAGAAAAACGGGTTCGCGACAGTTTTTTGAGATGTCGGCATAGGACAATATAATGGTCCAACACCCTTCTGGGCGCCAGGAAACTTGCCGGTCAACGATAGACTCTTTGGTGAAGTTGCGCCTACAAGTTGTGATTTGTCGATTTTTTCGGGGTGCTTCATAGAGAATTCGTTGAATCCACCTAGAGAAGTTAGATGTTTATACTTCCTGTTTCGACCGTCCACAAACCTTTCAGAATATAAGCTTGGCCCTTCCAACCCTCCCTTACAAATTTACTTAGCGTATGTAAAGGTGCAGATGCAGCAGCATCCTTATCATTCTGGGATTCACTGTCGTATACAACAATGTATTTCATATCCTTCCATCTAGCAAATCTTTCTTTATCCTCTTCTTTTGCAAAGGTCTCTGATAACTTAGTGACGTTGAAAGATGGTCGTTTCAACAATGTCGTAGGAATGCAGAGATTCACAGCCTTTGTGATTCGTGATTGCGCAAAAACCTTATATGTTCGAACGTCCAGCAATAACAAGCTCGAAGTTTTCCCCTCTAGTAAATCTGAAAGTGTTGAGGCTGACACAAATACAGGCTGTCCCTCTTTGGAAGGGTTTGGTAATGTTGCTGACCGTCCGTGACTCTTCTTCCGCTGCAAGGCAATGTTGGGGAGTGTCAATGTTAGGTTGGGGGGTTGGGGGCTTGAAGGCGCCGATAAACGGGAAAGATTACTATCATTTGGCCGTGTAAAGGCACTCAAACCTCTCTCAAATGAAACTGGAGATGCCACATAGGTTCCATTAAAGATGCTTGGTCTTGTTGATGAGTTGGCATTATGACCCATTGCGCCTAAAGAACTTAATGGGTCGTTGTTGACACTGTTAACATCGGGAGTAGGGGGGACATTAAGAGGGTTGACATAAGACCCAGGTGCTAGAGGTGAAAAACTACTCCTATCGTCGAAATGTTCACTAGAGGCATAGTCGGCATCGTTGACATGTGGCATACTGTTTGTCCGATTGAGTTGGAGGCTCATAGCTATCGCCTCTGACTGCTTTTGGAATAACGTGGAGACATTGTCAAGATGGACTGGACGAGGTGATCGCGCTGCTGTCGACCTAACTGATGAGCCAGAGGAAGACCAATTATTCTTTGCATTGGGTTGGTTGTCGGCGGAGTCTATCACCAGTCCGAAATATCCACCACCTCCACCTGAACTTGGAGAGTTGTGGTTCTGTACCTTGGTAAGTTTTTGTCCGGTACCTGAAGGGGGTGCGGGGAGGTGTACTGATGCTGGAACTGGTACTGTCGCGGGATGCGATGTTGGTTGTACAGGAGCAGGCACAGGGTGCTGTGGACGAATGTGGGATTGGGCGCTATTGGTATTATTGATGGAAAACTCGAGTGACGAACGTGGTGACGGCCGAGAGGTGGTGACAGACATTTGCGGAATGTTTGGTTGCCCAATATCCGTTTCAATCTTTTTGTGATCCAGTTGGACGAATTTACTTTTAAATTATGGGAAGGATTGAATGTAATTGCAGAGAGATACTTGCAAAAGATATTTGCAAGAGAGAGGAGGGGGGGGGGGGGGGGGAGTTGCCTTCCTTTTAGGGAGGATGCCGGGGGAGAGGGAGATATGACGACAGATGGCGGCGAAGGCGGGCAGGGCAGGGCAGGATGACGGCGGAAGGCAGGACGTGCGTTAGGTAGTGTCAGAGAACCCTTAAGTTGTGCCTAATGCTCATGATCACGGGATATCACAGGGAATTTGGAATGAGAAGGGGAAGGGGAAAAAAAACTCCTTCGAGGCTGGGAAGATCGCGGGAAAGTGGCGTTTGGGATCCGGTTTTTCTGACCGGCTACCAGAAAATTGATTATGCGGCGCAAAAATCTCAGGAACAATTGTTTCCCTTACTTTCAAATTTCCTTTTCCCGATCTCGTTCGTATGATACCCCTTCGAGCTTCCTCTTCCTTTCACGTCGATGGATTGCCAGATAATCGTGATATTGATGGATTTGGTTTGCCTTAATAATCCCCCGAAACGTCACCAATACACTATTTTTTACCAACTATCCCTATGGAAAGAATCAATTGCGTGACGTCGTCGTCGCCCAATTCCTTCCCGTCCTCCTTATTGTTATTTCCTTCTCTTTATTCTTTCTCGGCAGAAGGTATGCACCGGTTGGATTGTGAATGACAGCAGAGGAACAATGGCGATGGCGGGAAGTCAAGGATAGGTAAACGGAGGCTTTCTTATAAGATACCTAGATCTAGGTACAGGCGACGGATAAGGCCCACGTAGTGTATATGAGGGGTGAATAAGGAGGGGGAGGGGAAGGGAGGGGTGAAGTGAGGCGGCCGAGAAAAGGGTCCTATTTCAACTATTTCAACAACAGGCGGGCAGAAAGGGGATTTTGTCTAAGCTAGGTTGATCAACCACCACTGGCACCCTCAGTGAAGAGGGGATCAAGTATAAGGCAAGTCAAGCAGGGCCTAGATCGTTTCCCTTTTGTTCCTTTATCCCTGGCCCTGTCCTGTACGAGTATCTTGGTGGAGTTTTTTTTTTTTTTTTTTACCATTATTTATTCTTGTGGTGGTGTGGAGCGGGGGATTACCGCCGTGGAGGAGGCGGAGGAGAAGTGGATGGATGCAGGGAGCCAAGCTAGCCAAGCTGCTTCTCAACCACCACTCTCCCAGTAAATTGCCACTTCCTTAAACTGGGTAGGAGGAATAGGTACCCGCGTACAGCATAAAGAACCAGAAAATGCAAGTAACGGAAACAGGGATTATTTGTATGGAGTGGCGTCGTTCTCTCATACAAATAATCCCTGTTTCCGTTACTTGCATTTTCTGGTTCTTTTGAGGGTAAGCTGTACAAAGTATTCACACTTGCATGTCGAGACATTGCACATCTGTACTTTTCCCGTCCTCTGTCCGTTGATATCCCCCCCCCCTTCCTATTCCTCCTTGCAAACATGTACTCGCGACCAGCAACAAGAACCCGAATATGCAGCTGCAAGTCTTTGGTGTATTTTTGACTTCTACTCCAATGGAAATTGCAGATAAGGACGTGCATTTTCAGGTTCTTGTTGCTGGTCGCGAGTATGTAAAAAGCTAGAGCATAAGCAGGTAGAGTAGAGTAGAGAGCAGACATTGCCTTACTCCAGGAACGTGCATACTCGTACTATTTAGGAGGTGACGCCTGTGCTCAAGTTGCAATTGCTTATATGCTGTATATGTTGCACATATCTGCCAAGAGCAGTACTCGAGAAGATCCAGATATTTCTAGTCTCCAAAGCAACAGCCCTTAGATCTCGACCCTACTTGCCGTTCTTCCTGTTCCGTTTCCACCCCTTCTCTACAAATCCCACTGCTTCAGAGCGCTCTAGAGTAAGTACTCACTTTACAGTCTACCTCGAGCTCTCTTATAGCCCTATATCTGATCCTACCTATGATATCTCTAGAGTACTTACATACATCCGTCCAACCATACGGCTCTCCTGTCGTTCTTGGCAAACGCGCCGCAAGCCATGCCTGAAAAAAATGTCCGCTGTGCCCATGTCGCGTGGCTGTTGCTGGTCGGTGAGAGCTAAAACAGTCCACCGATGACGCTATTCGGGTCTCAGTCGCTCAGTCGGATCAAAGTTATCGTAAAAGTAAGACCTGTGAACCCCCTGAACCCCAGGTTCATCGTCATCGTGTTACAAGTCAATCTTAAACGCAAATAGGTACAATGCCTGGAACCAGGAAACGGCCAGAACACCTGCCTAGGTGTGGTCTGTCGATACCCTATTCTTGGGAAGAAAGCAGCCTGCACAATATTTCATTAACTCCCCCTTTTGGTATCGAGATAGAAACATGACTCCCCGGCAGACGTGTCTCGAAATAAGGCGACCAAGAAGAGAGAACAAGTCTTTCCCCTTTTTAGGCCTGGGCCATTTCTTGCAAGGTTTCCTAGAAACCCTCCCAAAGTCCAGGCCAACGGGGTCGTCACCGCGACCACGCATTTACGGCAAAAAGAAAAAAGCTCTGCTTGGCTTGGCCTAACCGAAGATCCAAGCCAGCAAGCAGAAAGGGTTCCAAAAAACCCAATGGTTGAACATCCGCCAAGACACATGCCATGCCAGTTCAACAACTACCAGACATAGGTAGCGATCATAATTTTGTTGATCTCCCAGACTAAGCAATGGGCATCATGGCATTGTCAGATTCTCGACGAAAAGCATAGTGCAAAACCAGCGCTGCGTCGATAGATAGGCACGTTCCTTATGATCATCGTTTCTGGAAACCTTGCATGCTGACATATCATTCAAGGGATTAAAAAAAAGCAAACAAGTTTCTTAATTCTGCTATCGTCATTCACCAGAACAGCACCATGCCAAATACAGTTGCATAGTAAGCCAAAGCACCTTGATCCTGATATTGGTAGATACAAAATTCTGATGGTTCGTAATTACAAAAACTGCTTTACAGGAAGCGAGATATAAGGAGCAAAAAAAAATCTTAGCCTACTACTAGCGATAATATAAAGTCTGTCCGCTTTGGTACATGTGTGGACAAGAAAGTTTGGTGTCCTACCTACGTACCAAAGGGACAGACTTTATATTCCCGGTAGTATATACCAGAATATCTACTACGTACCGGAATATGTAGAGTCCTGTAACTCGAGTACAATAAACATACATATATTGCCAGGCGAATACCAACACCATATACAACTGCAATTATGGAATCTGAAACTGTCTGCCGCGACGCCAAACAATCATGATTGGACCCTAGCTCCACAGATCTCCCCGCCTTGCCCGCACCTGGCTTCCGGTTGCCAGGGTCAAGTCACGAATGCGGCTCTCAACGGCGAAAATTCCGCATTCAATTAGTTTTCCACCAGGCAATCAAGGCCTTGAAAGCTAGCAAAAGAGCGAGATACCCCGCTACGTTTGTATACTACACACCCCCCCCCCCCACTTCATATAAGTCATGGAAAGCAAAAAAAAAATACTACTTTAAACCAAGAAACGGGGGTTTTGTCAATGATAAATAAGACACATAAAAATCAAATATCAATTTGGACTGCGATCTATAGATGGCTTTAGCTGAATAGGGAATCGGAGTACTTGTTTGGATAGAAAGTCCCTGCATCAATGACCTAAAAACAAAATCTCAAAAGCGAAAGAAAAAAAAGTGAATACAGTAGCATGTTTAACTCCCGACCAACACTTATAATTACCTATCATAACCTCTCCTCTCTACTACGGCTTTGATAGGTAATTTAAAGTCTGCCAGTGGGTACTTCCGTGGGAATGGTACTACCGTAGCTATATACACTGAATCTCGGCCAATTAAAAGTATACACGGAATCATGAAATCATGAATTGTCACTCGGCATAGCTGAGATGAAGAAAAATTATTTGGTACAGTCTGCATAAATCAAATGATGTCGAAAGATCTTTTAGAATTAAATATTTGAACACCAAAGGTTTCCGGTATCACATGCACCTTGAAACTGGAGACCATGAAAGCTCTAGGATTCTACTCTTCGTTTTGCGGCGTTATCACTAGCGGATACCCCGCTCGCTATTTCAACGTGCAGCGCATGATAATGGGGGTTATTTTCAGTATTTCCACTGGTTCAGTCCTCCTCCCGCGCACTAAATATAAGCAGAGGAAAGCTTGTTCTTTCTATAAAAAGAATATGTCCGACCATTAGCACCCAGAGTAGAATTGTGCTCACTTACGAATACCCGCCAATATAACATAGTTTGGTTTGCATATCACCAAAATCAGTTCTCATGCAAGATTTGGCCTGTATGCGGACCCAGCTGTGTTCGGGAACGTTATGAGTAATGAGTATATGCTTCCTGCAGCTCTAGGCGATACAGAGCATCAAGGGCATCATCATTTATCCAGGCATCAAAAGTCTGGCAGTCATAAGAGACGTGCAACCCTCCTTCGCAATGGCTAGAGCGTTCTGCAAACACATGGACTTGAAAATGTGGAATTTCCTCACAAACAACCTACAAGGCTAATGATTTTGTAACAGAGACCATCGCAAGATTATTTGAGGCCGCGTTCAGAGGATACGTATTCAGAGGACCACATTCTAGCTACATATGGCGCGAGAAGGCCTAGAGGGCGGGTGTGTCAACTTCGTTTGTATGGGAATCTGAGAAAATGCCAAGGTTAGCCTAGGCGCTAGTACCATTATGGCCAATTTCTATAAGTTTGATTGGCCGATTCTTTAAAAAAAACGCCGAAGTTTACACACCTACCCCCCATAGCTTCTCGAGCCATATGTCTTTGGTACAAATATATGCAGGCACCGAGATATTGTATATTACAGGGCATGTCCATGATAAAATGGAGGGGAAGGTATCCTGGTATTGAGCACAAAAGTCTTGCGCGTGACAATTCGAAGATCAGGGTCTGAACAGGCTCGCTAGCCAGGTGAAATGCGGCACGGGGGTTCTAATACATATGCGGGGAAGTGAAGCTTGGGTGAAGGGAAGGAAGGGGCTTGCAAAGGAAGGGAAGGGCTTGGGAAGGGGGAAGGAAGGGGAGGGAAGGAGGGCTGAACATACCAAGTGTCGACCGCGACTCCCGCGCGGTGACGCGATATGAAACTACTCGAGTCCATGTAGAGTACCCTAGCTGACTGCGGTGTGGGAAGAAAAGAAAAAGAAGTTTTTTATCTTTTTTTTTTTTTTGTTTCTAGGGCAGCAGCTAGCGGGCCCAAATGATATTTATCTGCAAGCCCGTCGGAATATTCATCCGGAGGGGATTTTATTTCGATTTTCTGCATGATGGTGTTATTTTTTTCCTGGCCGTTCAAATCGGCTGTTAGGTACTGCTTAGTTACGGGTTTCTTTCGTTCCCGCCCCGCCTTTCTCTCGCTCTCTCCTCTGCGGACCGTGCCGGATAGAAGTGGATAGCTGTGTCCCGCGTGCGGGGGTTACGGGTACCAACCGGTGTCTGATATTGGTGGTCTGGACAACTGGCATTACATGACGACAGCAACTAATAATAATACAGCGACGCAAAAGAAATTAAAGAACCGCCCTCCCCTACCTAGGCCTCCGCTCAATCAATGCTTTATCATGCCGAAAACCAGCTTCTCTCTCCGCCTATCGTTTTTTTGATTTACATTGCGATTATTAAAAGCTGGAAACACCCCCTCCGACAATATTTGATCATAGTCATGGCGAAAACCAGTGCAGTGCGCGCCCCACCGCCCATGTTTGATGAAATTGCAATTATCAAAGGGCCAAAAACAACGAGAAAAGGCAATATGTGAATGCGCACATACAATTCAATATGTCTACTACATATTAAGGGCAAATAAGGGCAGCCAGATAAGTAAGTACGTACATGTAGGTGTATAGTTTGCATCGAGGCTACGCTACCCAAGGACCACTATATACACGTGGAGATTGTTTGCATAGCTACAGCAACTACAGCTAGAGACAGACGTATAGATTGTCCTACCAGCCTACCATGGTAACAGCCATGAGCCAGTCGACAGCGCCTGTCGTTGCACTGCCTAAGAAACAAAAAACAAAAAGCCCCAAACGAAACGTGTATCCAGAGAATTAAACGGCCACCGTTCTTTTTCAAACAACAGCGAACGACAACGGCAAAAGATTTGCGAACAGCACTTCACTCAGTTCCGATCTTTCTTATCGGCATCGGCGCGTCCTCTGTACAGCAGAAGGACGCCTTGATGCGCACCTGAGATGCAATAACTGGCAGCTCTAATCAGTGTTGGCATACTATAAAACTAAGAGTAGAATAAAATAGGAGGAATCCCTTTGTTGATTCTAAAGCCATTCATTACTAGCTGTGGAGTTGGGGTCAAAGACAAAGAAAGAACGCTTCATATAAAAACGCCCCTCAAATATATTTTCTAAAACCCACAGAACAAAATATGTCTTCCTCTGCCTCCTCCGCATCCCTCCAGCTGATGCTTCTGAACATCCTCGTCCTCTCCTACATTTCTACCTACTGTGCCGACTCGATACTGGCCAGGATAGTCAATGGGTGGATCCTCCTCTCTAGCATTTTGGCCTTCCTGGTGTCGTATCCGTCGTATTTTTCCCCAAGCACTTGCTTTAGGGGTCTTACTACTGGATTATGAAGAGTGTTAGTAGGTGTGTAGGGATATATTTGATATGATATAGACGCTGTGGCTAATAAGGGGAGAAGACAGCACCCTGGATTGTAAATATGGTAAAGACGACACATTTATAAATGAGGAACACCACCTTTTCGGTTGGAGCTTCTCAGATAGCGCCCAAGATGAGACTCTTGATGATACAAAACGGGTTTGGTTTTGCTCAGAGCCGAGTCTAAAATCCGAGTGACTGCCCGTGAGTCTGGCTGGCTGGCTGGCTAGAATCCTGGATTGCCGGTTTGGGGTTATAATTGTAGATAGATAGATAGATAAGAGTGTTATGGGTATTCTTTTTTTTATCTTTTTTGGCGGAATCCCGCATGCTGTACAATACGATGTAATAATATCACGAGCGTGCTATTATGCTATCTTCGATGTGATCGTAAGAAAATAGTAGAATAATATTGTTCGGGTCATATCTAGTCATGTGCCATCTTCTCAGATCTTGTCTCCAATTGGCGGGTAAGGTAATCTATCAAGACTTTGGTTGGTAGAACCGGCTAATTGTATGTACGTGTACTTACATACATGTAGATATATATCGATGTATTTATTGATAAATGCAGCAGATAAGAGCGTTATGTTTCCCCTCTTTCTCTTAGTAGAATTCTTTATGCTATACATATCCTAAGGTCTGATAATCATACCTAGTAGGGCGAGATATATTTCGTTATCTTGGCTGTAGAGAAATGGCACAGTAATCAAAATATGGACATCCAGAATATGGCATATGTAAATACCATGCCATAGCCAGATCGCGTAGGGGTACTGCACTCCGCCATATGCTGCACCGCGGCGCAGATCTTTGACCGTTTGGCTGTGAGTGGCAAATATAAAGGTAGGAAATCGATCAAGAAGCAAGTGCTTGTAGCTGGCTGGGTAATTGAACCCGCCGGTTCGGAATTGTAGATATCATGAAGATTTCTCTTGATTTCCTTGGTCCGCTTGCTTCCCTGCAAGCTGCTCGCCGCGCGAATCCTACTCGCGCTGTACATGTAGATACCCTGATCGCGGAGAAGTAAATAGTATGTGGAAAGTAGGTATCAGGATTATGTGCGTACGTTGGCTGGTAGCATCTCGATGAATGGTGGGTGAACCTGCAACACGCTCGATACTCGGGTCAACGCCCATGGGGGGATTGATCGGACTTAAGGGAACGCACGCAGGCTAGGGTCGATTAAATCGAGGATCTACACGGCGGCATATGCACGTAAATAGCTGGTAGTTGTTGTTTAAGGAATACGGGAACGTACCTCAATTTCAGTATGATTGAGCACAAGAACAATAGTAATAGTAATCAATGGCTTGGATAGAGGTGATTGATAAATATTTATTTCTGAAGAAAGCGTAATAACCACGTAAGGAGGCGCGGGGCGTCGAAAGCGTTGGCTGATAAGGCGGTCAAAAACCACAGGTTAGCATCAAATATTTTTGGTCAGGGATCTTACAATCTATGTTACACCCCCCTCTATAGAGTACCAGGAATCAGGAGAGAAGTCTAGAAGTTAACTAGAAGGATCGGTGATCGGAGTTTTATATAATTTTTATTTATTATACGGATTCCATCTGGCTAAGCCTACAGGTATCATCCCATCTTGACCCGTAGTTATATTAAAAGAATTTTCGGGAGTGGCCTTTCCTCCGGCCTGTCCGAGTGATAGGTCATCTGGCTGCAATCACAATCAATCATACTCGGTTTAAGTCTCAGCCCAGAGGAGAGTGGAGTACGAGAACCAGCGGGAGAATCATTTATTCGGTTAAATTTCCCCAAACTAAACCCTGAGCCTAGAGTGCATATGTGCCTTTGGTTAAATTCGACCCAGCGGTCTGGAATCACTAGGATGGGTGGGTACTGGACGGGTTTCGGTAGATCTGACATAGCAGAGATTTCGAGGTCCCGGGCTCGGCATTTGAAGATGTATATGCATCATGCTTACTCTGAGTGCTTTTCAACGATTAGGAGGTTGATATGTAGCTGGTCCGTATGTCAACTACACAGTTTGTGTCGACGCAAACACATGAATAAAACCGTTTAGTAGGGTGGTAACGCCGTTGTCGAAAAGAGGCGGCGAAAACGATGGTTACATGTAACTGCATGTACGTAGTTGGGGGGAAATAGAGTTTGAAGAGCGGCTTTGGATTGGGGATCATTGCTGTCGACTCCCATCATCAACGTCTAGCTTGAATTCCGACCCACCCCCTCTGGTTCCCCAAAGCTGTTCTCTCTGCATGGTTAAGCTCTTCTTCGTCGGTGCGCTCCCAACCCCAATTAGTGAGGGGGGCCTTTGCAAATATGCTGCTAGTAATAGAAACACTCAATCTCAGTCACCAAGTCGGTCCGTGGCCTTTGGATTCACGAAATGGTTTCAAGGTTAGCAAAATCGAGACGTGCCCAATGGGACCGGATGTTTATTCCAGTGATATTCTGAGGATTAGAACTCTAGGCCCTTGCAAAAAGGTAAAACATCAATGCCACCTCATATTACATCGCCAGTGACGTCGATGCAGGGCCGGCAGAAGAAAATTAGGACCCTTAACTAGATGTAATCCTTATTTCAGAAAGAACCCTGCTGGGGAAAGAAAAAGGGTGAGTTTGAGAATGGTTAGCTCCCCCTATTTCCAGTTGGATAAAACGATCTCCGCTATAATTACGAGGGATATATCATAGGGGCTAATGCAGTGGTAGCCGTGTATCCCTGCCGGGGACGTCGTGTCCAGGTTGAAGGCGAAAACCGACCAAGTCTCATATGGCGAATTTTCTTCTCTTGTACTGCTGCATCTCTCTCAATTACGAACAAGCTGGGGAATCCTTGTTACGCGGATGAAACGTTTAAGGCGAGATAAAAGAAGGAAAGAAGGAAGAATTAACTGGAATGTGTTGAGCTAACCATGGTAGGAGTTGGTATCGGATAAAACATCGATTTGTTTGGCCAATTGGTCGGGTCGAGTGACATTTTATGAAAGAAAAAACGGTTACCGACCACGCGAAATTGACGGCGGGAGGAGAAGTGTGATCGTTTATATGCAAGCAGCCGGCTCATCGGATGAACGCAAGGCAACCAACAAGATGGAGCATCTACATGTAGTAAACCCGGGATAGGGATAAGTAGCGGTACCTATACGTGGTGGACCCTTACGTCTATCTTGGGGTACTCTACATATGCAGTATCAAGGTTAAGATTGCATCCAGAGATGCTAGTGTGATTAGTAGCACGTACCATATATTGGTCAAGATGAGAAATATTGGTCGGTCAGGTTGGTGGCCAGTAGTTCATGATCATTGTACCTCTTGGGAATTGTTGGATGTACATGACGAGAATATAGAATAAAACAGATTCTTGACGTTAGGATGTCATAACGGCAGTGTACTGAGCGATCCGGCATATTGAATTCGCATATAGGTGTGTGTTATATCACAACAACGATACATATATTATCACACTCTACAATCATCAACCACCTACAGCACTGATGCTGCCACACTTGCGAAGCAGCCAAACGATGAATGGCTAGATTCAGGGCCGGCGGATCGGCGAATATTCCGCGAGCGTGGAAAACGTGGTTTGAGCCGCATTTTTCTTTTTTGGGAGAGGCTGCTAGTATTTCTTCTACCTAGGAAGCTAGTGCGAGCGGTGGGAGATGTAGGGCATCAGACCACCTTCCTCCTCTGCGTGCAACAACAGAGTATCCATCCCTCACTCAAAAGCCCCTGGGGCTTGCATGTTTGGGCGCTCCGAGGACATTGCCACTGCTTCCCGGGTTGGGGGACTCGGAGTAACACATGTGTGTGTGTGTATGGGAAAGAGAAGAGGGCGGGAGTACATACAGTACCTACATGATGCCATACGGGGGGTGTCTGGGAGGCAATAAGCGGTGGGAGTGAATTTTCACCCTCTTTTCTAGAGTGCTCAAAGAATTAGGCGATGTCATGTTCGGGAACCCTAGCTCTGACCACTTTGTTTGTGCTTTCGCTCTCCCCCACAGGTTGAGTGTGGCTGCCCTTCAATTGAATGTGGTAACAGCTGCCGTTACTCTGCTAAGGTTTTCGGAATTGCTTCCAGTTTGAGTCCGCGGGGATTATATCCGTTCTGCTGTGTTTCTGGACAAGTGCCTGGGCTCTCAGGAAAGAAAAAAAAAAAGACGAACACCCCTGGTTGCTACCGATTGGCCAATCTCCCCTATGGGCATGGCTTCTTCATCTTGAGCATATATCGCACCGGCTTTCTGGACCTGCCATGATCCGTACCCGGGTTGGGAAATTTTTTTTTGTGCTTTTATATATATAGGACCATATGGCACCACTTTTTTCTTCCTGGCTTATCCGTCTGTGATTGTTGCTGCTGCCTTTTCGTTTCGTTCCAGCTTGATCCTTTGTTTGATCTTGGATCTGCGCCGCTTTCGTCCCCCCCGCCTAAAGCTGGCCTGCAAGAGCTACGGCCATCTAATTGATATTATTCGATACCCCACGCACGTTACTTACCGTAATCATAATATCAGCTGCGATGTCTGCTACGTCTGTTGATGTTGTAATTGTAGGGGCCGGTGTGTGATATTTTTTCTCTTTTACTGTTCTTTCTGATATTTATCTTACACTTTCCCCTTGGCCTCGGCCTCATATTCATTTTGCAACTTGCCCTCCTATAATCCGGGGTAAGGAGGAAAATGGAAATATTATTCTCTCCTTTATTTCTCCATTGCACATGCAAGAAAGAACCGTGCTGAACAAAGATGCGGGCTCCCGTGGCCCAACCCCGGGCATAAAACAGGTCCCTTTGGAATCATTGCTGCAAAAACATATCTCGAACTCAACCCCACGGCTCTACTAACGATTCTCGAAACCGACACCTCTTTGGGAGGAGCATGGAGCAAGACCCGAATCTATTCAGGGATGTACTCACAGTCTCCCCTGGGGATGATTGAGTTCAGTGATGCGCCCATGAAACCAACGAAGGACCAGTTTCATGGATATGTCCCAGCACAACATGTCTGTGAGTACCTGGAAGAGTACACAAAAACGCACGTCTACAGCGGCCGTGACATCGAGAGCCGAATACGCTTCGACAGCCGTGTCACCAGCATCAGGAAGGTACGGAATACAAACTCCGTGAGGAACTCTTGGGTTGTGTGTACCGACAAAGGCGATGTCATCACAAGCGACAAGCTTATGCTCGCAACCGGTATCACCTCAAAACCAAACATACCAGTATTTGAAAATGAGGGATTCACACCGCCCATGCTGCATACCAAAGATTTGGCACGTCTAGCACCTTCGTTCGTGGAGTCGGAGGGCATTCGGAATGTGGTAGTGCTAGGAGGATCAAAGTCTGCATTCGATGCGGTTCACATGTTTCTGTCAGCGGGGAAGAACTTGCAGTGGATCATCAGAGATAAGGGTTCTGGGCCAGCGGGGATGAGTGCGCCTGATAGTGCGCCGGTGTATTATGATAATGCGCATCAGATATTGGCAACTAGGTTGATGTCGAAACTGAGTCCATGTATTTTTGAGCCGAGGGACTCATGGATGAAGTTCTTTCATCAGACGAAAGTGGGAAGATGGATTACAGACAGGGTGTGGAGTAGCATGCAGTCGAGGTGGATAAGAGCGGCCAAGTATGAGCGAAGTGATAACATGAATAGACTGAGACCCCAGCTTCCGTAGGTTTCCCTTTTTATCTGGGAGTGAGATATGTTTGGATGCACCGATTTCTCCCCAAGTATAGTGCCACGAAGGTCATACTAAATAATTAATATCATAGGATATTTTGGAGTTCCGACAATGTCGGCGTCTCTAATACGCCCGGTTTCTGGGACACAATTTCATGCGCCAAAGTACACCGAACGTCAATATCAAAGCTAGTCGATTCATCTATCCTCCTCCAAAATGGTGGATCTCTCCCTTGTGACCTCCTTGTAATGTCTACAGGATGGGACATAACCTTCCCCTTCTTCACCCCTGAGGATTCCGCCGCCCTGGGTCTTCCAGTGCCGATATCCTTCCAGTCCATGGTCGATGCCAAGAAATGGGAGCATCTTGAAGCTGCTGCCGACGAGAAGATCATCTCGATGTTCCCGCGCCTGCGATCGCCACCAGATTACTACCGGCAACCGCCAAGCACGACACAATTCTATTTATACCGCGGGATGGTATCACCGCACGAGGTGGCATCGGGCGACAACTCTATCGTCTTCCTGGGGCAGGTGGGCGCAGCGCAGTCGTTCCAGATTGCGGAGACGCAGAGTATCTGGGCTGCTGCGTATCTGATGGGGGATCTGCAGCTGCCTGATGTGCGTGAGATTGAGAATGATATCGCACTGACGAATGTGTGGAGGCGGAGGAGATATCTCTCGGTCGGTGAGAGGAAACCGACTTTTATGCATGATGAACTTGCGGTTTGGATCTCCATTCGGAAAAATTGACTGCGAGTGATATCTAATGATTCGATTTTTTTTTTTAGTATGTAAGCATGCTGCTCCGAGACCTCGGCGTAAACCACCTGAGGAAAGGTGGGTGGAGGGAGATGGTACAGCCGTACTGCAACAAGGACTACCAGGGGATGCTTGACGAGTATATGAGGATTCGGGCAAAACAGGAGGACTATAATAGTAATATCAAGCTGAATATGGGAGTGTAAGTTTTGAGAGAGACGGGGATATAATAACCTTTATGATATCATGCCTAGCCTAAAAATGGCACGCAAAAAACAAAACAAATTATCTTTACCCTCTCATTTACTATCTTTTGTTCACCTGTGCGCGTTATGGTTGTGTTTCTGGGGTTCTTAAATTCTCTTGAACTCAAGACTGGAGCGGCAAAGCTTCACAGCTGGTTAGGCGCCAGTACAGTGTTTACTCTCCCAAAACAACATTCATGCGCTGGCCCCCATAATATAGAATGAGACTTTCTTCCAAAACTATTTCGACGTCTCAACTCACATAGCTACCACTCGGCCAGCCAGCAAGGAAGGTCCAAACTAGCGCGGGAGTTGACTCGTTGTTTGGGTTGAGGCACCGCCCCTCAAACCACTCTCCCCCGGGCTCAGGCAAAAAAGAGATATCAATACTGTACGAACCCGAAATTCGAAAAGCTGTATGACAGCTACATTTTGCAAATTAAGGGCCACCCCCCAAAACAATATCTAGGATTCAACAATCACAGTTGACCCCGCATTCACACGAAACTCGAAACGCTGTTACCATGCACGACAGGATGTGCCATGGGCGTGTGGATCATATTATATCAAGCAGCACAGCGTCGATCACACTGCATTTATTGGTTACATGCTGTGCTATCATACCTGTATAGGGGCAGCGAGTGGGAATACATACATGTAGTGTAGTGCGGTACCAATTTATACGTATGCCTAGGTTTCTATAGCCCCTCCACCATGTTTGGCTGAAAGATGGAGGCGGGCTAGTGCAGTGTAGTATTGATCAGGCTAGAGTAGGTGCTGGTTTAAGGTTTTCGTGCTTAATGTCTTGCTTGTTTTATGTCATGTACATAAGTATTTGAACCGTGGCTGCGGTGCAGGTCCCCGGATCGACTTATCACGACATCGATATCGACTGGATGGGTCGAGGCATTCTCCGCAAACCTACATGTACATATGTATGCACATGTACTCTAGGCCGGCTGATGAACGCATATATGAAACCACCACCTCTATGATCAGCGAGTCCTTGAGGGTATCTGTCTGCGTATGTGTAGCACTACACTCACTGTGTCATTCTGCCGGGCGGTCAGCTAGCCCGGGGCTCGCCAACTGGGGATGCTTCGAAGGCTGGTGGTCTATTAGATGTTGGTACTACCGGTATTCTCTGACGAACATACAGTGCATATGCTTGTCATCATGGGACTATGGAGTTATGGAGATGCCGTGGCCCGTGACGTTCTTTAGATTCATCCCTAGCCACGCCACATCTCCATCTCTTAACTATATACAACGGTGGCCTTCGACTATGTTAATAACTCGCCCCTGATGGGTTGATTTTGTTGTTAATCTCCATGGCCGATGTCCCCCTGATATATGTGATCAAGCTATGACATTAACCTAGGAAGAAGCCGCTTCTACACTAAACGGCCTTCACCAAGTACTAGAGACTTACATGCAGAATATCGCTTTTGATGGCTGGTCGAGTGTGTTTGGCTCTGCGGGATGGTGGTTTGTGGTGTAGCCTACATGTGGTACTGGTGGACTGGGGTCCAGTAAAGTCTACGGGGAGCGCGAGGTCTATATATGCCAAAGTCGGACCGATGAACCTATAGGTCTAGGGAGTAGACGGCTGGATGTCTTGTCTCGGTGCTGAGTGATAACCAGAGCGGAACATTTGCAATGACATCCGGGCGGGCGGGTGGTCACTGGTACGTTAGCCTGGGTGTAGGCTCTGGCTGGTTTAGTGGTCTATCTCAAAAAAGAGATTTTTTTTTTTTGGGAGGGGGCAATGGCCCATTCAGATTGTTTTGTTGGGAGGTTTGATTTCTCAGAGGATATACATGTAGTTGCCGTTCTGTTCCCGAAGGTGTTGGTCTCGAAGGTGCTGGTCTACAGCTGTCGACTCTGCGAAGCTGTTTGTATAATGAAATATAACCCGCCTAGCTTAGCACTAGAAACGTTGCTTAAATATTCTATTGTAACAGTTAAGGTTAGCCCTGTACTCAGTCACAACTACATGTACATGTATAATATCAATATACGATGCATGTACGTACTAAATACATGTAGAGAATCCGCGCAATGTGTTTTTACCAACTATATGTATTCTCTTCACGCAAGCTAGCTGGACCAGTCACTCCCGTAGTGAATAAGAAATCTTAACCCGACAAAGTGGTATCGGATATCTAGTTAACTGTTTTGTTAGTTGTTTTGTGAGTCGTATAATATATGTCAATCCATCGGGATACATGTACATGCACTATCGCATGCTTACAGATGCATGCCTTCTAAAAATACCCCTTAATTGTGACAAGCACAGTTCATCTGGGAAGGAAGTAGTGTAAGTAGAATCTACCTGTCTCTAGTGTATGTATGGCTACATGTAGTTCGAGCCGTCTTTTTCATTCACTAGGCCCACCTGCATGGTATTTTCCGAGAAGTATTGTTTACTCGCGGCAAGTTATTGCGATTTTGTTGCCAACGTTTCGTTTGGTAGTTTGGGCGTGGCCTGTACTTTTATCTTTAGAAGAACAGGCTGTTCTTTGGTTTTAACTACAAGAGGAACCTTCTGCTCAAATACCACTTCAAATAAAAGATATACCATCGACGCCAGGGAAACAGCTATACATACATGTATTTAACGGACGCCCCAGCACAGGATGTATCAGCTACCGAGGCTACTATAGAGTCGTAGGATGGCACATAGGCCCCATCTCAGTTTCTATTATGATACTGGCACTTGTCTAGATTCGAATCTTTGAATCCACCCTAAATACGAATGTTCGGTCTCAAATGAACACTCATACTCACCTCAAACATATATAAACCCTGCGCTTGAGTACCGGCTACACCTTTTCAGGCCTATCCTACCCCGCTCTGAAACAAAGCATACGAACCCGAAACCAACAAATAACTCTAAACGGCACTCTCGAGTGCTTTTGCAGATTGACAAGCGCGCTGGGTAAAATGCTTTACTCCTAGAAGACCAACCTGCCAGTACATACAGTCGGTCAATCGTGTGTACCTGGGGCCCTTCTCAAGGTTTCATCCCGGATTTGATCTTTCCTGGACTCACCCGCTCACTCATAATAACTCCATCCGGACTACAAAGAACCGAAAAGAAAAAGAAAAGAAAAGAAAAAACGCACCCAAAAAACCCTTCCCACCCAAAGGGGGATTTCAGGCATGTGATCGACCAAGCGAGTGATAGTCTGTGATTCTGGTTTCAGCACAAAGGCCCCGAGCTACACAAAAGTGCTTATTTCCCATTTCTACGAGGTACTATCTATCTGTACTTACGAGTCAGATTTGAGAGCGATACACGGTTTTGAGGAAAGGTTCGAGCCCGGTGGCGAGAGTAACATAGCTACTAGCCCTAACCCTTGGCTGTGATTAGCGATGTTTCTGGTCCTTCCTTTTTTGGAGGCTTGAAGTTTACTAGAAGGTATGGTGGAGAAGGTGCATTAAGTGCGAAGGATCGAACGGTTGGACGGGGTTGTGATGAATTTTGAGCCATGAGGCACTTTGGGGATCGAATCTGGGTAAGTAGGGATCATACTTGTGCCCCCCCCCCCCCTCCCTATGTGCATATAGAAACTATAAGATGTGAAGATGTGGCATCAAGCGACTCTCTGGCTATGTGCGGTTGAGGCTGACTCCCATCTCTATTACAGCGAGAAAGTCATTGGAGTTGAGTTGAGGAAGTAGTTGTGAAAAGAAAAAAAACCGCTGGTTCCCACGGCGGAGGATCCTCAAATAATTGTCGCTTGTTGTTCAACTACATAGAATCCCAGCCTGCGCTGCACATGGCCAGCCAGCCAGCAACATCACAATATGATTGGTGCGGAAAGATCAGGAGACTTTGTATGATCTGTATTGGAAAGCCCTCTTTTCTTTTCACCTCACACACACGTGATAGAGAAGTGATGGTGACGGTGAAGCGTTGAGGTGAAGATGTGAGGTGAAGATGTGAGGGTCAAGTCAGCACGTACAGTATCAACCACGAATGGAGAGCGAATTCAAACCTGTAAGCAAAGACGGCTCGGATCGGCCGCTCCGGAAAAAATGGCAGCAGATAAGAAATTACATTAGTCGCAGTTGTTATAAAGGCTGCCCACCTCCCCCTCCCCCTCCCCCTCCCCCTCCAATCTTTTGTTTTAAAATCTCCATCTTCTTTAGGGGAAAAAAGTCAGAGTTTTAAAAAATACACCCATCTAAACTGCAGCTGGTTGTGGGAAAAAAAAAACTTGCCATCTTTTTGAGGCTTCTTCACCAGCAATCAACCGGCCGCACACCTGCTCCGAGTCATCGGTAATCACTCGATTACGTGTACACAGCACAACGCAACGCAACGAACAACAATAACCCGATCATCTCTCCAGATCTCTCCAAGATTCTTTTTTCTTGGTAGCTAGTGCGGTGACTTTGGTCTTGCACCAGTGGGTGGTGGGCTGTGGGCAGCTTAAAGAGAGAGGAAAAAGCGGCAAACCCCGCCAGTCACTCTTTGGGCCTCCCTCCCCAGTTGTTTTAAAAGGGAGAAAGAGCGCAAATAATAATAAAAAAAAACGTTCGACTAGCCGGTTGTTTCAGTGAATCGTTTCTTGAAAAACTTTCAACCCTCAACCAACCAACTCAACCAAGCCACAGGCAGGCAGGCAGGCAGGCAGGCAGGCAGGCAGGCAGGGCAAGGCAGCTGGGGTTGGCTACTATTACTACTATTACTACCACTGCTGCTGCTAACTTTTTTGTTTGTTGCACCCGTTAATTTTTGTTCCAACACAGGGGGGGGGTCCTAGTTCCGTGCATCACGGACCTTCTTCTTCTTCCTCTTCATCTTCCTCTTCTACTTCTTGTTCTTTTAGTACATACATAGCTCTCTTTCTTGGTTTCGACTCTTGAATCCTCTTTTACTTCGCCTCAAGCTTAAATCGAGCCTGAACCTGAACCTGAACCTGAGCCTGCGTTTATTAACTACATAACCTAGTTACTTTCCTATCTACCCCTTCCCTCCCCTCCCCTCCCCTTCCTCCCTCTTCAATCCACAATCCCACTCGCGAGGCAAACAACAATCATAGATTCTCCCCCTTGGTATGTTCCAACCCCCCCCTCCCCCTCCCCCCCTCGCCCTCCCTCGCCCTCCCCTCCTCTCTCTTCTCCCCCCACACACACACCACCGTCGCTTATTCATTAAGCAGGTCAATCATCACACTCGTAACACCCAAAGGCTAAACCCCATCCACAACCAACAATTTCCTTTTCCTATTCCACCTCACAACCACAACCACAACCACCAAAAATTAAAATAAAAAAGTTATGACAAAACCCACAACCACAACCACCACCCCAACAACGAACGGAGCAACCAACCCCCAACAACCTCATAAACGTCGCCGCCGCCGCCGCTCCACCACAAAACCCGCCAAACCCCCCACTCCGCCCGCCTCAACCGACATCGACCACTGGTTCCAAAGCGGGCCCTTCTCAGCGCTCCCACAAGGCGCCTCTCCCGCCGAGGTCGAGGCAGACCTTAAGCGCATACGCGCCGCTGTAGCCCGCCTTGCGAACATACTCCTCGGCGCCGCCGTTGGCATCGGCGGCATCTCGCCCGTGTGCGAAGCGCAGCAAGAGCAGGAGGAGGCGCTGTTTGTGCGCGGTGTGTCATTATCGCCGAGGAAAGAGGGTGGGAGAGGGCGGTCTCCAGGGACGGCTGCTGAGCCGCTTACACCAGAATCATTTTATGGCGAGGATACCGTGGGGGAGAGGGAGAAGGAAAGGAAAAGGAAGGCAAGGAGAGAGGCGGAGGCTGCTCCTCGGGTCCGTTCGCCCACGGGCGTGAGGAGAGAGAGGCACAAGGGGTCGGGCGGAGTCCCGGCGAGAAAGCACCGGGCGAGGTTCAGTCCTTACACGACGACGACATAAGAGCGCGACTACATCGGCAGCAATTTAGAGAGCTGTATCTCTAATCAGTCACAGAGGTTTTTTTTTTTATTTTTTTATTTAACGTTTTTTCTTTCTTTCTTTCTTTTCTTTTTTATTTGTGAAAAGAGCTTTATAATTGTGCAGCAAGAGGAATGACTGCGCTTGTTTTCTCGTCGCGATGGAGAGGAGAAGACTTGTCCATATTCTGTAATAATTTTTTTTTTCACATCCATTCCTAACGTCTAAATATTAGCAGGAGGCCAGGGGAAATGATTTTTATTCTTTTTTCTTGCGGTAGACGGGAAAGTGAGGTTTTAGGAGCCCGAGACTACTTGCGAATCTCTTATCTTTTTTAACGTCGTTTTCGTTTTCTTTTACGGAGTTTTATTTAGGGATTTGAAGATATTTCTTTTATGGGATTTATGGTTGTTATACCTAGCACTGAGCTACATCTACATAGCATTTTACAAAAAAAAAAAACCTACAGCAGCAAGTGTGCGCACCCCGACTTCTCAAAGAGTGTGACGCGAACTCCTCATCCTCCTCTAACCGCCATCCGCTCACAAGTACCGCAAGAGCGGCAATGATACCATCAACCACAAACCATCCGCCGCCAGAAACCGGCGCTAGCTTCACACCACATCACTCACCCCCTCTATTCTCCGCGGCCACTCGAGGGCCGTGTAAACTATGCATAGACCTTGAGATCCGGTCTTTACCGCCTACGCGAGCACCCTGGAGTGTTGTAGCTGTAGTCCCCATCGCCATGGAGAGAAAAAACAGAACATGTCATGTTTGGCCCACGTGGTCGTGGGTTAGGGTTATAATTTGGAAGGAGGGAGCCGATCTGGCTGTGGATGTGGGGGCCTGTCGGGGTTGTGTGGGCTGGTGTGAACCGGAATACGGGAGGGATCCGGAGAGGACTGATCAAATAGTGTGGGAGCTGATTAGTTGGCTTGCTGTGTATAGCCAGCGCATGGGGCCGAGGGATCTCGACAGCTGAATACCTCTCTAGCGTCGTTCGTGGTTTATCCGCAGATCTGACGACTAACAAGGTATGTGTACGCCCTGTGAATTGCATGTGCGGGGGTATCAGACTGTAACTCTCTGTGAATCAGGGCTTATGGGCGAAAAAATCATGGAAACGGTAATCGAGTGATTTTCAGTGATTCTGTGACGGTAGACGGGGCCTAGCGCGAATATGGTGGTTAGAAGTTTATTTGGGTATTTACTTTTCTCTTTGATATTGGAATAGATACTGGTTATAAGTTTCCGTCCTGGGAGATGGGCAGGTTATCGTTTTCCATCGCTCCTTGGGTAGGCGGGTGGACATGTTGACTTGTTGGAGCGGAGAAGAAGGAGAGAAGGAGCAGGCTCCTCTTGTAGGCCAACGAAAGAACAGGTGTTCGGATAAACAAAATACAACATGTATAGACTGTTTGGGGCCACGTCCAAATTATAATTACATGGCGACTAACAACAATGCAATCATATCCTAACCATGTCCCAATGACTGACACGGATAGCGCCACACAACATGTCAACTAGATCCGATATCATATATCCCGCCCGGCCTCAAGCTTCTGGTTTGCATTGTGCTATATACAGAGCTCCTCATAGAGGATGGGCACGAGACTATATGTCAACATACTATCCCGCGGCACCAGACACAACCAATCGATAGTCCCGGGCCAACCGTCAAGAGCCGCAGTTTGGGCCTCCGGTAAGATAGGAACATCTTATTTTGGTAAAGGATAGTTATAATATGTACTGATAAAAATCCCACCAAATTTATCTAGCGGAGTTTGGAAAGGTGCTCCTCGATGCCGTCCAGAAAGGTCTGTGTGTTTGAGAAGAATCGGCCCAAGAACCACCCACATTGACATTGATAGCGGGATATCGGTCACTATCCATGGATTGCTCTATGCGTTGCACGTACTTATTTTAGTAAAGGCCGCGAAGAAAGTCCTAAGATGATACATGAGAGACAAATGAAACTTGGATGGTAGATATTGTACCGTATATCAATGAGGGAGTTTCTAGGGGGAATTTAAGCTTAACTTGGGTACAAGGTAAGCTAAGAGATGAGGCCTGTCTTATCAGATACCAATATGAAACTAACCCCAAGCATTAGGACCCAGTCAAGCTTATAAATTATAGATCAGCTGACTTCTCCTAGAAGCTATGATTACAAGTCGGGGGACTTTTCGTCTCGTGCCCATGACCAAGCTATCTATCAGGCTGGTGACAGATAGGGTTGATATATATTATGCAAAACTGATTCCATAGGTCCCAATGGACATGAATTTCTTTGCTTCTTTCTGCATCCAGAATCTAGCGGGATGGAAGCATCGATTCAACTACCCGAGTCTACAAAAAGGGCCAGAATTTCGCGCAAGACAACGTTGAACAATGCTCCCACTTTTCAAAACTACCTCCCGTTTGTCTTCCTCATGAACTAGTTAATGGATAGTCGACCGATCAAATTGCATACCATAGTCTGCGGCATCACGAACTCTTCTTACCACTTCGCGCTCTACCCTGGCGACGAGCACCTCTCATGGTCAGTGGAGTGCCTGGGGGTGCGCAAGCATTATGTGGGCGTATCCAATGCCAATAGAGCAGTACATCATCGCGGCCATATTACAATGATGCTTCCTCTTGTATTTGTCGTTCCCCAGGCTACATGTAGTTGGTAGATCGCTAGGTTTGGTTTTGACAGCCTATGGTCAGCTTATCGACAGACTATAAGCTATTTGTGGGCAGCTTTTCGACAATCGGTAGACGTAAGCCGTTCGCAAAATAGTTCATCCTAGGCATGGCCTAGTTCGTCGACCTTTTCATGGGCTAGAGGTGAATGTTTCGGTGATGAGGAAGTGCACCATTCAGGAACGTTTACGACTGGTGGGAGGAGCGGCAGAGCATGGCGGCTTACAACCGTCAATTCCGACCAACTAGCCCCGAGCCCAATCCCGGCCCCGACTCTTCAGCATCGCACAGAATACGTACAGTAAGCTCGCTTCCATTCCCCGCTCCCAGATCAAGAGCTACACCATACAGAAAAACCAAACATAAAGCCCCCAAAGGAGATCCACTAACTGCCGCGTTGACATTAAAATGCCTATCTCCGAAACACCATAATAAGGCACATCTTGTACCCCACACATCTTCACACACCTTCACACACCTAAGGATCCCACTTCCGGGTGCTATTCTCGCATCTTGCCGGCCGTGTGTATATACACGTTGTCGATATAGTATTTGTACAGCATGCAAAGCGCCCCCCCAGTAATCTTAGCCCTACTCTGGAGCCGGACCGCGCGGATCTAGTCCCCCCGTTAGCCTATTCGAAACGAGCCCGAAGCAGGGACTCGACTCGGCTTGTACCGTCTCGTCTCGTCTCATATGAGGTCTGAGCTCGTTTCACAATCTCATTTTACGAGTCTAAGCTCGAGCTTTTCAAATATTCTATCAATTGAGACTGCCGAGTGTGGCAAACCTGTGATCTCAGGTGACCTCCAAAGAAGCGGTTCTTTGGAAACCTTTTGCTTATAACACCATTGTTACGATATTTCAGTTTGCTAGAGCTCGAGCCTTATTGAAATTCGAGGCAACCCTAGAAAGAGGGATCTTGAACGATTTGACCTTGGCCTCTAACTACATACCCGTAGTATGTAAAGCACTTCGTACTGCTGGTATTATTGATTCTTAGTAGGCTCGAGCCTGATAAAAACTAAGACTGAGTAGGCTTAACTCATGCTAAGTTCAGTCTCATGTGTTCGAGCCTTATCTTAAGACGGGACTGTGAGCCGGCTCGTCTTATAGGTTGTATATACGATGGGGATCGACCAGCCGCCGCGCCATCTGGCCAGCCTCTAGCTCCATTTATCAGACTAGGATTTCGGTAACAAGCTTGTAACCAAGGAGACTTACAAGCTTTGCTGGAAACAAAGCTTCTGCAATGGATCATTGGTCCCGGGGACCCTAAATCGGGCCAAGTATTGTGGGCAAATATGAGCGAGTGATAGTTGATGATCCAATATTCAACGGGACATGTTAATTTTCCTACTTTCAGACAGCTGTTATTTCTGGCTGTACTGTTAAAGGGGTACTCATAACAGTGAAGATAAGAGTGAATCAATTTGTTAGGCCTCGAATATACTCGTGAGAACATCGTGGAATATGACTCAATTTTAGTCATAGCTAATTAAGGCGGTCAATGATCATGGCTCCCACGACTATATTGAGTAATAGGCATAACTTTTTAGTCCGCAATTATCTCTATCCCTGAATTCTAGATATATCACCACAAAACACACAACCTAGAACCATGGCCAATTCATGCTTAATGATATCTATTACTAGCATTACTATCCGTTTCTAGCTCACAGCCACACAAACCCATAAACACAGAACCACCTACACCCCATCTACTCCGCGCCACCACCACTAGTCATAATAAGCAGTGTCGCTCCCAGCAACACCCACCAGTACCTACACATCACAAGCACACATTAGCACACACACCCACACAACTACATCCACAAAATACAGCAAGAGAAAACTCACTTCTGCAAGAACGTCTTCTCCACCTCCGGCACCGGAATCTTGCCATCAGGCGTCAAAACAATCGGTTTATTCAGCGCAGGCTGCGGGCCCGGCGCCTGCGTCAAGATGCGCACAGTGGGCGAGGAAGACTATACAATCAATGCCCAATTAGCCAACAAACCCATAGAGCCCAGCACCAGCAGAACACAATGGCCAACATACAGCTTCATCGCCGGCCTTATACTGCACATGCCACGCCTTCCCCATATCATCAACCCTAACCGTAATCTCCGCATTCTCCGGATGCTTCAACGTTTTCTACAGTAGCCAGCCACCCACCCAGCACATTAGCATCCACAACCACAACCACAACCACAACCCCCCGAAACACCCACAAGGGAATACTCACACCAACAACCACACACCCAAACGCCCACGTCTCCCCATCCCACACGCCCACCCGGACCTCCTCCTCCTCCCCACTCTCCGCCCACGCACCCCTGTGCTCCGCAACGTCGAACCCGCCCTCGCCCGTCGCCGGGTTATACGAGACCTTGCCCAGGACCGTCGGGTTGGGCGCGCCGAGCGGCCATTGGTGCAGCGCTAGGCTGTGCGTGTGCGTGGTTATCGCGTTTGCGGTCGCCGAGAGGAGGGACAGCACTGGTAGCAGGAGCGAGAATGCGCGCATTTTTTCGTTTTTTGTAGGGGATGGGATTTTGGGGGATCGTGATATTGAGAGAGGTGATATGATGCGGCTCGGTTGGGATTGTATGTGGTGAGGGTCTTGGGTAGCTAGTGAGAGGCGCTTATCGCGGCTGTGGGGGAAGATACGTGGCTGTTTGAGACCTTTTTTTCTTCTCGAAAAGATTCGAGCTGCAGTATTAAAAGGGCCAGTATCTGCTGGAAAAGGCTCTGCTAAAAAGCTCAAGTAGTATAAAACACTTCCATAGCATTATTCCGCATTGTAAAGTTCTAGAGCTTCAAACCCCGGATCTCGTAGTTGGGCAAAACTGGCAAAACAGAGGGCCAAAATATGAGCTCTCACAAGGCTGCCAAAAGTCACAGAAAACCTCACAAATTCACAACAAACAACGACTCCAAATAATTCCCTTCTATAATGGCAGCACGTATGCTGCCATGTGCTATTTCATTCTGTTCTGTTTCGTCTCTATAAAAGGTATCTCAGTCTCTCTTCTCAGTCTCCCTCCCTCCCGCTCATGCACCTCCTGAAAGAAGCAGGCTTGTGTAACATGACTGCTTCTTCTCCACCGCACCGCCCGCGCACAAATCCAATCCAGTGCCAAAACTAAAAGTAGTAGAGTAACAAGTCCCGCAAAAAAAGACACCTGCCATCATCATGCAAAGAAACGCAACAAACACCGTCCCTGGCTCGCCCGCCATGCCAAACCGAAAGAAACCATCGAGAAAAAGGTGTAAAATACTCAGATCCTTTGCACTAAGCAGTATATCCCCGATACCCCGCCAAAAGCGAAAAGGAAAGGGAAAAAAAAACGAGGGAAAAAAAAAAAAACACAACAAAAACTCCACTTGCAGATCGACCGATATAAGTACTAATGACACAAACATAACAAAAACTAATTAAACAGCCCAACCGCAAAAGAATAATCATCTCAAGCGAAAAGAAGGGGATAAAAAAACATCGCTGGCGGAAACTCGGCAGGGCGTTCGACATGCTATTAAGCCGAACACAACCCCCGCACGAACAAAACTACGTCACTAGATAATACGCAGCTGCTCCAAGCTATACCAACGAGTTTGAGCTTTAAACCAGCTCAAACTCCTCGTCAGAGTCCTCATAATCAACAACTTCATACTCGTTCTTGATCAGAGTTGTCAACTCCTTGTGCTCAAACTTCTTAACAGCCTCTGTTACGGCATAACTAAGGGTGTCGGTTCCGGCACGTGGTCCGGACTGGTCATAGGAGTACGCGATACCGGCAATAGAGTCGTTATCCGACGATGAATCCTCCCAACGGTCTTCCAACGCCGCCGAAGGGCTCAGAGGGTTGGTTCGGGCGGTGCAAATCTCATCATCAAAGTACAACTTGCGAGCAGCCCTCTTTTTGGCAAGCTCCTTGGTGTTCCAGCCTCGGCACTGGCAGCAGTGGCAGACTTTCACGAGACTAGGGTCACGGGTCATCTTGAACCTACGGCAAAATGAGTCAGAATTTCAACTCCAAAGCACAACAAAGAACGGATACCGTTTCGGAGGGGGGGGGGGGGGGGGGATGGGTTGTAACGGGTTGTTACGGGTGAAATAAACAAAGCCATGAATTACTTACTTGTTCTTATCATTCCAACAGGGAGCACCTAATTTCTTGTTTGTGAATGGGTTCTGCGGCTGACCGAGGAGGGCTACATTGACGTTCCGGTACTTGACACGACGCTGGAGAAGGAGGATGTTTATCAGCATGATGGGCTCACTTGACTGGGGGGGGGGGGGGGGGAGTGGAATGACTTGTATGACTCACCTCTTTGCTGCGGCGCTGTTCAACGGCTGCGCTTCTAAGATCGCCGGTGGACTGAACGATGGAGTTGGTGAGAGCCATGGTGTTTGATTTAGAGAATGGGACTGGAATTGAGGGAGAGGGTATTGCGGCTGATTTGGTGATGAACGGGCTTGGTTGGTGAAGGACTGGCGACAACAAAGACGACAACGAACGAATGAATTAGGTTGTGGGGGAGGAGAGGAAGCTTGGTGGTGATAGCGGATGTGTAGGAGGAGGAGTTACAGTTACAAGTATAAGCAGTGAGAGCAGCTGTAGACAGCAGACAGTAGGCGAGGGAAGAGGGAGAAGAAAGAAGATGAGTTTCGGGAAGGGCCAGATATATAGGGAGTAGGTGCGGAAAGGGTGGTACCTAACACGATAGCTCTTTATAGCTCAGGCAGATAGAGGTAAGTTTAGGTGGAGCAGCTGGCAGCTACTTGACTTGGACTCCAGCTAGCGTTTCCGGAGAGCGCGAGCGGCGAGCGAGAGTCAGTCAGGAGCAGCAGGCGCTGGGCAGGCCTTACTTGAAATGTTATCACCAAGCTGTATCATACATTCATGCTTACATACATCATCATCATCATCATTCATCCACCCATCCATCCATACTACAAACAAATACTTTCTCATACTTTCCCTATGTAATCGCATTCGAACATCCCCCACGTTCTCTCTCTCTCTCTCTCCACAGCCACCTTTTGTGACCATGACTCTACATTCTATTGCTATTGTTGTAATGTAATTCGGGGGGGCACGGGGATGGGAGGCCTAGGGTTGTGTTTCCCCAGCTTCATTATTATTGCTACATCCTATTATTCTGTTGGGGGTTCTATGTAATGTAGCTTTTTTGTTGCTGCTGCTCCCTTGCGCGCTCCCTTGTCTCGTTTGTCTCTCGTTGCAGCACACATCCCATCCGGTCCAGCCTCAGCAAACCAGCAAATGACGCCTACAGACAGACAGGCCCCAGCCAAAGAGAGAGAGCACCTGGCTGGCCAGCGCTGAATACCGTGGCTACCCAGACTTTGCCTGCCTGCCAGACAGCCAGTAACATAACCAAGTGTTAGCTAACATCACATCACTAATTCCCCAGTATCCCCACCATACAAGACGCCTTCTGGAGTAGAGCTCTCATGCACCTACACTACATACATGTAAGGTTGTAGAGTAGCTAAGTGTAGAAGAGCGGTAGTCAATAGTACCATCTTACCTACCGGTAGGGCCCCCCCTCCCCCATCTCTAAACCGAGGAGGAGCCGAGCTATCGAAGCTATCTAGGGAGAACGAATGTGAATGAATGAACGAAACCCCAAACCCATTCCAATCTCCCTCACTCCTCACCCCCCCCCCCCCCCCAGCCACTACACTATTACCAACAAACAGCGGGAAAAATAGGTTTAGTTTAGGGGTCGGGGGGGGGGGGGGGGAGGGTGGTCGGTGGGAATCGAGAAACCGTGGTTATCAATTTTTTTTCTCCCTCATTCTCCAGCTATCCATCCGTGAATTCCCCTATCCCTGGGGGGGGGGGGGGGGTTTCGTTATCACCAGTGCAGTGTTACCTCTCTCCATCTAGCTGCGAGCCTTATCCCGTCGCGGTATCGCCCGTGCCTCAGTGAGTGAGTGAGTGAATGAGGAATGGAGGGATGGAGGGAGGGCTGAGAGAGATAAACACCCGTCCGGGCTGGCGGGCTGGCTGGCAGGCTGGCAGAGTCGCTGAGTGGAATAGATAGATAGTCCAAATCCAGATGTGATTGTTCTATATGGGGGGGGCACATAACGGGGGGGGGGGGGGGGGCGCGTAGATAACTCATATCAACTCTACACTACAATACAGATTTGGTAGTTGGAGTAGTAGATAGTAGATACTAGATAGTAGGCTAGATACGAGGAGCTACAAAACTTGGAATTCTCCCTTTCATATCTATTCTGATTCCGTTTCTAAAACAAAAAAACCTGGAAATTTGCTTTTCCGTGAATCGGGGGGTCGTGAAACGTTTTTCAACCCTCGATACCACTCTCTCGCGATAAGCAGCTAGCTACATGTATGTAATGGGGGGATAGACGGATAGATAGACACAGATAGACAGAGCAGATGGAGGGTACGAGCAGATAGAAACAAAACCAAAAATCCGTGCCTACATATTCTTGCCTACATACATGTATGTATGTACCCCTAATCTACATCCACCTTCTGGCCTGCTACATACATACTTCCAGCTTTGGTACTGCGCAGGTGACGTAGAACAAAAGGGAAACGAAATTAACCGAGCCTCACTGTGGCTCATTAGCAATAGCAGCTGCCGGGTACACGCGCATCCATCCATCCATCCATCCATCCATCCATCTGAGAGTCTCAGTCATACTGAGGTGAGGTGAGGCCTTGTTTACAAATTACCCCATTGAATTCAACTCACTGACTCCCCCCGTAGAGTAGAGTACCCTACCCTACCCTAGTAACTACCCCGTACATAGAGTATCAATCACCAAGTATATATCTCCAATATCCAATGTAAAAACCATGACTCTCTCTGTTTCAGTCATCGCCGTCACCATACACTGAGCCCTCACCCTCAGAGGGCAGGCTGCCAGGGAACCATCCAAAGCCATCCAGGTCCACGTGAAGCGCTCCCCCTGCCCGTGTCGTCACAGTTACTCCCTCGCTGCGCAGTGCCTGTGCATGACGTGCTGCGGCGGTAGGGTCATCCCTTTTCCGTTTCATCATTTAGTTTCGGTCAATCACTCACTCACTCACTCAGAATTGTATGTATATAATAACTTTGGATCTGGCTGGCTCAAACAAAGAAACAGAAACAGAAACAGGGCAAGCAATGAAAGCAATCCAATGCAAGCAATGCAAGATGCAAATTGCAAATAACGGATAAAATCTA
Organism: Morchella importuna; assembly: GCF_003444635.1. Taxonomy (NCBI): domain Eukaryota; kingdom Fungi; phylum Ascomycota; class Pezizomycetes; order Pezizales; family Morchellaceae; genus Morchella; species Morchella importuna. The sequence goes on along the minus strand of NW_025763400.1, from coordinate 1,631,996 downwards.
AAAACAACGGGAAAGGCCGGAAAAACTACAACTTTTTGTTGTTGCTGTTGTAAAAAGTGCAAGTATGTATATGTAGAGCAAATGAGGCTGTTTTGCAAGAAAAACCAAAGAAACGTCGAGATCGAGAGAGGGAGCAAGAGAAGCAGAGATAGAAAGAGAAAAAAAGGCTTAATTTACCTGACCGGAATTATCCCATTTGACGATATGACCCTCTGCCACGGAACATTACCGTTGTGGAAGACGACGGTATTACCCTGAGCGTCGTTGTTGCTGTTGCTTGGGAGGTGCTTGAGGGCTTGACCGACCTGCCTGTGACCGGTTAGAGCAGAGGTACATAGAGCCAGGGACCACCAATACCCGGTGGGTGGGTGGAAGAAAGGAAGGATCGGGGAGGGTTGAAATGGAAGCTTTCGAGGTCCTTCCTTTGAGAGCTCTAGCTCTTCTTCCTTCTTTCCGGGGTTTCCAGAGATCCTTCCTTCGAGAGCTCTAGCTAGCTCTTCCTTCTTCCCGGGTTTTCCAGAATGAGGGTGTTGTTTACCTTGGGCATTGGGCTGGTGTGGGGAGCTACAATCAGCTACACTGAACTGCACTCTTCTCTCTTTAATTTACCTCTACGCATGAAACCCGAGTGAGGCCCTCCTCTTGCTCTTGTATGTATCGAAACAACGATACATGTAGATGATACCTGTAACCATTCCCCCGTACTCTCTCTCTCCATACGTACGAGGAAACAAACCCAAAAAACCAAAACACAAAACACAGAAAGGGCTGTCTTACGCTTCCCTATCAAGTACGCAATGTGACTATACGAAGTGACTTTACCGTGAGGGATTTCCTATTCGGCTCACCGCATCATCTCAGCTCAGCTGGTTGGGAGGTATTTTTCACAGAGTTTGAGCTATTCTGATTTCTGAATTGGGGGGGGGGGGGGGTGGGATTCCATATTCTATCACCTACTCTAGGTAGGTACGAGGTAGGTACAGACAGGTACATACATACCTGGACAGCCATATAAACGCCCACAACGAAGGCCTCTGCCTCGTCTGTCCGTGCCATTCTGAGCTACTCTGCTGTATGTGGGTGTGGGTGTGTGGATGTGGATGTGGAGGTGGAGGTGGAGGTGGAGGTGGAGGTGTGGATGTGATGTGTGTGGGCAGATCTGGGAGCATCTACTTCTACTTGGAGACGAGCGAGCGAGCGAGGGAGGTGAGTGGAGTTGTTTCCGAGCTCTCACAGCTGTGTCTGTGTCTGTGTCTGTCTGTCTGTCTGAGTGTCTACACACCTCCAGCTCTCTCTGTCTGCCTGAGTGTCTACACACCTCTAACTCTCTCTGAGTGTCTCTCTACACACCTCTAACTCTCTCTGTAGACTCTCTTCTTAGTAAGGCGGCGGGAGGTCTGGTTACTCTGGTAGCACAAGGGCCTTGGCACCAGCCAATCAGCGCAGTCACGTGGCAGCACTCGTATGCACCAGTCTGTCTGTCTGGCTGTCTGTCCCTTTCCTCTGCTCGATTCGGTATCATCGTGAGGTGAGAGGAACGGCCTCTTCTGCTTCTTCACTAAACACAACCTCTCTCACACCCAATAGGAAATGTCCCTCTCCTCATACCTCGCCCAGAAATACCTCACAAAAGACGAGCCAGACAGGAAAAAGGCAAAGAAGCGGAAAAGAAAGGCCCAGCAGGAGGGCGGCGTGATAATCGCCGACGACGATGCCCTGGGCTGGGACCAAGCCAAAGACGACGACGATGACGACGGCCCTGTGACCAGTACGCCCCCCCGCCACAAACCACTCCAAACCCCCAAAATGAACCCTCCCCCAGAAAACCTGAATGGCAAAGAATTGAAGTAATACTGACCTCACGATTCACACACACAGTCGGCGAAACGACCAGAGCCTTCCGCCGCACCACAAAGTCCAACTGGACCACCGTCGATGCCGACGCCGCCGCAGCTGCCGACGCCATCATCGCGCAAGCCCCGCCGCAAGCCGACGACCCCGACGACCAGCCCGCCATCGTCGGCGCCGACGACAAGTCCATGCAAAAGATGTCCAGCGGCGCGCACGCAGGCCTCCAGACGGCCGCACAGGTGACGGCGCAGCTCGAGCGGCAGCGGAAAGCCGAGCTCGCGCGCTTCAACGCGCAGGACCCGCGCGAGACGGGTAAAGGGCAGGAGACAATCTACCGTGATGCGTCGGGGCGCATCATCAACATTGCCATGGCGCGGCAGGAGGCGCGCAAGAAGCTCGAGGAGGAGGAGGCCAAGCAGCGGCAGGTTGTGGAGCAGAACAAGGGGGAGCTGCAGGCGGTGCAGCGTGAGGAGCGCAAGAAGGAGCTTGAGGAGGCAAAGTATATGACGCTGGCGCGCTATGCGGATGATAAGGAGCTCAACGAGGAGATGAGGGAGAAGGAGCTGTGGAATGATCCGGCGGCTGCGTTCTTGACGAATAAGAAGAAGGGGCTGAGTAAGACGGGGCGGCTGCTGTATAAGGGTGCCGCGCCGCCGAATAGATATCAGATCCTGCCGGGGCATCGGTGGGATGGGGTCGATAGAGGGAATGGCTTTGAGAAGAAGTGGTTCCAGGCGCAGAACGCGAGGAAGAATAGGGCGCAATTGGAGCATGACTGGCAGACGGATATGTAGAATCTGTTATGCCTCTTATCTTAATAATGTAAATAGCTGTAAACGTTTCAATGATCAAAAGTTCCTTTTTTTTGTTTTTATTAGAACAGCCATTGCCTTATTAATCGCCAATATAATCAACAATCACTTCCAGAAATGCACATCTCGAGAGTCGGAGTGACCCACTGACCGCAATCCTCATAACGATAATATCGCCATGTTAATAATATTAGAGCCGACTAACTATAATAATTACTTTTTTACGCCGAGAGCGCCCGTTACTAAGCCGGGCTACTACTAACTAGTACTCGCCCCCCTGCACAACACTCAAACACTCGAGAGATCGAGAGAGTCTCTCACCCACTATCTGATCCTCCACTAACAACCAATTGCCCGCACGCACCACGCACCACGCCCCGCCCCGCCAGGCCCGGCCGTCCAGAGAGCCCCCCCATTCTCTACGGCCAACCTCCCAAACCCCGGCCAATTGGGCCAAAAAAAGCCTCTCCCCGACTTTTTATAAGCCCTAAGATATCAGATATCAGTACTCTATCAGTGCTCTATCGATAGATAAAAAAATGGCACTACCCTACCCCCAACCACTGACGCCCATTGAGCGGGTGCTCGCCCCCAGCGCGGACCCGGCCCACACGCCGCCAAGGAAGATCGACCCGCGGCCGTATGTCTATCTGAAGCTTGTGCGGCTGCGGCCGATTGTGGGTGTGGGCGTGAATTTCAGGATGAGGCTTTCGGATGGGGTGGGGTTTGTGCATGGTTAGTACTTTTTTTTTTTTTGGTGGTTTTTAGTACTTTCTGGAGGAATGTTTTTTGCGGCTGGAGGGCTGGGGTGGTGGGTTCTTGGGGGTGGGGGGGGGGGGGGGGGGGGGGGGGGGGGGGGGGGGGGGGGGGAGGTATAGATATGTCTGAATGCAATTGTCACAAAAGAAGAAGAAGAAGGAAGTTTTGTTTTCCCAATTGGCAATGAAGATAAAGCCCAACTGCCCTCGATCACTATCAAAATCACCTCCAGCTAGCCAGAGAAGATACTAACAAGCCCATGTGCGGACAGCCTATTTCGTCAGCGCCCAATTCGACAAGTTCGTGCACAACAGGACCATCAAGGTTGGGCAAATCATTGAAGTGCGGCGGTACGTGTTGGGGGTGCATCCGAGTGGCGGTACGAGGTATGTATGCCATAGTAGTTGCAACTGTGTAAGTGTTTTTATATTGATAAAGGTGATGACGGTGCGTAGCTTTGTGGGGCTGGTGTGGATATACCCAATCCCGTGTGCGGTTGCTAGTCCCCGGTCAATTGTCTTTAATGGCCCGAGTACTGCTGCCAATGGTTCGAGAGTTGTGAGTGGAGCGACTATTGGCAATGGCTTGAATGGTGTCAATGGCTCAAACATTGCTGTCAATGGGCCAAATCCTGCCGTCAGTGGCCCAAGAGCTGCCATTAACGGTGGCCCAGCTGTTATCAATGGCCCAACTGTTATCAATGGCCCAACGACTGTCAAGGACCCAAGTACTATCGTCAATGGCTCCAGTACAGTAACCAACGACCCAGCCGAAAGTATTGCCGTTAAAAACTCAAGCACTGCCACCGATGGCCATGGCCATAATCCAGGTGCTGTTATCAGCATCGCCGTCCCAGCCCTCCAATGGCCCCCGGCCCCCGTACCAAATATCTGGCTCATATCCAGCGCCAAACTAACAGACGACATGATCAACATGAAAAGAACCATGCTAAACAACCTGGCGAACAAAAACATGCGGAATGCAAGTAAGTCGCCTTTGCTCACACAGCGTCGAAAGTTTGATATAAGTGTACTCACTCGCAACGCCATCCAGATTTCCTCGTTGTCGTACTAGAAAGCCGGAAACGCCCCGACAGTAAATCAATCGTACCCACCCCCTCCCCCTCCCAAATCCTCTCCACCCCAGTACCCTATTCTAACCAACCCCAAACAGCCCAAGCAAGACTGGTACCTCTGGGACCAGTCCTCCAACGACCGCAAGACCATCATCAGCGTCTGGGGCGAGCTCTGCGCCGAGTTCCAGCCCGCCCCCGGCACAATCGTCGCCCTCTGGGATGTCCAGATCAACACCCGGTACGAGGACAACCCCAACTCCGCAAGGCTGACGCGCCTGGCAAAGGGCGGGTTGGGCCACTTGAACGCCTACAAGAACAAGCGCCCAAAGGCCCTGATGGATCCCGAGGATGTGATGGGGTACCACGAGTTGAAGGAGGCGTGGCAGGCATTGCAGCGCGGGAGGATCACTTGGGAGGGTTAATTATTTGGCTGGGCCATGGCGGGAGTTGGAGATGAAGTATCTATGGTTTTTTTCTTCTTTCTTTTTTAGCTAGCTAGCAGATTGCGGGTATCCGAGATAGGACGCCTACTACGGATATGTTGACTTGTTACTTGGTTTGTTTTCAATTGATAAATATAGGTATGTTGTAAATAGTGAGGGTTTACCTCATAGACCTTACACTTTAGAGCGAGGCCCCGAGCTTTAATATCTCACTATGTTGCACTGGTAACTATATGTAGTTGTATGGTACGAGTGATTTCCGGTGACACGATTGGAGGAGGAAAATGTCGGTTTTGGTTGTCTACGATACACATAAATCTATGTGCCTATATGCATGCGAATCAAATTTTAATATTAAATCTGATGATCTGCAGGGATTGACGGGGTTGATGAGGAATTTGGTCAAGCTAGCCAGAATGTTCGAGTGATAGTTCATGACGCGAATCACTAGTAAGAGAAATTACCATTTATGCTTTTATGGTTCACAACATGTACTGAGAAGAAATCCATCTTTCAAAGTCACATCTCGAGCAATATCAAAAAACCAGGGTAACATTAATTCCCTAGGTGTACAGTTGGAAAAATGGTAAGTAAACCTTAGTAACTCCTGCTTTTCCATTTCTAACTAAAAATACAAAAACATACTTCAAATCTCCAACTCAGGATTCTTCAGACAAAAATATCAGGTCCAGATATGTTATATTTTCTCGAACCCATAATTTGACCCCTCGTGTAATTGCAGAAAAACCAAGCCTAACTTCCAAGCCTGTGTCCCTGTCCACGATGTGTCCACTGACTATTGGCCGGTGCAAAGATCCCCCTACCTGAGGTAGCTGTCCCCGGTGCAGTTGGCACCGGCCTGATAGAGGGGCCTGTTGGGGCCCTCGGCCTTGGTCCTGAAGTATTATCGCCCGGAGTATCAAAAAGCGCATGTATCCAGTTTGGAGTGACGATGAAGTTTCGCCCACCACCGAGTCTGGGGTAAATGTCCGTAAGGAAGAGGTAAAGATGTGCCGCCACAAGACCAGTTGCTTCAACAAGTGCTGCACCAGTGCCGGCCTGAACGAAAGTCATGGCGAGCATGACAAGGGGTAGGAACTTGACAGGGAATGTGGCGATGAAGAAGCTGACTTTTTTGCTACTGTCCTCGAGAGCGGTCCAGTAGTATGCGAGGGCTAGGATGAGGGCTTGACAGAATACCATACCGCCAATGAAGGCGGAGTTGAGAGCCTTTTTCTCACATCTCAGATATTAGGAATCAAGACTCCCCTAGAAAACATTGGTACAGTGTAGGTGTCTACTTACCACTATCACCGACCCGCAAAATATCAGAAACACTAGAAAGTCGCCTGGTCGTGTAAATTTGGTTCTTTCACAGCTGTAGAAACCTTCAGTATATAATCTCGAAGAATAATTCAGCAGGATTACTCACTCGCTAGCATATCTATAAACTGTAAACCCCACAAATTCTCAAAGTCAGATTACGAAGCTCTCAAATTCTCTGAACTTTCGTATTCAAACTTGATAGTATCTACTCACGAAAAAATGTATCCATAATTATTCCCTAAAGCTTGAGTCAGCGCATGTCCGTGGCTAAACTCTTGAATGTAGGACCTACATACCAGTTGGGGGCTCGTCAGGAAGAACGAAGTCAACGGCCGCCATAGCTCAGGCCTTGATAGTTTCCACACCAACGGCGCATGATACACAAGAAATCTGGGGTGTATCAGACCCAGTGCCTGAGAGGCAAACGAGAGGATGAAAGCTGCCCCGGCGAGGGTTCTAGGATCACAACGTGAGCTTTGATCACTTGCATCGACGCGACGCAGGGAAAATGACAAGATTGCAAACTTACCTGCTGACCGGTGGAGCTTGTTGAATAAAGGCTGATATGTTATCCGACATGATCTCTCTCTTTCTAAGTTTCTTCTTCTGGGAATTGATGGTAGAGGTAGTTCACATAGCCTTCATGATCTTGAAGTTCAAGGTGTCATTAAGGGTGGTCAGATGCGTGTGGATTACTCAGCTGCCGCGGTTCCCTGTCACGTGATAGCGAGTATACAAGGCTTGCGCCAAGTCCTGTACTTGAACCCTTTTCCAGGAGCATCTTGCGGGGCATACGGGAGGGCCGTTAATTAATTTGGGGGCGAAACCAACACCGTACAACCCAGGACAATTAATTATAAGAATCAGCCTATTCCCGTAACTAATGGAAATATATTACATGAACTCCCTGGGACATGAAGAATTATCTCAAGTATAGAGCTAGAGTGCCTACCTCATTTGCCTAGGGCCTAGAAGCTCAAGATCTTAAGGTCGAAGGGAGCTACTCTAGACGGAGCTAGAAGAAAGGAGGGGAGAATGAAGAATGTCATTCCTAGCTAGACAACTACATACAAATGATAACCGCGACATTAAACGGCATGGTCACAGTTCAAAATAGCCAACAACCGATCATTGATACAGATACGCAGAGCTGGATTCTAGCTTCTAGAAAGCGATACCCCTAATTACTATAGATTACATATAGTTCTTCTTGTCCCTACTCAAGAAAACACCGAAGCTTGGCCGTAAATGCTATGGCAACTTCTATTTCTTGCTCTACGGGGATCAGAGGTGCATATCGAATTTCACGGATAACAACTCCGCCTTTTATAATTAATGTTGACATCGACTTGAGGACGGGTTTTCTAGCTACATGTATGTGATCCCCTGTTCTTCGCCTGGACTCCAACGGTCTTGCCCGTCAGCTAAACGCTCGCCTAGGTACTCTATCATGGTCTAGGAAAGGCGTTGGAAAACTCTGTTCCCCCCCCCCCCCCCCCCCCCCCCGAAATAATTTCCTTCCATTGGTAGAACAATTTATCGCAAATTCAATATCTCAAATATCGATTAGGCATCGTAGGCTACATGGATATATCGATTGGTAGAGTGTGTGCATGCAATCAGATCTCCTATACCGTTAGAAATAAGTCGAGGCATAGAAGATTCGAGGGTTTTTCGAGAACTATCAGGCAGATGTTTCTCAACTTTACTAATAGTTGACCCTGATAGGGCAATTACGCCAAGAACTTCAGAGGCTGAAAATCCCACGAATATTCCTGTGCAGCGAGTGCACAGTGCACAGTGCGTGACAAGCTCTCAACGGCACGCGCCCTGGCGAGGTCTTACTTGAAGAGTTGAGGCAAGAAAAGGAAAGAAAGAAGTGAAATTAGAAGTAAAACATTCGATTAGGATAATAACAGAGCAAAACATCATGTAGGCAGCCATGCTACGTCTGATATGAGAGACAGAGTATCAAAGAATGAGTACTAACGAGTGTCAACCGCGCGGTTGCTTTGATATCTGGTTCGCGAATTCGGCTGTGGGCGATTCCGCATAGGAAAATTTCCGTTGTTTGCCCTTTGTGAACCCTTGGATACCTAGACTGTTTACATATCTTTGACCTCAGTCAATCGGATGTCGACTCGGACACGGGCACGGGCACGGGCACATTCCCCGCTTGCGACATCTTTGGTCCGGTAATTACTCTAAATTATCTGTGGCAGCGAGGCGAATGTTGCCGATCTGATCGAGGCCACATATTCGGTCAATTGGTTTCTAGACGAACACATGTAAGTAGGGACTTGATTCAGCGCCTGATTGATCGATAGGGGTGAGGTCTGGCACGTTGAGATTCGAGAAATCCATACCTACCATATATTCCGTACATACCGACAGTTTGAGTACCATGGACTGGCCATGGGTGACAAGACCCTTTCACACACCCACCTAACGTTTTTTTCCTTCCTTTCGAGAATGTGCGACATATTTTTGGGTTCCACAGGAATGGAAGCATTGGAGAAGGGAGATTTTTTTTTTGACATGCATCTCAGTTTCCTTTGCTTTTCCTTTCCACAGAGGGAACCTAGCAAGCAATGCCATGGCTTGCTGATATTTTTTCATTTTTTTTTCCTTTCATTTCTTTTTTTTACTGTTCCCCTGCCTGCCGTGGAGGAGCAAGAGAGGTTCCGCACGGACACCTCTGCCAGTGCCTGCAAGATGAGTTTTTTTTTGATACACATTTGCTGAACATCGGACTTTGGCTTTTTAAACCTCGCTCTTGAACACGACTACAGGAAAGTACCTACCATCTTGAGCTGCATACATGGCACTTGGGACCGGGACTGGATCAGACAGTAGAAGGCGATCGTAAGCTTGGTGCCCTCAGGCGGTAGGCAGGCGATATGGCTTCTGAGTCTCGTCGTAAAATACCGGGTGATTAGGGATTCATGTGGTAGGAACGGCGGAACGAACAAGGATTGAAAAGAAAGCAGGAAGCTGCATGGGCTCGCTATTAGAGTGTGTAGAAAATCTTCTCCATCGAGTGGAGAGGAGGGAACGAAATAGAAGTCCACTAGATCTGCGTCAAGAGCTCCCATTTGTAGGCAGCTTAACTGTAAAGAAGCCAGCCCAACCCAACCACTTTTTTAGCCCCATCAACATCCCTCCCTCCATCCATCCATCCATCCATCATCGATCAATCCATCCCATACCTACTACTTGTACCGTATGTACTTACATGTACTATACTATTCTCAATTGCCCCCATCCCATCATGATCATCCCAACCGTTCATCCAGCACCGCCGTTTGATCCGTTATTTTGTAGGTTAGTATCTAGTAAATAAGACTCCATATGGCGCCAGCTACACGCCTTCATTACCCATTACCCTATTGCTCAAATTTTGCGCCTTAGCATGCTTTGGGCAATAGAAAATAATAATGACAATCCAAATGATAGTGAGATACCATATGAGGCCAGAAGAATTTACCTATCTATGTTCTCATCCACGTTATTAAATATGAATCCTTCCTTCTCCCTTTCCTGATAGTGTGTGCTCCTCCTACTCCTCCTTTTTTCTTTCTCTTCTTCTTCTCTCCTCTTCTCGCCGCCATCTCTCTCACTTTCTCTTTAAATTTCACTGCCTCACGCTCTCGTCATCTGTATTCTGTAGAAGCCGTCAGCAACTGCAGAAGAGGAAACAGAAGACGGGGAAGAACAACAAGAAGAGGAAGAAGCAGAAGTATAAGAAGCAGCGTCGGCCTGCCTTTAAAGATTTCTTAAAAGAGAAGGGCGAGGTTCATGCTGTCTGGTGCATTATCTTCATAATTATTATTCCTTGTGGCACGGGCATTGAATCCTTCGTCCCACCTCTTCTATAATCCCTGGAGTCCTTTTTCGCTTTCTTCCTTTGGATTCCCTTTAGGAAGATATTTTATCCTTCCGTAGGCTGTCCCCCCCGCATACGTACTCTAAATACTGACGGCGCGGAAGTACATTGCATTTTCTAGCTCAGTTCTCCACCACTGGCGCGCCTCAAACACTTGTGTCGAACGCCCCCCCCCCCTACCTTGCCAACCCTTACCACCCCCCCCCCCCCAAACTTTCATCTCCCCGAGGAATATCACGGCCATCTTGCCATCAACCTGTCTGGTAATCCGTGTCCAGCATACAATCCGGACGTCTTTTCACCGCCGCTGCTGGCTACTGCTCGTCTCGTCCTTTATATATTTTCTTTTGTCTATCGGTCTCCTCCGGATCCGCTTTTCAATTGTTCTGCCCCGGCTGACGACGACACTCTCTCATAACTTCTGCCCTGCTGCGGCTACATAGCTACTAGTGCTTGCTGTCATTGATTTTCGTACCCGAGTAGCTCGCCCATATTTTGTATCTCAGATCCCGTCATTATTTTTAGTGCCCCTGCATACATATACCCAAGGCTTTCTTCCTTGAACGACAAGAACGACGACAACGACAGAAGAAGGAAAAAAAAAAATCTCCAACTGTTGTTTTCGAGAAGCTCTTCTGTTCCCTCCCATCCAAGATCGCTCCATCCGCCCGTCGAACAACACCAGCTTCCAAGGATCAGAACAAGACAAAGAACACCTGCTGGATTTAGTTCTTTTCTCTTAAAAGAATTACCAAGAAAGAAAAAGAAAAGAGGGGAGGAGAAAAAAAAATCACTTCAGTGAAAGAAGAAGGAAAGCAGGAAAGGAAATAAAAATAAAAAAAATAAGTGGGTTTGTAACAGGAACGAAAGGCTTTCTTTACTGTCGTTTACGGATCTACGCACGTCGCCGCCCCCCTCCTCCTTCGCTTCTCTCCCTTTGATCCATCTGTCGTTACCCGCGCAGACAACGGGATACCGAAGAATCGCTTGTGGAGCCTCGGCCGTACCCGCGAGAGGGCTTTGGAATTGCAATTGGTCTATCTAGGCCATTCCCGTCATCCTGTCGACCGCAACAGCGCTGTCTAGGCCCTCCATAACAAGGTCCGGCCTATCCACAATAGCGCGCCCTGGGTTACAGACCGTGCTTGAGATTCGATCACCAAGTAGCACCCAGAGGCCTGGGTCTAGCTTCTCAGACTCGGATCTGATGGAGCAACAGCTCCCGAGTGAGCCGAACCCGAGAACTCCCTTCTCCGGCGAGGCAGGACAACAGATCCCACTATTGAATACCGCCGATTCAAAGAACGAAAACACAAGTAGTCCAGAGATGGACGGTATGACGCTTTCGGGCCCAATGGACACTCCGATGGGAAATACTCCTAATTCAGGACCAGGAATGGCGCTCGGGGGTGCTGCAGGGATACAACAGCCAAAGGTCCAGACGGCGTTCATCCACAAACTTTACAAGTACTGGATTTCCAACACCCCGGTATTCATTGGAATTAGGCAAAGCATTGTAGGCTGACATCTGGGAAAAATACATGTAGTATGCTCGAGGACGCCAATATTCAGCACTTGATCTCCTGGTCGCCTTCGAATGATAGTTTTGTAGTACAGCCTACAGGAGAGTTTTCGAAAGTTTTAAGGTGCGAGTTAAAATAACAATAACTTGGCATATAAAGCTAACTATAAAACCCTATAGCCAATATTTTAAGCATACCAACATATCATCATTTGTCCGCCAACTCAACATGTATGGTTTTCACAAAGGTAACTCCTACATGCGCTACTGGCAGAAGGCCATTACTGATCTTTTCTGAAGTCAACGACGTGTTCCATACTGGTTCTCCGGATTCAACATTATGGGAATTCAAACATGGCAACGGAAGTTTTAAACGTGGGGATCTAGTTGGCCTGAGAGACATAAAGCGACGGGCTTCGAGGCACGCTCTAATACACCGGGATTCGTTCCCTGGATCAAAAAGCGCTGGCCCATCAGTGCCTGGAACCCCTAATGAACAAATGGGAGATTCTATAGAAAACCGAATGTCGGTGTTTGAGCACACGATAAATGATATCGCATTCAGGCTTAGCCGGACAGAAGAAGCCAATGCCATGCTTTCCAATCGCTGCCAAACTGCGATCGAGGGGCTTACGAGATGTCATCAGGTGAGCCCCGGGTCTAAAGCTTTCTCTATCTTGAGCTTTTTTATGCCTTTTCTTTCCTCTTTACCCTATGTTACTTGCCTTGCTTTTTTTTGCCGTTTATTACATCCTTTCCTCATCCCTTCTAGCCTATTCAGATGCGCGGCTCGCTCATACGTATATAGTGGACAATTGACCTATCGCAATTCATGACGAATTTGTTTCCTTCTGATGCGCCAATTTTACGTGAAAGTAAGAATCGGACTAAGCCGTTCCCCTTCAGCAGGCTATTGAACTAACATAATGTCAAGTTAACTCCATGCAAAAGGAGATTGAACGCCATACTCAGCTCTTGGAGGAACCGCAAGATCTGATGCTTCGTGACCGGCAGCCTATGTTCGCATCATCATTAGGTATGGATAATTCCGCGCCTCTGTCGCCGAGGCAAAGACCCCTAGACGACGAGTCCCGAAGGTCTTCTATAACCGGCCCACTACGACCGGGCGGCTACTTCCGGACCCCGGCACCACCACACATACCGAACCCGCCCAGACGGTTTGCTTCCGGGGCCCTGGCAGGGTCGTCCTCTCCGAACTCACTTCGACCTCAACAGCCCCCTCAGCCCCCGCAGCAGCACCCACTCGCCAATTTTCAATCACCGCCCAGTCATTTGTCACGGCGCCACACTTCGGCGGATATCCGACTCCAGGGCTGGCAGGCAAATTCGCCTTTCAGCGGTCTTCCTCAGAGCGGTGGTCCAGGTCATCAATGGCCACCCTCACCAAATAGGCACCCTCACCCCCAGCATGACAACACAAGAGAAATACTGGCAAACTATGAAATCCAACAGCATAGGCCACCTATCTTCTCTTCACAAACCACGCCGCCACTCAGCGAGACCACATCCACTAACGGCGTCCAAGACAGTGGATGGAACTTCAGTGGTCCGCCAAAGTTTAACCCACGAGAAGCAGCCCACACGGCACCTCCAACTAGGCGCTCAAGCCTTGCATCCAGCAGTGTACATGCTTTGCTGAACCCCACAGACAACTCCTCCGGTGATAACGATAGAGATCGGAGGGAGGGAATGTCCGACGGTGAACCAGAAGATAGGAACAAGCGGAAAAGAATCCAATAAGTATGAATGAACGGGAAGGGGGTGGATAAATAGGGGTCAAGGTTGATATTGGCGGAGAAATTTTTTCGGAAACATATGTTTATGGCGTTTTAAGAGCTTCATTTCTTGTATTATTTGGTTGTTTATTATCCTAATGTCCGAGACGCCTGTTGCTGGGTGAGAGGCACGGGAAAGGAGATGTAAGTTTAACGGAAGGAAATTTGGTACTCGTAACTAAACGTATATCCATGAGATGGGGGCAGAAATTGTTCACCTTCTTCTCTTCGGCTGGAAGATACTTGATACTTGTTGATTGATTATTTTCATTTCTTTTTTCTACTTTCTTTCTTTATTTGGCGTTTGGGGAAGAACAAGTTTACGATGTTCATAACCTATGTACGTTAATACCATCGAAAGGAACGATGATCGTGAGATACCCTACAAGTAGCTAGCGCAACATCTTGATGCTTTTGGGGAACAAAATTTTATTATTTACTATAGTACAATTGAAATGAATTTAAAGATATCTAGTCCCAAATTTACTTTATCCTTTCTTAGTTGGCAAGCTGCTTCTTTTTCTTCTTTTTCTTCTTTGCCTTTTCAACTTTATGCACATCAAGATATGTTCCAAATCGCATAGGACCTTTGGGGGAAGATTCTGTGCTCTCTTCTTTGTCGGCAGAGATGTGAGGTTTGGAGTCCTTTTCGCCATCTTCCTTAATCTCCCCGGTCTTTCCTTCTTTGGTAACTACCTTAGATTCATCTTTTCTCTTTACCTTCTTTTTCCCGATCTTTTGACGCTTTGGTTTTCCCAATGACGACCGCCCCTCCTCTTCATCGTCGTCGTCGTCGTTTTTGGTGCTCGATTGATCATTACCGCTTCGTGGCCGAGGTTTAGAAGCTTCCTGGAAACCGGAAGATGGCTTTGTTTTCCCCATAATTTTCCTTTTGAGGTGCTCATTGGCTGATATTGCTTGTCGCCGGGCCTTGGGGTCCGCGCTATCGAGGAAGTCTTTAGGAATTGGTGCACCAAGGCCTAGTCTGTGTGGAATTAACTATGAGATTAGTTAAGATATTCCTGGAGACCATATTTGAGACATTGAAATTAAAGTGTTTTAAGGTGTTGGAATGTGGGTAACAGCTGGAATCTACCTAGGAGGCATGGGCTTAAATAATTCTGCATCTTCCTTGGCTAGCTGCTCGTCGGTCTTCTGCGATGCAATTTCTTGTGGTGTTGGGGGAGGAAGCCATGACGAGATCAAACGGCGAGATTTGGCTACTGAAACATTTATTGTAGCTTGGATCGCATCCACAGAAGGAGCTGTAGATGCCGACATCGGTGAATTATCTGACTTCTAGAGATGTTCTATGTCCAAGAATAGAACCAAATCAACAAAAGCTTGGGTGGCCGGGTAACGAGGCAGCGTGACCGACCCCCTCCAACGTTACTCCCTGACTCTCCCGACTCCCGAGGCGCTGGAGATAGATAAAAACCCATCTTCACATCAGACCACAACTGCAGCTTGTAGTAATCACCTACATTATATTTATCCCAATCTCCGCTCCTCTCCATCATGTTCAGGCTTGCCAGAAGTAGGCCCGTTTTGGCAGCTTTCAATGCTATCAAGGTATGTTTCATGTTTTATGTTTCGTTTGTTTCTATTATAACCGGATATTTTCGATTTTTTTTGTTTGATACTGGGGTTTATCGTGCTGATTTTGAGTAGGACTCCTCAATTAAAAGCAATGTTTTGCAGTCCCAGAAGCGAAATTTGTCGATTCATGAATATCTCTCGGCCAATCTTCTGAAATCCGTGAGTGGGCTCCACAAATGGCTGTATATATATTATTATATATTATTATATAATATAACACATATATATATTTGGCTACCATCGTGCTGATGGGCAGTGTTTAATTTTGTTTTTCGTTTTTTTGCGAGAAATAGTATGGTATTGGAGTGCCTAAGGGTGCATATGCGAAAACTGCTGAAGAAGCAGAGGCGGTTGCAGAGGAGATCGGTTCGTGAGCATCTTATTCAGGTGCGAAAACAGACTTGGGATTACTGATGTTAAAATACAGGAGGCGATGATATGGTCATCAAAGCACAGGTGCTCGCTGGTGGGCGTGGAAAGGGAACTTTCAGTAACGGACTCAAGGGTGGTGTGCGTGTGATATATTCGTATGTCACCCAACACGCTTTTACCCTCTAGCTTTAAGGGCATGTATTGATTATTTCTAGACCAACAGAGGCCAAGATGTTCGCTGGGCAGATGATCGGCCAGAACCTCATCACCAAGCAAACTGGCGCAGCTGGAAAGCTCTGTACAGGTGTCTACATCTGTGAGCGTAAATTCGCTCGTCGCGAGTTCTACCTTGCCATTTTGATGGACCGTGCTACTCAAGGACCAATCATTGTCTCTTCCTCCCAGGGAGGTATGGATATTGAGGGTGTTGCTAAGGAGAACCCCGAGGCTATCATTACCACCCCTGTTGACATCCACACTGGTGTCACTGATGCCATGGCTACTAAAATTGCTACTGATCTTGGATTCTCTGAGCAATGCATTGAGGAGGCAGCCGATACTATCAAGAAACTTTACAAGGTTTTCGTTGAAAAGGATGCTACCCAGATTGAGATCAACCCCCTGAGCGAGACCAATGATCACAGGGTCATGGCCATGGACGCCAAATTGGGCTTTGATGACAACGCAGAGTTCAGACAACAGGAGATCTTCTCGTGGAGGGACAAGTCCCAGGAGGACCCTGATGAAGTTAAGGCTGCTGAGTATGTAGCTCCCTTAAGCATAAATTCCGTTGTTTTGCGTTACTGATTTTTGTAACAGTCACGGCTTGAACTTCATCAAGCTTGATGGTGACATTGGATGCTTGGTCAATGGTGCCGGTCTTGCTATGGCCACCATGGATATCATCAAGTTGAACGGTGGCCAGCCCGCCAACTTCTTGGACTGTGGTGGTGGAGCTACTGCCCAGGCTATTGAACAGGCCTTCAAGCTCATCACTAGCGACCCTAAAGTCACTGCTATCTTTGTCAACATCTTCGGCGGTATCGTAAGATGTGACGCTATTGCTCAGGGTTTGATCGCCACTGTGTCAAACATGAACCTTAGAATTCCAATTGTTGCTCGTCTCCAGGGCACTAACATGCAGGAGGCTCAGAGATTGGTAATATTGATCATTTCCGAAAACTTCACTGGACCTTGTGACTGACCTGGAGGGTTCTAGATCAATGACTCTGGATTGAAGATTTTCTCATTTGAGGACCTGCAGGATGCTGCTGAGAAAGCAGTGCAGTTCTCGAAAGTCGTTAAGATGGGTAAGCTTTTATGTTCCATACCGGGATCTACTATATGATATGCTAACCAAATCTAGCGCGTGATATCGATGTTGGCGTTGAGTTCACTCTAGGAATCTAGATGGTATATGTAGTTAGTGCTATATACTTGATGCTGTGGTTAGAGAAGCTTTGATTGTTATTGATTCTGGTTGTTGGCATTCTTTGTACAGCTTACTGGGTTTTTTCTTTCTCTCTATATATGCCTGTCTTTAGTACTTTTATTCCCAATTTTCCTTTTTAGCAAATGATGCGCGCTAGTAACGAACCTCACTTTATCAGCCCGCCCAAATGCCCTGAAGCTTGCTTCATGGTTAAGCGGGCATGCGACCAAGTCTATAGTAAGAGACAGGTTTAGTTATTTATACCAAACGAAAATAGATTAGGGAATCATAGGGAAATGTATATTACAATATGTAAGTACCTAAGTACCAGAAACCAACTCTAATTGGGCTAGTCTGTTATTACAAATCCACTAAGATGGACCCTTGCCAAGTTTTAAGCCTCTAAATATTTTCGTTTTGGCCCCTCCAACGGTCTCAACCGTGGGATCCATAGAAAGTTTTTGCCAAACAACTTTCGCAGAAAGTCTTGGCACAGCAACCACAAAATACATGTACTCTAGGTACTAGACTGGGTACAAGGTCAGGATCCATACCATCTTAGGAAAAGTTTCACTGCACCTCACCCCACCAAGAGCCTCACGCTGTCATGTATACTACCTATGCACCCACAAAACCAGATGAGGGGAAACCGCCTGCACCTGAAGAGGATATCTTACTTGAACAGACAAGAAGTACATTCAAAATGCCAACAGAACTTGTGAGATTATCTCCGCCATTTTTTTGACTCAAAATGATTGCTAATCGAATGTACGGAATTTAGGAAGAGCTTGTAGGGTTTTTGGGATCTCCGCGACCGGAAATCAGACAAATAGGTATCAATTTAGTTTGGGCGGAATGCTGTTTCACCCTCGAAGGCTATTTTCAAAACAGAGACTGACTAGATTGCTCTTTTGAAGCGCTTGAGAACTTAGTCGGATACAGCAAAGGCCCTCAGTCTGCAATTTTTAAACCAGAGGGTCTCGCGCCAATCAAAAACCTTAAACTTCTTGTCGGCGATGTCTCAGTAAGAACTCTACGAGAAACTTACAGCAATAGTGAACTTACTAATAAAAATCGTCCATTAGGCACGAGCAGTCCATGCCTTAAAGATATTAATAAATATCTCCGATGACGCAGCTGTGCTCAAGGACATCGCAAACGATGATCTCTTCCTTGAACTGTTGCTCTCAAAGATCACAGACTCGGAAAACGCACATGCAGACCTAATCGCGATGCTCCTAGCAAATATGGCGAAGAGCGACTCAATTCAACGAATTTTGGACCTAAAGCGCGCTGTCCCGGGGAAGGGAGTTAGCGACAGCCCTAATACCCTCGATCAACTTATGGACTGCTTCGTAAAGGGCGCAGAGAAGAAGCTTAACAAGAATGCCGACTTCGACTATCTAGCTTACTTCTTTGCGGACTTGAGTAGACTGCCACAGGGTAGAAAATACTTTATCGCGAGACAGGCATATGATGGTGTCATTCCAATCTCAAAATTGGTTGTGTTCACGGAACACCATAGTACCATTAGGAGGAAGGGTGTTGCATCTACTATCAAGTAAATATTTACCCCCTGGTTTTTTTTAAAATATGATATAAATGCTAACATGATGTGTTAAGGAACTCGTGCTTCGATATACCTTCACACACTGCTTTCTTGAGTGAGGATGAGGTGAACCTTTTGCCGTATATCTTACTACCACTATGTGGACCCGAAGAGTTCCCTGAAAAAGTAAGTTATCTCTTTAATAATGCTAATTATCAGGAAAGAAATGCTGATCAGAGCTTTTAATGATAGGAAATGCTGGAAATGCCGGCTGATCTTCAGATGCTTCCTCCAGACAAGAAGCGTGACACTGACATGTCAATTCTTGTTACACACATTGAAACACTTTTGATTCTCACCACCACAAGACCAGCACGAGAATACATAAGAAAGGTCAACGTCTATACAGTAATCAAGGAGTGCCATATGGCGGTTGACGACGATGATGTTCAGGATGCATGTGACAGACTTGTCCAAGTCCTGATGAGAGATGAGGCCGATGGTGATGAGGGTGGGTTCGTGCAGACGGCGGAAGGTGACGAGGAAGATGAAGACGATGATAAAATAGTTGAGATATTGTGAGGGGACCTTTTCCTGCTTTTCCTTTTTTTTTCTTTCTGTATAAATGGTATAATTTAGAGTAAATCTCGAGGGTTAGTTATTTCATAGCTAGAGGTTTCCGGTTACACCCAGTTCTGAATACAAAAAATTCGATATCAGGCAGGCCCCTTTGTCTAAGGGACTTTCCGTTCACCTTTGGCAATTCACCTCCAAATTTGGCTATAAAATAGGCATTAAAAAAAGCTTCAACAGCTGCATGCACTAAACAACCAAACAGGCAACTCAATATTTCTGAATAAACATTCTCAGTTACCCGGCTGTTTCACCTGTTCCTGCATGTGGCATCATCCAGGCCGGATTAACCCCAGTCCAAAAGCCGGTTCAGCGCCCCGTTCAACCTGCTCCCACGATAAAGTAGATCTGTCATCATCAATATCCGCACCCCAGCGTCCATAAAACTTTGCAATGCAGCGCTCCGGTTATCTTCCAGCATCCGGCGCATCACCTCCTCTTCACCATCCCGTTCCCCAGCACCATGTACCTATTCCAGTGATGCACTCTCCACCACCTCCACATACCGCTACGGCGTACAGCTCGCCGTACGCCCAACAACCAATGCAGAACACAATGGGAAATCAACAGCCGATCCAGGGCATGCATCCTGCGTATGGCGATTTCTTTAGTGATCCCAGGGCCGCGATGGCTTTTCAGGTCGGAGGAAGAGCTACTGAAGCTGCTGGTGCTTATGTGGAGCAAAACGTAGGTTCCCCCGCCTCAGGTTCTAGCCAATGGGAAGACACCTGCAGATTTCTAAGTGAATTGTCCTCTAGTTTGGGAAATATTTGCAAGTAGGCGCATTAAAACATTATTTCAACGTCTCCAACAGTTACGTGCTCCGGAAACTATACCTTGTACTTTTCCCATGGCGACATAAGCCATGGTCTCGCAGTGGGTCTCAAAGAGCTGGGGCAAATGGCCAGGTTGATACTTATTTCCTTCCACCGAGAGATGATATCAATTCGCCCGATATGTATATTCCAGGTACATCGCGTTTACCCATGTGGCGTTGTTCATAGCTTACCCAGCTTGATGGCTTGCAGTTATGGCGTTTGTCACTTACATCCTTCTATCGACTCTCCTTTACGGTCTTGCCGGACATTTTAACCCCGAACAGCTCGGTTACACTGCATCCTTTGCATTTACTATTGTGATCCTTGAGATCGGTATTATTAAGATCGGATGTTATCTTTTAAGCATCAATAATGACAGTCAATTGATGGATCTCGTGGCGTATTCTGGATATAAGTTCGTGGGGATTATCGTCACGCTGGCTATGACAACTCTCGGGTCCCGATGGTTAGAATATTTGGTATTTGCCTATACTTTCAACGCGAATGCGTTCTTCTTAGTACGTGCTAGTTTTCTTTTATTGGTTCATCCAGCGGTATAATTTCTAACTTGAAATAGTTACGGAGCTTGAAATATGTTCTACTCCCGGATAACACAGCGGACAATCCACGAGGCACTATGTATGCTGTCAATCGAACCCAGAAGAACCGTCGCACCCAATTCTTGTTCTTGTACAGCTATATTGTCCAAGTTATTTTTATGTGGGCACTTTCATCAGGATTCAATAGCGCAACCTCTGGGAAGAAGTAAGCACTTAGCTTACTGGCGGAAAATGTTTGGAAAATATCGGTGTGGTTGGGGGTGCAAGGGAGTTTCTTTTGTTTAATTTGCATTGCTCCTTGGGAATAACATTTACATATACCGGCGCGTAGCATTTGTTGGCTGTAAATACACACATCAAAGTTTAGTTTGTTTACGAAGATACATACTGATGCAGCAACATATCATCCGTCTTAAAGCTATAACAAGGAACAAGGGACTACATACATAGTATTAGCTTCCTACGATCAAACTTGGTCGCACATGTTGACGGTTTGCTGCATAGCTTATCACTCGCGTGCTGTGCCACATCACCTGAAATAGAATGTGCATCTTGAAAATGTACATTTTAGAGCTTTCAGAAGGAGTTTTATAAAGACAGCTATTTAACTATCCTATATACTTTAGTAAATATCCCACCTCTTACTTTGTCCCAAAATAAACACACGAATGCCATCCCTCAACATGTTCCCTGTCAAGAAAAACCCCGAGCGTAACCAAAATCCCAGATCCGACTTCTACTCAATTCCCGAGACCTTTACAAACGCGCCGCCGAACGACGATACGAGGGCGGCAACGTTCCCCAAAGCCTTACCATATGTTCTATAAGACCCCATTGCGCACCAATCAGATACATAACCCACGCCCCGCCCAGCCCTGGCAGAGTAATAGGCTACGAGTCTGCTGGTTGTAGTGATCCAATGAATGTCTATGGATGTGGTGGAGGGCGTATGGGTTATCGAATCTTAGAGTTTGGGCCCCGGAGGACAGGGAGGCCGGGCGTTAGTAGTGTGGATGCTGCTCTGGTGTCTTAGGAGCGGGAGACTTGTTTGATTAATACGTCTGTTTGTGCGCGGCGGGGTTGACGTAGAGAGTTGTAGAAGGTGGATTAATATGTAAAGGTACCACGCATATAGATGGGGTCTTTTGGGAACGGTGCTCGTACTTGTGCGTGCGGGGAATGGCATAGTGGCTTGATATTAGGCGGGGTACAAGCCTGCATCCACATATTACTGTTATCCTCTTCCCTACTTTATCCTGTCCATTTTCTTTTGAAGTGGCACCGGCCTGAGTTAACTGCCAGAGTAGAAATCCAGCAGCTTATCGGTCCAGTTCCATGCCCATGGATCCAGGGGTCCAGAGCTATAGCTAACTAGCCATCGTGACATAACTATGATCTTCCGAAGCAGTCGGAAATACAGAGTCCTGAAGGTAGTCGAATCTGCGACGGGATACCCCACGCCCTTGGCGAATGTAGGGTTGTTTAAAGTTTAATTACGATCGTGTTTACCGGCATCTGATCCGATGACGGGTAGGTCTAGATGAAACGAGATGAAACTTGGACAGAACCCGTCTTGTTTTAGGCTCAAAGATGTCAGCGGCGCCGCCCTCAAGATTTCGGGACTTTGGACGTGTATCATCATGCAAGCACTTCAGTTACGATTCATGTACCTGGGTCGGGGTACATTGCAATTGAGCCAGTCCCCCAGCCCATTCATTACCCGGCCACATGTGCGAAGACCGAAGCCTTCACGGATTTTACATCTTAGCGGGAACAACCGGATTTCAACCCCCTTCCAGGAGCGAGGAGTGCTCCAGATCACCAGACCCCTGGTAGGGCGTACTATAGCTATATCTTCGCGAATAGAGTAGATCATATCTCCAGGTATAGTGGCCCTGCATATGTGGCATGTGAGACTGCATATATCCACTAATAGCCATGGATATGACGTCCGTAGAGACACCTGAAGTTTATTCGACTTTTGCTACTGCTAGATAATCTCCGTTTATCTTTGGGCAAAAGAAAGGGCTCTAAAAGCTTCCGTTCTCAGATATTTCCACCAGATACGTCACCCCCGAGCCGGGGCATCTTGAGATCGTCCAGGCCTTGTCGGTCATTATACCAAGCTTTTTTATCTAGCAGGCTGTTCGAACAATCTTCATCTCGTATTCAGCACTCTACTGTAGTTTACACAAAGCCGTCGGTGTTACGTGCCATGGATGGCAAGCTCGGTGACTGGTTTCCTGAAGATAAAATAGCTCAAAAAGGCTATTCATCGTTATTCGATGAAAAAAACCCTATCAAAGCCAATATGTAACTTCTATTTTACTTTATCATGGTACGGCTGTAGAGTTGTCCCCCAGGATACGTGTCAATGATCGACATTACCGGTTTTTTCTCATTTTGGGTTTATACCGTTTAAAGATCCCTCTAAAGGGATGAATCCACGTGCATCTATATCAGCTACTGATCTAGCATCGAATCAAATATACTCAGATAGCCAAGTAGATGCTTCCGGGAGCACTCACTACTCAAATGGTATTTACAAATTGCAGCTAACCTGGGCGCTTTAATCCTGGTTACCCGGAACACCCCAAACTATCAAATCTTTAATCATTTACCCCACCAACCCCCACCATTAACCCCACCACCACCACAACAACCACTCCCGCAACCACGCCCTCCCACAGCCCAAAATGACTACGCCTACAAAATCCCTAGAAGCATCCACGCTCTCCCTCCTAGCACTAATATCACACAGCCGCAACCTCCTCTCCAGCGGCAGCATAGCCCCAGCCCCCAAGCCCTCCACCGACAACCCACTCGACATCCTCCACGACATCGGCGCCCTCACACGCGCCCACACCACCAAGCTCTCCATCGCGATCCGGCCACCCAACATCATCTACGATGCCGCCGCGCGCTGCGTCCAGGACATCACACAGTTCGTTGTGCCCCCGCTACTGGCCACAGTGGAGCTCATGTCGCCCAAGCAGCACGGAAGCACCCTGTATACTGCTGTGCTCAGGGCCGCCGACAACACCCTGGCGGCGCTGGAGGAGTTTGCGAAGGAGATCCCCGAGATCTGCCGAGCGGGAAGAGCGCGGGGGCGAGAGATCGGCTGGCGAGCACGGGTGTGGTGTGGCAGGCTGGTGATGGGCTGGTCGCGCTGAGGGCGAAGGGTCTTGCCGGGTGGTCCAGGATGTGGTGGAGTCGCATATGGCGATGCTGAAAGATGCTATGGCGGAACTCAAGGAGTGGCTTGAGAGTAACGACGACGACGACGAAGATGATGAGGCGGATGGTGAAGCCAAGGACGAGGATGCGTTCTGGGATGCGCCAAAGAAGGCCCTCGCAAAGGACGACACTGAGGCTAGGGAGAAAGTGGACGCATCGTTAAAGAAGATGAAATTGGTCACTATTCTCCTCAACGCGGTGGTAAAGCGAAGACTGGCAGGTGAGGGAAAGTTACAGGATACCCAGCGATTGGATACGATCGCAGAATTGGCAAAGAGTGTGGCAAACTCGGGAGACGATATCGGCATGGGATACTATGAGGACAATACAGACGAGGCTGTGCGGACTCCTCTTTCTTCTCCACTATGGAAGTTACTGATTGGGGTTATTGACAGGCTGAGGCGCAAAAAGAGTTCGAGAAGAAAGCCATTGAGTTGGCAGAGCTGGCAACCCTTGCGAACGATGGTAATGATGATTCGTTCAGCAAGTGGTTCCGGAATTGCAGAGACGCAATTTCAAAGAATGGCTGATCAGAAAGCGATGAATAAAACAAAACAAAAAAATATAGACAAATACCCCCCAATTATCAACGAGCAAATACTTAGGTTGTAGGATCATAGGAAATCACTCGGCTCCAATCGGAGACATTGCGGGTAATATGCCTCACCACCACCACGGATACACTTTTCGCCGAAGATCCGATGCTGCGTCGCGGGATGGGCACAAGTGTAGATATCCCGAACCAAAGCTCAAATACAAGCTGCATACATGAGCCTCCCAATTTGATTCTATGCATTTCCGCTATTCCACGTCCTCATCTATACAACTAAACCCAACCCAATAAAACCACATGCTAAGTATGCTCATATGCAAATATGCAATCCGCCAGCCAGCCAGACCAGACACCTCCAACAGCAATAACAAAAAAGACGAAAAAAGAAATCCACACGCCAAAGGAATGACAAAAACCCCAGAGCCCAAGCCATCAAGCCATCAAACCATCCCATCCGTCCTTTTCACTTCCAAAAATAAATAAGTGTAGCCAATGCAATGAAAGAATGAGAAAAAATGCCAAAGGAACAAAAAAGCTATATATACATTTCCCAAGCTAAAAGAAGTCCAAACCCGCTGCTTACGTGAGAATAAGATAGGAATAAAATAGTAATACTGAAACCCGAGCTTTTTTTTTAACGCTGACTGTTGTCGCTAAGGACTGCAGGAGCAGGTCTCTCCACAACATCAACACTACTAATCGTCGTCAACCCCGCACCCCCTGTGCCGTCTCCGCACCCGCCGCCCCAGCCGCCGGAGGCGCAGGCTCATTAACCGTAACCGACGAGCCCGCTCTACTCCCGCTCATGCGCCGGTTAAAGACCCTTCTCAGCCTACTGATCCCCAACTCTGGCGCGCGGCTCCTTGGTGGTCTGGTGCCATTCTCTTCTCGCAGCTGCCTCAAGGCGGCCATGCGTTCGTCACTTGAAGAGCTGCCGCGTGCGATATCGAGATAGCGCATTATGCGGCTGCCACTCTGAATTGGTTCTGGGGCTGGTGGAGGGTTACTTCGATGGATTGACGCTGGTCTTCAGGCGGAGGTCGATACGGCTGTTCCGAGATGTTAGTTACAGAGCTTTTAGAGAGGCATGAGTGATGCTTAGACATACCATAATGGACAAGAACCAGCAACATTAAGTAGCCATGGGTCTATACAATCAGGGTGAAAACTGTGGTGGCACGGCAGGACACGCAGATCCACTCCCGACTCAAAATCTTCCATACAAACCGGGCACCTCAACTGGGACGGATCCATCTCTGACGTTGACATCACCGCCGGCTCGGCGCCCTCCCTCGCAACGGCATCCTCACCAGAAACCTGTGCAATCCCACTCACATTGGGCGTAGACTGCGATGCCACCGAAGGCACGACAGACCTTCTACGATCCTCCTCAGACGTCCTGGATGTGATTGAGTCAGGTGCCATCTCCAGGTCGGTTGGTTTGACAATCCCATCATTGGCACCTCCCGGAGCTGGCGGATCTCCGAAACGGACGATCGGCAGAGTGTCCAAAACTGCTCTTGCGAGGCCTTTGGCTCTTGACTGGCGGGGCGGCCAAACCGGGGTGCTCGCGGGCCGTAACGTTCCGGATGCCTGTGGGCCCGGATTGCACCGATCAGGATGATAAGCAGGAACAACGCAGTAATAACTCCGGTGATGCTGTAGAGGATTATCAGCGCTACGCTGGTAGACGGCGAGGGCCCCAGAACGCTGTTGTTCTGGTTGGAAGACAGGCTGTTTCGGTCCTGTTGGGTTGGCTGATCTTCGACGCTACTGTCATAATTTATCGAGACATCGAGCTTATCGCCGGTGGTATTCATGAGGAGTTGGAAGTCGTTTGCAGATTCTCTGTCGAGGGTTGTAAATACGAGGTCGTAATTGTAGTCTTGCTGTGGATTGTAGTCGCAATAGTCGTGCTCGACGGTGTAGAATATCACGCAATATGGTTGGGGTTTCTGAGAGATTGCTTTGAGGAAGGTAGCGGAGGCATTATTTCCGTTGGAGGAGTCGCAGGATATGAATGCCAAGTTGCCAGTGGAGAATTCCCGGTCCGTATCGGAAGTGTACAGGACTAGGTTGTTGACAAAGTTCTTCACTTTCTGGGATTGGACAAATTAGTAACATGTTCATATCTCCATATTCATGTTTTCATAACCAGCATCCCCCACCCAGACGAAACAAATAACCAGATAGCATATACAGATAAAATGCATCCACAGTTTAACTCTCTCCCTCACTCTCCTCTCCCATGCAGAACGAATAATGCTTGCAACGTACCCTTGTATTAGCTTGATCGTGATTGGCATCTAGTGGCAGTTGGTTTATTGGGACTGAGTATGTCCGTGTTCCGTCCGTGGTGGACATGACAAGCCCACCGCGGTTTATCAAGTCCCCATTGTCCCCCGTTTCAATCAACTCTCCCACAGCCCTCCCACACAACATCGTGACCACGACGAGAACAATAGCGACTGCAGATAACGACCATGACTGAAAATATGGCGGACCCCGGTTGAGACGATGCGCGCGGCTAGATCTCGCAGGAGTCTCCATCTCGCGGCAGCAGCAGCAGCAGAATGAGGATGAACGCAGCGAATAATGCGGGGGCCCCGAGCAGCGGAAAAAAGTTAAAAGGAATCAGTAGAGGGGAGAGGGGGGCTACAGTATTTTGTACTTTTTTTTGAGGGGGCAGCTGAGGCTCGACCGCAGACTGCGGATAGGCTGACAGGGGGAGGGGGGGCAAATTGTGGAGGTGGACGATGATTTATCATTCAAGGCTACTTACTTACAGGCTCCGTGTACTTACTGACTCTCACTGCCGCAGTTTCTCTTGGCTGTGTTGTTTTGTTTGGATATCAGGCAAATAACGCTTTGTTTGGCTGGTTTAGTGTGGAGAGTGGGAGGAGTGTGGAATGGAAACAACTCTGGCTGGTGGTACGTATCTCTCGCCCTGTGTGTGTATGTTTTGAACAATCGCTTCTACTCTTGATCGCCAAATACGAACATTATGATGCCATAGATTAATATCCTGTATGTCTGTGGAGCAGCAGAGTACGTACTCTCTACTCTATCCCCCGTTGTTCAATCAAATTCAACCTTGATTGCTAGGTACAAATCCTTCCGCTACTCTACATAACGGGAAAGCTTTCCTACCAACACCACCACAACCACTATGTACTACCACCACAATCATCTACGCCTCAAGAATTCCCCCCCCCCCCCCCCCGAGCCTGGGATCTTAAAAACTCGATGTGGGGGTACGTCTCATAACCTCGGGGGAATGCGATACGGTACGAGCTTCACAACGCGATCGCCCAGGCATATCGATTGGAGGTTTTAAGGCCGTCAGGGGTCATGATACTGGGTTGTTGTCTGTTCTAGGATCCCATTGTGCCCATAATCATAATTGAGACAAATAGCCTGTCACCTCCACAATTGGAACTTGTCCAACGCTTGGTCAATGTAGAGAGAGGGGTATTCAATATTCTTGGAAGTAAAGCTTCTCTGGTAGCCGGGATTGCCGAGGATATGCCCAGAGATCGGAATAATAGTTGGTTATTTTTTTCTGATCACCAATGTGCGGTGAGTATAAATATGTCTCTAGCTTCCAACTTTTTGTCGGAAAATCCACAAGCAATCGGCTGCTAGGCATACATCCGAATAGTAGTTCCGCACTTGCATGTACAGATGCACTTACTCCAGAGATATTTCTCGTCGTCCCTTGCGTTGCCAAGGTCGACTAACAAATAAAGATAAAGTGCTGTTCTGATCAAACAATTGTCCTAGACATTGTCCTCGGATTTATCGTCTAAGTTTATGTGTATGTATGTACACACCCGACTTGTATAACCAACATTCGGTGAACTTTGTTTCCGCTCCGATGGTAATTGTGATCTTTCTCAGACCAGTAATTTTCGGCATGTCGCTAGGATATTTTTTTGTGCGGGGTGGTGTGGGTGTGGGGCATAGCGTTGATGAGATTTGTGGGGAGGAAAGGCGCAACGCATGTGGGGTCCTTCGGAATCGGGTCCAGAGATGCACCCGGGAAGGTACCTCCACAGCCGGACTCCAGGAAGAAACCTGGGAAGAAGGATCGATGAAGGATGTCTCGGTGGTAAGAATCAATTTGCCACTCGCTCTGATCGGAATCGGAGCCAAATGAAATGCTACTCGAAAATCGGGAATTAACAGCAACCTTTCAGAGACAACATATCGGAGGTTTCGTTCATTGAGGTGAGGTAACATGCACGTGGCATATAGAGTTGTGAAATGTGTTTCAAAAAACAATCTTTCGGATTAACCGGGGATCTTGCCCGGGCACCGGCCCTAGCGTCCTCTCCGGAAAAATGGAAAAAATTGAAGACCCGGCCGTGCCTGGTCATCCCCCAGTTTTTTGACTTTATGCCCCGGTGTTTGTTCTCCACAGTAACATGAGGAAAAAGGGTTCAAAAGGGTAATCTAAATTCTTGCAGGTACCTTGGGGTCATCGGTTGCGCACGTACGGGGAACAGTGAAACCCCAGAAAATTAATCTATCAGAGATCCCTCCTCGACTGTGCTGGCCTCTTATTGGTACTCCATAATGACCGTTGCTGGCCGGCTGTTGTGTACTTTCTCCTCTTCGTTAAACGATACGAATACGAGAGAGTCAACTTCGACTAGCAAACAGGAGCATGTATTTATGATGGTGTATACTAGATGAGACAAGAGCTATCTAGACCGTGGCGATGGTTTCTGAGGATATTAGTAAATACTTGCTCTTTGGCTCAGCCCCGAAGTCATTCCGTTGCTTAGAATTGAGATCTCTGAGTGATATATCGTGATCCAAAAACATTGATACATCCTCATCCACAGTGCCCCCAACGTACTAGCAGGACCAGACCATGAAACCTGGGCCAGAAGAGGAACCTGCATACATCTCATGTTTGTCGCTGTGACACGTGTGACAGGAGGATGCTCTGGAATTCCGGATAAAATACAATAAATCCGGTGGAATTCCGGATCATTGCCGAAAAACGTTCCCCACAAAGCGTAGGGGCTAGGCCAATACAATATAATACTTGCAGGTAGGTCAATAAATTTGGTTCCAGCTAATCTTGTTTGTAATGTCTGGTTAATATCGAGATTTTTGTAGCTGGGGTGGAAAGCCCCTAGATGAATGAGGGATGCAATTGAGAGCATGTTAGCTAGATGACATTTGAGGACGAGGAACACATCTTATCAGCTGTACGACAGAGAGGCCTAGATGCTAACTACATATGTAGTAAATGAGAAAATTCTAAATAGGCTCATGCCAGAAGCGGTTGAAATTTGGAAAAAACCAAGGTTACAGTTTGATGATTTTGTCATATGGAGACATCCGAATTATCAGCAATGACATGCTCAGAAAGACTGAAAGAGAAGGTCAGGTATTGAAGGCGAGAAATCAAGCAGCAGTGATTATATTTCAACTGAAAGACTGGCCTCAAAAACTTTATCTTTGAGCGAAGCTCCAACCTAGCCCTTTTTCTGGGCAGTCTAATGCACATGACCCATAGCCCTATTTCGAAACCTAACTCACCAAGTCAAATATATTGTAAACCGCTTGGCCCTACCACCCCATGATCATCTATTTCGCTTATTCGTGTAAGCACTATCGGATTTAGAGGGTTTGGATAGGTGGGAGATATAGTTCTGACAAGCCTCCCTACACTGAGTGTGGGTATTCCTGCGCACCAGCAATACACATATCTTTCCCTTTTGCTCCCCAACGATAGGAGGGCGGTCATCTTTGCACGAGGTGAGAGGGATGATGATGATGATGAATGATGCAGGTTGATTAAAGTTAGACCTTAAGCTTTCCAGGGGTTATTTAAGGCATATCCCATAGGTTATATTAAACCAGTAGGTTTTAAATAAAAGTTAGATTGCATCTTTACTTTACATTTTTCGTTGTCTACGTCAATATCTTCCTGGTGAGTTATGTGGTTGGGGGATGCTGGCTGGATAAAGTTATGTATCGTTTTAGCTGGCTATGGGTTTCAGGCGAAGTTGAGTAAGAGTCGAGTGATAATACGTGAACGAAATTTGCGTGCCATACATGTAACATTCCTAGAGTCATAGATATAAAACACCAAAATAAGTGCGTAAATTTATACGAGATTTAAGCACATAGGTCCTTAGCGTAAAAATCTAGCAGAGCTTTCATAGGATTAATGATATCGCCCTAATGGCGTTTGTAGTTATATACATACATGTATAGATACCGACATAATATGGATTTGGGAATAAGCCTAGGCGCTAACGCTTAACCTCCATTGAGTAAATAAGACCAAGCGAACATTTGCCGATCGACCGCTTACGCCCTGGAAAAGACTTGCGCCATATCTAAGCTCAACTAATTGTAGCGAGGATTCTCCATCTTCGCTGGTGCTGATCCCCCACTTCAATCTCCTTTGGCTTCCACCTTCCTTACGGATACCCCGCCATGCGTTCTGTTACCACAACCCCACCCTTATCACTATCACACTGATAATCCAATCGGTACCTCGCCCTGTCGGATAGCCCTGTAGAGTACTCCTATGATCCATCTCGCGTTGGTTGACCTTTCCAGAATAGGCGTGGGTGTATTCCGTAATTTGAGACACGGCCCTATGCAGATGTAATTGACCGTGAACAGTAAGTTGTGCATATGCACTCCATGATCTTCCGAGCCCTTCAAATAGCGTTCTAGAGCTCTTCGATTTAGTACCTAACCCAGTCTCTAGAGCTGCAGAGAATCTCCTTTAATTCGTCGATTTTAACAGGCTCATGAATATGCTCCAGTTACCCCTGATGGTTTGGGGTTCTAGAAAGAAAGAAAAAACTTTGATCTTGGTATGTGACTCCATAGGGTAATATTTTTCTGCTGTGGGCCATCTCATAATTATAGGCGGCCCCGATCGTTACTCGCATATTCGACCAACTGTATGTGCGGGATAACAAGCAAACAGCCGCGGGTTTAATCTTTCTGCTAGACATAACTGCAGCTTCTTTTGAAGTTAAAGGTATGGGGGATTACTTTAGCTGAGCGAGCTGGGCAGAGTAGAAAGGCTGAAAGCCTATGTAGAGTAGGTGCTCTAGCTCCCATGCAACCTGCAAGTACGTACTCTACTCTAGAGTAGACTCGTAGCGTAGGTAAAGACACTCCGCTAGTAAGTCTGCTAAGACCTTCGTACAGCTTTCAAAGCACCCCAAAATCGAACGCTGAGTTACGTTTCTTCGATAATAGGTCCTCTTCTGAGGACATCTAGAGTTGTATCTGTCGAAAGCTGAGTGACATCACGAAAATTATTGTTCGCACAGAATTTTCTTGTCGATGCAGCATAGTAAAGAATTTTCAAAACGCTGGCGTTGCTGTCAATGTAAAGGCTGATGCAGGGGGTACATCCTCACATTCGCATATTGCAGACGACATACTTTAAATCCCCCAGAGTATGTAGAGTGTTGACGTCGATTGTTTCAGTGCGCACCGGGGCTGCATTGATTAACCGCTACCACTGCATCTATGGTATCATTGTGTAGAGTACCGAGATTTCCGTTTCCGTTGCCACTGATCTGCCCCGCACATTGATTGTTTTGAAGAAAACGATTATTGATGGTTGTTGTTGTAGTCGGGTATGGGTGCTTTGTGGACCAGACAGGCCCGAAGAAAATTCCTATTTTCTAGCGGTTATGTTGGCCACCATCACTCCCGATTGGTGACACGTACATGCGGTAACTAAGCACCTTCTCTGGAAGCTCTTCCATCAAAATTTTCGTCATTTCTAACGATGGGGCCGGTTGAAACCATGACAGCTGTTACCCCAGAATTCTGAAACTTGCGCCAAAAAAACTCACGTAGTCCCGAAATCACGCTGCCGGCTGCTAAAACCGATTCTGAGAAATCGGGTAGAGCTTCTCACCAATTTCACGAACACAATCCACATGTGATTGTAACTGGAGCTGGAAAGCTGAGAATTCTATTGCAGCTCCCGGAATACCGACCGATGGAGCACTGCGGTAACTGAACCTGGCGCCGAATCGGAACAGATGGAAGAGAGCAATATGGATATGCAAATACTCCAAGGAAGCCGATGTAATCAGATAACTGATATGAATGCCCGATAGCCAGTGGATGTTGAACCCCTCATGGAAACTAGTTCCGATGCGAGGGGTTCGGGTTCGGGTCTGTTACTGCCCTTATTGGCGGTCCTTGTCTCCTCATTGGTGATCTTGGTTTCTTGTGAGAAACTCGAGTGATGTTGGGTGATAGTGGCTGGCCAGGATAGCAAGAGATTCGAGATTCTAAATATTGTCGTTGTTATTGTTGCCTTTTCAGGAACGAGATAATGTACCATGCACACCCAGCTCAGAGGTGCAGAACTAGTGTCTTGAAGGGAGCATTGGTATCATTGTGGATTGTGGGGCATTTCTGCGGTGAGGTTATGTAGAACAGACATTAGCTTGTGTTAGAAACCTCGAGAATGTGCTCTAGTGTCTTTGATTGTGGGAAAATGTGTGTGCACGAAGCCCGTGGGGTTTTTGCGGGGGAGAGAAGCTCGGGTGGTGGTGGTCGTCTAAATAAACATCGACAAGTCAATGATGGAGAATGTATCTTTTGGTAAACGTAACACCCCATGACGGTTGCATGATTACAGCTGCCGAGGAGAATTCTAGAAGCAAGCAAATAAGCATACTAAAGGGCTTAGAGGATGGCAGTGAAACAAAAAGGAAAACTGGAAGCGAATCGAAACATTATTGCAATCTAAATATATTCGGGGGTAGAACGCATTAGGCTGAAGGCGAATAGAATGTTTGAACTTGCGTAAGAAATCCCAGCTAGACAGCGCGAACGGACTGATTCAGGGGAGTGCTTACGAACATCCAGTAACAGTGCGTTATGCGTGCCATGCGTGCCACATCAGAGAAGGTTCACTGTGTGCACTGTGCAGCGAAAATTTGGGAAAAAGATTTCTCATATGCACATATCTGCACACTTTCTAGGTACATGTAGGCACTCTGGGTAGAGGAGGTACTTCTACTTTACATTCTCTCAGACTCGCAGAGATCAGGGAGCAACATAATGCTTGTTAGAGTGCAGTCCACTGTAGCTAGAGCGATGAAGGTGGTAGAGAATTCCATTGTCGTCCAGCGGCATGACGGGAAAGAAGGTGTGTAGAATAAAGTGATTTCCTAGGCATGTCGGCCCTGGCTCGCTGTGAAGAAAACCCGGGAGTTGGATAAGCCTGTCGTGTTGCGAACACTTTATTTAGTCGGAGAGTCCAGCCGGCGAACGGCGTGGGACTTGTGCCGCGCCGAAACCAGCATGCACAGGGTTGTAATCCCTCCAGTCCAGTTTCGAACGGGGCTGGGGAACTTCCCATGTGGGAAGGGGAACTGCCCAAAGAGCAGGATCCCTTTGTATGGCGACGATCCTATCCTGTTGTGTCAAAGTGTGGTCCTGTGTGGATGAGGAAGGGAGGTCAGCTCAAGACTTCACACATAAAGAGACCACGCTGTCCTCAGTGTCCCTGGTTTCCTTTCTCTCCCCAACACACCAGTCTCTGCGCTCCAGCTGAGTTCTCGATGAAGTGGCCTATTCAAGGTGACGCTGTTCGTTAGCCAGCGGTCTTCATTAGGGAATTGTTTCTGTGACTCTTCTCTGACTCTTCCTATTCTGACTCCTCGAGTCACGTTTTACACTCACTATTTCGTTTGTGTTTATCTGTCCTCAACGTTGTTTACACGCTTCATCTTCCCGTCCTGCACCAGTCTGCAGTGGGAGAGAAGGAGCTATCCACTACCACTACTTCCACACATTACACTTACACTTATTACCAACAAATTCCATCACAAACGCGTCTAGATTGATCCTGCATACACACTGCATCTCATCATTCTCTCATCACCATCCCCATCATCATCAGCTTCGTTGTCTGTTGAATACCCCCCCCCCCTTTCTTCATTACGTCATGCCTTCACAATTCATCGATTCTTTCTCTCCAATGGAGGCTTCCATCGATTCTCCCACCGTTACAAAGGACGAACCTCTCGACTTTGATGACTTCGGTAGTCTCGGTATGTTGATGACCGGTCCAATCACTCCAGCCTCGACAGCTCCGAGTGATCTCTACATCGGAACCCCTTGTGGGGATTCTCCTACTCCCAGCTATTCGGAAAGCCCTGGAAACAGTCTCTCTCCAACTCCTGGCCCAGGTGAAGCCCCGAAAGATGGTGAAAAGAAGCCAGTCAAGAAACGAAAGTCATGGGGCCAAGTTCTTCCTACTCCAACCACCAACCTTCCTCCTCGGTATGTGTAATCCCTTTTTAGATATTATTAAAAAAAATCATATAGCTAACCTCATATAGCAAACGTGCCAAGACTGAACCTGAAAAGGAACAGCGTAGGATTGAGCGTGTTATTAGAAACCGCCAAGCAGCACAAACCTCTCGGGAACGAAAACGGTTAGAGTACGAGGCACTCGAAAAGGCCAAAGCTGCTCTTGAAGTTGACAACAACGAGCTCAAGAGCAAGTTGTCTCTCACTGAAAGGGAGAACATCGAGCTTGCCCAACGTCTTTCCAACCTTGAGCAACAAGTCAAGATGTTCCAAGACACCATGAACGTTGCCAGACAGATCGCCGACAAAGTCAATTTCTCACAGTCTGGTGTTCCGGTCCGAACTGACATCCCATCACCTGTCGGCTCTGATGACGTTCCCTCCAGAATGTCCTTTGTCGACAACACTCTTGATCCAAATACCCTTTTCTCTAATGAAGCAAGTAATGCATCATCCCCGGCGTTGGATATCAACGTTGAAGCTCTCTACGAGACACAACAAACTGCTGTTTTGTTGTGTGACCTGCCGTGTCTGCAGAGAGCTTCGCGTCCTTCCCCGGAACTTTTGACTATTTGGATGATGCAGTACCTACTGTTGGCAACAATGACATCGACGATCTATTCGATTCAGATGCCTTTTCTACAACTTTTCTTGAGTCTCAAACGGGGGACCAAGATTCCGGATACTCAACTAGCACGCTTTTCTCCCTTGATTCACTGGTTGATTACGACCAAACCGACCAAGCAGCTTTGGCAACGACTTCTGACCTGCAACCCGGCCTGCGCGCTCCTATTGGTAGCGACGGACGAGCGACTGCAAT
The DNA here is from genome assembly GCF_003444635.1 of Morchella importuna. NCBI lineage: Eukaryota > Fungi > Ascomycota > Pezizomycetes > Pezizales > Morchellaceae > Morchella > Morchella importuna. The sequence continues at coordinate 1,596,618 of NW_025763400.1, read as the reverse complement.
CGGAGTCGAGTAAGCTGTTTGGTAAGTTTGGTTCGTTGTCAGGCGGAGATGATGGGGGGTCTGGTTTGTTGGGCGGGAATCCGGCCAGTGAACTTCGGAGACTAGTGGAAAGTTTGGATTTGGATAGGCAATGTGATGAGATTGATTACGGACCCGTGAAACGGTCTGCAACATGGAACATCTCAAGGCGTCCTGGAAGTCCAGGTTGTGGGGGGTTTGTTTGATTCTGTTGGCGAATATTTGGGTCATAGGGTTTAGTTTAATCTTTTCCTTTGTTCCTTTCCTTTTTTAACGCATCTCGTGCCTCTAATGCCTTTTCTTTGTTTGGGAGTGGGTGGATGTGGGTTCATCCAAAAAAAAAAAATTATGCGAGGAAATGGAAGGAGGGGGGAACTCAGGGAGTCTCCGCCTATTCTTATTTTCTTATGAGGGTTTTTCTTTACGGTGTTAGAAGGGGCTTGCTCAGATTTTTACTTTCGCTTTGTGTTCTGGGGTGTGATTTTCTTCGATTGTTCTTTCTTTTTTATATTCTAGCGTTTATATCGCGTGAATAATCTGGTACACAAGACTGTTCGTATTGTGGTTTATATTAGCTAGTGAGTGGGTTAGAAAACAGGCCCGCCTACAAATACCAGACAAAGCCTCAGGCTTAAAATAAATATTTACACTTTGTACATCAGATGTGACCTGAACGATGTTCTGCTCCTTTCTGATTTTGAAATCGACTGGATCAGATGAGATGAGATGAGAAGTTCTGATTTCCTTCCACATACACCGTACGTAGTGTGTTGGCCGTTTCAAAATTTATGATATCACATTAAGTCGCCCCAGCCCTATCAAATACACCCCCTTTTGCAGAATTTTCAGAAGATAATTCACGCCGTGATATTTCTTCTTTCAACATTTCTTTCACGTCGGTGTGTTGGCTGGCGTCTGTAGGCATAAATGTTTCTGCAGGGGAAAGGGATGGACTGGCTTAAGGCTTTCCCACATGTAGAAGGAAAAGGAATCGAGTGATAGATGAGTGGGCGCGGGCTTACTTGATATTGATCCCTGCAACGTTGGTGGGGTTGATGGGAGGTTCTTTGCATACTGCCGGCCGTGCCTTTCACCGGGATCGCATTAATGTCCCCCACACGGGCCACACTTGTTCTTCTAGGTATTCCTCCACTACCATCATGATGGTAATCAATTGCTTGTACAGTCGTACCTTGCTATAATTATATATTCGATCACCAGAACTAGTTGAGAAAACAAGGCGGTACCATGTACCAGTGAAAAAGCCAAGACTCAGGCAACGAATATGGTTTTGTGATCCAAAAGACATTCTTGAACTGGCAACCCGTACAATACAGCAAAGATCTATGCGACACATATGAAAATCGCAGATTCCCCGCAGTTATTTTTTCCTCATCTGAAGGCATCTCTGTTACTCCCGGATCGGTTGTATTTCTGATACTTAGAGCAGAAAGGTACCTTCAGATTAGTACACATGCGAAATAAACTCCGTGTGGTCGGGATGACGGATGATCCTCTGAATTTATCCATTAGAGGTGCAGCGCACTTTCACCCCGCTCTAGCCAGCCCAGTTCATGAGCTCCGTGTACATGTTTTATGCTCAGCATGTTTACCAGGCTACTCGGGAAGGCCCTCGTGATATACTATGTATCCGCCATCAATTCCTTATTTTTTTTTTATCAAACCCCTCATCTCCACTTCTCGACGCATCTGTAGGAATATATAAACGTTACTAGCCAAGCTCTATAAAAAAACATCACCTATCTTATATAACTATCAACAATGGCTTCAGAAAGCTACTTCCTCGGTGTCGACGTCGGAACCGGCAGTGCTCGGGTTTGTATTATTGATAGTACTGGTGAAATCAAGGGCGTTGAGTCGAAAGAGATTCAGACATGGAACCCCAGAGCAAATTACTATGTGAGTATACCAGCTACACCAAGAATCTCTAAAGCTAAAGAGTTCACAGGAACAATCGACAGCAGATATCTGGTTCGCAATCTGCTACTGTAGTCGTCTTGTCCTCCAGAAATCAGGCGTAGACCCGGAATTGGTGAAGGGAATTGGATTCGATGCCACCTGCTCGTTGGCTGTCATGTCTGAGGACACGAACGAGCCAATTTCTGTGGCTGGCCCGGATTTCACAGAGACGGCGAGGAATGTTATTTGTATGTTGCAATATTCCTTTTATAGACCGGACCCTGACTAACGAATGCTGTTGTCTAGTATGGATGGACCATGTAAGAAGAGCAATGACCTCATCGATCGTTATCGTAGACCACATCTAATATTCGAGAAATCTATTATAGCGTCCCGTCAAAGAAACCGCAAAAATCAATGCCACAAAACACAATCTCCTCCAATATGTTGGAGGCTCAATGTCAATTGAGATGGAAATCCCGAAGGTTCTCTGGCTGAAAAATAATATGCCTAAGGAGCTCTTTGAGAGGTGCAAGTTCTACGATCTGGCAGATGTTCTGACACATCTTGCAACTGGGAAGGAGACCAGATCTTTTTGCAGTGCCGTGTGTAAGCAAGGCTTTGTCCCTGTTGGCATTGACGGAAGTGTCAAGGGTTGGCAAGACGACTTTTTGAACGCCATCGGGTTGCCAGAGCTTTGCGAAGATAACTTTAGAAGGATGGGTGGTGTCCATGGCCAGGTACAGAGCGCATCGGACCCTTAAGCTTACAATTTCTAATGTGATCTATTTTACAGAATGGCACAATGCTATCCGCCGGAGAGCTAGTGGGAGAATTGAGCGAGAGCGCTGCAAAAGAACTTGGCCTCAAAGCTGGAACTAAGATTGGTAGCGGTGTCATCGATGCCTACGCAGGATGGATCGGAACTGTTGGAGCAAAGGTTAAAATGAGCGAGGACTTGCTGGACCAAGACCACGCAAAGAGTGATATCGAGCAATGTTTCAAGCGTCTAGCAGCGGTAGCCGGTACAAGCACATGTCATTTGGTTATGTCCAGAGATCCGGTATTTGTACCTGGAGTATGGTAAGCCATAAACCTAAAGCCACATCGATCAAGACCCGGTAATTAACCAAAAGAAAAACCATCCAGGGGGCCATACCGCGACGTTCTTCTCCCTGGTTTTTGGATGGCTGAAGGCGGCCAGTCTTCCACCGGCAGTCTTCTCCACAACGTCCTCACCACTCACGCCTCCCATGCCAAAGCCCTCGAAGAGGCTAAAATTGCTGGCACAAACATTTTCGACTACCTCAACTCCCACCTCGAGGACATGCGCAAAGCCCAAAATGCGCCCACAATTGCCTATGTTGCCCGTCATCTCTTCTTTTACGGTGATAAGCACGGTAACCGTTCGCCAATTGCTGATCCTGAGATGCGTGGTTCCATTGTTGGGTTGAGTATGGATTCCAGCGTCGATGATTTGGCGCTACAGTATTTCGCTGCTATGGAGTTTATTGCACAGCAGACTAGGCATATCATTGAAGCACTGAACAACAGTGGACATTCTATTACGAGTATCTTCATGAGTGGTGGACAATGCAAGAACAAGCTCCTGATGCACCTTATTGCTGATTCAACTGGTTACCCTGTATCTATCCCAAGATACATTGATGCGGCAGTTGTTCTCGGTGCTGCTATGCTCGGTGCTAAGGCTGCCAGCGTGGACGCTCAAGGAAACACTGCGAACCTGTGGACGATCATGGATAAGATGAGCAAGCCGGGAACCATCATTGAGCCGACCACAAACGAGAAGGAAAAGAAGCTTTTGGATGCTAAATATAAGGTGAGTAATTGCGCTATCTATGCATCCCTGTAGATCGGTCTCCTCTAATCATTTCCGCAGGTCTTCCTCGAGATGGCAAAAGCGCAGCAGGCGTACCGGAAGAGTATCGACGAGGCTGTTGGCGATTGGTCTGCCTAAGCCAGTACTAGCAGATCTAACCAAGGCTTTATGTTGGGATTTCTTTTAAGTTTCGTGATATAGGGAAATTTTTTATTATCCCACTCAAGGGAAACTAGATTATGATCATAAATATTATATGAATGTATCTGTGTAAGCATCAAAAAGAAAAGGAACCCAAACCCGATAGGTTTTAGCACAGAAAACTCATAAAACCCAACATGTGTGTAGAGAAATGATTGGCCATAAGAAAAGTACCCTTTGATGCATGAATAATCGTCACATTATAGCATAAGCGCATAACTGCCCTCAAATACGAGCACGAAAAAGTGTAGATTTTGTTTCAAATAACCCTTGCACCTTAAACAAACAATGCCGCTTATCAAGCACCAGAAATAATCCAAAGGAAAAATAAAGAAGAAAAAACAAATACGAATCTAGGGCTCTAACACTGGTATCAACCTATCCTCGCCACTAAGTCCTATCGTTGCATCATCGTTTATCACTCGCCATAGATTCTTACAACTTTGCCTTCTCCTTGAACGACGGCGCACACAGAACATCATATGCTGAGCTTGATAATGTATCTGAGGCAGTTGAGACGGTGTGCGTAAATAGTCCTCTCGTGTCAACCATAGATGGGTTCAAGTCCTCGACCTTGTTAGCGCCGATCAAACGCATGTTCATCACAAATTCATCCTATTCAATGTTAGCTTCTACATAAACACAGACAGATACACAGAAGGGGGGAATTACCTTCAACAACTGCATGGCCCTGTTGACACCAGCCTCACCGTACGCACTCATCGCATACAAAAACGGCCTTCCAATACCCACACCCTTGGCACCTAAGCAAAGCGCCTTGATGATATCAGTCGCACGCCTGATACCACCGTCGATGTAAATCTCAATCTTATTCTCCATGCCCCTCTTCCGGAGCTCGGGCATGACCTCTGCAAGGACCTCAATTCCCGATGGTGCAGTGTCGAGCTGTCTTCCACCATGGTTGGAGAGGACTACACCAGCACAGCCATGCTCGACAGCTAAGATGACATCTTCGACGCGCTGCACACCCTTGAGGACAATTGGCATCTTGGTGATGGATTGAAAGTAGGCGATGTCTTTCCATGAGAGGGAGGGATCAATGAAGGAGGAAATCGCACGTGCAGCGCCCTGAGAGCGGTCGACGTTATCGTTTTCAACCTTTTGTACGCTGGTGCCAACATCTTCGAACTTAGAGCGCATATCCTTCTCACGTCGTCCAAGTTGCGGTGCGTCAACGGTTATGAAAAGCCCTTTACACCCGCGCTTTTCGGCATGTTCTACTATGCGGCGAGTGACGTCGCGGTTCTTGTTGACGTAGAGCTGGAGCCATTGGATCTGATCTCCCTTCTTTGCGTCCACAATCTCATCGAAAGAGCAGGACGCAAGTGTAGGGATCATTTGAATGACATCATGCTTATGCGCTGCCCTGGTTAATACCACCTCGCCCTCAGGGTTTCCAAGCTTTCCTAATGCCGTTGCAGTAACATAGAACGGAATTGAACACTTATCGCCCAACATTGTTGTGCTAGTATCCACATGTTCCACATCAATCAGGATTCTCGGGCGGAACCATATCTTGTGGAACGCTGAGTGGTTTTCCCGCATTGTAATTTCGTCGTCAGCTCCGGAAGAGTAGTAAGCCCACGCTGTGCGCTTCATGACATGTTTTGCGACAGCTTCAAAGTCGAGGAGGTTGTAGCATTGCTCAAGGATGGGCATGTTCGCGATGCGTTCCTGGCGGGCGGCTTCTTCTGGGTCTTCGGCTTTTACTTCAGCTTCGACGGTGGACATGTCGACTGGTCCTAGGTGCTTGGATTTGTCGAGGTACTGGACCTGGTGTTAGTTTACCCATTTTATGAGGGCCCTGGGGGCTGTGAAGAGCTCACCTTGTCAAGTGTGTCTGGGGGGTGGATAGGGTCAAATTCTTCTGTCGCATCCTTTCCGGCATACTTCAGAATGATCTTTGAGCCACCGGGGTGCTCTGGTAGGAATTCTGTGACATCGTAGGCTTTCCCGTGTACGATAACCCAACAAGAGTCCTTATTGTTGTGCTTTGCCACGTCCTGGCCGGTCAATTTAGCGTGCATTTTTGCAATTGAGAAGCTGGAGGTCAGAGAGAGGAAAGTCCGTGTAAAGAAAGAAATTCTGGGGAAAATCTGGGGAAACGAGAGTAAGTTAAGTGGATTTCAAAAACAAAAGAAGTTGCTCGGGTTTAAGACGGAAAAGAACAGGTCGCGGGACGCTAACAAGCATTTGTCGGCATTGCTCGGGCTCGGCTGAATGGTTTGCGAAATGTGGGGTGCCAAGAAAGCCTATTTACCCAAGCCCCACGCAGAAAGCCACCGCCGGGAACTCCGTTGATATAAATCCACTGATGCAGTCGCAGACTTTCTTCACCGATACCGATACTGATACCGACCAACTTATTAGATCCTGAAGGTAAATTTCCTTACATCTTTAATTTTCACAGAAAGAATCTGAAAAACACTGATAAAATGCTACTACATGCAGATACACTGTTTATGGCTAGTCCAAATTCTTGATTGTTAAAGCTTTAATAATCGACTTATCATAGGTCCAAGGAGCTCACGGGGGAGCAGTCGGTACGGCCACTTTTCGTGAACAATCACAGCTCAAAGGGGTAGGTACATAATAGCAGTACCAAAGAATGAAATGTGATTCCTACAAAACATTCCTGCGACGCAGATTTTGGCGCAGCTGGCCGTCGTTGATTCTGTGGAGCCGAATGCGTAAAATCTTGGCAAATCGTTGCCAAGCATGTCATAAAAAGCTTTTTATTGACTGGGTTTGACAGAGACCCCCCCAGAGTTTCCGAGAAAGATGCCGATTGGGGAATGGGACCCTGATAGTTTCTGGTGATTGCCATCCCACTTCTGGTATTATAATGACAGCCCTCACGAATAAGGAAAGAGATTATTCGGAGTCTGGGAAAAAATGATGCAGTCATTTGAAAGCCTGAAATCCCTCGTGGGCCCAGGGGATCGATTAGTAGGCTTCTTAATCGAATTCTTGCTGACGTCCAGTAGTCAGCTGCGGTTGTAACGCGTAAACAGTGGTAGAAATACCTACAATTACTATAACGTGAGGCGTATTGGTGTTCTCGTGATATACAATACAATTGTATGCTTATCTGACTCGACCCCAAGACGAATATAGGTATATGAGGCAGGAAAGGAGCTAATCCACGCTTTCTATTCCTGTGACCCAGACTGGCCACCGGTTGTGACACGCGCCTAACCTCTGGTTATACTGCTAGCGCCATTACGATAGGGCTACATAATAATTATCCGTTATGGAAAAACAATACGTAGTGGCGGCGGCGGCTGTTTCAAGTGTTGTTTCAGGTTGTTGGGAAAAACTCTGCAACTGGTGCTCATCTTAAAGAGTTGGATAAGAAACCACCGCAATAATGTGCCAGAGTAGGTAAGTATTCGAGAAATGAAGTGGGCGAAGATCCAGAGATTTAATTTGAACTGTGGCTGTGATTGTGATATCTAGATAGCATTCAGCTGCAGATGACTGGTGACTGGTCGTTGGGATCGTCCCTATGATGATGCTGAGCGGCGCAGGATGTCGCACAAAACGAAACAACCGTGCACCCAACCAATCACGGGTGTAAACATGAGACACCTTGTTGACTGGGGCTCCTTCCTGGGTTTGTATTCTTCCCTTTCACCCAGGGACGGCCTATCGAGGTTTCTGGTGCTGGGTGTATTGGCATATCCTCAATAGTACCTATAGTAGGTAAGGTATTGCTGTTTTGCCTGCGGAGGAGGTATGTATGCTCTGATATATGTAGCCCCTAGGTAAGGTACTTTGCGTATTGGTTTTGTGTATTGTCCCCTGGGTCCTGGTCCACATATCTTTACACAGTATCGTAGGTTCTCACTTCAGCAAACCACCGCCGCCGGCCCACCGCGTGGCCCGTTCCGTTCCAGCTTCTGCTCCACATAACTCTCGACTCTCTTGCCTACATACTCATAGTTACCCTGCACCGTATTGTAGACGAGGCTTAGCTAGGCGTCCCCCCCCCCCCCCCCCACCACCGCGACGCCGGGAATCCGTTTATCATCTCACCTCTACTACAGAGGCCCCCCCCTACCTGATACCTCATACCTTCCCCCCTCCTTCTCCCAATACATTCGTGTCCCTACATTATCTGCACTTTACCATTCCAGGCCAGTCCAGTCCAGAGCAGTCGTTCGATATAACCACTCCACTATTCTTTTCGCAAAACCTACCTTCGTATGAACGATCGCCAGGATATGAGTGAGAGTCTCGAGGCAAAGCTGGTAGTGCTAGGCACTCAAGGTTGGTTTTAAGTTTTTCTTGTTGCTCGTTGCGTTCGGATGCCCGCGGACTAGTCCGAGCGCTTGTAAGAGGAGGAGGGGTATCTAGCTAGAGTGTGTGAAAGAGGAGAAGAGAGAGCTGTGGAATTTAACGGTGATGGTGGAAGAGGAGGGAAAGCTATTCAAAAGGGATATGATAGCTAACAGTCCATCTTGATTGGGATAAATAGGCGTGGGCAAGACTTCGCTCGTCGTCAGGTATAACATACGCCACCCCTAGCTAGATAATCATGAGAAATCTATATCTGCGCATTCAACGGATCATTATTAGTAACAGATAGCTTGTGAGGGAATTAATTAGATATGTCAAAAACACCTTTGATCCCGCGTCGGCGTCAACGATAGGCGCTTCATTTCTTGCCAAGAAGGTTGTGGTCGATGATTGCCTTGTGCGGCTACAAGTAAGCTCTTTCCTTCCCCGGCGGGATCGATAATAGTTCTAATGAGCTAATTAATTACAAATAATAGATATGGGTAAATAAGCGTTACCACTTACCTTGGTAACAGGACTCGCGGGGCTTATATTTCAAAATTTTAGGACACCGCCGGTCAAGAGCGCTACCGCTCTATATCGAAACTCTACTACCGCTCCGCCAACTGTGGGATTCTCTGTTATGACATAACTTCTGAAGCGTCATTTCTTGCAATGCATTCATGGTATGTTCCTCTCTATAATATCCCCCTCCCATCTATTTTATTACATTTCATTGTCTCTTTTTTTTCTTCCGCCAACCTAAATAAACCACTCCTTCGATGCTACTTCTAAAGGCTTCTCGAACTCAAGAAGAACGTAAACAACGAAAACATCATCATCCATATCGTAGGGACCAAGGCCGACTTAGTGAACGCCGATCCGTCGAAACGGGAGGTACCGTTTGAGCGCTGTGTTGCATATGCGGCAGAGCATCTGGGCGATGATGAGGCTGCATCATGGATGGGCATGGATACATGTCATGAGATATCGGCGCGAGATGACCAAGGTTAGTAACATGACTCCTCATAGTGGAATTGTGCGCGTGCTAAAGAAATACATAGGCGTCGATGAAGTATTCCAAGTAATTGCACGAAAGCTGGTTGAGCGGCGTGCCGAAATTGAGCGAGTGCGGGGATACGCTGGCGGAGGTGGGGAATATGGGGATAGCGGGGGCACTAGAGACGGCATGAGAATTGATGCTTCGTTAGACTCGAACGAGAAGAAGGGGGGTGGAAGGTGCTGTTAGATATTTTGTTAGTATTGGGTGGAAAAGGCCCCATGCACGACATACACGACCATAACGACCATTCCCCTTCTCTCTTGGGTAACCTATTGATGTATTGTTTTTATGCGTTTTGTCATGTTTTTGTGCGGTGTTTTATGGTTTTCTTTTCTTTTTCAACCCTTTCTTTTTTCTATATCAGTGTAATTGGTTCTATTCTTTTACAGCGGGTTCTTCATATTTTTAAACTATTCGGCAAATGCTATTATACTACGATAGCCAGTCAAATTCATTTCACATCTAGACCCTGCACATGAAGAGACCGCTGATTTGGTCATAAATAACGCCACTACAAGGGTACGCAAATCGACTGGACGAGGTGCTACGTTTATGCAGGTACCCATTACCTAAAAAACTCGATTATTGCAAGGGCATGGATTTCAGTTACACAGTTGTCCCAATCGAGTGACAACTTGTGACTAAGACTACGATCTGTAATCAACACCATTTTTAAGTGAGAATTAAGATCCCAATCATAAAAGGTTAGTCATATATAAGCTCTTAGAAAACAAGAGAGTTTAAAAACTACAACCAATGCTAGTATGTTCAACTGAATAGCTGCTCAGTTTGGAGATAGGAACCGAGTGAGAATTTGTGTTCTGGGTTGGATGACTTTGCGAGGTTGGATTCTTTCTGTATCGTATAGTTTTTCTTCTTTTGAGCCATACTGCATTATTCAGCGGAGGTCTCCATCTCAACTATTACAAGACCATCACTGAAGGAGATGATCTGAAGATGCTGTTGATGGAATTGTATGCTGGTTGATGGATTTAGGGATAATTCGGTGGGTAGGAGAAACTTCTTGTGTTTTGAAGTTGGAGCAACCCAAATCTCTGTCGGTTTGAAATACAAGGCTTGCCGAATTACAGAGTAATATCTACTGGGTTCTGGTATCAGAGACGACGAATTTCCTATGAACGGTGAAGGACAGTATAGTTGCGGGTGAAGTGGAATTACTTGTCCATGCAGTCCATGCATTCTATCTCCACCTTTCCCTCTCCTCCGGCTCCCTCCTCCCTCTCTATGTTCTTTATGGCGAGAATTTACCACTGACACATTGCTGTCCCTGATTAACTAGTACCATTATCAGCAGTTGCATAATACATTTATGGATCTAGATACGTCTTGGCGGCTTGTTCTCGGACTCAATTGACTCTATATTTAGGAGCCCTTGCGATAAAGATAGAAAAGTGTCCTCCCGGTTAAAACGACCACCCCCGCCGATACAATGCTACTCACTGAATCACAACCAAAGGCCTTACGTATAAACTCATAAGCGCCCATCACAAAAACATACATGTTCAAGTGCCCCAAAGAAAACCACCGATTTTATGATACCTTTTGATACATTGATCAAGGACCAGACATCGACAGGAATAAAAGGCTCTCCAGAAAGTGTGAGGCGGGAAGACCTTAAACACCAACAGGGACACCAACGGAACAAAAGAAGTTGCTGTAGGACCGCTCCTAGTGGTAGCGATCTATGAGCGGTTTCATAGAGCCTTAAGCTTTGTTGTTTGCGAAAAGCTATCCTCCTTCATCTAGGAGTAAGGGTTTTTACTAATAGTAAGTAAAAAAAAAAAAATACCAAAATACCACTAATGCCTTTTTTTCCCACAATCAAGAGTGAGTCAAGGCAGTAACTTTTTGTTGATGGCGGTTAACATCTTGCTAATACTATCATTACCATTGATTACTAATCATGGTGAGGATTGTCTTTGTAGTGTTAGGCCCACCATACCATTTCACTATAAAAATCACTTGCGGTCCTGCAAGAGCTGTTTGTTCAACCGAGCCACAAGGACACTGAACCTGCGTCCGAAAAATCAAAAGTCGATGGCCTGTACTTCGCGCACCGGGGGTGTAGACCAGTTACTTATGGTCATCTGTGAGACTGTGACCCATATATATGCTATCATGGCTATTGGCCGGCCGATGGCTGTTGTGCGCAGAGGGTTTCGCCGTTGTCATATGCGGGTGATTGAAGGTTAACCCAACTCCCTTCGTGCTACACATGAAGCAGGTCCCCGATTGTTTCGTTCAACAATGTGGTGAATACCCGTCTCAACGCCAGAGCAAACGGAAGGCACAGTTATATAGTCTTTAGTAATAATAATGGTAATAGTCTCAAGGGTTCACATCGATGCAAGATACTACGAGATAAAGTCTGGCCTGGTCATATTTAATTGGGAAGCTTATTTCTTCGTTTTCCGAATCTGTCAGCAGCCGGCGATCGAGATGTCTGAAAATTCTGCGGGCTGTTGCTGACCCAGGGACTAATTCTACTGAGCTAACTGTCCTGCATTAGACTTTCCGACAAAGCCTGGCTTGTCGTCATGTTGCAGGAAATCTCTTTTCTACTAATGCAGGAACCACGTGGAAGCTCATTCCAGATTCACTCTAGTAGTGAAGTGCAAATGGAAGGTGAGGAGCAAATTTTAATCACAGCGGCTTCTTCCGCGCCGGTTGGTCGTTATCGCGAGCCCACGTGGAGAACCATGCTATTGCTCTTTCAGGCCATCTAATCGTCACGAAGGAATGAGGAAAAAAAAATCGATTTTACATGACAATTTAGAGTAAATAGCTGGAAAAACAAAACCTAAACCCCGCACAAAAAAAGACTACTAGGTTACACCAACACTAACACAAGCTGGGAAGTTGGGGTAGCAAGTTCTTAGAGATCTTCCTATTTAAAATACACGCCTTCCAAACTCTAGTGCCCGTTTGGCTTTGTGGAAGCTCCTGCGGCCAATTTGTCATGGGCGTCAATGTCACTGTTAGATGTTAGTCTGCATACGAATCAAAACAGAAAACGAGTAATGGAAACGTACGTAGCCTCCCACGGGTAGCAACACCAAACATTCCCGACTGTCTCAGCAGCAAGGTAGCGGCCCTCATCCATCATGTCTTTGGGAAGAGCTCCTCTCTTGGGCTTATCCTTGTTCTATGTAGTTCCTCATATTAGCCAAATATCACCCTCGTTTGGTTTTTTCTCTTAGAAACGCACATGAAGGACAAAGATGTAGAAGTTTGTCTTTTCGGTGGAGCCCAGTTTCTTGGCCTGAGCCTCAACATCCTTGCTCAGCTCTTGGACGGCGTATTGCAATGTAGTCCTGGTATCGTCGACCTCATCTACAATGAGAATATTCTTTCCGATCAAGTCCGTGTTCTTCAGCGAAGAGAAGTCGAGCCACTGAGTCCTGGTGACCTTGGTGCCGGGCTCCTCCTCGGGACCATCCTCTGAAACGAGCTTCTCATACAACGAAAGCCCGATAGCTTGAATCGGGATGTTGGGAGATCCAGGGGTCTTCAAAAATGATCTTAATGAGTGAGTCAGTATAAATAGTATGTAGCAACTTGGTAGGTATTTGAAGAAACTAACCGAAGAATTCGGGCAGGTACATATCCTCCGCCGCCAATACTGGGGAGAGTCAGCAAATAAACGACCTTGACATCCAGTCTTGAAAGGAGAAGCATACGCAATCATGAGATTTGGCTTGAACTCCTCGAGTATCCTTACAGCAGAAGCCTGGCAGAGCTTGTGGACCTGGTTATAGGTGATGTACTTCCTTTCAACGGCCATTTTTGATGTTTGTGGAGATGAGGAGTGATGAGAAATTAGCTGTAGATGAAAGGGTAAGAAGAAATGTTGGTTTGAATGCAAGACAAGGCGAGAGATGTGGGGATGTAGAGATCTATTATCAGAAGGCTGCAGGAGTACCTGGTTTTACACAGAGCCATCTCCTGCACTCTTCAAAGGGGGAAAGAAGAAAAAAAAATGACAGACACGAAAAATTGCCCCGCGATCATGATTCCAAACTAAGCCAGATTAGCTCATCAGCTTGGCTCTTAACCCCGCCAGGGCAAGGGTACATGGTGAACGGCAGGAAGATGAGAGGCTGTCGGCGAGATCCGCCCGCTGGGCTCCCCCGTGTCCGAATCCTTGGGTAGAGTTTCGGAGTTCTCCTCATCTGCACTACCGCCAGCCTCGGTTGCCGATTGTGGGGCTGGGCTAGGGCTTCTGTTGAAGACGGCGATGAGTCATGTGACGTTATGATCATAGCCCGTCACTCGTTGGTTCAATGACATGAACTTTGTCTTCGATATTATTGACCGTATACACCAGTTTGATGCGGCGTTTTGGAATCTATTTGAGTTTGGGTTTTACTGCAGAGTTATGCCCAGTCGTGCAGATCTGTATGCTGATTTACGATGACCAATACCAATACCAATGCTTGCAAGCCTCTTACGTATACGATTTCGATCTCATCGGAGAAAGAATACCTTGAGACAGGATATGATAGCACTTACAATTATAACTATGCTCTGCGCCTGTCCATATATACTGCGCACGTGTAGCCATACCAAAGCCTTGATCCGAGCACCCCGCGCGGGAAGTGATACATTATCACCGTCACCGCTGCCGCCATAGTGACGGTCTAACGTGTCCTACAAGTTGAGGATGGAATATGCCGACCGCTCTGTCTCTGCCCCGTCAAGAAATACAAGATAGGGGTAACCTTTACTCCTATTGATACATACTAAACACATTTCAAGGCCTTGAGGCGCCGGGGCTGTTAAGTACCTCAAAGATAATTTACCACCTATCCTACTGGCACAACCCACACCACCTTACTCCCGCTCTTCAAAATACCAGGCCCAAAGTGCAATACAGACCGAAGGAGGAAATGATAGTCTATGGAAATACATTCAATCCAGTGCGCTTTCGTTGATTGATAAATTACTCACGGTGCTCTTTGTAGGGACGGATGGTATTGGCGATGTCATCTAGGTATGTTATTGGGGGTGGTTCTATACCCCAAGAGCGCAGAGACAAATGAGGTGGCTTAGCCTAGTGATAAATCTTAGTTAGTGAGCTTCCGGCTCTTCCTTCTATTTACTTTCGCTAGCACGGGAAAAAAACTGGGGGGGGGGGGGGCTGTAGGTGAATATGAATTGAGAGGTAGAGATGGATGGAGCATTTTTACAATCATACAATATCACTCGCGCCAAGAAACACATATCTCGCTCTGCATTCGTTTTTTTTTTGTTTAATTCATTAATTGCTCGCTCTGCATTCCTTGGCTAGTAGCCCATGACCAATATCACTAACATGGACCATGGTCTTCAAGTGGAAGGTCAGCTGTGAGTCATGATGTACGTCGTGGTAGATTCATGTCATTACTGGGTTAGGTTTCCTAGCTCCCTTACCATCATACCCTTAAGTACTACTTCCAGGCCACTGACAACTGTGTGGGCGAGCGTGGTCTAGCGGTAGACACCTCTATTATATGTAACTGTTCCCCCCCCTCTTTCCGTATAATGTGGCTCGTCGTTAGACTCCATTCAATTAATGGACAGGGCCGGATGTAGGGGTTAGGTTAGCGAAACCTTTCCGATCTATATTATTTTATAGAATAACAGATAGATACTCGCCCAAATATCTGCATTTTGGGGTTGGTCTTACCGAATAAACACTTAGAACACGAGGATCTTTAACTGGATCGAGTTTTCGGGATTAGGTGCAAGACGTAGGGTCAATAACAATCAACTCCTAGTACTAGGGTCCTTCTGGTAACAAAACTACATATGAAGTATATATGCGCCTCTGTAATATCTCCTTAGGGTGTAGTAGACTCCTAGCTAAGGAAGAATTATAGTTATGACCGGTCAGTACGGCTGATACAACTCTAGTGGTATAGTTGGCTAGGACTCACGGGGAGGTCGTTTTTCGTTTTCGTTTTTGCTAACTATTATTATGACTGGCGTAAGGTTATCTGGCTTGCAGCACCTATGCCAAGTTCTGATCAATCCCATCCACCCGTATACCCATGAAGACATTGTTCATTAAACATGATATCTAGTGGGACTGGCACTTTTTTAAGAATATTGTCTAGCTGGTAGTTTATTTCATGATATGAGATGGTATCCCTTTCTTATCCTCCGTCAATATTAAGATTCCACCCATAAATCCGCATGATATAATCGCAGAATCTAGCACAAGCTTTGTGGCAGTTATAAAAGTACATATTATCCACTCTTTAACCATAGAAATATGTGGACAGGGCCGCACATGGCTGAATAAAGGACGCCAGCGCCTTCAGGCAAGCCCAGGCACTCATTTTCAACCACACGCGTTCTATGAGTCATCCACCCTTCTCTTCTTGTGACTCCTACCTTCCTTCGTTTCCGTTGTTTTGGTCTCGCTGCCGCTTACAGCCTCCCCTGCCATTTTCTTGGCGCACCACGCAGTCCCATACTCCAAGTATTCCGCCCTTGTGACCTGTCTCCTCTTCATCTCTGCCTTATCCAGTGCCAGTGCTACACCACCTTGCCAGGTGTATGTGATTGGATCCTCTGGCTTCGCAATCCTTACAATCGCATCGGAGGGTGCAAGAGGCTGTAGCTCGCTCTGCAGCCGGTCCAAAAAGCCGGGGATATTGGCATTGCCACCTACAACCACCACATTTGCCAGCAATAGGTTCCGGTAACGTTCCGGCACACTTTCGAGCGACTGAATGACAGTTTCTGGGATGCCGGATTGTTTGAGTCCTACATCAGTCGGTGAGAAGAGTAATTCTGGCACAGTAAATCGTTCGTTCCCCAATACCATAACCTGCTCGTCATCCCTGGCAGACCCAAGCTTCTTTGGAATATGGGCCCGCTGATGGCCGAGTTTGCCAGAGTTGTAGTCAGGAAGAACATAATCCACTACAATGGGATTGGCTGAGTTTTTAAGTGCCTTGCATTTCTCAAGATCGCCCGAGAAGTCTGTGGATATATAACAGACGGACTCCTTGACCTGATTTACCAAATAGGGCTCTTCCATCATGTTATAAGTCCGCAAGGAGACCATTTCTTTAAGGTAGTTGGTTAGGAACTTCCCGCCGACGTCAATACGGCGTACACCCGAGTTCCAGAGCTGGCCGTTGATTATCGGGGTTATGTGGGTGTGGGAGAAACCGGAGTCGATGACGAGGCATGCTTCGGCGGGGGGGTTAGTGGAGGGGTTATAGTCAGGTGTATACAGAGCACCGATGTTGTTCCAGGGTATCAAGGTTGGACCTGGATGGGGGAGGGTTAGCGGGTCAAAGTGGCGAGGGAATGGCTGGCGGGAGATAGACCTACGCAACGATAGTAGGCGCTGAACTCGTATTCTTCAAAGACCATCTGGTCGCAATTTGATTGTAGAGCTGACGGTGCATTGGGGGCCTCAGTGAGTAGGAGAACTGTTTGCCTGGGATCGCACTGTTTGGAAGTTAGATTTAGATGGTTTAGACGAAAGTCTTGGGGACTTCCATACTTGTAACTTTGAATCTGAATCTAGAAAGGTCCTGTCCCATATTTCCTTCTCTGCCTCCCAGTTGACCAGATAGCCCTTTGGTAAAGATAGTTAGCTGGAAACGAACCATGGATCATCGCAGAGGGTAAACATACCTTCTCGACAGGTCTTCGGAATGACATAGATCCAAAGTCTCGACAACTATCCAGCTGCTGACCAACCAGCACGCGTTTGTCTCTTGCGCGGGCAAGACAGTTTGGGACCTGTAAGCAATCCTCTGGAACGGCATTTTCAGCGGCGAATCCAGCTTTGATTGTGTATGAACCGTTGTCCACTACAAGCGTTCTTGTGGGCTTTGGAGGCATATTGTATTGCTTGCTATGCTGTGCTGCGCCGTTGTGGGCCTCGTCGTCGTTCAATGTCGATGTTTTCACTTGCTTACCTCGCTGCTTGGATAACAGGCCCTGACACCGCAGCAGAGGCTCAAGTGCGCAACCCCGACGGCACCCGCCAAACCCCTTCCGTCACCCCTACATAGAAATTGGCTAGGATCTTTTTCTTTGCTGATTCAAGAATGACCAGAGAAGTTTAAAAAGACCGCGAACGTCCCTTTTTTATAAAAATACCACCCCGCGTCTTCCCCCCCTCTCCACACACTCCAATATAAAAAGTCTACATAAAACAGTTCTCGAGGATACCTTAAAACACCAACGCGTTCTCTCCTACCGCTGCTTCACTAGGTTTTAATACTACTTCAAATATGTCAGATCGTGAATTCGGAGGAGGTATATTACTGCATCCCATCCCCATCTATCTCTTTGCTTTTGTTTGACCTGCCGCTTTTCTTATCCCCCTTCCTATTTTCCCCCACAGCTACATAGCTACCTCCCCCCCCCCCCCCATAGCTTCAGTACTATGAACTAATAGCTACCTCTCTCACACCTATTAGCAGATGACCTATCCCTCCCTAAAGCCACTGTCCAGAAAATCATTTCCGAGATCCTCCCTTACGACCTCGCCTTCGCCAAGGATGCGCGCGACCTCCTAATCGACTGCTGCGTCGAATTCATCACTCTTATTTCCTCGGAGGCCAACGAGATTGCCGAGCGCGAAGCGAAAAAGACCATCGCGGCTGAACATGTCATCCGAGCCCTTAGGGACCTCGGCTTCGAGGAGTACATCGACCAGATCCAGAATGTGGCGCAGGAGCATAAGGAACATCAGAAAGTATTACCCCGGCGGCTGGCGTGCATATGGATGATATAAGATCGCACTCAGATGATGCTGACAGTTACGAGCAACAGTCCCGCGAAAAGAAACAAACGAAGCTCGAGCAGTCCGGGCTGTCGCAGGAGGAGCTCCTGAGGCAACAAGAGGAGCTGTTCGGGTCGGCTAGGGCCAAATTCAACCAGCAAGGCCCTGGCCAGGAGTAGACGCCAACACCCACCCGACATTGATATGAACGTAATAACGGGTGTATTGAAGGATTGATAGACTAGGATGGGTAGTATGGTGCGGAAGGAATCTTTTCATAGAGATCTACCGGTGGATCGATCTTACCGCTCTCTTTACTCTCCCTTCTATTGCTTACCAAGGAAGCAGGAAGGCTGATATCCATGTTAATAACGGGGGTTTTTGTTTTTTGTTGTGCGTTTTATTTTCGGAATTAATGGCGCAGTAGTGTTATGCAGTCTTTGTTGACTTGGTTCTTTCTGGGTTGCCGGTTACTCTTTTTATTATTACTATTATTTCTTTTAAACCGGGGAGATGGACGGAGTATAGGGTACTAGGATGTTTCTTATACTTTCTTCTGGGGAAGGGCCTTGGTGTCCCTAATTCCTTGTACAAAGAACGATGGAGGTTCATCATAATATCACTCTCTGGTAGGGAAAGAATATAATTTCTCAATTTATTTGTGTTAAACAGCAATCGGATGTCTCGGTTTTTCTGATTAGTCTACAATAGATTTTAGATGTGCGCGAGTGATATACTATGATGAACTGTGTCTCACATCACATGGATTAATTGCCACCAAACTGCAAGAGTATCTTCATCAATATCGAGCAAAATATACACTCCTTGGCTAGCCCCTTAGACGAAACTACCTAATCTACGCGCCAGCGCCGGATAAATTATGCCTAACTTCATCGAAACCCATTCGCTGCCAAACACCACCGATCATCTCAAGAAGCCTCAAAAACTCGTCATCGTGGATGGCGTTTATGATGAAATCTTCAACTTGCCTGAACTCTTCTTCTTCTTGTGTACGGAGATGATCGCCCCTTTGTTTTTTCTGTTCTTGCTCGTCTTTATCGTCGTCATCGTCTTGTTTCCGCTTCCCTCCTCCCCCTCCCCCTCCCCCTCCTCCTGTATTGGGATTTCGAGTACCTGCAGTAGGGGTAACTGCAATATCACCGGCAGCTTTCTGCCTTTCCTGTGGAACGGCCGGCAAAAATGTTTCGGACCTAAGTTCCGGTTTTTTATAGCCACGTGGAAACACTGGAAATCCTCCGCGATCCTTTGTGTCGTTCGACCTAGCACGTTCTTCAACAATCTCGGGCAACCCGGACCTATAACCTCCCACTCTAGTCTTTGTGGATAAGCCTTGATTGTCACTCTGCTGTTGGAAGGCGCTAACCCCAGACTTTGGTCTAGAAGAATGTTTGAAGTCAGATCCATATGCAGGTGTATTATCACTAGTAAAGACTAATGAGGGCGCTTTTTTCACTGGCGTTGGTTTTGGGAGTGGCGGGAGACTGCCAATCGAATCCATCGGAGCTCTATTGTTTATGGAATTTGTCGGATTCTGCACGATGGGTTTTCTGGATAGAAAGCTGGATGGTGGGCGTGGTGGTGGAATATCATCTTCCAGAAACATATCAGAAGGTTTTACTGTGCTAGGAGGCAGATTCTGGGGAGCAAGATATGAAGGTGCTGAGTGAAGATCGGTTGTTTGTTGAAAGTTACTGTGTGTACTGTTAGTTGTAATTACACCAGCTTATAATCAACACAGATCGATGGGAAAACATCTTTCTAGGCGAATCGATCCCTCAAGCAATATAACTCTTGGGCTTTTAGAGAGAAAACAAACCTCGGTGTGTAGCCCGAAGAAGATCTAGGTGGAGTACGTAGCACTTGGATAGTATTATTACGGAGAGGGACTGGTGGGCCTGCCTGTGCAAACTGAAACTGAGAAGATGGCTCGTGTTTATCTGCTGGAGGTTTGCCAATTGGGCAGTTTTCTTGCTCGAGAAGTGCTGTGGCCGATTGGTAGGCGGTATCCGACTGAAATTTGATTTGAAATCGGCGAATCTAAAGTTCGACATAAACTCGGTATATTAGTAGAACCTTCTAGAAATTAATTTTTTTTTTTGCTAAATTATATATTACTAACGGTTTGGTCTTCTGCTTTATAATATTTGATGGCTAGAGATGGCGAGCGCCCAAGTGCTATGAAAACTGGTTTATGGAATTGTGATGAATCATGAGACGGGATAGTCTGTTTAACTAGGCTTGTCAAGTCTAAACTCTCCTATTTTAAAGTATCAGAGCCCATTTTCTCTAGCTATGCCCCAAACTTCGACTAAAGATGAATCTCACCATTGTCTCAAGACACCATACGACTTTCAGCCTTGTATGCTTATCAACAAACTTTCCATCGTTCTGAATGTATCCGGGGACACGATGAGTATCGATCACCAGAAATACATTGTCCCTGTGTGGGAAATGTGACCATGGAGGGTGGGCCGAGTCTGATACTGAGGAAACAGAAGAGGAATACTTTAAGAGCGGCCAACTAGACAATGAAAGAGGGGAGTTGACTGTCGACAGAGGGAGCTTCCGAGAATCCATGTTAACATGTATATATGGCTATGGGAAGAGAGTAATAAAAATTTGCTTGTCCTGGCCTTAGTAATGAAGTTGAGTTGCAAAATATATATTTAAGGTTTTCCTATCTCTACGTGCAGAATAAGGTTTGTAAGTACGATAAATGGCGTGAATGCAATTCGGACGTAGAACATATTTTACTTTGCAGGTAGGTACATGTGTAACTTGGACCTCGAGAATCATAATAGATCACTCGGCACAAGAATGAGAGAATGCAGATTTCTTGACAAGAGCATTTAGGGCAAAACGCATTTGTATCGGTAAGGGTGAGCTCTAGAATTTGATCACTCTTGAATCGTGTGGATGAGTACATGCCCATGTATTAACACCCCCTTCAACTCCTGCGTATATCACGTGGTGTGAACGCCCACAGAACGACCTCCTCTTTAGACTCTGAATGTGTGTAAGGCACGCAGCTCTTTTCTTAGAAAGTTGCAACCCCCCAGTTTCTTGGCAAAATCCCCGGACCTGATAAGGCTGGATGCATGTATTTACTTGTTCATGTCTATTTTGTGGTATGCAGCTGGCATGCAATGTGAAAGGGCTCGGCGTTAAAGCAACCTCAATTCAACTCAACTCGGAAAAGGAGCCTCAATCAGGACGCGTTTTCTCGTCGCTTTCAGAGTCGTCGCGGTCCTGCTCGTGTTTTCCTTGTCCAGTGAACTCTTTAAAACCCACTGCTGTTCCATAGGGTCGCGTTTCCCCTGCCATTCTTACCCAGCCTAAGCGTGTCGATCGATATAAAGCGCAAGTTCGGAAAAGCGAAGAAAGGGAAAAAGAAAAGAAAAAGGGAAAAAAAGAAAGAAAGAAAACATTAAGTAGAAGAAAGAAAGAGAAGGAGAGAGAGAAGGAGAGGAAAGGGGATAATCTAAATGTCAGAAAGCTCAATGGCAGCGCCAACACCCGAGCGCGAGCGCAAAGGGCCATGGGCAAACAGAGTTCTCAGTACCGACATCGAAAAGACACCTGAATACGACGAGTTCATCAAAAAGCTATCAGAATACCACGAGAAGCGAGGGTTGGTTGCTCCCTAGGGTCTACTTTGGCGTAGAAAACGTTTTGGTTTGGTTTGGTGCTCTTACTAACTCTTTCGCGACTGAACCTCCTAGGACCACACTCACCATCGAGCCTGAACTCGGACGGAAGCTCCTTGACTTGCGAAAACTTTATGAGAAGGTGACCGCTCTAGGAGGTTACGACAAAGTAACGGAAGAGAAGGGTAAGATATTGGATGTTAAATACCCTAGGGCGATGGAAACAGAGGAGCGGGGAGCGGACAATTGAGGTTGACATTTTTTTCGCGAAATCACAGGTGCCTGGAGAGATCTTGCGCTACAGTACAAGCTTGCTGCGAACAACACCAACGCAGGTTACCTTTTAAAGACGATCTACTACAAGAATCTCGCGTGCGTTCCCCCCCATCTAATCCCTTTGTTGCCCCAACTCTGTGATAGCTAAAATACAGAGCCCCCACAGCGCCTACGAAATTTCAAATTTCTTCGGGAAAGAGCCCCCCCCAAAAGAGTGGCTAGAGGAGCGATCCGCTGCCGGAGGGTCAATCATGACGAGAACCGCAGAAGATTTTCAGGCGCCTTCGCCAAAGTCCGAATCAAAAGTAGAGAGGTCTCCAACCCCACCACCCACGGAGAAGCGAAGTATGTTATTGTGGTTATTGCCCTATTTCCTGTCATCTGTACTAATCTTTAATGTCGGGATTATCCCACAGGTCTACGTCAAGCACCGACACCAAGAACTTTCTATAATCCGGATACGACTTCTCAGCGCCATAACCCACCCAGAGCCACAAGCTTACAGCACCAACAGCAGAACTCCCAGCAGTCGCAGCAGCAACAGCAAAACCATCAAGTGTCACCTGGTAACCAGTGGAACGGAAGTGCTATGAATTTCCCCAATTTTTCATCGAACACGGTCAATGCGCCCATTGGAATGCCTGTACCAACACCCAGAAATGCTCCACATGAGTTTATCACCCAGAAAAGGAAGGCCGAGCAGTATGCCGCAACAACAAATATGGCTAGGTTTGGAGGTAACTATCCCTTTCTCTTCTTCTTCCTGGTGATGATAACGGCGCATATACTGATGGATAGAACATTTAGTCGGTCACACAGGTCCTAGCAACATGACACGCATTGCAATGGGATTGAAATCCGGCTTGCCAGAAGAGGTCGACTTTGCTTTGAGCCAGCTGGTTAAAACATCATACGAAGCCGGCGATGACCTCCGCGCTGAACAATTCCCTGGTTTAGCTGAGGCGCTGTATGATAAACTACAGTCAGTTACTCGTCTGATGAAACTACACTCTCTCAACGGTAGCGAGGAAGTCCTGGAGGATCCTGCATTCACAAAGCAGCTCGAGAAGGTCAATGAAGCGGCTTTGATATTACGCAACATGTCCTTCCAGGTAGACAACGCTAGATACTTTTCGCGCCTCAAGAATGCTAGGTCTATCATAGTTGCGGGCCTGAACCTCCCCAACCAAACCTGTTTCATGGAGTTAAAGCATTATATTCTCGATATGGTCGAGTCAATGGCTACCCACCTCGTGCTTTCAACGCATGATAACATGTTTGAGGCGCTGCATGTCAATTTATTATCAGATGACCGTGGTCTACTTTTGGGGTCACTCAAGTCAATCTGTAGATTCGTCATGGGACGTGACGAAAGTAACCGCTTGGGAGAAATTGGCATGGATGCCATCAACCGAATACGCAATCTTCTGATGCTTGAAGATGAAGACTTGGTTTCTGCTTGTTTGGACTTTTTGTACCAATACACTACTAACGAGGAAAACGTCGAGAAGCTTATGCAACCTCCTGATGGTATTGAATTGATAAAGCAGTTGATGAGATTGTTACTCTACCAAGCCATTCCCGGGGAACAGACTGTGTGGTTGAAGACTAGAATACCTCGTCCAAGTCCGCCGAGAGAGATCCCGAATCTTCCACAGGAAATCGTCAATGACCTCCTGACTTATATGGAGCCAGAAAGAGCAACTAAGTGGTGAGTTACATTATTATTTAACCCAAACCAGGCATTTCTAATCCCCATACCAGGATGAGATGCTGTTTTGAAGAAGACCCAAACTCGGATATCACCCAAATCGCGCTTTGGCAGGCCTACCAAGCCCGCTTCAACGATTACGTCCCGGCTGGCCGCAACCTTCTCCCCGCCGCTGAGTTTATTAAGAATGTCAGCATCGCGTTCTCTGTTGCTTCCGCAATGGTCTTGACTCTCCCCACAGGCGGTCAGAAGTTTATCATCAAAGGTATCAGGGCTAGAGAGACTCCAATGTCACTCAAAGGCCAGATTTACGTTGCTTGCAAATGGATCGACACCACAGGCAACGGCGCTAGATGCCATGCACAGCTTCCGACGCCTCAGGACCTATGGGTTCATGTACTGAACGATCATATCGGGGCTCCAACGGATCCTGGGAGAAAACTGCACTGCAACTGGGGCGGATGCGGAAAGTATAATCATCAAGCTGGAGAAGAGGACCGCAGGAAAGTTATTGGACATGTCCGGACTCATATTCCTGACTTGAACGATCTCCGCGCTGCCCGGATCGCTGGAATGGAGGATGTTGACGGCGGCATCGGGGGTGATGAAGAGCCGAATTCGAAGGTCATCATCAGGAGAAACCAAACTGGCATTGATGACCGCGGGGAGGCGGCAGGAATCCCATTAACTGCCGCCTTAGTATTAAGGAACATGGCCAGGAGGGGTATGAACGATGTTAGGGAGATTTTGGGGGCGGAGAGGGGAGCGTTATTTGAAGTTATGGCAGTTAACAAGCCCCTTGCGGCTTATGTTGCCGATCTATTAGTAGAGGATGGTATGGTTATTGATGATTAGGTTACACACTGTAGAAAAGTATTTATGCGGAATAAGGGCCACGGTTTAGAATGGATTGGTTTTGAAATGTTGGCCGTGAAGGTATCTATCACTGTCTACTATACCATCAATCGACTGTGTATAATGCATTTTTCTTCCTTTAATTTTTTTATTTCTTTTTTATTTCTATTCAAAAAGTAACAGTTTGTTTCGACATTGGTTTACCATGTTTGTTTCGTTTCAAATACGGCTTCCAAGCCGAGGATCAAACATGTGATTGTCACTATTCAGAATCACTATACATTACGTATAGCCAGTATAGTGTCAATGGTAGACGGTGGAAGCAACTGGGTAGTCTGGTCTATCATGAGCTATTGGGTATATAATGACACATCTGTACTGTAGTCAAGTATACCAGCATTCTATGTCTATCTATATCTCTGAAGTCAAGAAAGCAGCCCATATTTCCAGCATTCAATGATAACAATTTGTCGAGTGATAATCCATGATGATAACCACAGGCTTGGAACTGCTACCTGTGTGTGTGTGTACTCGAATATTATTTCAATACCCTGTCTCGGGATTCGGGAGGGATGGCTGAAAGCAGAAGCTTAAACAGTCTCGACAACGTTTACCCGGATACAAGTAAGCCTGGGGGAATTGTGGGGTACAACGACAGTTCCCTGGGAATCACATGCACAATGATTATGGGGTAAAGCGATGCTGGATCGCGAGTCAACTGGACGACGACCTCTGTAAGATGTACTCCAAGCTACATATATGTATGTACCTACCTGGTACATACATGGGAAAGCTTTGTTTGCGGATACTCATGCAGCCCTCACTCGTAATCATTCCCACTGGGTAAATGGTCTGGTTATTATTAGTGAGAGGTAAAGGTAAACTGAAAGTGTATTCTAAATCAAACGTTGGGGTGGCCTTGTATTCACTGGTTAATCTTTGTTGTTGCAAACGTACCTGGGTTAGGTTGCCATGTGCGGTGTGGGTGAGCTAGAAGCACGAGGGCTTGTGTGGCACAGTCACTTTGCCACGGTCTTTTCGGTGTTGCAGGGGGTGTTTGTTTTTTCCGTTGCAAGACGGAAGATATGTTGCACTGTTGCACATGGTTTTCTAGAAAGTCCGAGTGCCAGATCATCACCAACAAGGCAAGCAAGTGGTGTTGAATTCCGCAGGAGTAACTAAGGCAAGTATGGTTTTTTCTTTTCTTTTTCCTTGTGCGTAGTTAATTGAGCAATATTAATGGCAATTGTTTCACCGCCTGTAGTTTTTTTAATAACGGGTAAATAAAGGTTGTGTTTGGCCATGGGCATCGAGAAAAGCTCGATGGCCAGCGCAACATCAGGCAAGCAGGCCCTTTGGATCCTTAAATACCAAACCCAAGGCGGGAGAGGTGGGGATTTTATGTACTCCAGGGCGCCGTGCAGCTTTGGTCCTTTGCTGGTCTAAGCTTAGTGTAAAGGGGAGACGTTTTGTTTTGGTTAGCCTTAATCCACGGGTAACTGTTTTTTTTCTTCTTCTCTTGTGTGTCTTTCTCTTGCAAACGTGAGGGAGAACGAAGAAGATCGATGTGCAGCGTGCAGAGTGTATAAACACTGCCTAAGTGAGCGTGCATCGACAAGTCTAACGAACGAACGAGGAAACGAATCTTATTTCTCTGACATTCTCTACTGTACTGTCATCTAAGGACGCCGAGTCCCGTTCGTTCACTCCCATTCTTACCTCCATCCAATCCCATTCTTGTTCAACCTCTTCCTCCTACGAAGTCCATCTTTCGTGTCTATCTCATCATCATCAACGTCCCTCCCCACTACTCCCACCATTATTCTCCCCCCTCTCCCCAATCTAGGATAGAGACTTTGCTGCTGCTGCTGTCTATCGGTCATCTAGTCATTTGCCATCTCCTACTCGTCAGTCTCTACTACCCTCACCCACCTTTCCCCCCCACAATACTTATCCCGCTGTTGCATCTGCTGCTGCTGCCGCCGCCAGATACTACTTCAGACTAGGCCGGTGTAGTTACTTTATACTTACAGCCTGTCTCATCACCAGCTCACATTTACCTACCAAACTTGCCCATCCCCCACCACCCCCGGTCCCCCCCCCTAGTCCGCTATTAAACAACAAATACACATCACATATCTCTCCCCACTAAAAGGGGAACAATGACGGAGCAACAGCGGCCGCTATTCGACAAGAGGAACTCTTCGACCTCGTCCGTTCTCAGCGGGGGTAATGGAAATGACAATTCCAATACCACCACCGACCGAGACACGTCCTCAAACGACGAACAGGCCCAGGCCACCCACCAGCCCTCTCGGCAGCATCACCCCAAGAAGCACCAATTCGTCGTCGGCGGCGCGCACTCTCGCCATCACACCCGCGTCCCATCCTACGGGCGCAATTTAAACAAGCTGGGGAAATTGGCCCCGATTGCGACATCTCCGGGCAGCGGTAAGGCACGTGGGGAGGAGAAGGGCAGGTCCTCGGCGAAGCGGGCGACGTTCGAGCTCGGCGGAGACAACCGCCAGAACAGCAACGGGAACAACAGCAGACCAAGCAGCTACAAGGAAGAAGGGTACACAAACGGAAACGCAACGAACACGAGCAACGGGACGACGCCGCCGCTCACTACTGTTGCTACCAACAAGGGTACAAACGGCTTGGTCAAGTCATCAAGCACAAAGTCTCTTGACCGTAAACCAAGAGACGGCGCACGAAGACTAAAACGAGAAGAGAAGCGCGAGAGATCACAGTCCAAATCCCGCGACACTGTACCCCCTCATCCTGCTCCTGCTCCTGCTCCTGCCCCTGCTGCAAGCCGTCACCACTCTGAAGAAGTGCTTGTCGAGATGAATAACAAACGCCAGACCGAAGCGCAGCCACAGACACAGACACAATTTCAGCTCCCTACCCCACCACAGGCAAAGATTCAACCACCACCGCCGCAACACCAGAATCAGCACTTTCAGTCTCAGCATCCATCTCATGCCCCGACGCATGCCCCGACGCATCTGCTCCAGCATACAAAGGCTGGTGGGGCCGCACCCCCCAAGGTCAGCGTTGAGTCCGTGCAGGGCACCCAGCCAACCGTGTTGACCAAGATCCGGCGCACAACCGCGCAGCAGAATGGGGCCTATGTGACCCCTGCGCATTCCCTTCCAGACTCGCATGAGCAACCCCTGACATCGCGATTCATCGATTCTTCGCTGGGAAACTCAAATTCGATATCGCCCTCATCTGCAGCAAAGGCATATGGGCTGTCGGCGTCGTATCGGGAAAGTCTGCCCACAATAGTGTCAACCCCGCCTGACAAGGCGCCGGTTACACCTGTGATCTCATCGCCCAACCCCACATTGGCAACCACAACTGTACCCTCGCGCACGCAGCAGAAGCTATGGCTTCAACGACAATCATCGCAGCACGAGGCCCCCCAACATGTTCAGAACCAAAACAGGATGGGGCCCGGGTCGGAGTGGTATGCGCTGCAGCCACGGGCCCAGAAGGAGTTTGAGCGCGTAAACAGAGAGTACCTGAACACGCGGCGTTTCAAGAATCCCGCCGCACAGAGCATTGAAAGGATCCGGGATAAGCATGCCGAGCGGCGGATCCCGAAGCGCAAGGAGGGGCAGAGCGCGGACGGGGCGGGGGCAATGGGATTGAGCCAGTCGCTGAAGGAGACGGGGGCAACCAAGTCGGCACGGAAGGAGCTGAAGATCGGGTCAAAGGACGACTCGGGCGTGAAGCAGACGGCGACAACGAATGTGAAGGAACGGGATAGGGCAGAGGGGCTGCACGCAATATTGGTGAAGCTGTGGAACACAAAAGAGATGATTCCATCCAATGAATAGTTTCTCCCCCCTCCTTCCTTCCTTCCTTCCTTCCATCCACCATATTCTTACTCTTCTGTATTCTCTCTCGACTTTTTTGATGATTATTA
The DNA here is from genome assembly GCF_003444635.1 of Morchella importuna. Classification (NCBI taxonomy): domain Eukaryota; kingdom Fungi; phylum Ascomycota; class Pezizomycetes; order Pezizales; family Morchellaceae; genus Morchella; species Morchella importuna. The sequence goes on along the minus strand of NW_025763400.1, from coordinate 1,568,069 downwards.
CTTAGTGAAGAAGAAGCTTACTTGTTTATTTTGCGCACGGGGTTTCTCTTTTTATTGGTTCTTTTTCCTATTCTTTCTCTTTCAATGCATTTATTTGCTTTGTAATTTAACGTCCCTTTTTTCTCTTTCTCTTTCTGTGTCTGCTGCTCCTGTTTTTTTTTGGCGGCATTGCACACGCATCACGAGCTCTATGCGGTGGGTTGAGGTAGCATTGGGGGGTGTTGGGGGTTTGCGGGGTTGATTGGGGGAAGGGAGGGGAGGGGGGGGGGAGACTACCGTTTTGCCCGAGGGAGTCTGTTTATTTTTTTGTTTTATTATATCATTCATTTTGAGAGATTACGGCGTGTAAGATTAACATTTTTCAAGAGTCCTCCTGATTCCTGCGGGGAAAAAAGGGTGGATTCTGGGACGATTACGAGGTGCCCATGATATTCTATATTTATACCATCATCTTTTGCATCGTTCTACATTTATGTGAGGGGAGGTGAGGGAGGGAGGGGGAGTGATGGGGAGAGAAGGCAAGGTAAGAGAGAAAAAAAACTAGTATAAAAAGGTATCATGGGATTAAATAACTTGTACCTACGCACCCCACAGCCTCCCTCCTCTCCTCCATCTATCCAACCTCCATATAAAACCACTCTACGCCCTCTAGAAGCATACCCCACAACTCTACAATTCTACAACCCACAACTCCACAACTTCCCAACCTCACAACTCCCTAACCCCACAATCCCACAACCCCACAGCCCACCACAGCTCACAACAACGCAGTAATATACTCATCCAGCTCCTTATACGCCGCCTCCAGATCGTCATTAACAATGATCTTGTCGTGGGCCCCCGGCTCGGCCGCATACTCGAGCTCCTTCTGCGCCTGCGTGAGGCGCTTCTGCAGCGAGTCGGGCGTCTCGGTGCCGCGGCCCTCGAGGCGCGCTTTGAGCGCTTCCATGCTGGGAGGCTTGAGGAAGATGAACTTTGCGTTGAGGTCGGTCTTTTTGACTTGTTTTACGCCCTGTGTGTGGTGGTGGTGTGTGTGTTAGTGGCTTTGGTTGGTGGATATCTCAGTAACAGTAACTGCTAGTGGATAGCACCCTACTGCCAGTAGATAGCACCCCCACCCCCCACCCCCCAGTAGACAAACAACCAAACAAAAAACAGATTAGACAGAAAGAGAGAACCCTACCTCCATCTCAATGTCCAAAATACACACCAGCCCCTTGGCAGCCACGTCCTTGACGGCTTCAACACTCGTGCCATAGCAGTTGCCCGAGAACTGTGCGTGCTCGATGAAGGCGCCCTCGGCCACGAGGGCCTCGAAGGCCTCGCGCGTGGTGAAGTGGTACTCGACGCCGTCGGCCTCGCCGGCGCGGGGGAGGCGGGTCGTGTCTTTTGCATCCAGGTTAGTGTGTGTCTGTGTGAGGAGGGAAGGAGGGGGGTTACGAGAGACAGAGAATCCAAAAGTGCCTGGGTGTGCGGCAAAGAGGCGCTTGAGGAGGGTTGATTTCCCGGTGCCGGAGGGGCCGGAGATGACGATTGGGGGCTTTGGGGTTACTGTGCGGCAGGGGGAGCTGTGTATCAGTACTACTGTTCTCTGTGTTTTGTCTGTGTAGTTGTAGAGAGAGAGAGAGAGAGAGAGATTCTCACCAGGTGCCATTCTTGCTGCGGGGTGTTTTATCGTGGTTGTGGTTGTGGTTGTGGTTGTAGCGGTTGTGAGGGTGCGGAGGAGCAGCTTGGAGGAGAAGGATGAGGATGAGGATGAAGAGGAGAAGCGGGCGCGGTTCAGGAGGAAGTGCATGGCGACGACGACGGAGGTGTTGTTCTGCTGCGACTGGGGCCAATCAGCTACTCAATTGCAGACAAGGCAAAGGAGAAGGGCAGGGAAACTGTTGTCTGTCTGTCTGTCTCTCCCCACTTGCTGTATGCAAAAAAGAACACCCGCCCCCACCCAGAGACCCAAAACAGCGTCTGCTCGATTGGCGGGGTCCCTGCCAAGCTCTGACTGCCCCGCCATCACAAACGCAGAGAAAAACGTCACTTTGAGCCCCTCGCACGCCAAACCGCATCCTCTTTTTTGGGGGGGGGCAGAGAGAAAAAAAAACTATTCTTGCTCTAGATAAACACTTAAAAAGCCCCCCACTTACTGTACTCTATCTCTTATCTGCTGGGTACATAGGATCTAATTGATATACATCCCGGGCTAGAAACTAGTTTAGCTGCAAGTTTTCCACGGTGTCTGCCCTACGACTCTCCCGCCAGCTGCTGCCCCGACGCTCTCTCCTCCGCCGCCGCCGCTGCCCTTTCGATAACTACCTGCACCCGCACCCGCACCCGCACCCGCACATCCACATCCACATCCACACCCACACAAGCCCCCTCAGCACCGCCGCAATGGCCGCCTACGCAACCGAACGCCGCATCGCCGAGCTCGCCGTCCAGCGCGCCTGCCTGCTCACCGACAAAGTCTACCACTCGCGCGTCAAGGGCACCGTCACAAAGGGCGACAAGTCCCCCGTCACCAGTACTCTCCTCCCTCTCTCTCTGAGCCTTCCTTCCTCCCCCTCACCCACTATATATTCAACTAACACCCCGCCAGTCGCCGACTTTGGCGCCCAAGCCCTCGTCATCGGCGCCGTGCACACCGTCTTCCCCGCCGACTCCATCGTCGGCGAAGAAGACGCCGAGGTGCTCCGGTCCGAGGCCGACAAGCGCGAGTCCGTGTGGAGCCTTGTGCAGTCCGCCGTCGACGACAGCGCCGTGCTGACGGCCGATATTGGTGCCGTAACGGACGCGGAGGAGATGATGGCGCTGATTGATCTGGGGAACCATGCGGGGGGCTCTGTTGGGCGTGAGTAGCAGTCCACCACCACCACCACCGCATCTACCTGGCTATATAGATAGATAGATAGAAAGTGGTAATAGCGATCATTGGCTGATGAAAGTGGGGGGGGGGGGATAGGGATATGGGCGCTCGACCCAATCGACGGCACAAAGGGCTTCCTCCGCGGCGACCAGTATGCAGTCTGTCTCGCCCTCATCGTCGACGGGTCCGTCCAAGTCGGCGCCCTCGGCTGCCCCAACCTCCCCGTCGACCCCGCGCAGCCAGAAGGCGAGAAGGGTATCCTCCTCTCTGCCGTCCGCGGGCAGGGTGCCACCATCGTACGCCCCCCCTCCCCCTTCCTCACAACCCCTCACTCGCACCAACTAACCCCCCCCCCCCCCCACAGCGCCCGCTCTCGAACCCCTCCGCAACACCCACACCAATCCACATGCGCGCCATCAGCGCGCTCTCCGCCGCCTCCTTCTGCGAAGGCGTCGAGGCGGGCCACTCGTCGCATGGGCAGCAGGCAGCCATTGCAGAGGCGCTGGGAATCACGAATAAGTCCGTCCAGATGGACTCACAAGCGAAGTATGCAACGATTGCGCGCGGCGTGGCCGATATCTATTTGAGGCTGCCGACGAGCGCGACTTATCAGGAGAAGATCTGGGTATGTCTCTTCCTTCTTTTTGTTTCTGTGCCTTGGGTGCTGTGTTATGGAGGAGAGGGCTGGGCTGACTGGATGGATTTGGGGGGGGGGGGGACAAAACAGGACCACGCAGCCGGCTCCCTCATCGTCGAAGAGGCCGGCGGCACCGTGAGCGATGCGCACGGCAACGCGCTCAACTTCGGTGTGGGAAGGACGCTGAGGGAGAATAAGGGCGTGGTGGCCGCGACGAGGAACATCCACGCCGAGGTCATTGCCGCGGTCAAGGCCGAGCTGGCGAAGGCGCAGTTGTAGTGGGGGGGAACATGGAGTGTCACTTGGATGGACTAGAATATAGAGAAGAGAAATATAAACAAAGTGATATATTCTACCCTTTTCCACCCGGGCAGTGTTTTGAGCTGCTGGTGATGGTGGTGATAGAAATGATATCGAGAACCAGTCTGTCTTGGCGGACTCGCCGAGTGACACTCCATGATGCAGTCAGTCAGTAATCAACGCCTGGCATGAGTAATCACCCGGCCACAGCACCATGTTTATTATTTAGTAGCGCACATCTCTGCATATAACTCTAGATAGATGAAGCAGCCCTCTTCTCTTTTCTCTGCGAGCAAGCAGGGTAGAGAAAGAGCCGCAATATCCCTTAGTCTGGCAATGCTGACCCCCCTATAATAGAGGAATTAAATTTGTATGGGAGATCTATTATTTGATAAGAGAGACAACAGGATCTGTTAGTAAAGCCACACAAAAGTTTGCTTTTTTGGGGGGGGGTCAGCATTTTTTGCCAGACGAAGGGATAATTATTAACCTCACCAGCAATGATGTCATCGTGATGTCAAGCGGCCATGGCCGATATATATATATATCAACACTGCCTCTCAAGGCTCTAGAGTAGATACAAGCTCTAAAATACTCTCCACCTCCAGTCACAATTACAACTACTATCACCCACTCCACCAAACCCCCCACATACTCAATTCCCCAATTCCAACCCTCAATGTTCCCCCACCGCCCCCTCCACCGTCTCCTCCCCCGCCTCCCCACCCACACCCGCCTCCTCAGCACCCCCCACACCCAGCAAGGCCGCCCCGTCCCCTCAAAAGACGACATCAACACCTCCTCCAAAGAAAACACGCGCAGCGGCACCAACGACGAGGTCGCGCACGCGGGCGAGGCCGCATACGGGCGGGCCACGAACCCGTTTGAGGAGAAGCAGGTTACTGATAGTGAGGTAGGTCTTTCCTTTCTGCATGTGAATTGGGGGGGGCGACAAGGGCTGACAAGGGCATGGGGCAGGAGAAGACAACAACGCCGGGGTCCCCGCTGGAGGTTTCGCCCGCGAACCCGCAGGTGAGCCATCAGGGTGAGGAGGACAAGTCCCCGACGAGGGGCACGAAGGATGCGAAGAGGACGTCGGGGGGGAGTCGGAATGCTACGTAGAGGGGGGGGGGGAAGCTCTAATTGAGGTATAAAGGCCGGTTTTTATTTTATTTTGTTATTGTTGTATAAATGCATATGGGAGAAGGTTTGGGTTATAAGCTGTGATGATATATTATGCATGACTAGAGAGAGGGGGCCGGACGGGGGTATATATAATGAACAAGTTGATTTTATTAGAGGGGAGGCAGGTTTTTAAAGGGGGGATCTCTCGAAATAAAAATATACTGGATACCCATTATATTATCAATTGAGCTAGCTCTTTGTGATATTCACAATGCTTTGAAAGTGTTCTATTAAGTTACTAATGGAGTATTAATCGACCTTTAATTTTTTACATGTAATCGACTATTGTACTGTGATATCTATTAAATCAATCATTTATCATAGAAAACCCCCAGCCCTCCATATCTTTCACTCACTCTCTCTAAAACCACCCAAGATCTTCCTCTTCAGGGTCTTCATAGAGTTCCTCCTCTTCACTTCCCCCTTCCTCACGAACGGATCCGCCGCCGCCTTGATCCTCATCGTTATCTTCGACGATAAAACCACCACCATCCCCGTCGTTATCATCGACGACAAAACCACCACCTCCTTGGTCAGCGTTGCTATCATCAGCGATAAAACCACCACCTCCATGATCTTTGTCATCAACCATGAACCTCCCGCCGCCGCCATGATCGTTGTTGTCGACTATGAATCCCCCGCCGCTGTCCTCAGCACTAGCAATTGGCGCACCGCCAGGACCAGTAGGATGATCTTCAGCTTCAGTGAAAACCCCACCACCAGATGTCTGGACTTCAGGTTCTGCGAAAAATCCACCACCACCAGAGGCCTCCTGATCTCCAGTTTCAGCGAAAAACCCACCACCCGTATCCACGTTCCCAGCATCCTTGGCCCCATCCCCAGCTGCAGCACGATCATTGACCCCCATGTCCACCTTATTTACCTGCTTCACCTCCTGATAAATCCCCAATCTCTTCCTGATTCTCAGCCCCATCAAGTACCTCCTCCACCGCTTCAATGCCTCAATGCTCTTCTTGTGTTCCTCCGCCTCGTTCTTCTCGTCCAAAAGTGTTCCCATTACTGCCATGACCGCCTCGCGGTATTCCTGTGCGACGACAATGCCGTTCATGACTGGTGCGACTTGGCGGTTTTTGAAATCGAAACCAGTCTATGTTGGTATTACCATCAGTACAAGCCCTATATCGAGAATGGGGAAGAGAGGGTCCTTACCACTGCCTCAGCATAATCGATACCCAGTAATTGAGCAACCTTCACAAGACCCTTATCTACAAGACCCGTAAGCTTCCTATTCACAAGCACAGAGACATCAAAAAATGAAAACCCACAAGGCAAATGCACAGCTCCCTTCGGCACCATCGAAGGCACAAACACATCCAAATTACCAAAACTGTTCTTCGGCACCCTCCCGTAGACCACACTCGGCGGCACATAGAGCTCCGTCTGAAACTCGGCATACATTGCCGACTGTCTAGGCCCGTCATCCCCGCCCCCTTCTTCTTCTTCAGGATCACTGTCCAGGTAGTCATCACTTCTGCCTTTTACGCGCCGGTGGGCGGTGACGTATTTGAGTGGCTGCTCGCCTGCTTTGAGTTCACGTCCCACCCTGTACCATTGCTCGCTGGTCTTGACGACTTTTACGTCTTCTCTTCTATAGATTGTTTCAGTTACTTTGTTGCTCCCAGTGCCTGTTGTGATGGAGCCGACTTTTCGCTCGGGGTGTATTATTTCGCCGCGTTTTAGGTGTCTCTTGAGGGCGAATCTAGTTTCGAGATCAGCAAAGAACTTCAAATTAAGGTTCCCGCATCTTACAGAGGATGATCTTTTAGGTCCTGGATGTTATTAGGTACGGGCTCAACGACCTCCCTGTCCAGTAGTTCTGCAGATTCTAGTTGATCTCGGTCCTAGTACGACTTAGGTCTTGAATATTTTAAGAGGGTGATTGAAATGCGTACCATTTCCCATCCTCGTTGGAATACTCGAAGCACACGGTCCCACCATTCTAGTCCGCCTTTGGTGGACGAGACTCTCAGCTTTCTAGTCTTTCCATTGAAGCTCTTTACATATCGCCTTGTTACGTCCGTAGCCTGACCCTCTAATTGGAATTTCAAAGAGAGTTAGCTTGCCAGCCTGTGATCAATTTATTATACGAAAAGCTTATACGAACCCTCTTCAAAAGCAACTACATAACACATGGAATTTTCCCCGTCCGCAATCGGAGGCTCAAGTCTACTCGGCTTTCCAATAGTAGATGTTACCAGAGGGTCCACAGCAACCCACTTCTGTGTTGCCGTATTCCATGCCTCAACCCAGTAAACTGGGTACGGGTCTTCCCAGGCTCGGAGGCGGGCTGGAGGTTTTTCTGGTATGGGAGCTGTGACGAGTGGCTCTCGAAACCCGGGTCTTCTCAAACCCCCTCTCCTTCCTCCTAGTGACGGCCCTTCTGGCGCCGGTCCAGGGCCGCCAAATCTATTGTCGACTTGCATCTCTCTAGCATTATCCCTGGCAGCAGCTTCACTAACGCGGAAATCTGCAATTATTTGTGCTGCTTTGGGCAGAGCCTGCTTGTCCTGGAAAGTGAACGACAACGGCTGAAGGGAGCATACCAGCCTGCAGGTCACTCCAACAGAGCAAAGTAACGCACAGAAAATCTGGGCCCCTAGGTCTCTCGAGCCTGAAAGACCTATTGAAGCGGCCTGGAATTCAACTAGCCTCATGGGAGGATCTCCGCTCCTTGGAGGGCACGAGAGCATTTCAACTATCGCTTCATTATCACGCCAGCGCGGTTTCGACAGTCCCTTGTTTGTGATTCGGAATCTTCTTTTCCACATCTCTGATACTTTTCGTAATCCTTCATTAAAACTCCATGAGCGTCTAAACTGCTGGTCATTTGGGTTTGGGTTGAGCAATGATAGGATCTCTCTATTTACTAGAGGTCTCAGATTATCCTATAAGTTGATACTTAGCGTGTTAGTACTAATAAGGACCCATTGTTGTTTAAATTACCTTTACAGCTGAGTTGTTACACCATCGACTCCTCTGATATACATGTATGAGGAGGCACAGAATGTGCATTTTGTGAATCTCGAGTCGAATGCGACGGTCAACGGCTGTTATCACTCGTCTTACCGGGCCGGACTTTCGTTTTTCTTTTGGATCTAGAATGAGCTCTAGGGTCTTAGGTTCAGGGGGTTCCTCAAAGCGTTTTATTGCTGTACAAACTGTTAGCGAAGGCATATAACGAATGACTTGGTCGCAAGACAGACGTTTACTAATATCGACTTCTTCCCAATCTTCTTCTTCACTCTCATCTTCATCCGTGGTGGCAACTTCATCCTCCTCGTTATTTATATTGACCTCTTCTTCTTCTAAAAGTTGCCCCGGGTGCTCCTCTGAGTCTTCATGAAGAACACCTTTCCCTTTATCTTTACTGTTTGATGGACCCGATTCACTTTTAAAATTCTCTACCGCTTTCCGTCTCTTAGCAGGCCTTCCCTCAGAATCCGAGAGCTCTTGCTGCTGCTGCTGCCTGTTCCTTGTAGGGCCGACTACTTCGGCTACCATTTCTCGATAAATACCGACATCTTGCATTTCATCCTGTGCCCTAGCATTCCTGCCCGCTCCTCTAGCTCTTCGGATGGTGGTGGTACTCCCTCGAGCGGTTCTTTTGTTATTAGGTCTTGTGCGGTTAGCTGAGACATTTTCCCCTGTCGCAGCTGCACTGGCACCAGATCCAGAAGCTTGGGTTGTGGGTTGAGATCTTGTGCTACTTCTCGTTTCGCGAGTACTACCGCTGCCACCGCCGCGTCGTTTTGGCGGCATTATGAATTAATTGGGCTGTTGTGGTTTGGAGGTGAAATACATGTAAAGAAGTATTGACACGCTCAAAGGGAGGGAACGGTGGGAAGACGCGGCGGTTATGACTCTGCCGAATCCCTGCCCTGATGACGACATGCGTGCAACAGCACCTTATGTAAACATGGCGAGTGATAGTAGATGATTCGATGTTCCACAAAAGCTTAAATCTCACACTCCATGATCCTAATAATTCGGGGTCGAAGAAGGGACACATCTTTCTAATTAAACATCAGTGGTTCTTGAGATGAAGACATTTTCTAGCCCCAGCGGATTTCTATATCTCATTTTAATTACAATCACCTTATTATCCAAATCTCTTGCCTTCTCTCTCTCCTTCCCTCGCACCCAAGGAAAGAGTCCTTCTATCTTAGAGGCCCAGACTACAGATCATGAAAATGATGTTCTATCTGAAGCTCTCTCCCGAGCATTCCCCCCCTCGTATGGCCACAATCCAGCCTATGTAGCAGCTCTTGCAGTTTTCCGTGATCTCGAATCGAAAACATTCTGCCACAGGACTGCTGCAGCATCCCTAGTTTCCGACTGCAGCACCATTGAAGGTAAAAACGATATCCTCAAGATTACTTACGCAGCCCAGCTGGCCGTTTGTGAGTTTGAAGCTACCGGAATCAAGTATCCTCGGGAATGCCAGAGCTTGGATGGTAGCCCGTTGCGAGAGACAAGAGTTATGGAGTGCGTTAGGAGATTGGAGGAGCGTCCGCAATGGTGGACTACACTCAGTAATAATATACAAAGCGCTGTTGTTATGTGCTCAGCGGTCAGACACGAGATCGAGAAAGGTACGACCTTGATTCTTATCAGCAGCCGTCATCTTGCTAATCGGGGTCATACAGACGAGATTCTGATTCTCCATAAGAACATAACCAAGACTCAAAAGTCTCTATTCTCGGCATTGTCTACGTCTTTAGAGGATGTTTGGGAGTCGATAACAGCACAGAAAAGCTTCGGGGGTATCTGGAAAACCACATTAAATGACGTGTTAGATGATCTGGCTGAGACCAGGGGGAAGGTTATGGACGCGTTGAGGGATGCCGAAGCCAATGCTACCGGTATCATTAAAAGTTTAACCCAAGAACTAGAGATTAGAAAGAAAGAACAAATACAGACAGTTAGTGAGCTGGATCAGGTACAGACATCGATCCCGAGAACATTTGAAATAACCTGACTGATAGAACGGGTTAGCTTGTTCGTGGAGCGATAAATAAATTCCAGGAGTTAGGGGAACGTTCAGAAAGAATAACGGGAGTGGTTGAGACGGCAATGGTAGATCTATCTACTGATGTTAACGCAAAGAGAGGGGCCATCGAGCAGAGCTTACATTTAATTCATCGAGTATGCTTATTACACTCCCGACGAAAGTGGTGATATTGAATCTAACGGCTCTACAACAGATTAGTTCTCAATTTTATGTTGACTTCAACTCGTCAGTTGATAATATGCTGCGTACAGTTGACAATCTCTCAACTAGAATAGTACTTATACCTTCCAATTATTCATTGCAGCCAAACCTCCTGACATGGCTACATAAAAGATCGATTCATCTGTGAAACTTGAAACTCTTGCTAATACGTTTGACTCACATTTATCGGTGAGTTTGTGAGATCAGTAAGTGTAAATTGAGGTGTAACTAGCTAATCAAATTTACAACTTACAGCTTTTTGACTCAATCTCAAGCTCTTATACCAAACTCACAAAAAATCACGTAACTCTCACAAAATCTCTCGTTAAACAGGAGCAAACACAGCAACGATTATTCTCTTCATTGGAAAAGACTCATGACAGAGCAAATATTACGTTCGTAAATTTATTGAAAATGATGGATAATCTTAGCCAAAGTCTGGATCAAACAAGTACAACAATCCATTCCTGGAGGGCTAATGGACCCGACTGGGCTAGAATACCAATAAGCTCCATCATGTTTATATCAGGGATATTATTCGCAAAGGGATGGGAGAAAGTTATCTTGATTTCCCTCGGTGCTTTAGGTTTGTCAAATACTCGTTAATCTGTCCCCCTTACTAACTAGCTGAATATAGTTATCATAGTGATAATTATTTTTATTGGGTTCGTTCAATTCAATGGTGGAGGATTCCTCGGGGTGTTCGGCCATGGCGTTTTTAGGAAACTACCCTCTACGGTCGAACCCTTTATCGGCGAGAACCTCGATAACACTGGTCGTGTGGTAGTATCATCACATTGGCTTTGGCTCGGCTGTTTTATGATAATCATTATGGCGATATGTGGAATATTTTGCTTTTCATTATCTCGGTCCCGATCCATGACCTTGGTCAAAGGTTTTGATTAGATCGGTGCATTGGCTTTAAAATGTTGGATATTGGTTGCATGAAGTACTTATGTACACATTTTTAAGAAAATAAAGGGGATGGGTGTTGCTAGAGCTTATATAAATAACTTTAACTGCGGTCTGTGGACAGTCTAGAAAGTATCTCTTGTTCGCGGCCTATGACGTTTTTATGGACCAGGTAAACTTTTTTTAGCCCAACCCAGCGCTCGATTTACTCGGAGAGCTTTTTGAGTCAAATTTTGGCCCATTCAAGGAACCTCCACCCCACGATCAGGCCAATCTCGAGTCCATTCTGATATATGGTATATATAAAAAAAAAAAAAAGCTCTTGTATTTCATCAAATCTAGATCAGATTCCGATTGATTGATAGTCGTCTAAATTTGGTATAATAGAAGGTTAGTATGTATGTAGGGCAATGAGATATATTTGGGTACATGTATCTCTTGTACTCTTCGAAGCTTCCCAACGTCATTGACCTTCGTAATTAAAAGCTCACCTGACGGTGCCTACCCTTACAAGATACATGTATTTACACCCAAAGTTTGGCAACTGTTACTTACCCGTTTATAGGAGTAATACTCTATACTAAGTAGTCTTCTGGGACGAACTGGTCCATGATTCGCGGGTGGGCTGGCTCCCTGGGTGGACTAAAGGACAATATCGAGTGACAGTTCATGACTGCGTGCGGGTCTTGGCAGCACAGTATTAATATTGATCCCATGCAGCGGAGTTAGATTTCAATCAATCCAAATTTACCACTCACAAACCCTAGCTCGCCTAGACCACTGAACCTTCTCGAGTGCTTTTCAAAGCAAATACCCCTAGACCTCTTGACGCGGTAGAAGAATTCGTCGTGGCGTATCCATGCCAGGGCAATTGGAGCCACGTCCCCGAGGAGTATACCTTATATAACCTGGTTTGCTTAAACAGGGAGGGTGAATGCCTGGAGTATAAGATAAATACAGCCACTCTGCGAAGGTATGTGTGACTATATATCTTGAGCACAAGGCGTTTCAAAGAAGCGCTCTCCAGCGTAACTAAAGACATCAGTTGATTATTTCATATTCCAATCACAAATACCACTCAATAATCAACATCCAATATTTGCCGATAACACCAACAGTGCCTTTAAGGATAACAATCAGCAAATCTTCACTGACTAGCAGCTTTGGGTCTCGATACAATGTGATCTTTCTGGGCACGGACACAGGCCACATGTTTCTGCGAATAAGCTTAAGCGCTGCTTGCTTTGGTACCTTCTCAATGGACTTAGAAATATGGTATTATATAGCTCCAGATTATCTAGCAGATTATTTCAAAAGCTAATAAATTTAAAACTCCTCACATCCTGGAAGACCTTCTAATAATCTTTATAAACCGTTCTTCCCGCCTTCGTAGCTTTCTACGTCATACTCGTCGGGATACTCCTCAATGATCCTCTTAAGCTGCTGTAACTGTTCGTTCAAGTCCTCGCTCGGTTTCTCAAAGATATCAAGAAATAGATTCTTGATAGCTGGCTTCTTTTCTTTCTCGGCACGTGCAAAGGCTTGTAGCACTTCTTTGCGCAGATTTGTCCGAAGCTGTGTCTCTTCATCAGCTGACCACCAGGATCTAAGTTCAAGCCATTTTCGCATCCTCGTGATTGGATTATCTCGTCGTTTCCAGTCTGTACCGACAACCATTAAGTTAGCAATCATGACTTTTAGGCCATCTCCAGAAAGGGAAATATACCCTCGACTTCCACTTTCGCTCTATAAGCAAACGAATCATCACTTGTCGAGTGATGTGAAACGCGGTACGACATAGCCTCAATCAAGACTGGTTTTTGGCTGGTCATGGCAATATTTCTCGCCTGTTTCGTCACTTCCATTACTGCCATGATCTACCAATTCAACCGTCAATAAAGAATGCATTATTATCCTTGATCGACTGACTTACATCATTCCCGTCAACTCTGATGGTATCAATACCATAGCCTACGCCTCTACTTGCAATGCCATCTCCCTTGTATTGCTCCAAGGTAGGCGTACTGATAGCGTACCCGTTGTTTCTACAAATGAAAACAACTGGACAGGATCTCGTTGCAGCAATGTTAAGTGCTGCATGAAAGTCGCCCTCCGAGGCAGCACCTTCACCGAAATAGCAAACAGCTATACGATTTTCGCCGGAGAGCTTTAGAGCATATCTATTTTGAGAGGGATTTGTTAAGTATAATTCGTGACATGAGAAGTTTTTAATGTGATAGATATCCTTACGCTGCGCCTACTGAATGTGGGATTTGAGTTGCAAGGGGAGAAGAAATCGAGTGCTTAATAATATTGGTTAGGCCATTGTTTACGTGAATAAAATGGGTCTATCCTTACTAGGTATAATCTCTCACTCATGTAATGCACGGGCATGTTCCTTCCTTTCCCATAATCAAATCTATTCGAAAATAACTGATTCATAAACTAGTGCATCCAATAATTCTCATTAGTATTGTCAAAGACCCACATAAGAAGTCTCCCTAAGTAAATTCCATACCTCGTCTAGTGTAAAGCCCCTGTACATCATTACACCTTGCTCTCTATACTGGGAGAAAATGATATCGTTGTCTGCTAATGCAGCAGCGGATCCGACTGCTATACCTTCTTCGCCGGCAGAAACCTAGATAATTTAGTATAAAAAAAAGAACAATTTGTGGATTCGCCCAAAGCTAAGAAATTCTGTACCATGTAGAAGCTTATTCTTCCTTGCCGTTGGGATTCATACCTACGAATGACCGGAGTAAGAAGCTAAAATTAATATAACTCTGATATTGGAAGACCTACATAAGTAAATCCATAACACTAGCTATACATAACATTCTTGTATCAGCAATGTCACTCGCTATGTCCCATTGCATTCGTGGGAGGGTGATTTACTAGCAACCATATCCCTATACATCTTCAAAGCCTTTTCTTTACTCAAGTCCGGCTCTCTGCTGGTATCTAACAGAGCCCCATTGGTATCGATCAGCCTGTACGTTGGTATCGCTGGTGTATCTTCCGATTTCTGGAATTTGAGAGTATTCGAGAACTTTGAGTTGAGGGCGCCAGGGAAATGAACACTATTTCGTGGTAAGAAAAATTGAAAGAATTAGCATTTAGTATGAAGCTTGAGGTTTTAGGGAGTTAACCTGTCAGAATGGGGCGGCTGGCGTACACCTGCATTCTGCAGAGCTCGGCTTGAGGATACAAAAGGGCGTCCGAAAGCTACTTTAGGGCGCTGTGTAAGGGCCCGAATCGAAGTTGAACGAATGCATTTCTTTAAAGGGGTCGTTAACATAATTGTAGACAAATTGCGATGTTCTGAAAGCTAAACGTTGTATCTAAGTGTTGAAGCGGAGCTACAGGGAATTGGGGTCACAAGAACTACAACAAAATCCGGGGTTCGGTTATTGCCGGGGTTGAGCCACAGGGGTTGTATAACCTATAGTAAGCATAGATCTAAGATAACCACTACTTTAACCGTCCCAAGTGTACTATATGTGGCGCAGAGACAAAACCCCGAAAAGAGCTCGCTGTAGCAAGCCATGACGAGCTACAGCTACCCGCTCTAGATTGCTCGGAAACAGAGGAAAAAATAACTTATTGCCTACATGTGGTTGGTTGGTAAATATTATGATTTACAATGCTGCGTGATCCTTCACTATGTAGGAATGGGACTATACTAAAGTACATACATACTAGCAGTTGGCTGGACTCGCGAGCGCAAGTTCCTTTTACTACATGTACTTAACTCTGCCTTCAAGTTTCGTGCCTTTCGTGCCCCCCCACTCAGGGTTCTCCCCCGCCAGTGAAGGGACGACTTAACCCGTTGCCAGTTGATGATTCCCCCATATACCATCGATACCCCCGTTGACCTCCTCCTACAGATACCTCCTTTAAGGTATCGATCGATCTCTTAATACCACCCAGTTAATACAATTTAATGATTAATACAATTTAATGATTAGACCAGCTTGCCCATCAGCGAGCGTCCACCAAACTTTGGTGGGTGGCAACCGTTGCATCCTGGGGGTAGCGGGCAAAATAGCGGGCAAGCTGGGCATTTTGGGTGGTGGGCTGGTTGCTATGCAGGGTCAGGGTTTCCGCTCTCGACCAATGAGAGGTCTCGGGTGCGCGAAAGAATTAACGACAGTACATATTAGACTAGGGTGTACCACCTCGCAACCGCGAGTTGTTGGTTTCTGAGTATTGGAAATATTGGAATATTGGAAGTTCGATGGGGTGGACTCCAAACCCTCTACCCCCACCTCCACCTCCTCCTGCTCTCCCAGATCTTCTACTCAACCTTCCACTCCATCCAGCTCCCACTGCTACCAGTGCTCTTAGTTAAAAAAAAAAAAGAATTAAATGGATTCTATCTTTAAATATTAGTGCATGAACTGTAGAGCTTCTGCAGCATTATATTTTGGCGGGGTGGGATGGTTGCAGTGCAGAAGTCAGTGGGGTTAGGGGTTACAGCTCTCGACCAATCAGATGCCAGAGAGTTTAGAAAAATTGTTAATCTAGTACATAATAGATGTACATGTATCTAGGCGAGTCATACTCCATGATTGGTGACAAAAACAGACTCTATAAAGTACCGAATCAGAATCCATGAAGTAGCAATATCGACAAATTTCCGCGACATTACTCCGAAGGCTCAATGCTAATATGAGAGCACATGGTTCATAGGATGTCGGCCAGTACTTGGTCGCAGAGTAATTGTTATAGGACAGGCGACCCATCTGTCTCCGACATCTGGGGCATAATTCAACGTGGTTTAAACTTGATCCCGTTCACCCCCAGCGCCACCAATCTCTACTTAGATCCTTCCTGCAATTTGTCTTAACACGGAAACAATAAAAAGCTTTCATGCTGGCATAAACTAATTTCTCTAGGTATATCGAGATGTCAATTCTTACAAGTACATACTTAAAGCCCAATAAGCACCGATACGCATTGCGCGGATTAATAGAAATCTGCGGGAACCTTAAGGCAATCCTCCACCATCAGGCCCTGATGGTTTCCCACCCTCTTCTCCTTCATCTTCCTTTTTAATAATGTGCCCCAATAGTCCCCTTTTGCTCACAATCTTTGCCCTTTCGATCAGAGCTTCCTCTTCCTTCAGCATGTCCTTGGCCCTTTGTTCTTCTCCTCGAAGCCTCCATTGATCTTTTCTAACAGCAGCTTCTCGATCTCTTATAGCTCGTGCTTTCCGTTCCAACTCCTCTTTAGCCTTCTTTTCCGCTTCATTCATTGGAGCCTCTGAAAGTGTGGCAAGATGATCCTTAATTATTGCATCGCGTATCTTCTCGGGGGAAGTAACATAGCGCACATCTATTAGGATTGACTCCGGAAGGTCCTCGAGTGATGTCAGACGAGATAACTCAGAATTGGATCTAAGAAGCTTCTTTAAGTCATTTTCACGGAGTGACTCGGAAATTTTCATATCTAACAAACGTCAGTCACGATGTGGCAAAGACGATATTGAAGTGACCCACGTGAAATATAGTCCCTGTACATCTTTTCCTTCTCTTTATCGGCGAGTTTTGTGTCCTTCATTTCTGACACTTTCTTGAATTTCCTCTTGAATTCTGGCCAATAAAGCTTTGCGCTTGCGTTTTCTTTCAAAAACGCCCAAAATGAGATTTTGGGGTCCACCTTTTTCTGCTTTGCTTTTTCAGCCTTGATCTCTGCTATGCGATCCTTGCACCACTCTGTAAAAACATCCTTGCGGCGTTTTGTAGTTGTTACGAGAACATAGCGATTATCCTCGACGATCCTTGGCATTTCGGCGTCCCATGTGCTATAAGGGTTGATCTTGTAATCGTCCAACATTTCCTAGGCAGTTTATTAGCAACTCAACTCCCCAATACTGGATTTTAGTCACATACTTTGAATGAGTTAATATTATCCTCCGCTATCATATCTTCTCCTTCTTCAAAATCATCTTCCTCGAAACCGTATTCTTCAGCCATGGCCTCTAATTGCCACGCCACATCGTCTTCTGTAAACTCAACTGCTTCTCCGGTCTTCAACCTCTTATTCCCGTGGGCGTCATGCTCGTCTTCACTTCCCTCCTCCTCTTCTTCCCCTTCTTCATCTTCCTCATCTTCCTCCTCTTCGTTAATATCTGCAGCTCCGGTGCCATCCTTGCCCTCGGTTTCTAGAGCAGCCGGCGCCAGTCTTTTGATTCCCCGAGGCTCTGACACCTCTTGTTTGAGACCATCGGTATCAGAAGCAAGTTTCTTCTTAGCCTTCAATTCCTTTGTTGCTTCATCCTCGGGTGGCATGGTGTCTATAACAGCCTGTACATCTTCTGGGACCTTCCACAACGATACTTTTGTCTCCGTATTGTGCACAAAAGTTCTGCCTAATTTTGTTTTTACAAGGACCCATGGTGTCGCGCCTGGGATGGTACGTCTAGAAAGAACAAGTAAGTATCTGAACAATCATTCAAACGAGACATGATATTACTTTGACTTTGGGCGATCTGGTTTCTCTTCCGGCTTTTGGCGGTGTTGGCGCTGATTACCGAATCTACCGCCCCTACCCATCCACCCACGGCCACGATTTTGATCATGGCCGAACTGCTGTTGTGGTGGTGGGAACTGCTGGTTCGGGAACTGCTGTTGGTTGAATTGACCACCATAATACCCTCCGGGAGGTTGAGAAAAGCTGGGATAAGGACCTGGAGCTGGGTACGGACCCGGAGTTGGACCAGCGGCGAAAGGGGCTGGCGCGGGCGTTGGCGCGACGGGGCGAGTATAAGTCGAGGTCTTTGTAGCGGCGTTATAGTAATAAGAGTGACCTGCCAGCTCTTAGATATCTAAAAAGTTTCGAAGCAGCGATCAAAAGTCGCAGAAAAGCTAAGGAGACTTACCTGTAGGAGCTTTGTGTTCGGTCCACCCAGGCGCAAGCATCGGAGGTCTAGGTGGAGGAGGAGGCCGATTGAAGGATCCAGGGTTTGGAGGGCAATTAGGAAGATTAAAAGATGCCATGACGAGATGATTATCGTGTATTTTCGTATGGCTGGTGGTGTACAGAAGCAGTTTACAGAATCTGGGACTGCCGGGGGTTCATGTTATTTATCTGGCACGGACGCTTTTTGAGATCAAAGGCCGAGCTGAGACATCCACAAGCCTTGGCATAACGCCCACCTCGTCCCACCAAACAACGTTCATCTGCCCCTCAGTCATCACCCTTTTCTCCATTTCAGCAAGTCGAGAATCAATAAAGTTCCCTCAAAATGTCCAGACGCTACGATTCCCGAGTACGTCCTTCTGCATATCCTCCCAAATCATCTGTGATAAGGTCAAACTGATTGATATTCTTCCGTAGACAACAATCTTCTCCCCCGAAGGTCGACTTTATCAAGTCGAATATGCTCTAGAAGCCATTTCTCATGCCGGAACTGCTCTGGGAATCTTAGCAAAAGATGGAATCGTCCTTGCCGCCGAAAGGAAGGTGACGAGTAAGCTGTTGGAGCAAGATACCAGCGCTGAGAAGCTGTACATCTTGAACGAGTTAGTAACACATCCAGTCAATACGTTCCATCATCAAAGAATCTTAAGCTCCAAGAGCTTATGATGCTCGTGATAAAAAAAGTGATGAGAACCTTTGAAACTCTAGCTGACGGACCGATTCACCATCGCAGCAATATGATCTGTGCTGTTGCCGGAATGACTGCGGATGCCAACATTCTCATCAACTATGCTCGACAGGCTGCTCAAAACTATCTCCTAACATACAATGAAGATATTCCATGTGAACAGCTTGTTAGGAGACTATGCGATCTTAAGCAGGGCTACACACAGCACGGAGGTAATAATTCCGGCAAACCAACCCCGCACCCCGCCTTACCCCACATTAGTCAAATACACCCTTTGTCGTCACTATCAACTGACTCGCAATTTTTGTTTGAAATTAGGCCTGCGTCCCTTCGGCGTTTCATTCATCTATGCGGGCTACGACTCGCAGCGCGAATTTCAACTTTACCAGTCCAATCCTTCTGGTAACTATGGCGGTTGGAAAGCCACCTCGGTTGGTGCGAATAACGCCTCAGCGCAGAGTTTACTGAAGCAGGATTACAAGGAGGACTGCGACTTGAAGGAAGCCTGTGGGATTGCTGTCAAGGTGCTTAGTAAGACCATGGATAGCACTACCCTAAGTAGCGAGAAGAGTAAGACAGCAAATCTCGAACACTATTCTGCAGGTTCAATACTGATAATCTATTCTTAAGTTGAATTTGCGACCGTTGGTAAGACAGCCGAAGGCAAGGTTTATCATCACCTATGGACCGCAGACGAGATCCAGTCACTCCTAAAAGAGCAGGGCTTGGCAAAGCAGGAGACAGAGGAATAATCGACTGGACAAAATCATGGTTTCGATAGTCTGCCAATGAGTAATGAAATTCTCGGCGCATCTGAACGTTAGACCTTGTCACTACTGTATCGTTGCTTGATGATACCCTTTCCAGTTCTGGAAATATAACATCCATTGGCTCATGAAATTTTCCCCTTATATCCAATTATTATAGGGTCAAGGATATTTTACTCGTGTTTTCAAGCATCAAGAGGCAAAGAGCCAAAATATATAGCCACTACACAATTCGGATAAGCAAAACTACGGAGAGGTACATCATAAAGTATAGAAGGTAAGGAATGCAATATAATAACGCAAGAAGTCTTTCTTGTAGAATAAACGCAAAATTTGATAGTGACAGCGCAAAACATCGTGACAATATCACACGATAAGAAAACATAAAATACCCCAAACGCAACAGCAAAAATCAGACTGCACTTGCCAATCTCTCGTAATAGGTTCTCAATCCCAAGACATGCGCCCTGGGCGGGTCATTTCTTAGAACTCTACCTTTACCCCAGCGTGAATTCTGCCTTTGGCTTCCACCGATACATCGTTTTGTGAACCTCGTGGCCATTTCTCTCACCTTTGGCCTTTCTTCTTCTAGATATGCCTTTTCGATCCAACCTACTCGCTCAGCATCCGCCAAAGAGGGTCTTTTATTACCAACCCAACCTCTCAGCATATCCTTTACCCTCTGCTTCTCCAACTCTTTTGCGGTACCCAGAAACACCGGCGAAATTCTAACAGGTTGCCATATTGCCGTATCATCTGCCGATTTGTGATAATACGGCGCGGGAAGAACACCGCGCTCAATTAGAGACGGTATTGATGGCCTATTAGACAACTTACGCTTCAAGCGGATAAGAGTCAATGAACGAGCGAGAGATCTTTGAGCCACCTGTCGACGAGTCAAGTATATTCGGCCACTCCTCTGGACGTCGTCCAAAGAGGGTCTGTGAGAAAGCGAGATGTTGAGCGTTTGCTTTGCTGTCTTGAGACGTGTGAGGTGCAGGAGAGGGTCCGTGGAAAGTGCCCTGAGGTGGCGGGAAGTCTACACGAAGGCGTATGACTAAATTAGAATGTTGATTCATCGTTGACAGTCTGTCAATCAGTATCAAAAATAAATTTTTTAAAAAAAATCCCTTGCATGTCGTTCTTTCCCTTTTTTATATATTTTTATTTTTTTTTCCTTTTCCCAATGACTTGTCCTCCAGGAATCAATGTAATTCAAATCTCCTGACTGATGAGGCAGGCACGGAGAGTCCCATGGTGACAGATCGTAGATGATGATGTAAGATATATAAAAAAAAAAACAGAAAATAAAAGACAACGGGCGAAACAGAGGGCAAAGATGTATAAAAATAAGGTAACACAACGGCTCGATTGACAATTGAGAGGGTCCACTCCCTCGTCCGTTGTGCCCACATGTACATACATGCGTTCCTTAGTACATGATCAACCGCCAACATGATGTTTTGGATTGCGACAGGCATAAGGAATCATCAATTAAACGAAATGCGGGGGAGTGGTACTAACTCTCGCTAACACGTAGAGCTCGGGAACATCCAGGAATTTTAAAATATAGAGGATGAGCTCGTCTGGAAACGTTACCAGTCCCACCTGCGCCGCCGGCGATGATATCGCAGCAGGGGCAGAAGAAGATGAAGTGGAATCTGGTGCTGTTTCTGTTGCTGCTGCAGCCAGCTGCAGGATATTGAAACATGTAGTTGGGGTTGAGTCCACCATTATGACGATGAAGCAGCAAAGCAAGTTAACCCAAATTCACGGTTCTGCGTTGGCGATGGACAGTTATCTTTCTCCAGAACCTCGAGAAGAGTAAGAGGAGTTGCTGCTCACAAAGCAGACGTTCAAACAAGGCGCTCGGCCGGGACCTTACCTACTTCCTGGCTCCATGACACAGCCCTAGTAACCGATGACGACAGCCACTAGCTAGAGTTGCTACTGGCAACTGCTACTCACTTGCTTGTACCACGGCAACCGTCAACCACAATAATAATTTGAGACATCAACATCTAGTAGTAATTGTAACTAGTTAGTAACAACCTCTACATCTGGATATTAATAGGAAAAAGAAATGAGAAACAAATCATAACCACACCGACCCAAGACATACACGTACACCTACATATATTACAAATGCACGACCCTTTGTTGAAGGCACCTACCTACCTGCACGTATGTTGTACATTTATATTTAATATGACCCAAGTAATAGCTTCGGTCAGGAACTTTTTTCCAGGCGTATGTTTGTCACTTTGCGGCCCTGACTCGAAAAAAAAAGGTTTATCCAACAATCACCCAGAGATAGATTGAAGGGAAAGAATCCATCATTGGCTCGCATCGCTACCCCCGACCCGCAGGCTGACAGTATCACCTGCACAGCATCAAACCAATGGAGGGCAGATCCGAAAGATCAAGAGAACCGGCCCCAGAAACGAAAAACGCACAAAATCGAACGAAAAACTAAAATGCAAATGCAACGTAGAGGATGGCGAACGTATGGCGTGTACATGCATACATGTGGGATCCATCCGTGCTTATTTTTTTCAATGTACTGACCCTTTTGGCTATCAATTTCCTTCGGTGTTCGTTCCCTGCACAGACACTAATGTACCGTATCTACCCTACTCTTGACTCTATATGTATTTCTCGCAGACGGTACAGGGATTGGGCGATAATGCTGCCTTACATGTCTGCATCTCATGGCATCAACCTCTCTTCTTTCCTGGCCTGCTCTTTCCTGGCCATAGCCTGCCCCGCTTTCCATCTCCTGTAACCTATGTAAGTGCTTGTAATTTACCCCCATATATTTTGCCTTCGGCTTCAGAGGCGAATAACAAGCTGCCTAAAGCAATGAGTCCCGAGTGGGACCCCGGATTGTCTCAGGCATATGGCAAGCCTCACATGAGACATCGGAGCCCGAGCAGAGAATGCCAGCTATCCTTGGCATGCAGCAGTAGCATAATGTTCCATGAAACATTCTAGAAGGTCATAACGCTTTAACCACATGGAACGTGGGTTAAACTCTCAAACCCTGAAAACTGAACTCGAGGGAAACACAACGGCCTCAGCAACCTTCTAGGAGCTTAATTTGGAGCATGAGGACACAAGTACTAATCATCAAGGGGGGGTGACTGGAACAAAAACTCATCAACGATAGTTTATTCTGCGTTATGTACCATAAATCAAGGGGAAAATTGTGTATCAGCAAAAAGAATTGGAGGGGTCGGGAAACAGGGCTGATTGAGCAATAACAAACAAATTGAACGCTGGCAAACTAGCGTAACAATGAATAAGAGTAGTCTTCTTCGTCTCCAGCTTCCCTCAATTAGCCCAACCCAACCTCTCATCCTTCTATTTTTCAAACTTCCTGACAAGTGCATCTTGATAAATGCCGCGCTTAAAGTTTTCCCAAATATCGAGATGGTGCTTGACTGCTGCCTTGCTTTCACTGCCCCCCTTCTTCTGCTGTTGTGTGACTATCTCCTTCATTTTCATTGCTGTATATCGACGGGCAGGTCAATATGATGTCTTTGGAAATTGCTGTGCCGCTCACAAAAGAAAGTATGCCGTTTAACGACATACTATGTCTACTGAAGGGGTTTTCTTTGCCACCTAGGGCACCAGAGCTAGCTTCAGGGACCATCAATGGGCCAAATCAGCGGTCTTCAAGGATCTTCTGCTTCTAGAGCACGGCTGATCTGATGCAATTCACTGTAATCTACCTGAGCCGGCTTTCCATAACATAATATGGCCACCGCCTCTCGGATCCAAGACGTAATTGAGTTCACAGCCATAAGAACAGCCCATCAATTGAGCCTCTTCATTCAAGGTGACAGCCATACCCTGTTTGCCACGTCAGTTTGGATAAAGTCTCGATCGTAGCGCCTGCCTCATTTACATGGAGGGGGGGGGGGGGGGTGCAATGAGGCAAGAAAGAAAGTGATGGGCGAAAAGAATCTATACGAGTCATTCATGCATTGCTTTCCTTATCTGAATGCTCTGGAAGAACGGAGCACAGAAGAGGTAAAGCCGCCGGGCCGTAACTCTGGGAGTGGTGCAAGGTTCGTAGGAGGGGTACAGGAGAATGATAATCAGCTGAACGATTATAATCCCAAAAAAAGATGTAAGTGTTTTATGGAAACCAATCCAAATCCTCAATTGAGCAATCATGAAAAATGGAGACCGAGGTAGACACAGTCTTGTGACTGAAGGTGCATTTTTAGGAAACACCCGGGTCTACGGATAGTTGAATGATTTCAAGGCAACAAATGTCCTTAAAACAAAACATGTTTACCTGCAGTATAGTTCAAATAAATTCGAAAAAAGCTGAGATAAGACCCCGGCCAACCCGGATGACGAGGCTGTAGCTGAGAGAAAGGTGTGGAGCCATAGTGCAAGAAAAAAAAAGGTGAAAGCAACCGGTGTTGGAGAGGGGGGGGGGTATGGAGGGGTTTGAAATGTCTGCTTTTCTTGGTTGTTTTGTTGGTGTACTGATTCGGAGCAGTGGAAAGCACGATCATCTTGATAGCCGGAATTTTGGCGCAAAAAGAAACAAAATTCATGCGTTGAATTGCGCCAAAAGAATCCTAGTCCTGGGGAGGCAAATCCCAAGATACTTTCATCCTTCATCCTAGTTCAGATATCTCGTGCCACTAAGTAAAGGGACTCCGTGAAACCCCCGTAAATAACGACCATTCAGCATACTCTCAATGCATTGACCCCATAGTGCATGCACCCACGTCCCGTTCATCACATACACACGTGATGAACAAGCTTGCAACCCAATCTATGAGCTTCTGCAAACAAGGGGTAGTAGAGAGAGTTGTGAAAAAACCACAACACCATAAAGCATCTGATTTAGTAGCACGGGACGAGTGAGACAGGGTGAGGTGAGAGCCAGGAGTGCATAGTCAAAGGCCTCCGTGAGGGGTTAAACGGGGAGATAGGAGATAGTTGGTCAATTGATCGAATGGGAAGAAGAATTACTGTTTCCGGGAGACGAAGTTGGAAGCGAAGGGGACACGCCTGCTCAATGGAAACAGTTGAAGAGGGTGTGGGAGCAGGGGTTAATGTCCAGAAGGAACGACGATCGTTGTGATTGCGTGCCTCCATTATGCTTCGCAATTGTGTGTTGTTCGAAAGGCGGTTGAAAAGAACCATGAGCTGACTAGCGTGATCGGAAATAGTTGAAGATTCTGTAACTGTTGGTAGTATCAAGTCTTGACGGAGGTGTTAGGATATACATGTTGTATCAATATCTATCAACCATAAATACCCCCCATCATCGCCCTCGATTGCTTCCTCATCCTCATCATTCCTCTCGAGAAGCACAGACTAGAGCCTGAACCCGTTCTCAAACATAAAACATACTTTGCATTCTTTGCCGCCCTCAAGCAGCTTCCCCACAATATCCAAAGCAACCCCCACCAAATAGCTCTCTCAAATCTTTAAACCACCCCCCCCCCCCCCCAAACCACCACCACCAGATATCAATCGTTTTCGAAACACCAAACAAATCAATAAACATGTGCTTCTACGATCAGCAAATCTTCTCCTGCAACGATCACAAATGGGGACGATTCCGTGCCCACTGTAACAAGGAGTACCGAACCGGCGAAACCTGTGGCATGAAGTTGATATACGAAGCTACTCGCGTCAATGGCAAGTGCCAGAATTGCAAGAAGTACGAAGTAACCTGGCGCAAGATTGTTCAGGCTACTGAGCGAGTGGCCCGATGGGAAGCCGAAGGAATCAACCCCGTGTCGACCGATAAGGAAAGGCTCAACATTGCCGCGTGGCAAAAGGAGTTGAAGGATATGGAGCTTCTGAAGCAAACCAAAATGCGAACGATATAATTGAATGCCGACTGGCGCTTAGTAACGAGGGATTTGTTTGAAGCCTGTACCGGTGTTTATTTTTATTATTTTCTTATGTGTTGATGATCGTTCCCTTTTTATTTTCTGGTGTTTTCATTGTGTTTTGGTGGAGCGGAATTAAGAGTGTTGAAGTGAGAACACTGAGGTGACGTCGTGGTAACGGGATCCGCCGAGGGTCCAGAATCGGACAGGGGTTACTATTCCAGGGATCTAAAACTGTTTCATTTTTTTCTTTTCTCTGTCTTTCGCTGTAATTTTCGTTTATCTTGTACACAGATGTCTGTGATATCTCAATAAACTCTTCAGAAAATCTGCAACCGCGCTGCTACTGAGTCGTTAATGATACTTTGTGATGTTTGGCGTTTTTGTTTATGTTTCGGGAGCCAATTGAGGATTGAGGTGGTTCCTGGGGTGGTGATCCATAAATAGAATCGAGACGAGCGACTCCTGATACAACACCATTGTCCGGCGATCCCGTTTTGAGGCTCTGCCCATTGTAAACAAGCTAAACAAAAACACCACATAAAAACAAGTCCCAAAGTAGTGCGACGAGAAGCCCTGAGGATAGTTATTCGATGCGCCTGTCTTCCCGTTGCGTCGGAGAAATAATGATCCCCTTGATCCTCATACGGTTGACGAACGTTGAAGCGCCCTGTCGAATTAGAGCGAGTGGGCGTTAAGAATAGGTCTCGACGCTCTAGTACCCTTCCAAAGTATTAAAACAACGTGTGTTGTCATGATAATCTCCTATGATTTCAAGAGAAGAGAATGCTTCCTCATGTTGTTGTCGTCGAGTGTTGAAGGATGAGTGTCCTTCGGACAAAGCGGGGTCTGAGGTAATTGAACTCGCGACCCGTGCCAACTTAGCGCTGGCCGGTCTGTGAAATACACACAGCTGGTTAATACCACAGGAAGTTCGTCACAACCCTTATTATCCTCTCTTCTCCTCCTCCATGAGCAAGCCGTGAATGAGTTGAGAATATGTTAGTATGTGATGAGGATGTGTCCTCCGAACTGGAATGATAACGAAAAGTGCGAGACAGAGCATAATTGTGGCCATCTTCGGTCGCTGACGGCCCGGCTGAGATGAAAGAGTGGGGTAGCCCATTATGTATGCAGTTATGGCCAACGCCGCCCAACAACGACATGAATGACAGAGATAAAGCGCCAAAGATCTGAAAAAACATAAAAGTCTTCAACATCCGACTTTGGGTGTGCCTACTATATGTATTCCTCCCCTTCGTTCTGCCAACGCGTCTACGAGCGATATGCTAACAATCATCCATACAGAAACCACAGAGAACGTGGCAGGTATTTTTCGAGACGCACGCATGAAACGTTCCTCCAAAAACAGGAACAACATTAACAACGCAGCAAACTCCACAGCCCGTCAATTACAATTTCCTCAGCTTGCACGAAGTACTGCAAGTGGGGGTTCTTTTGCCGGATTCTGAAAGTGCTTGGCGATCTTTTTGTACAGAAATGTACCTTATCGTCCATTTTAGGGTCGGTCTACCTGTCAAAACGCACGCGACTTCTTCGGGTGATCTGTGAGGGATCATTGTTGCGATATGATTGGTTGGATTGGCCGACAAGGTACTATTTTTTGTGACCATATGCCATCGTCACGCGTATTCACACTACCAGGCATTTATGCCCTCACACACATATTGAAGGAATCTATATATGAAAATTCTAATTACAGGAAAATTGTTGGCTCCAGCGATTGAGAAAAGTATTTGCGCTATCAACTGAAAACCTAAGGCATGCGCTTGAACCTAGCCTGTTTTGTTAATCGCTACTGCATCTTGCATGGTTCAGGTCCTTGGAATCAACTCGCAATGATATTTTTGACGACTTTTTAGGAATCCCCCGCTCCGCCCCGCATTTGAGTTCTAGCAGCATTTACGATAGGATACATGGTTTAAGAGTAATTTCGGCGCACCATGAGGTCAAATATAACTACATCGGCGCCCTAAAATTGAGTGGCATTTTTGAGCCTGGAAATGATATCTCCTCCAAAATACCCAGACTAAATCGAGATTCCTTAGTTTTGTTTATTTAAGAATGCTATGGAATTCTTCCCAGAATTCTTAGAAAATACTGAGCCTCTCCTGCCAGCAGTGCTTAATTGATAATCTGGCCAGCTGGCCATACGTCACAAAAATCGGGGTGAAAAACTGTATCCTTGATTAACTGAGTGTGTTTCGTGTTTCATATGTTTATCTAAACTTCCAATCTATTGGTCCTACGCCTGCCAGCTCGAACTGGGTAGAAAAGTAGACTAGTCTCAAGACGTCCCCTTGTATTGACGTGCGCTTGTCTCCCCCAATGATTTCAATAATTCCAACACCACTTTTGGCTCCCATTTATGCCATCCTGTTGTAAACGCCGTTTCCCCAGAGGAGAGTCTCCAATATATTGCATAAATATGGGTAACGTTTCCGAGTGCTATTCGTTGATCCGATTGCCGCCGCTACCGATGTATATCCCCTTCTTATATATATATGCACTTTGTGGGATTTTCGCCGTAAACTATTTTTATGAGTGTAATTCCTAAGAAAACTCTTTACTTTTATTCCCGTAAAGAGTAATAGAAGTCCTCTCTTCCGCATCGTAATTTATTATCCATAGATATCATTCTCGTTGCTCAGCTGAAGATCAATAGCGTCGCTATAAAGAAACATCTGCAGGATGACCTCACGGTATGAACACAACCATCGAGCTGATAGTCTCCTCAAGCTTACGCCCCAGATACGTGTTATCTTTTTCACAGTATCAGCCTTGATTTAGCTACGGAATTTGGAGCGAAAAGCCGACCACGAGCAGGCTTTCTGCATGTCTGACTGGTTAGCATAGTGAAAAGATATTGCCGTAATTCATATTGCCATTATCTTTCTGTCCGGGCTATGCAGCTCAGGTGGTGTGTGTCATTGAGTTTGGTGCTTCCAATCGAATCAAATCATGACACATACTGAACTGAGGCCCTCCGTACCCTACGAGAGAGGTCACGATGGTATATAGCATTGATAAGAGATATGCTGTCATGGCGCTTGGAAGCTGCGACCTTTTGGGTAGCTACAGTTGCTCTGCAAAAACTTCCATGGTGTGCCCCAAATTTCTTTAATAGAAAAGAAAAAGGGCGTCCATAACCTCCTCCACGTACTCGTGAGGCCTAACTATGACCACAGTTAAACAACTGCCTAGCTAGGCCACGGCGACCTTTTCTTATTCCCTTTTCCCCGCAGTATAGTCCTCTTTATGTTCCTGTTAAGATCATGCTATGTCCAAACCATAGACAGACGTACCTAGCCGGAAGTAATGGCATGTATGGTGAGCTGAGCTGAACTCGGATCGGAGCTTGGATGAACTTTTGGAAGCTATACCCAGACTAGCCCAGTGACGCATCCAGTGCCATGAGATCCTCTAAATCCCAACGCTAGTCTCAGCCAATTTAGGACAACAATACCGGGATCAATGCCGGAAGAGCTATTGACTGGGCTTCCCACGTTTGTGTGGTTGAGAACAATGTCCCGTAATGTAGTAGGGTTAGGGATGCCAACACAGCCAATAAGAGGTCTTGTTCATCAGTACCTCCTCTGCAGATGCTGATTACAAACATGGTTAGTGTTGATGGACGTAAACCATTCTCTAGGTTCTAGGGCCAGTTTGTCAGTAGCCCTGAGTCATATATAGTGCCACTTGGATACCCTCGCCCAACGGACCATAGCACCGTTAGTAAGTGGCTATATGCATACCATACCAGCCACCCCGGCGCAGACCACCATGTACTACTACCACCGCACCCACCACATCACTAACGGAAACTCTACACCCAATCCCTTGTCCCTCCAAAGGACAATAGCAACCATATTATTACATATCTTGGCGCTACTCGAGGCCCACCAAATGTATTGGCCCTTATTAACAATTACCAGAGCGGATAGCTGCCGTACTCCCTCACCCTTTCCCAAACAATGGGGTATATAACGGGTGCTACGGATAATATACCTTTTTTAGCGCCAGATGAATTATGTAACTGGGAGTTCGCTATAGCGGCTCAATTGGGGCCGGAGGTTCGTACCCTTCGACGCAGGATTCAAAGTTTAGAGAGACAATAGTAATTAAAAAAGTAGCATGTACATATGTCAGGGTAGCGTCTGCCTACACGTACAGTAATATTCTTTAGAGAGCTTATGTTTCTGAATGTGTGCTTGAATACATGTACTTGGACATGACGGATGGGTAAAAAGATAGATTAGTGGTGCGTGCGACATTAGAGACTTTTTTGACTTCTCTTGGCACTAGAGGCTCTGAGTCATTATCAGTCACTCGACAATTGTATGCCAAGACATCCCCCTTCGCGCTAGCCATTTCCAAGTAAAGTTCCTGGCCCCATTGAGTGCGCCATTGAGCGTGCCTATTAGGGTCAGGCTCTTGAGGTTAGAGCTTTGACAGTACTCTTCCTTTACTACCCCCGGCAACACCTATCGTGGTCGATATTTTGGCCCTCGTAGCTAGCGCCCACTAACCCACCAATATTTGCTCTAGAGTAGGCCTGGCCATTTGATTCTTCTTACTCGGTGCGTTTCTCCCAGAGTCTCCATAGGACATGATCAGGGTAGAGTAAACAATCGCGACTAGTAAACTCAGTTACAGATACCGCTTCTCTTCACGATGCATCTCGCGCCGGCCATGGTGGTCGTTGCTAGCTGGCATATTTATTACTATTTGTGGGATGCGGCTAGACCTGTTTCACGCCAAGCCCTTTTTAGCCGCAAGTACAACTCATGTCAGAGATTTTGAAATGCCCATTCTTCGGTCCATTGCCTGGCTGGCGGTGTCTAGGCACGTCTGAGTATGTTGTGTAGACCTGTACGCTCACTGGCCATGTTTTGCTAACCGCCTGGGGTTCGGTAAGTGGGTGGCTTTACGGGCCGGCTGGGTGGGTGCTGATCTGTTAATCAGTTGGGTGGGTGTTGTTACACAAGACGTTGCAGCAGGCCAGCACATGGCGCGCGAATCTTGTTGGCGTTTGTTTGATGTTCGGCGTCCCTGCAGATGCCTGTTTGGGCATGCAGAGACTTCAGTGTCTTTGAGTTTTTTTTTGTTTAGTGATAACTAAAATTGAAATTGGAATGTAATTGTCCTCATGGCCCGTATCTCTTGAAATTACTGTAGTTACTCGACATGTAAATACACTACTTCTGGTATTGAAAGTCTAGTGATGGGATTACCTTAATCCCTGCTGCACTCGCTCAGTAAGCATATCTGCGTTAAGCTTCAGCCGTTAAGCTCTCACACTTTGACCCCTGCATCAATCTGCGCTCGGTGGCTTCGTAGCAGCCCGGGGTTGGTGGGCGCCGTCCAGTGCAGCCCGCAACTTATGCAAGGTCCCACCTCAAAAAATCATCATTTCACCACCACCTCCCTCACTACCTGCTACATAACCCTCATCCCCAACATCTATCCCCATCCACATCCCCCCATCCCCGAAACTTCCAATACCCAAAATTAATTTCTAAAAATGTACCATCCAACCCTCCTCCTCACCCTGATGGCGGGCTCCACCCTAGCCGCCTTCAGCTTCAATACCGCCGTCACTGAGGGGTTCACCTTTGATGGCCGCTTGCCCACCACCGGGGTCTCCTCGGCATGTAGCACTGCCTATTCAGCATCCATAGACTGCGATGCCAGCTTTCTGCAGCTTCGTGACTCCACCGAGGGGCCTAGTCTCTTCACCAAAGCTGGCCTTGATAAGGTTTGCACCACTGCGTGCATTGATTCTCTCAATGCCTGGGACAGAAAGCTGCACCAGGAATGTACCGACCAGGATAAGCTCTTTGCTGAGGAGCAGAACCTCGTCTATCTCAGCACTGCTTTGGATGGCACCTACCTGATCCAGGAGAACCTGTATTGGCCGTTCTGTCTCAGGGACTCGTAAGTTCGATTGTTTAATCATTAGTGTGTGATAATGGTGGGAGCTAACTGGTAATGATAGCACCACTGGAACTTTCTGCTTGATAGACACGGGTCTTTCCGAGTGGCCAACTCTCGCAGCCGCTAACGACGCCTCCGCCGTGAGTGCCTTCTGCGGTAGCGACTGCCGCATGCAGGAGTCGTTCCTCATGAACCTCTACTACAATGACTATGACCTCGTTGATGCCGAAGCCGTGTGCACAGGCCTCAACGTCTCCTCACTTCCCATGAGTGTCAACATGGAGACTACCTTTGGGTCCGTACCGTCTTCGCAGGAAGGCGTTATTGGTGACAATACTGGCGGGAAGATCCTTGGCGGGGATTACAGCTGGGAGTTCCTCATGAAGGGCGCTAGGAGTGCAAGTTCCGCGGGTTCTGCAGCGGGATCTACAGCGGGCTCTGTAGCGGCTGGAGGAGAGGCGAAGGGAGTAGCAATGAAGGCCGAGATACCGGGGGTCGTGTTTTTCTTGGCTGTTGCGGGTGCGGGTGCGTTGTTGATGTAGAGTGTGTATTTCTACATTCTTTAAGCAGCTATTTTCTTTTGTAGAGTCATAAAATGGAGTTTTGGGGTCTTATGATTTAGTTTTCACAATTCAGTAATATACTCTAATGCCAATTAATTTCTGGGTAACAGGCCGCCGAACTTATCCGTGATATAACCGGACAGGATATATGAAAATCAACACCGTAAGTATCGTATCAAGAAGTAAAAAAGAATGAACAACGAAGGCTTATACGACCAAACACTCATACTGCTGCACCAGGCCATAAGCTTGAAGCGCATAAAATTCCTCGATCCAGATGTCAATGATCAAGAAAACAGGATATTATTCTATCAAGTGTAGTGAAATGTGAGGTCAGGCAATATATTCTCATATCGCATAAATCTTCATATACAGGTCTGAAAGGCCAGCATGGACGTAAATCATGATAACACTTTGTTCTGAAGGTTGGAGTCAAGAAGGGCAAGCCATCTGTACCACCTTCGCATCACTCATGGATGGTTACCGTCTGGTGACAGACTGCACGTCATGTTAGCTACGCTACGTTTATGCACTCTGCTACTTAGCTAACGAAAAGGCCCATTTTTCAATGAGGGCGGCAGGCCTGTTTGAAATCCTGTAAGCCTAGCCGGATGCATGTAACTATATATTTAGTAGACCTTACCAAATTGGGCAAGATGAGTACCAAACATTAGCTATTAATTTGTTGGTTGGCCATATTGGGACGATATTAGTAAGGCCTACTGCATATGCATCTAGCTAGGTATGTATATAGGATTGTAAACTACATAGTACCGACCTGCCTTGATCTTTCCGCGTGGTACAAGGGGTATTTGGATTGGTGGGGTACATCGGTTGGGAGCTGCCAAGTCAAGGGGAGTAAATGATTGGAATACTACTTGACTGTGGCAACGGGTAAAAAAATAAGCCTCCAATCACGATTTACTAGCGAAAAAGGCATATATAAGCGTTTTTTGGTGATTTTAGCATTATTCTAGTATGAGACTCTATTTTTTCTAAGACTCTCTCCAGAATAAGGCACATATATGCCTTTAGCTATACATATACATTATATACAGATAATTCTTAAATAAGTCTTTATACCAGATCTGTCTTTTTCATCAATCAAGACTCTCTAGTAGATGAGGCTTATTTAAGGCTTATTTAAGGCTTATAAATTCGAATTTTATCGATTATCTTAGCTATATAATAGTTCTAATATCAAAATCTTAATTCTCCCATAGCCTAATGGATAGATTGAGAGCTTGGGGTATAGTATACTTGCAATGCTCTGGGTTCAATCTCTTCCTTTTGCGTTTTGTCTTACTTAGAATAAGTCTTAAAATTGAATCAGCCTAAAATCGAACAAGGCTTACATA
Source organism: Morchella importuna (assembly GCF_003444635.1). NCBI lineage: Eukaryota > Fungi > Ascomycota > Pezizomycetes > Pezizales > Morchellaceae > Morchella > Morchella importuna. Next base: position 1,534,811 of record NW_025763400.1, on the reverse strand, counting down.
AGCCTTAAATCAAATAAGTCTTAAATTAAATAAGTCTTAAATAAGTCTGAAAAATCAACCATGTTTAATCGCTGGAGTTCGCTGTTAGAGACTTAAAATTAGAATAAGGAATATACTCCCAAGACGGTGATATTTGCCTTATTTGAGCCTACCCTAACGATTTTTTTTTACTGCTTCCCGCAGTCAAGTACACAATAACCCTGTGCCAAGCCGTGGGGAATCATTACAGGCATTTGGCGAATACACCCATTTGGCGAATTTGTATGTAGCAACCAGATACTTATCTTGATTCTTATTGGCCTTAATCCCTGTTCGCCAAATGGGTGTATTCGCCAAATGACTGTAATTATAAATTCTTCCAACCAAAATGTCGGAACCGGGCTAGCACATCCTTATATGTAGGTTACCTTAATAAATGACATTCTTATATAGCAAGATTTGGTTGTAGTAGGAGGTTCATACTCATGGATTAAGTTCTTCATCTTACTCAATTGCGCTAGTATTTTCAAGGAAGCTTTACACAACCCTTATATTATATAGGTGATAGCACTAGTAGCTACTAAATACTCAACTACAACTACAGAAAGTTCCTTTACTGCATATCCTCTAACGTCGGCAGCATCCTCTCATACATGATATCTGTCCTCATCGTATACTTAGTCCCCGCCGTCACCGGCTCCCCAGAATGGATCAACCCCTGGTGTTGGAATATCAAGACTCTTCCCACCTTTGGTTCGATATCCAGACATTCTGAATCTCTGTCTAGGCTCTGGGATAGGTAGTTGTATGGCAGGAAACGCGTAGAGCCACCCTTGACGCCCCCCTCGGTGTCGCCTGAGGAGTTGAGGTATAGGTGTAGGGTTAGGAAGGAGCGTTCTTTATCGTCGGGGGTAGCATATGATCCGTCGCCGTGGGCTATGGGAAGAGTTTTAGTTAGGATAGGGTTCCTTAGTAGGATAGTTAGTGATATCTTACGTTTAAAGTACTGGTCCTTGGTATATCTCAAAAATCGAAGTCTCTCATTTAGTCTATTCACCTAATTAGCCAAAACTTCTCATTGAACTCTAGCTCTCAGCACATCTCAGCAAAGTCTATACATACCTTGTCATCTTCCACTTATAATACTTCCCCGCATACGATGCAATATCCCACTCCGTCCCCTTCCCCACCTCCACCACCTCATCCAGATACGGCTTCACCCGCCCAAAGATCAGCCCAGCCAGCTCGAAATCGTCAATCATGACTCTAGTACAATCGCGAATATCCTTCCTCAGGACCTGGCTATAGCCCGAATTGATCAGCGCCTCCTTCCACCCGCCGCCCGTCAACGCTGCGAACTGCAGCATTTTGCGGCATTCGTCGGGTGTGAAGAGGTCGTCGATCACGAGTGCGTAGCTCAGCTGCTTGCCATAAGACTTTGCGAGGGGTGTGGTCGAGAAGTCGATTCGCTCGGCGTGCGCGCCGGCGGGGGCAGTGGGAGTGGAGAGTAGGTCTGTTTTGAGGGTTTGGGCGTCCATGGTTGACTGGGTAGCTTGTAGAGTGGTTTTATGCTGATATGGATTGGATATAAGGTTTATTGGGGAAGCTTGTCTTGAGGCCTATGGGGGAAGTCTTTATAGATGGGCTCGGGCATCGCGGCAGTGCTTGGTATTTGCAGGGCTGCTAGCTGCATAGTGAGGCTGAGTATATCATATCTTATGATTCATATGTTTCTCATGCTGATCATTAAAGACAATTAATTAATTACGAACAGTATGAGTACAAATAGGAAGCCCATCATTCGATAGAGGACAGATACATAGCTCATAACTACTGTCGTTCACGGGGTATTGGTGGATACTGGGTATTGGCGAATTGCAGGTAAAATTTGGCTTGGCTGTCTCTTTTTTGCCCTGTCCACCATCACCCAGTATCCGCCAATACCCCGTGAACGACAGTACTCCGTTTACCAGGTATATAATATGCATACCAGGTTAGCTATGGCTCGAGAAGCTATGGTGGGTAGGTGTGTAAACTTCGGCGTTTACAGCCAATCAATCTATAGAAATTGGGAGATCTACTCCCATAATGGTACTAGCGCCTAGCCCAACGGTGGAATTTTCTCTAATTCCCATACAAAAAAAGTTCCTCTGAAGTTGAGACAGCCACCCCCTATGCCTTCTCGCGCCATAGATCCAGGCACCCGATAATCCCGTCCTCTGTACAGTTCAAAACAAACACCCTAAATTGGGACCGCCGTCAATGACTCCAACACTGCCTTGTAAGCCATGGACTGATGTTGGATTAGGGTTAGGCTCGCCTATTCTCCCCTGCACCCCTGCGCGTATGGGACTAGGTTAGGGTTCGTTCGATTCGAGTCATGTCCCGACAGGGTTACTGCATCGAGGATCATTGGTCGGGTGAAGCAGCCAATCGATCATTTCCACCCCTAGCTGCTCAGTGCTCACAGGTCTGCTGCTGCCTTGCTGGGCGTTCGCTACCGCCCTTTGCAGCTTGCAGGGTCTATCCGCAGAGTATGCCAAATGTGTACGATATTGGGTTAGGGTTTGGGTGCTTACTGGCCTTTTCAACTACAGCTCACTTCGTTTCAGGGTGATTTTAACTTGATTTCGTGGTTTCATTTCGGGACATAAAAGTTAGGTACGTATGAGTATTAACACAAAGGAACATAATGGTCATTTCATCCTCTCCCTCACTCCCTCTGGCACTCATTTAGGATTAACCTCGGCCCAGCACTCGCATGCTGCTTTATTACAGGCAAAGGAAAGAAAAACGGAAAAGAGACATAAACCAAACCAAAATCACCTCCTCTTGCTACCACAAGATAGAGGGTCAAGAAAAAAAATGGGTTGTAAAAGAAAGCCCTTAAATATTGCAGATCCTCCTCCAATTCGGGCCACTCCACCCCTCCATGAACTGAAATAGGTAGCTCAATAATGACCGCGAGTGAATAGAAATAAAAGGTTACCACGATTAAGATGATGACCCCCAAAGGAAAGCGCATCTTTTTAGATACAAATACACCCTTTTAGAAAGACTCATACAACAAAAAGACCAAGAGTTGTAGAGTTACCAGATAACAAAGGATAAGAGCATCGGGTGCAGGAGTGGGCTGACAAGATAGCAACATAAATCTTAAATTTTTCAGGCCTGGTACCTCTTTTTTTAAAAAAAATAAAATAAAAGAAAAATAAAAGTTAGGGAAAAAAGAAAAGAAAAAAGAACGCCCATCCAATTCAAATCCACTGTATCAGCTTCAAGTAAAGAAAGGGTGTTAAGAAAAAAAGAAGTTTGGCTGATGATTTGAATTTCTTTATAAGGGCGAGATGCTAAAACAAAAAAAAGAGCGTGCATTCATGCTCAAGATCCCCCCATCTGCCTTTCAATTATCTTCGCGAGAGCATCGGGGTCGTTCTGTATCTCAGGGTTTTCAACAAGAATCTTGTTGATCATCATGAGCTGATTGGCATCCATATCTGGGAAGATTTGAACAAGATTCTGGGTCATTTCCGCTAATGGTACAGGGAGCGATCCTGAGGCCGGAGAAGATGCGGGATGTGCATTGTGGGCAGTATTCGGAGGATACGATCCTCCATTGTACGTAGTGACGTATTGCTGCTGATGAGCATTGTGACCCTGATAGGTAAAGTTATGTTGCTGTGCCTGTTGAGGAGGTGTATACGGTGTTCCTTGATGGTGCATGCCTGACGGAGTCGGTGCAATCGGCGTATATGGGGGTGCAGCATCTGAAGCACGATGGCGTATTTGTGTATAAGGAGATATGGATGCAGAGGCATGCGTTGGGGTCGCTGAGGGTAGGCCCACGAGGTTTCGAATAACGACAAATATAACGATTAGGAGCTTTCCCTGGCGCCCGTTCTGGGGGATACTTGAGGCGGGGTCTAATACGTTGAACCAATCTGGGAGACTGTCCTTCTCGTCGACGGGAACAATATAGAGATCCTTAATGCATTTTTGCAAATGCTTCCCAACAACTGCATACCTATCCCTCTCCTTGAAATAATCGAAAAGCTTTTTGAACTCTGTTTGGGCCATACTATCTGTGGGAGTGAGAGAAACCATAACAAGAGAGCTACTTTTCGAAAATTTCTGTCCGCATAGATATTCTGTTGCACGATCATGCTTGATGCGGCCATCAATGTGCAGAACATCGGTCAACAGATCAGACCATTTAGTGTTTGCAACATACTCTGGACCTCCGACTAGTGCAGCTGTAGCAGATAGACTTGCAATTCCGTTCATTTCTACGCGTCCCTTCCATTCATCCTCCTCCTCTTCGTGGCGTGGGGAGTAATGGTCATCATCTGACATGGCACTTGCTGGGGAGTACGGTGGTGTGGCATCACCATCATCATCTTTAAGAAGCATATCAATGTCCTTATCAATCTTTGGGTCTGTATCACGGGCTGTGGCTGGAACCGCTGGCCTCATAGCCCTAGGAATACGGTTCGTGTCCGGTGCTTCAATGTGATCCCAAACATTCTCGATGCTGAAATTTCGTCCTTTCTCGGGTTTAGCATCCGCAACGGGAGGTCTTGATGGAGATCTCAAAACCTCATCATGATTCTCGGGTGCGGTGACTGGACTCTCAGTAATTTCAACGGCAATAGAAGGCGATTTGTCGACCATAGAGGATGGCGGTTCATCGGTGGAATCCGACCTACGTAAGATGCCACCGGGTGGAACAAGGCTATCCACGTCTTGGTCTGTTGGTTCGTTGTCCTCAACCTCACCGACCAATTCCTCGCCTTTATGTGTCCTCCGGATCCGGGGCCCAGTTTCCGTAATCAAAGTGTTATGTTTCTCTGATTCTAGACGTATCTTCTGCATTAACTCCTTTAACTCCTTCGACGCCATCTCATCTGTTGTCATGTGTGCCAGTCTAGAGGGCTCCAAATTCTCCTTCAATAGTTCTTCGCTCAATGAAGGATTGGCGCGGAGGTTGTATGCAACACTCCTTACTTTTTTGGTGTATTCGGGAGGCAATTCGCCCCCTTTGAAGAACAATAGATAAACATGGTGCTCCACCTGTAGTGCAAGTCTTTCGCAGAGTTTGTTGATGGTTTGGCCTTCAGCCAAGATCAGTTCGTTTTCAGAGACGAGGGGACTGGAACGCTCAATAAGTGGCGTCATCAGGAAGTTCGCAACTTTCCGACGGCCCTCGTTTCGAAGTTCGTCAATAGTCTCAACAAGCTCTTTTTGAGGTGTATTGTCCTCCGTTTTCTGCCTTTTGATTGGCGGTTTTGCTATGGAGGCTCTTCTGGGCGACGGCTTCACATCCTTGGGGCTGGCATCTACTGCGATTGCCGATACGCGGCGTATTCTCTTGTGCGGTTCCTAAAAAGATTTTTAGTAATAAATACGTTTGTGGGAATGTATCGGGTCATGAATATATACCTCGTCTTCGTGCTTGTACTCTCCATCGGAATCGCCTGTAGGCTTTCGCTTGAGTGACTTTATTGGTCGAATAGAATCGCGTCGATTATCTCTCCTGTTCGGCTCTTCTTTTGTAGTGGAAATCGGGGTCTGTGGAGTCTAGAAAATTTATGATATTAGTCTCTGGTGTAGGGAAGCGCACACTGGGATCTTACCTGAGGCTCCAGAGAATCCTCTACCACTTCTTTCACAACCCCGTTCCCATTACTCTCAATGGTATCTTTGGCAGGAGATAATTCCATGGACACTGTCCTCTCGCGATCCTCTGTCTCTTCTTGCTCTTCCGGCTTTTCTTGCGCCACTGGCTTTTCTACCGTCTCTAGTTTATCTGGCTCCTCTGGCTCCTCTGGCTCCTCTTCTGGCTTATCCGGTTCCTCCTCTGGTTGTTCCGGCTGCTCTTCCTCTGGGCCTTCCTCTTCTGGGCCTTCCTCTACTTTCTCTAAATCCTCTGGAGGTTTGTTTGGGATGTCTTCCTGCGCACTTTGCGAAATGTCGATATCCATTGGGTCATCCTGTTCTACAGCCGGAGAAGGGCTTCGTCTCGGCACCTCCACCTCCACTACAACCTGCTGCTTCTTCTTCCTCCTTTGTACCGGTTTCTTTGGCACAGGTGTATCACTTGGCGCAGGCAATTCCGAAAACTCTGAGGCCGGGACAGCTTCACTTTTGGTGGGAGTTGGTTCATTTTTAAAATTCCTAGCTGGCGTTGAATCTTGTTTCTGGCCTCTGGCCGGTGTTGAATCTTTCTTTCCCTTTCTCCTTGCAGTTGGCTTCTTTTCCCAGGGCTTTTCTCCCTTATCCAATTGATTCAAAAGGATTTGGTGATTCTCCGGTCTGCAGACCTCGCAAAAGTATTGCTTTGGGATTTTCTTCTTGGGAATCCCCATGCACTGAGTATGCTGCCACGCTTCACACCCTTCGCACTGGATCATCATCCTCGAGTCATCCTCATCTTCCTCCTTTGCTCCACAGACACACCGAATGATATCATCAGGCGAGCCGTTGGTATTCTCCTCCTCCACAGTCTGCGATCTGTCAGGTGAGGCTCGTTCTTTCGCAGGGGTTTTCTTTTTCGCTTTCGACGCTTGGCCTGAAGCGGGCGCTGGCGACGCGCTTTCGAGCCCGATATCAGAGAGGCGGTGGTTGACACCCTTCGTAGAACGAACGCTACGTCGTGGCTCTGAGAAAAGCGCGCCGGTTAGCCATGTACATGTCTTTAATTGCGTGATTTGTGTGGGGGAAGAGATAGATAGATCTGACGGGAAGCCTGAGTCGGCGGGGAGAGGGAAGTTGTTTGACGGAGGCTTACCAGCCATGATCGATTTTTTATATTTATTTATCGGAGGGCAATACTAAATCGGCTTGTTTTTCTCTCCTCTTCCCTGAAGATATTTTGTCTAACGGTGGAGTTTGTTGTTGGTGATGGCCAACGGCCAAATTTTTACACGAACCAGGCTAGCGCGCGATATGGAACCCTCGGATGCAGTGGGATGGCAGAAAGTGCATACACAGTTCAAGGAATACGAATCGGAGGAGGGGAGAATGAAGGAGCAGAGTCTAGGGTTTTCTTTCAAGTCGGGCGGTGTAGTCAGGCAATACCCAGCAGTTCTGTGCCTCGTCTTCTCGCCTCGTTCTCACGGTGGTCTCTCACAAGAAATCTTGACTTCTTCTTTCTCCCCGTGGTCTCGTGACAGACGACCAGCCTCTCCTTTTTTTCTTGGTATCTTTATCACGAAATGTTGGCAGCGTGTTCCGTCTGTCTGTTCCTATGACGACACTTTTCTGGGCTTACTCTCACAGGCAATGATTTCGGAAACTTCTTCACTTGTAGATGTTGTTATGATAAGCCGTGAAGTTTTGGGCGACGGGGGAAGTTGAGGTGGGGGAGGGGGAGGGAAAAGCGGAGGAGATGACAGAACGTCGAGGCGGCGATCAAACGAAAAGGAAGGACGATGATGAAAGAGCACTGTCTCGGCAGCTCGCTTTCTACGCGCTCCCTGGGTATACTAGAGCACACGCTACGAGAGGCTGATTGTGGTGTGACCCGACATGCTTGGCAATGTTCTGCCCCTTCGAAATCCATACCTTGCGCTGTTCTGCGGTGAACTCCAGCATTCGTCAACCATCTCACAGTATTTCAAACATTCCTACGCATACCAACCACTATTCCCACAGCATAATACACTGTTCTTGCTCTCTTCTAGTCTAGTCCTCGTACCTTCTTACCCACAGAGCACCTGAAACCTCACAATGGCCGATGTACGCAAACTCCTCCAAGCAGAACGCCGACTCCGAGAAACAGCCAAATCCAAGCCCGACCGGCCAGTGCCGGGCAATTCCCGCGCCCCAGCAAAACGATCTCTTACTGAGCTTGATGAGGCTGTAGCAGAAGCCACAAAACGACCAAGAACCACAAAACCCTCCAACACGGCTTTCTACGATGCAGATGGTACAGAGGCAGTTAAAACAGTTAGGGGTGACAACACATCCCCACAGAATCAAAGGGAAACTGCAGTTGTAGAAAGGGACGACGCGTCTATGGCAGGGGCGTCGGACACTAAAGTCAACTCGTCAACACTACCTTCAGGCTTCTTTGGAGCAGGATCGGCGGTACCGAGTAACGCACAGGTCGAGGTAGATGAGGATGAGTGGGCCGCCTTTCAAGCTGATGTAGTGGAACCTGTCGCGCCCGTAACGTCCTCAGTCATGGTTATTGAGGCGGCGCCGACAACAAGCAATCCTGCTGCAGCTGCTCCCGACGAACAGGACGTTGTGGATGACTATGCCAGGGGAGAGGAAGAAGACGCAAAGCAGAAGCTTCTAGATGAGTTTGAAGAGATGGAAGGGCTGGAGCAGCGGGTACTGCGCCTGAAGGAGAGACGAGAAGCGCTGAAGAATAAAACTCCTGTAGGGATGGAGTTAGCGGTAGATCAGGACGATCCAAGCGCTGAAGAAGATGAAGATGATGATGAAGACGACGACGACGATGATTTCTTCCGGGTTAGAGGGTCATAGGTTATATATGTAATCTATGGAAAAGCCGTTCATTCTTTCTTTCTTTTCTTTCTTCTCCCTGGGGCGGGATAATGGAACGGATCTCCTCTCCGTTCCGTTGTTTACCAAGATATCCTTTGTTCCTGTAATAATAGCATATTGTAAAATATAGCAAGTCTCATTAGTCGGCGGATATATGCAATACCTAATATTGTTGAGAGATACGGGCGATATCAAAAGTTCACTTTGTATCAAATTCAACTCTCAGGATACATTTTAGGAGCACTGTAGAATGATTATGATCCATGCTAGAGGTTGCCAAGCAAAATGATGAGACAAGACACTGTGCAGATCATGTGGGTTGTCACCAATAAACGTATGTAACCCTTATGTACTGGGCGGATAATACCGGACAAGATCGAGATGATTGACTTCCATTTCCTTGTGCCCGCAAGATAAACATCGGCTTGATGTAGGCACCCTGTCGATAGACTAGAGTACATGTATTGTACTCTAGAGTAATAGGTAGGTGGCTGCCTCAGCCATATTAAGCTTCAATGCTTGGGCCTCTTTCGAAGTCTTATCTACACACGATGCACCCCAGGCAGGCCAGCACAGTTCAATTCAGCGTGATGATAACAATAGGTAGATAAAGGCTTATCCAATGTTGACTAAACAACAAAGTCCGACCCCAAAATCGGATTTTCGTCGTGATTTACCACGGACATGGCACTTCGATCCATTATATCCCTTAAGCTCCCCGGATTCCCGGGTTATCATGTAACTGGTAGGTATTGCATGCTCCACCGTGTCAGGTATGGTGCGCGCACCACTCTTGTCCCAAGTTTTGGCAGGTTTAGTTAAAACGATTGTCAAGTTGTCCTGATCAGGCCAATAGAAGATTAAAACACTGAATACGAGAGATGCTAAGAAGCTAGAGACCCCAACTACTGTCCCGTCAAATTTACCGATCGATGCAGGCGCTGCATACGAAGCGAGTGATCACCCATGATCCCTCGCGAAGCACACCAGTCTTGGCGATCTCCCTAGAGTAACTGCAGGAACCCTTACAACCCCATGGCGGATCAATAAACCTTGGCTCTCACAACCTGCAGCTCACCGGGAACGGCGGGTTTATTGCCCCCTCTTTTTTTTTTTTTTTTTTTGGGGGGGGGGCTTCACTCCCCTTGCTGACGACGGCCTATGCCCATACCTCACATCACCACGTAACCTGCAGAAGATCAAATTGCAGAACATATCGGTCTCGAACTGGTGATTGCCATTTGTTTACCCCGCACGGGAGCGAGTGAGGATGGCGGACACTGTAGCTGCTTCAAGATGAGATAAGACATCCTTCAGACGCTGGTACAGGCGTAAAATCTCGATGGAGCTCGATAAACAGCAGCAGCAGCATTTTACAAAAAAAAGAAATATTACATAAACGATGGGGATTTATGGGGATTTCTAACCAGGTGAATGGTACACAACCTGGCGGTGGTATATTGAGATATATGTATTTTTATACTCGGATAGCAGCAATCGATGCCACATTTGCTGCATGGAAAGGATATTTTGATGTGTGTAACTCGAGCTCTCATGATTTATGTGAATGAATCAGGAAGGTCAAACGACCAAGAAACGGCTTCAGCTCTGTATCACTGTTTGGGCTAGGGAAACAGGATATAAATTGTGTCACTATAACTGTAGAGCTTTTTAACTTTCAGGATTCTCAAGTGATCGAATTCCACAACTGACGATAGAGCTGAAGAGAGTGATCCCACAACTGCCAAGTTTCCATATCGATCACTCGTGAGTATAAACTAACTTATGTAGAGTATTGAGCCTATCTTACAGACCCGCCATTCGCGTCTCGATATCAACTTAAGCCCATGGCTATGGGAAAATCCAAGAGCACGCACATACATATGTAAATTTAAGCACCCCGAGGACGTACTTAGGAGTTTACCGTGGGCCACGCTACTGTATGAAATCGATTCGGATAAACTACATGTACTTACGCAGTCAGATCTAACAAGAAAAACGGACCGAGCTCTGCCCCATATTAGAGAAAATTCACCCTTGGGTTCAAGTGCTACATTTTTTTTGCTTTGAAGGTTTGAGCATTCACTACCAACCAGATATCACTATCAAGCTGGGCATGTCTTGTGGCCCATTGTTTCGGAACATCAGACCCCTCTAATCGCTGTCCAGGAGCAAATAGAAAATAGACGCTGTGAACCGTTTGTCCCTAGCACAACCTACAGTACCGTATTTTACCCTCTTTAGCCTTGAGTCTGCCAGTCTGTCTAATTGTGTTGCAATCGATTTTCACAGTGGCACTGTACGTTATGTACGGGCTTCACTCCCGGGATTAGTCGGAAAGATGCTTGATTGGGACACAGGCGAGTGGGAACCGAAAAGGCGATGGACAAGGAAACAAAACGGTACGGGTACAGGGTGTGATTCTAGTTACCCGTTGAAGGCGAGGAAACAAGCGAAGTGGTTGTGGCCAGGGTCTGGTGTAGGTTCAACACTATCATCAGAGATCGTAGGGCAGAGACACAGCCCCCTTTGCATTAAAGACCCTGATACTTAGGGTCCTAAGTCTGTGTACCCCATTGGCAATCACCCTTACTAGGGCAGTTCGATATTTGACTTTTTGGTTTTTATTTTATTCCTATTCGTTCCTTACTGGCTGGTTTCCTGTGACAACCTGGATGTCAACCGATTAGACTACGGGCCACGAAAGAAACGATAGAGAGATAATGAGAAAATCACATCCCATATGTATCCGTAAAAAGAAGGGGATATCTGGGTGCTCTACTCTACAGTGTATTCTTGCACGTGTACCGTACATTTAACCCCCCGTCTCTTCTTGCCCTCTCCAAAGGATTCAATCTCCAGGCAACCCCATAAAGCCCCCTCTCCTTTCTTGACACCTCCCTTGCCATTTTGAATTTCAAGCCCTGATCAGATTACCCTGAACTTATTTTCTGTGGTTCTTGCCGTTAGTGGTACCGGTGATTCTTCCAAATTCCCTGTATTCCTCTAAACCAATCAGAGATTAACCCTCCCCCCAAAAGGTCTATGCCTTTCTCTCAATCACCACCAAATCCAATATAGCTACCCCGCTCCGAAAGAAAAAAAAAAGGGTAGAAAAGATACAAAAAACCGAAAAACCCAAACCACCTCTATAGTCTTTAAATTTCCCCATGTAGAAGTCCTTGTAGGAAACATAACTACGGACATCAAAAAGAGAAAAAGAAAAGAGAAAAAAAAGCACCAATACAGGCACAATAAACATTGAACCTGCCGGGTAGGAAGAAAAAGAAAAGAAGAATATGTAAAATAACAGAAAAACCCTTAAAAACAAGAATATTCGACAACTCAAAATGGCCAATAAGAAGACAAAATCTTTGTTTCCTTTACAAAATACCCCCACCTCGCCCCGCTATCGAACAGTTAAGCTTTATCGATAGCTCAATTCTTCACCATACATATAAACGAAATAGATAAATATAAAGGAAATCATTAGCTAGTCCATGATTGATCAACCGGTGGAGGGGGTCCAGTTTGTGCGCTGCCCGGCCACGGTGCCATCCACAGAAATTCACTCTCATCTATCGGAGCAATATTTGACGGAAGAACACTAAGTTCTGCCGTTTTTGTAACCATCATGTCCTTCGAACTCAAAAAGCTATCACTGTAGCCCCCATATAACCCCATGTTTTGTGCTTCAGACTCTAATACCCCATCGACACCAGCCCCCAAGCCCAATCCCGTGCTAAAAGAGTTTACTCGCGATGTCGGACCAAGGGCCAAGAGTTTCTCAACGTTCAAATCATCGAAGCTATTGTTTGCGACCATTCCAACTTGTTGTACACCGATGAACGAGGAGGCCGCGCTTACACGATACCCGTCAGACTCGGCTTGATCTGAAGCGTCAGAGGATGAAGATCGAGTGACAGTTCCATTCCCATTCAAGGGGCTTGGCCCACCCACCGGACCAATGAAGTCGTCAATTTCATCTCCAGAAACTGATCCTGCTGCCAGTCCTGTTTGAAAACGAAGAAACGATCCCATATCTATCTGTGATGTGTCGTAAGATGCGTCTAAAGGTGGATCTTCAAATGCAGGATCGAATTGGCCATATGCTGGAGGCCACCCCGCTGATTGTGGGGGGTACAAGCCAGCAGAAAATTGATAGCTGTCGGATTCTGCTGCTGACGGTAGAAGCTCCTGGCTTGGGAAATCTTGAAGGGTGAAAGGTGGATGATTTGTATTTACGACGAGCCCTGGTTGAATGCGGGACGAAGTAGGCTTTAATGCTTGCTGTGCCAACTGAGGGGTCAGCTCCAGGGGGGTGATGCTGGTATTTGCCATTTGAAGAGCTGGGTATGTTCGGAGGTCTGGTGATGATTGCTCGGATTTGATTCGTCGAGGTTTTTGTGATGCTACAGTCGAGGGCGCTGAAGCAGAGGCCGTTACCTTGGTGCATCCGTTGACGTGTTCTCCAAAGGCATGGCCAGTGTGCCCTACGGGTGGGATGGTGTATGGCGATGACCCATGTATACTTCCGTGGTGTTTGTGAGTTGGTCGGTGGTGGCCGTTGGCGAAAGTGGTGAGTGAACTTTCAGACTGGGTCATCTGTAGCCGAGGCTTTCGAACCTCCGGTGGGGTAGTGGACGCGCAGGATTCTGATGCAGAAAGTTCAGGGACTGGGTCCAAATGTGGCTCTTTCTTCAGTGAACAGGTACAACGTCCTCCATGGCAGCAGTTGCAAGACGCTCCATCTTATAAAAAAAAGAAAGTTTAGTGATAACTCCAATGTAAACCACACATAGATAGAGTGCTCACTCTTTGCATCCCCATCCTCATTGGTAGCATGGCATGCTCCGGCCGGTGGGATGGGTTTCCCACTCTTAGCCTGTTCTTTAAGAAACGCCAGTCGTTCACCACAGTCACACTTGACGTGAGCGGAACGGGATTTTCGCATGTGACGACAATGACTGCATTGAGATACCGGGCGTCCCTTCTTCGCGATCGGTAGGAGTTTACGATCTATCAAATCCTGAAAATTAGTTTCATCATTCCAGGATGCAGTTTGGGTGTAGGTGGGGTGGGTGGGTTGATGCGTGGATGGATGTATGGTTGTAAAAGACAAATGTTGGGGATGACATCGTCAAAGCCATCGCCCCTCTAAATAAAATGAATCGGAGGTGGAGATGGAGGTGGAGGTGGAGGTGGAGGTGGGAGGATTGGGAACTGACCCGAATGATTGCACCCGCTCACTCTGTGGCCTCTAATGCAGGCCTCGCAGGCCATTTTGACCCCATCTATAATCATCGTGAATGCAAATGGAAAGCCACTCGACGAGATAGTCGAGCGGGGTGAGATCGAATCTCAAAATGTGACGATAAATTTTTGGTTCTCCAGAAACGGCCACAACAGGACCACTTTTCTGCTACCTCGTCGAGTCCAGTCAAGACAGAGAAAGACGGATAGAGATATGATACGGTGTAGGATTCTTTTTTAAACAAGGTAGAAAAGTATGTAGTCTGAAGAACAAAAAACTTGGAAAGTACTTTCGAGGATATCTTCGTCGCCGGAGAAGTATGGTTATAGCGACTGACTGACTGACTTTGACGCCCCGCTGAACAGTACTGAAAGCAAAACACCCCAAAACGCCGCCACACAAAAAAAAACCAATTCAGCTGCTCTGTAGGTTGATGGCCCCTCGCCTTGCACGGGCCGTATTGGCGCCGGCTTCGAAAGCGTTCACGCGGACGTCCGAGTGGAACACCAAAATCCGTAGAGTTTCTCAGTATCCAAGGGGCGGAAAAGGTGTAGGAATGGGAAGAGAAGAAGAGGAAAGAGAAAAGAAGAGGAGGCCGGGAGCAGGGAGAAACGGGAGCTTTAACGGGAATCGCAAAAGGCGAAAGGGCAAGGATCGGTGAAGGGATGGTGGACTCAGATTGGCGGAGAGGCCGCGCTGGCAAGCCTTATGCTGACTGGACGGTGATGGTGCAGAAAGAAGCAACCTGATCCAGAAGCAGGAAGGGCCTAAAGATGGCAAAAGAACAGAACAAGTCCAACCAACGTGCAGTCTGTTCTACCTACGGCCGTCTCTATGGACCACAGCTACCACTACCAGTGTTACCACCACCACCATTTCCATTCATTACCACCACTGCCATCACCTCCTCCACTCCTCCACCTCCTCCAGTCCAGTTCTAATAGACAGATCTGAGCCAAGGCCTTTCATATGTCCCTATGGAGGCCCCGGCAGGAAAGGCTGCGGCACGGCAGCAGCACCACTTCCACTCCTGTTCTTCACTGCCTACTGTTACAGATCACCAGCTAGCAAGGCAAAAACTGAAACGAAAGTAAAATGTTCCGAAAGTAGCAATATTATGGATCTTATGAACCCAGAAACCCAGACAAGGTGATTCATTCCAGATAAGGCAGGAATCACAGACCCCAACCAAACGTGGGATGGTGTCAAGAAACACACAGCCAACACGACGCGTGGGGGAAGGGTGGAAAAGAAAAGATGTACGAAAGGTGAGAGACGGGCTATTAAGGACACCTCTGGATCCACGTTGGCCAATCAACGAATAGCGACTGCTGTTTTTTTTTTTTGTTACGACCACAAAAACGCACAACAACCCACGTCTGAGAAACCAAAGGAGAAAAAAAAAAAAAAAAAAAAAAAGAGAGCACACGCAGAGACTTCTATTCGATGTTTACGCGACTGGGACGACGACGACGACGACAACGACAACAAGCTTGCTTTGTTTTGATCTCCGGTCAACATCAAATGGCGGGGCCATGCCTGGCGAAGATGGGGTATGGTTATGGTTCTGTTAGGAATCTTCCTAATCTAATCCCAAAAAAGAACAATAACAACCACCACAATAGCGACCAGTGTCCGCTACTGATGTCAGGACTCAGGAACAAACGTGCATCGACACTCCTGGTGATCATTGATGCACATTATACCTGTCTCAATGGTCTCTCGTGTACCATTACTACGCGTATGGTTCAGTGCCGATGTCTAGCCCTATCTATGAAAATTGCAGTAGTGCTGGTTCCTGCACCGGCATTCCCGCTGTAAAATGGGGTTACTTAGACTTTATTCTGCACAGCTATGTGTATCTGAGCTGAGTTGAATATAGGTAAAAACTGCCTTGCCTCTGCTGTCTTAAAGTGAAGGCAAAGATTGTTCTTTGCTATAATACTGGTTTGAAGCGAAAGCTCCGTTATGACGGAATACCCGTGGAGCATGAGATGTGTATGTATTTGCTTTACATACATACATACACACACCGTTGCACCGGTGTGAAGGCGGTTGTTGGTGTTAAGAGGCATGACAGTCCACCAAAGTTGATCCGAAAGACGAGCGTGATGATGCCCCTCATTTGAACTTCCTCGATCGTTGGGGGTCTCCGGACCCGTCGCCGGCTTCTCCCCTTGAAATTCCGGAATTGATTATTCCGAGCTAACTATCCATCGGGTTGGGTCACAAAACCCCTGGATGATTAACATCATTCAGGCTCTTCCTGGGTTGAAGTCGACGATGTAAATAGCCACTCCCCACAAATGCTTACAGCAGAGTACCTACAGGTGTAAGCATTTCCTATTCGTTTCCACAAAAGGAGACCCCTCGAACAAAAACAGAAAGGGCTAGTTAGTAATAGTGGGAATCTTAAGGCCAAATTTCCCCTCCCGGCTAAAATGTAAATCGTTTTAGCAATTCACTGTTCAGATGATCCGTTTCACTCGGAAACATGTGGGTGCTCTTCTGGGAACCCTCGTCGTCTCGAGTTGGCCGTGGTCGGCCTCCAGCGGGGAAACGGCTTCTTGATGCTGACGGACCCCACTTTCCACGAAGGGCCTGGTGAAGCGGAAAATTCTTTTGCTGGAGCTGGGTCATGAGGATGGAAATTATTCGCGGGTACAAGGAAGCGAGGGTATGGAGACACGAGTGACCTGTCAGATATTCCCTGTTTAGGATAATGCATATCGGAATAGCGTTTACTTCGACACGGGAAATCCATCGGTTTTTGCCCTTCGTTAAAGAAGTAAAAGAGCTTAACCAAACAACAGATCCTCCGACATCTTCACTCAGGAGTAGTGATATGTAGTTTTTCGTTTCCTCACGGCCTTGAAATTAATACCGGAATTTCTATGGGCTCCGGAAATCGGCAGTAGATTCATCCGGCTGACTGGCAGAAAATCCGGTAGGAAATACAACCTCCAATGATTCCCCTCCCTCCCCGGCTTGGCGATTCGGTCCCAACCGATAAAATTGGCTCGCAGTAGTTAGAACCTGCGAAATTACACTTAACCAGTACCTGCTCGCATGGAGGTTAGATCAGGTGGTTGCTTGGTACAGATCGTCATACATAGCGTGTGTCGGTGATTCTCTTTTTTTCCCCGCTACATGCCGGAGGCTGCTTTTTTCTTTTCTTTTTTCTTTTCTTTTCCCTTTCCTTTCGCGAATTGAGCCTCCCCGGAAGAACTCTTCTCCCAACCGTCGGCGGCCAGGATACAGAAGCTAAGCGGACCACAGTAATCATGTTGAGTAAAAGATCGACATAGTTTATCGTGAGCTAGGCCTCCCAGCCCTGAGGTTTGGCTGTTGACTTTTGATTTGCAGAAGTCATCTTCTGTTGACCGTTTGGCCGGGGAGCTGGAATCAGTCGCGAACTGGCGGGAAGCAAGAAGGGTACAGCCGATTTTTCACCGAGGTTAAGTCCCGTGTCTCGCACCCACTGCGAAAACCCATTCGGTTTTAACTTGTTTCCTTGTCAGTTCTTTCTCGTGTAACCCAAAACAACGAGGAGTGCATATGTATGCGGACTGCATTTCATTTCCCCGTAGAGCTTTTTGTGAGGGGTGTTAAGCAGCATGCGAGTTACCCCGGACTTCTGGGGCGGGAGGGGAGCTCGATCCGCCTATTACAGAACCCATCATGGAAGCAGGAGTAATTGTTGAAGAAGCAATTTCTGCGAGGGTACCTGCTGATGTTTGTTTATTGTCCTAGTGGTCAAGTATCTCGGTTAGTGAAGGCATGTTCTTTCTTTCTTCTGCTGCTGCTTCTGCTTCTGCTTGGTGTTTCCTTTTTTTTCCTTTTCTTCTCACACTGTGGCCACTTGCCTTCCGAAGTATAGAGGACGTCAAAATAGTGGTACTGGGGAATACGGGGAAACCGGGACTCTGGGGGAGATGAATGACATGAGGTTCACAAGCTGTAGTACAGTTACCTTATTAAGTGTGGCTCCCTTAGCACCTTTTCAAGGGTCATGTCAACTGGGACCAACTCCAACCTTTTCTCCACACCAACGACAACCCGTAGTTCCAACCCCCGGATCCGAGAAAGTCCCTAGCCCAACCCCACCTTCCCAGTGTTCCCACGCAACGACGTTCCAAGCCTTCGTCTAACTCGTCACCGTGCCCGTCATTTTTCCTTTCAGCCTCCGCGTGTGTATGTACCGAGATTTCTCCATCCCTCCTCACTTCTCCGTCCACATCCAACATACATATTTCTCATCCGATTGTCGGAAAGACTCCGGTTCTATTTGAGACAACGCCACGGGCTGTGCAGCAGCAGCAACCAGTTTCTCTTCCTCCTACTGTTTCTGGTGGCGAGTATTTATGGAATAACTGGCTGGAGACCCCAAGACAGAGAAAGAGAGAGTCAGAAACAGAGAAACGGTGACCCAGAGTGAGTGAGTGAGGGAAGTAGCAGGTACAAGGAGGATGATGAAGACTGGTCGTTGGGCTGCTGCTGCTTTTAATGCTGCTGCTCATCATCTATCACCATCTTCCATTCAGGGTCCCATCATAATTGCTCCTGCATAAAACATCTTTTTTTTTTCTCCGGTGTCAGTCAATTGCAGTACAATTGTCTGTGCGCTAGTTGTTTGTTTAGGATTCTTCCGTTTAATTCTCTATCCCTTTTTCTCCCTTCCTCTCCTCCACAAGTAGGTATTGATTTCCCAAGGAACTGCAGCGGCTTCTCCCCCAGTATTCCCCCAGAAATTACCGTCCCCACACAATTCTCACACCCCTCCCCCTTCTTCCCAGTACTCGGTCCATTTGACACAAGCAATCATCGGTCTTCCCGGCTCACGGGGTCACTTGGAACCTGCCCTCCTGCTTCTACTAGAAGTTAGCTGCGGTAATCCCTTCTCCCCCATTCTCCCCATCGCAGACCCTGCGAGTTCTGCTGTGCTTGTTTTCGATTCGCACCATTGGTACATGGCCACACTATATACGTGCTGGGTACTATTAAACAAGTAAGTAAAGCACGCGCGCATAACGAGCAGCGCGCAAGAGAAAAACCCTGTGAGGATTCTGGGGTTCATTCGCCCCGAAAAGACGTTCCCCCCCCCTCTTCCGGTCTCCCCATATTTTTCCCACGTTTTTCGCTCTCCCGAAACCCAAAAAAGCCCCCCGCACACTCTTGCATATTTGGCTTGTCAGATCTGTTCCCCTTCCATCTCTCCTCTCCCCCATCACAGACCTCATCCTTCTCCTTCCTCCGCCTCCATCTCCGCATTCAACCTTCTCCTGCTTTTCCCTCCCATACACATATTACCTCTTACTGCCCACTACTATCCCATCTTCTCCTCTCCCCTTTGAGAAGTCAGATCTGATACACCTTACGCTGTTTAGTACGCCTATCTTTCTCCGTATTCTGACCATCTCTCCATATAGCCATTCATACTTCTACACAGGCAACCAAATATAAATACACTATCCACCAAAATCCTATAAACAAAAAAAAAAAAAAAGGTCAAAACAGTACATAAGGCAACACACACAGCGTACATACATACCTATTTCATTGCGTACAGTACATACAAAAGCTTTTTATTGGACTGTTCGGGGGGTGAAGTAAGAAAATAATATATATATAAACACTTCGGCGAATTATGTTATTGCTCTGATCGAGTATCGCCTCTCTTTCACTGCTCTGTCATGGCAATGGCGGAAGTTGCAGCCACTCCGTCACATACCTCGGCTGCCGGGGCCACGGTTCCTGCAGTTGCAGCCAGCTCTTCTCGGTCAAAAAGTCCGCTTCTGTTCGCCTCGTCGTCTTCTACTCCACGTGCGAACCTACATACGCATCAGCATCCACACTCGCAGGTCAATAACGACCAACGTCAACAACCCGTGCAGTCACAATACAACCCTACGAGTTCCCCCGGCGATGGGAGCTCATCCTCTTTCTTTTCGCATCATCAGCGACTATCCCCGCCGAGCTCGATGCTACTCTCTACATCAGGAGAGAACATACCCCGAGGTCTACCACCAATTGTTTCGCCAATGACTAGCGCAAGTCAACCAGGACCTTCGGTAAATGATCCTCGGCAACCAATTTCACCAAGAACAGTATCAATGGGGTTGAGTGACTCGGCGCAAGGATTGGATGGTATTTCTGGTGATACAGCACCGCGAAAAAGATCTAAGGTGTCGCGCGCTTGCGATGAGTGTCGTCGTAAAAAGGTTTGAATTTCTGGAAGCCGCCTGCGTCACTGCGCAGCCCTGCTAAGCGATGTGTAGATACGATGCGACGCGACTTCGGAGTCAGGGGTAGAACAGTGTTCGAGTTGCAAGCGAGTAGGATCAAAATGTTCATTTAGTAGGGTACCTATGAAGCGAGGGCCAAGCAAAGGGTAAGAGAGAGCACAGTCTCGCGAACTTACAATTTCCTCTCTAATCAAAGATATGTCCTAGCTACATCAAAGAATTGGCCGACAGATTAAACACCCTTGAGAATTCTATTTCTACAGGTGATCTACATTCGTACGGCTCGGGTATGACGGGTGAAGGAGACCATTCACCGGGGCCATCCGACTCTACGTCTCCACCGCCGAATGGACCCCCCAGCGCATCAAAAAGTCGAAAGCGAGCGCTCTCTTCTTCAAGCGATTTCCAAACCTCGATGCACCTCCAACCTTTATCGCAACCCACAGGTAGATCAAACGAAAGACTACCGTCTATAGATTCCTTTCATCCTACAAACCAGCATCAACATCAACAAAGAGCGCAACATCTGCAGCACGAACCCCAGCCACAACGACAGCTGCCCCACCCCCAGCAGCAGCCCCCGCCTCCGCCCCCTCTTCCACCTCCTCTCACTCACCCGCATCAACCGCAACCCCACCAATCACCTCTCCAGCCCCCATCATCTACGTCTGAGATGCCGTCGGGATATCGAACTATCTCTCCAACCAGTATGAGCCAATATTGGAAGGGGGGATCAGATGTTGGCGGCCGGCGCCAGAGCGTTAGTTTCCCTTTTGATGCGCCCGACATGCAACGATCGGCGGCGAGCTCGACGCCAGTTGACCTGTGTGGGTTTGACTGGGATGACCAAGCTATTGATCAGTAAGTGATGTCTCAGCCGAAACGTTTAATCAGGTTGGGGCCCTGTCTTAGCTTGAAGATTAACACTACATAGGTACTACGAACTCATACATCCCACCTTTCCGTTGCTACCACATTCAAAAGACCGTTTGCATCAACGCCTAGCTAATAGCTCTCTCTCTGTCCGGGAAGCTTTCCTGGAAGCACTTTATTCTACCGTGCGAACAAACTCATCTTCAACTCTTCGGGCAAACTCACCAGTAGCGAATGCGAAGAGGGTGTGTGAATTGACTGTGGCATCTCAGTTCGAAAACCCCGCTGTGAGAACTATGCCTACAACTCTTTTGTATCTACAGACAATGATACTTATGGGCCTTGAAGCCGATAATCACGGACCGGCAACCATACATGGGCAATTTGGGCCGCCGAAAGCAGCGTGGCTTGGCGCAGCTGTGGGGTTGGCATACAACCTCAAGTTACACAACAGCCAGAACCGAGAACAGCCTTCGGGTGGTGACCCTGACTCTGACGAAAAGCTTGGTAGACGGGCATGGGTAGTATTATTTGTGTTGGACCGTTGGCATGCGATAAGCACCTCAAGCCCACTATTCATACCAGACTCAAGCTTCGCCTTTGTACCTGATGATCAGAAATTGCTTGGGTTGGCCCCATACTATATTGCACGTAAGTTTAAAATGAACGTAAAAACTTGGCTACAGTTGGGTTGACCGACCGACAGGTCTCTCCTATATTTTGGGGCATCTCGCAGAAGCATTTACTATCACAGTCGACTCGGCATCGGCGGCGCCATTCAAGCCTATTATTTCAAAAATCCTTCGTAGCGAGCTCGAGCTGTTTCGGGAAAGCGTGGATGATATATGGGGCTCCTTAAAGCTTCTCCATATAGCATACCATCATGTTAAGCTTTTAACTCTTCGACTCAATTCGGCAGAACCACATCAGCTTTTAGGCCCTGCTCAGCACATCACAGTCATGCTGGCGAATCCCCAAATACCTACCATGCCGCTAAACCATCATTTTACTGCACTTTCTCTCATGACTCTCATGGAGTTGAGCGAGATTCCAGAAACAAGAGATGAGGCTTGGAAAGGTATTCAGCAGCTTGCAGATACATTGGAAGATCGTAAGGGTGTTGCTACCAAGGAAGATAATTTGGGATGGGACTTTACTCTCAAGGATTTGATCAATAAACGGAAACAGGAACGGTTTGGTAATTCTAATCCTGGTATGTCAGATATACCACCTGGGCACGGCAGTCTACAACATTTGGCAGAATTGGCCGTCGGCGAGAGAAGTCCAACTGGGACACCGACGAATCCACTGAATAAGCAGTTGGATACGGAGCGGCTGCAGAAGCATGGATATCTGGGTTCGGTACTGTTGTAATATATCACGGGTACACCCCGAGTTTATGTGTTTGGGCGTTACGTGTGGTCGGGAGAAGGAAAAAGGCTCTGTTTATTTTTATTTTTACAAAATCTTGGTTTTTGCTTTAGTAATATTTTTATTCCTCCTCCTATCTTATATTGTCCTTGTCCTTGTTCGTTTTCTCTTTCTCCTTCTTTCTTCATCTGCATGGGAGGTTTTCTATTTTTTTTTTTTTTTTTTAGCTTGTCTCCTTACATCAGGATGCATGCATTCGGGATGGAATATTTGGAACTTCCCATATTCTACATATATCACCGATTTCCCGCACTTGACCTTTTAGCCACTAACCATCACTTGATATATCTGTACTCACATTTCATGTCTTATCTCCCCTTCCCCTCGGATTCCATTTGTACTTTTTCCTCCTGGAGGATCTAACGAGTGGGCAAGGCAGTCATTGTATTTTATTTTTTTCCTTTGTGCTTTCAGTTATTACTTATGACTAGGTTAGTATTTCGGCGCAGTGGTGGGCTGGATTTGGGCCGAAAAACTGAGCCTGTTGATCATTTCTTTTGGTACTAAGTTAAGATTAAAGAAGGGAGATAATATGGGTACATGCGTTTCTGGAACCTTTGGATGTTTTTAGAGCATTTCAAAGAGGAGTCATTAGGGATAGACATGTTTTTCGAACCGACGGCCACTTATCTCAAGTGGTTAGGATGCATTTCGACAGGTAAGAATTAGATAGCAGTAACCTGCATATTATCGCCTGAATCTTGTCCGCGTTGGGCAACTAATGAATTATCAATCAATCAGTCAATCAATCAGTCAATCAATCAATTATCCGCGTCGGTGCCAAATGGTTGTCCGAGTGAGGGTACATGATCCAGTGTTTGTTGACACAACAAAACAGGAAAGATCTCCTTTCGCTACATACAAGGATTGACAGAACTGCAGCGTATGATTTGAGACAGGGCAGTTAAAGAGATGGAAGGTCTCACATTTCATCTCAACAGCGAACCAGCATCTGACCGGCGCGAAAGTACAGCGATTCACAGGTATTTGGCGAATACACCCATTTGGAGAATTTGTATGTAGCAACCAGCCAGCAACCAGTAAAACTTCGAGTTTGACCAAGATATCTTGATTCTTATTGGCCTTAATCCCTGTTCGCCAAATGGGTGTATTCGCCAAATGACTGTGAATCGCTGTACTCTAGAGTACCCTTTGAACCACTGCAAGTTCCAGATCCAACAGATCCATCCAGATTGGCTAAAGTCGATCATGAATAGGTATCTTTCCCTGTCCTGTTGAATAGAGTACTTTAGATGCGTGGTTGTCCAGATTGCAGCAGGCTAGCAGCCACTTCTTGGGCCTCTGCCTCGCTATTCAGTGGTTGCCCGCGGTCTAGTCTGTAGATAACCGCTATGCTATTTCTTCTTGACTCGTGTGAGCGGTTAGGAGCTGGAGGTATATGGCCCTTTTTGGCTACAGCCCCCTATCTAGAGCACACACAACACGGTCCATAGTGTGGGTAGATTTCTTTCTGGTCAGGAGTGATTACATACATGTACATATACCTACTCTCCTCTTATGGGTAGAACAAAGGTGTAAGGATACATCCCACGTCCTGTAGCTACGACTTGATTTGTTCCATAGAATAGGGTACTCTAGGCACCTATTTCGTACGTGAAGGTACAGCATGTATGTACCCATAAAGTTTAGGGGAAAACAACCGGTTGCTAGGCGGGCCGAGGAGGAATATCCCCGCAGCGGCGACGTTTACACGATCCGCATCCGCGAACCTAATGTCTTTGCCTAAATATGGCTCTTGCTCTTTCCTCCACCAGTTTTTTTCTTCTCTCCTGTCTGTTAGAGTAGGACATTGCTACTATTTGTGAACGCATTCGATATCATGTGGTATAAACTACATGTACGTACGTGGAGGTGCAAGTAAAGTAGATAGGATACATGTAACATTGAAAGGGATATTAGGGTCTATTCTTCACATTCTCTCTCCATTGGGGGGAGCGGGGCGGCGGTCAACTGGTGTGGAGATGAGTGAAAGGTTAAGGGCGAAGAACAAGAACAAAACCAAGGGCAAGAACAAGAACTCAGAGGATCGCCGTCACCTGAAGCAGGTTCAATATATATATAGAGCAAGGAAATCCACTCACCACTAGCGACCCTCGTCAGCAGATTGATTGATTTTGTCCCACCCAGCAGCGGAAGGGGGGAAGAAAAAAAAAAAAAAAAGAGGGAAGATCAGTACCTACAGCCACAGCATCTACCATCTGCTGCTGCTGCTATCGAAGTGCTCGAATCGCTTCCTTTTCTTTTGGTTCGTCTTGCCCCTCCACACGCTTTGAGGAAACGTTTTGGGTAAATGGCAAATACAACCTCCTTCACCAATACTACCTCGATACCTGTCTAGATACCAACACCCAGCTATTCCCCAGTATTCTCCCTCCTCCTTCACTGTAAACAGCAACCTCATCTGTTCCCCTCTTTCAGAGCCCCCTTCGATTCATCTACCTCTCCTACCCCCCCCCCCCCCCCCCCCCCCCCTTTTAAGCACATCCTCGCCCTGGGAACTCGACCACGAGCACGCCAGCAACTGACGCAGGTAGAGGTGTAAGCAGCAGCAGATGACCTGGGCCTGACCTTGTTGGGCACTGACAGTTCGGACGCCCCACGACGGTCAGGCACTCGTTTTCTTGTCCTCCATATCTCGACTTCTATAATTACGCCGCTCGTCCATGAAGGTGCGTGCATGAGAGAAAGAGAAGAACAAGCAACTACCAATACATACCCCAAGTGTAACTCTTATATATATGCCCTATACTATTAACTTTTTCTTTCTAATGAGCTTCCGCCCGCTCAACCCTCAGCCCTTTCGTATTTCCCTTAAAGCCCATTCTCTCATTCCGGCTTAGCACCCGTCTTGGTGATTGTCAGCGTGATGATCCGTGCTGATGTTTTAGCTTAGACTGCATCACGGGCACGCGACTCTAGAGGCTTCACCTCTAGCCATGGCTCACGATTATCCATTGACCCTGATCATCATGTTACCGAAGCAATAGGGGATATGTATGGCGAGTACATAGATGAAGAAGGACGAAGACAAAGCTACATTCTACCATCGGACGCATACCCAAACTCTTCACGAGGGGCTAAGAATAGGAACAGCTCTGTGTTTTCGGCAACAGGCGCAAGCGGGTCAGGGAGAGATCGGAGTAGCGGCGGGTCTCAGGGAAACGAACTGTTGCCGGGCTCAACAGCACTAGCTCACCGCTCACCGTCCCCGTCAAGGTCACCCAGTGAAACTGCAAACCAATTCTTTCCTCTTCACGACACCGACTACGAATCCGATCCGGCTGCTGTGGCTCAGGAGATAAGCAACCTCCAGGCCCTTCGTCGGATGTCTATGGACGTCACTTCCACGGCCGATCCCGACTTGCCGTCGTTCAACTCGTTTATACCATCTACACCTCCGGAAGATGGTGGTGATCCGGGAAGCGTTTTTTGGGTTCCAGCACGCCTACATCCGGAACTTGCCCCGAAGGAATTTAGTGCGTATCTGGAGGCGAAGAAGAATGAGATTCGTAGACCACAACGGGATGGATCTTTATCACCAGATGGGGCGGAGGTCAGCGGTGGTCCTGGGCTAAGGAGGAAGAAATCAATGCTATCAAAACAAATCGATCATTCAGATGGTGCAAAGGGATACCGGGATGGAACGGAGGCACTGGGGAGGCGGCGGTCTGGAAAGGAGGGGCCGCCTCAGTTACAGCTGGAAGACTTGATGAACGATCCAAACACACTTATGCGGAAATTGAGTGTTGAGAGAAGAAACGGGGAAGGTAGGATTGATATGGATCTTTGGATACTGAGGCCGGACTCTAATGGTTACTTAGGCGATATGCCAATATTACAAGCTCACCCAGCAGGAGCAGGGCTTCGGCGGTCAACCAGAACGACGTATAGGAGAGGAAGCCTTCGAAAAGGGGAATCTTTCACGAAAAGACAAGTAAAGGCTTCAGAAATAGATACTGAGGAATATACTGCATCCTCACCTCTAGTTGGGAGACCCTCAGGGTTTGGGTTGCAAAGGGTATCAACGGAGCCTATACCTTCAATACCGTCCCATTTCTCCACCAAGAGCCAACCAGAGGGGCAATCTTCGAAGCCAACTCGTTCTGCTAACAAGAAGGTGCCGGCCACAGAACCATCCGCCAGTTCAATTGACCTATCCAATGTTTCCACACCAACGCAGCCAAAACCTTCTGGTGATAGTAAGCATAAATCTGTACCACCGCCACAAAAACAAAGGAGAAGGGCTTCGTCACCAAAAGGGACAACTAGGCCCCGGACAAGTGAACTCGCACCCCCGGTACCGCGCATTGTTGAGACACCCCCGCCATCGGAAGAACCTAAAAAGATAGTCCACCCTGAACGCCATTCTTCGCTAGATCCCCCCTCGCAAACGAATAAGCCTCCAAAACAAACACGACCAGCTATGGTAAGGACACCTGGTGGTTCTGCGGCCGATTTGTCGAATGAATCTATCCAAGCGCCGTCAACTCCAGCTCCAGCTCCAGCTCCAGCTCCAGCTCCAGCTCTCGCTTCAGCTCCAGCAACCCCGCAACCAGGCAATCTCACAAAAGCCAGCCAGCTTATGACGGTTCCGGGTGCCAATACAGTGGATGACAGTAAGGATAAGAGAAGACCGGACTCTTCAGGAAGTGGAGAGTCTTCGAGAAAATCAAGTTGGGGATGGTTGTTAGGAGATTCAGAGCACAAGGCCAAAGATAAACACGATAGGGAGAAAGAAGAGAGAAGGGAGAAGGAAGAGAAAGAGAAAGATAAAGAGAAGAGAGTGCGGAAAGAAAAACGACCCAAATCATCGGACAAATCAACAGAGAAATCAACAAAAGACCATGATAACACTCGCCTTGATCTTCTCCAAAAGTCTATAGACCTAGGTAATACCGGAAAGGTAATAACTGCCGACCCCGTTGGGACCAAAACGGATGAAAAGGCCGATAAAGAATCCAGAAAATCCCGTGGAGAAGAAAAGAAGGACAAGGATAAGGAATCAGGGGGGATCCTGTCGTTCTTTGGGAGCTCACGGAAGAAATCTGGAGGTGATACCTCTAAATCAAAGAGTGGCTCATCCAGGAATCCGTCTCCGTCTCCTTCGCGCGAGCAACCACAGCAAAACTTCTACTACACCAGGTTTCCGATACATATTGAGCGGGCTATTTATCGGCTCTCTCATTTGAAGCTTGCGAATCCGCGGAGACCTTTACAACAACAGGTGCTATTAAGCAACTTTATGTATTCATACCTTGCAAAGGTACAGCAGACACAACCGCATCTGGTACAACAGGCTACTACTGCACCTAGTCGAGAAGCACGCCATCGGGAGAAACAGGCCCAGGTTCTAGCCCAAGAACAGCAGAATCAACAGCAGCAGCAGCAGAGTCAGCAGCAAAATCACCACCACCACCAGCAGCAGCAGCAGAGTCATCAGCAAACGGATCCACAGGGGAATCAGTACTACCAGTACGAGGATGTAAGCTTATAAAACTTTGTTGGCTTCTAATGATCTGGAAAGCGTATTCCTAACTTGGATGATCGAACTTAGGCCTCTTCAAAGGGCGGAACCGACTATGTGGACGACTCACAGATGTACGAATACGAGGATAGCGGGAATGAAAGCACTGATAGTAGACCCCAATCACGAGCTTCGCGGCGCGACCGGCAAGAAAAAAGCAACGGTCACTATGATAATTCTGGATCAAATCGATCAGAACACAACAATGGGGGGAAGCATTCCCATCGAGCTGGAGGCGAGGGCTCTTCAAGCAGTCAGGACAAAATAGCAGGCAGTGATGATATGTGGTGATTGGGCTGTATCGGGCTCAGGTTGATGAGGCACGATGTTAAGGTGGCTTTTTTTTTGCAAACGGCTTTGCGTATGGTGGAGGTTGGTTTTTCATTATCTTTTCCGGTTCGCATATTTGTATTGTTTTTTCCGCCTGTATGGTATTGCGGCGATGGATCTCTGTACCGACAGGCAGGCAGGTTGGTTGATAGTGGAGTTGATTGATGGGCTGGGTTCTTATTTGTGTTTGAAAGAATAAATATATCAGCTGCAAGAAGCGAATACCCTTTAGCTTATTTGTTTTGCTGATACTTTCTTGTTTTTCTTATATTCTTTTCTTATCATTCGTTATCTCAGCTTTGGTTCTACTATAACTTTTATTGTATTACCCCCTCGGTCTCTTGTAAACTATGTATTGCCTTGTTTGCGGTTCTCTTGGGTCTGATAATTTATAGAGCTTCCGGGTTTTCCGTGGTAAATTGTACTTCAAAGAATTGTGCGCTAGCTCGAGCATGACTTTACGCTGTCACTATGCTACTGGGATACGAAGTTCTTAAAATTTGGATATGGCAGGCTTTCGATTTCTTTTTAGGTGTGCTGGTTTTAGCACTTGATGTACGCTGCGAGGTTATGAGACAATGCTAATGCTAGCAATGGATACTAGATCGCCGAAATAGCGATAAACGTGGCGCTCCAGTCTAACCATAGGCCTGTTCGCGCAGAGGGTAGGAATGCGACTATGACATGTATGTAGATGTAGCCCGATATGGGGGCAGCACAAATCAGCAAGGGATAAGATCGAGCCTGTCTAATATGTCTTGAAGACATCGTCAGTTTACTGGTGAAGATACCCTCACTGCATCCGGAAAAACAGCCAGAATATACAATGGAAAACTGTCAAAGAATACTGGCAATGGCGGGAAGGGATGAAATGCAGGGGAGGCAAGGATGAGATGTATCATGTGGTGTTTATGGTGAAGAACGCTGTGCTTTGATGATGAGGTAAACCTTATCTGGTGCTCGTATCACTCCAAGAACTAGGAGCAAGCCAATGGTATGCCAGGAGGGACTGGGCGGAATCAGTGGATGATCTTCTATCCAAACTACAAAGAATTGGCCCACTTAGTCCTACCTATTGGCGAACCTCACTTACTTAGTACCATGTTTCTCAGCTTGATGCCTCCATGCTCCTGGGACCCCAATTGCGACTTGCCCCCCCAAAAAAAAAATTCAGCAGCATGCAGGAAGCTCCTCTCAAAGCTGTGATGCGCATAGATCTCGGTACTTAATTATCCTACACTTCTACTTTTATGTTTACTTTCTCTATTCCCTACCTATGAAGGGAACGCGGCCCCTGTTGGTTCCTGAGCTGTTCTGCCCGAGAAATAATTAAGAGATGTTAGATCGTTATTTAAATTTTTTTTGTTTAATCTATTAATTGCATGAGAGGTTAGATCATGATAAGTGTTTCGTTATTCGATTAGTTTCATAGCCCCTGGTTGCTGCCCGGTTGTGCCATTCTTGCTGGAGCTGTTTCTTTTCGTCCCCTCTCTATCTCATGACTCTCCTTAACAAAAGTGTAGCGTCTTGTAGGTAGAATAGCATCATGAACCGTCACTCGGTCGCCAAGAAATCGCCTCCTGCAGGGAAAATCGGGCGTGGCGCGCATAATCAAACCTTCTCCACTCCTTCTTCCCTTCTGGCGGCTTGGGCGGGGACATTAAATCATCCACTACACCACTAACACTTTTACAGAGTGTTTGTATGTGTGATATGCATTTTAGGCTGTCAAATAGTTATTCGAGCGGCCCAAAGCCCCGGGCCCGAAATTAAATAAAACGTCAGATATATTTACATGCTAGCCTGGAATATCAATATGCCTCGTCATTATCAAGGGCGTTTAGATGGTGCTGGTGAAATGTTGAGCCAGGGCGTCCGGTTGTGCATCATCTTCGATCATGAGCTGATTCTACTCACAAGGTTTGATAGTATTTGAGTGTTGCATACACATGTAATTTGTTACTTTATACAGCCGTACAATGAGTTACTTGCGAATACAAGCTTTTTTTAAAATGCATGTATATAGATTATTAGAATAAGTTATCGAGATGGAGAACTGTAGGAACCAAGTTAGATGTAAAATCGTTATACAAAGCCTAGGTATCTGTTGATTGGTCACGCTCTCTTAATGATATGTAGATAAATCCATAGCAGTAGAGCTTCGCCTATCCCGGTCTTCATCGCTAAAGATATACTAAGTATATATACATACAAGTAGTTTCCGGCCTTCGGCCGGTACTATATATATATCAATCAGTCCAATATACAGGCAAGCCGCTTTGCGGCTTATTTGTCTATTTGCCTGTCAGTCGGGGCTCTCAGGCCGCTGCGCGGCCCTCGACCCCTCCTGGCAGGCAAAGTCCATCACTATATCTGATCTGGTCAATATGTGACTTTTCTGATATATTATCCCCATATATCAACGGATAAGTCAGACAATTTCTCCAGTTAAAACTACAGGTATATCCCTTTAACAGCTACCAAAACGCTAAAATCGAACCACTATCGATTCCCAGAACCAGTAGCAACCCTATTAACACTCTAACACCACTCAGCACAATACCCTATGTTAATATCCAACACAACATGTTTCAAGTGAAACAAAAACATCTCTCAATGAACCAATCAGAAGACTATAAAAGCACATTGCATATGCAGGTTATAATTATATACTTATTAGATGTGTGTACTCACAAATTACATGTAGTATTTCATACAACCTGGACACGTCAAAAGTCAAACACACAAGCTTTTTCGGTACCTTATCGATATATCTAGAACATTTGTTAACAATCTTTCGCAGAAAGATCTATTATAGCCCTATAGGAGCCTTCGAGCAAGCATATCTTGTATATTTGACAACTGATTAAAAACCTCATTCTAGACTCAGTAGGGTTCGTACAGCTATCGGTAGAATTATTGCGGAAACAGGGACCGACGATCACGCCGAGAGCAGGGCGATTTTCCAACGCCACATTTCCGCAATAGACGCCTTCCCGGGCCACTCGAACACCCCCCTCACTCGAACAGTTAACTTAAAAAAGAAAATATCTGCGCTGTAACCGGTTTCTGTACCTCTTGAATTGGGCTTCTCCACCAATAAGCATCAACTGTTCGAGTGAGGGGGGTGTTCGAATGGCCCGGGAAGGCGTCTAATTCTAAGCTCCAACACTACATGATGTAGTTGTGGCTAAGCATTGGCGCTTATGTAATACAAACCCGAGGCTCGGCGCCTATCGTTTTCGTCGTTACACAAACGACAACAGCTTCCTTCTGCGACCAGAATTTTGAAGCTGTCCTCTAACCTCCGTGCAACGTCTATTGCACCATCAACATCCTT
This sequence comes from Morchella importuna, assembly GCF_003444635.1. Classification (NCBI taxonomy): domain Eukaryota; kingdom Fungi; phylum Ascomycota; class Pezizomycetes; order Pezizales; family Morchellaceae; genus Morchella; species Morchella importuna. The sequence goes on along the minus strand of NW_025763400.1, from coordinate 1,503,300 downwards.
CTAGGGTTGCAAGGAGCTCTAAAAATATGACAGACACCGTTCGAATAGTAGTGTGTGGAGATGAGGGTAATTTGCTTGCCCCCCGTGAGACGAAAGAATTACTGGCTAAAAAGTATTACGCAGGCACTGGGAAATCCTCGTTGATCACCTCCTTAGTTAAGGATATCTTTGTGACGAGCAAGATACAGCCGGTTCTCCCTGCAATTACTATTGGGGCCCCTGAAAATGTCACTACCACAATCGTTGATACCACAGGTATGTTCTTCGATTTTGATAGGAAAGCTAGCCAAGCTGTCGAGGAAAGAAAAGACTGAAGCCATTATATAAAGCTCTTCCCCACGAGCGAAATACTCTCTCAAAAGAGATACGACGGTCCAATGTCATATGCTTGGTTTACTCAGATCATTACGTCTGTTATCTACGTCTTCCACTAATATATAATATTATACTGATATCCTTTAGAGTTATGAGCGGGTCTCATTATTCTGGTCAGTCTTGTTCCAGAATGTTTGGCAGTTAAAGTGGCTTACCGTTACAATCTTCCACAGGCTTCCATTCTTTCGTGGCCTAGGGGTGAATGTTGGTGTCAACTCCTCAAGCAATGTGAAAACTGTAGCTGATGATTTAAATAGCTTCCAGTAGTGCTTTGTGCAAACAAAAGTGACCTCTCTCCAGATGTTAACCCAGAGGAGGAAATGATGCCAATAATGCTTGAGTTCAAGGTCTGTGTCAATAAATATTGTTGTGCTGGGTGTCTAACTGATCCTACTCTAGGAAATCGACTCTTGTATTAGAGCTAGTGCAAAAGAGCAGAAAAATATTAATGAGGTCGGTTTTTAACCAAGTTGAGAAACAGGTAGACGGGTTGATACTAACGTCGAATATTTGGAATGAAGCTGTTCTATCTTTGCCAGAAGGCTGTCACTCACCCAATTGCCCCACTTTATGACACCAAAGAACAAGTACTTTCCCATATACTATAAATGTCTATGAGTGGCGTACTAATGCTTCATCTCATCTAGAACCTCAAACCAGCGGCAACAGCGGCTCTTCAGCGTATCTTCTGTAAGTATTGTCATCTGCCAAATACTCGAGCCCCTTATACTAAATTGCACCTGTAGTTTTATGCGATAAGGACCAAGACGGCTTCTTGAATGATTTTGAAATCCAAGAGTTTCAGGTAAAGAGGATAAACCTTAATACATAATTGACGCTAATTAATCGTCTTTCTTCTGCAGAAAAAATGCTTTGATAAAACTCTAACCGATGAAGAACTAGAGGAGATAAAGGCTGTGATTGGGAAAGCTTCTCCCAGCTCAGCAACCGATGAGGGAATATCAGAGAGAGGGTTTATCGTGCTCAACAAAACATTCGCGGAGAAGGGAAGACATGAAACTATATGGGCTATACTTCGGACTTTCAATTACACAGATAGTTTGAGTCTGAAGGATAGCTTTTTACACCCCAAGTACGTACCTATCTATAGCGACGGTGTTCTTCTCGAGGTGCTTGGCAGATATCTAACGGTTTTAGGTTTGAAGTCCCCCCCAACTCCTCTGCCGAACTATCTGCCCTAGGGTATCGCTTCTTTGTAGATTTGTTTCTTCTATTTGACAAAGATAATGATGGGGGTTTGAACGGCGATGAGTTATCTGCTCTATTTGCACCCACACCTGGTCTTCCAACGTCCTGGGTGGATTCCTCATTCCCTTCCTCTACTGTACGGTCCGAAGCTGGTCACATAACCCTACAAGGATGGTTAGCCCAATGGAGTATGACAACCTATCAGGATCCGAAAACGACATTGGCTTATTTGGCATATCTTGGGTTTGAGAGTGGCGAAAAAGGAGGAACAACTGCAGCATTAAAGCTTACAAAGCCAAGAAAAAAGAGGAGAAGGCAGGGGAAGGTTGAGAGGAATGTAGTTTTATGCTACGTCCTCGGAGCAAGTGGTAGTGGGAAAAGTTCAATTTTGAATGCCTTTTTGAATAGAACATTCAGTTCGACATACCACCCAACGATAAAACCGCGTACAGCGGTTAACAGCGTAGAGTTACAAGGAGGGAAGCAATGCTATTTGATCGTGAGTGTTCTTCTCATATCTCATTCTCACTGTCACTAACAAAACCATAGCTTGAGGAGCTCGGGGAGTTGGAGCCAGCTATTTTGGAAAACCAAGCAAAGTTAAATGCGTGTGATGTTGTCTGCTACACATACGATTCTTCAGACCCCGATAGCTTTGCGCATATTGTGGATTTACGAGTAGGTTTACAGCCTGTAGATAATGTTGAAGACACTAATGGTTCTATAGAACCGATACCCAGAGCTTGATGAATTGCCAGCAGTGTTTGCCGCATTGAAAGCAGATCTAGACAAGACTACACAGAGAGCGGAAATACAGCCGGATATCTACACACGAGAAATTGGGATGCCAGCTCCACTGCATGTTAGTGCAGCATGGACATCGATTTCTGAACTTTTTGTTACGGTTTGTCTCGAAAGCACTCCAAAAGTATCCCTACTGACATTATCTCGCAGATTGCGGAGGCCGCTTTGTCTCCAAATACGGCTTCTCCGCGGACAGAGCCAGAGCCAGTTGATAAAACCAATATGTATATTGCAGCAGGGGTCACAAGTATGTTTAATTCCTTACCTCTTCCCGCTGATGTCCTGTCGTAGAAATTTCTAACAGGAACACATGCAGCTTGCACAATATTAACCCTCCTGTTCATGTGGAGGAGATCCAACACATGATTTAATTTCTTAAAAATAAGCGCAAAATATCGGTATATAAACAAAATGTATATGTATGTAAACAGCACAGTATTTAATCATTCGCTCATAAGAAACGTTACTGGTTTTACAGAGATAATTCGCGCGAAATCTAATCTTGCGCCTTGGTGGGCAGCTGGGAAATGTCTCGCCGGATGTCTACATACATCTAAATCATGTACATATATAGCTTGACAAGAAGCTATTATAAACAACGAATTTACACCTTGATTTCTCATCCATTGTTTGTGGATGCGGGAAACTTAGGAATGGATGGACCTAAGATCTCAGTCTTGGGACTTTTGAGACCAAGCAGGCAATAAGCCCATTTGGGGGGGGGGGGGGGGGGTGGCATCACATGTCTCAATCTCTTACTAGCTTCTATCTTGATCGTCTATATCTTCGGGAAAGAGTTTTATTGGCTGGTCTACATCCGGTTTTTATATGCAAGTGAGCTGCAGGGTAAATGAGGGAGTTTTGGCGCTCGAAGGCAACATGATATATCAAGCCTAGGACCGTAGTGCCCCTCTGTCTCCGAAATTCAAGGCCGCTTGTAGTATAAAGTTGCTTATTCAGCGACTAATCACAATTCTATGAATCATGTGATCCACATTGGCATTGAGCCTTGAGTATCCAGCGCGTAGCCTTCAGAATGATAGGTCGACATCACCAGTGATTCACTGAATTGGTATTTCACAGAGTCTGACGTAGTACTTCCTGGTTTGGCACTAATCGTGGGAGGTATTTACTATCCCAACAACAGGAAGATTCGGGGCAAGCCTTAGTATGTAGATGTGGTTCTATAGGTCTAGTATTACCGTCGATATTGGATTTACTATAATTTTCACAATTCAGAGACGATAGGTGACTGCTCGTTAGCTAGTGGTGTCGCGTAAAATCAAATGTTTAACTACGGTACAGTAGGCGATGGCCTTGATGTCTGATCAGAGGACCTGTGACATATTTTCTCGCGGTTGAAGTCGTCGTTGATGTAAGCTGTCAGGCACAATTGGAGGTTGCTTACAGCCGCAATGCACCCTTGTTATGCACTCCACAACCCCACGAACTAGCATGCCCAGGTATCTTGGTGAGACCACACCATCTTCTTTCCCCGACCTCTTCCCCGACCTTTTAATCTCTTCCTACGATTCCCCCTTCTTGTTTTTCTCATCTCCAGTTTATAGTCCTACTTATTAACCCAAATTTGATACTTGATAACTATAGCTACTAAACAACCCTAAGTCTAGCTCGATGTTCGTGTTACCTCCTCCTCCTCCGCGGTACCCAGGTACTGCTGGTGCTGGCCCATGGGGTACAGGAATTCCTGGATCTATGCCGGTGATCGAGACAAACAACACCATTTTGTATCCAAAAGGCCCAGAGCACCGATTTTCTGTTGGTGAAGGTTCGCAACGTCGCCCCAAAGTCCGGACATAGGCCCGGACATAGGCTTCATGGACGCCATCGCTAATAAAAGGGCTATAGGGACATACGTATTGAAGGAAGATATATTCCTTGCGACACCCCCTCCTCATCCTTCTGAAGCTCCCGTCACCAATCTGAACCCTTTGAGTACTGCGCCGCAACCTACAGTAGCTGGTACAAAGCTCTCACTTGTGTCTCTTAGATATCGCAGCTCACCGCATCCCTACCGCAGCCAAACATTTTCTACTGGCAAAGAAAATCAAGAGAGCGATTCAAGAACATCTGCCGAAACTGATGATCAAAGTTCTCTTGGGAAGGCGGCTTCGGGGAGTAGTGTATCTAAGAATGGGGACACTGTGATACCAATGCACCCCGAGAAATTTGGAGGAGGAAATTCATCCTTATCGGCGGCTACTGGGAAAGATGCAGCAAAGAGAAAGAAGCCGAAAAACAACATCGCAAAAAACAACTCATCTTTCGTCTCGAGAATCATTCCACACGAAAACCTAGCCAAGAGGCTTGCAGAGAGGAATGATGAAGATCTATTCGTTTTCGCAAATATCAATAGGGCTTTCAACTGGTTAGATATGGATTCTACGAATAAGGTTCAAGAGTTTTACCTTACCATAACTTTCAATAATCGAAGACTTATATCTTTTGTTTTTCTATAGCAAGAACCCTTGTCAAAGATACTTTTCACCAAGGCACATCCAATTTGCCATGATGTCAACCAGCTCACCAGGAGTTCCAGTCATTTAGACGTGATTATTGGTTTCTCTACTGGGGATATAATTTGGTTTGATCCAATGTCAAACAAATACGCGAGGCTGAACAAAAATGTAGATTTTTTTTTTACCTCTTGGAAAAAAAGTGAATCCGAGACACTTGGCTAACTGGATACAATTTTTCATGGGTTAGGGGATGATAAATTCACATGCCGTTACTGATATAAAATGGCTGCCGGGGTCAGAAAATCTATTTTTGGCCGCACATCAAGATGGTTCTTTGATAGTTTACGATAAAGAGAAAGAGGATGCGTTATTTGTGCCCGAAGACGTGCCAGACACGCTCGGAGTGGCAGAAGATGCTGCGCCAGCTAGTGGAACTGCGAACCTTATGAAGTACTTTGCAGTAAAAAAGTCCGTCAAATCAAAAAACCAGCGGACCAATCCTGTATCATATTGGTCAGTATCCAAGAGTGCAGTCACGGCTTTCTCTTTTTCGCCAGATTGTGAACATATTGCAGTGGTTTCAGAAGATCAATGTTTACGAGTCATCAACTTCGTAAAAGAAAAGTAGGCTCCACAATCACAATCTTCATTGGTAAGATCACGATGTTTACATGGTGCAGGTTATTGGACGTGTACAGCAGTTACTATGGTGGCTTGATGTGCGTTTGTTGGTCTCCGGATGGGAAGTATGTGGTGACAGGGGGTCAGGACGACCTAGTTTCTATCTGGTCCTTCAACGAGCGCCGCATTGTTGCACGCTGTGAAGGACACCACTCCTGGGTTTCTAGTGTCGCATTTGACCCCTGGCGGTGCGATGACCGTACATATAGGTTTGGAAGTGTTGGCAACGATTGTAGGTTGCTACTGTGGGATTTCAGCGTTGCAATGCTTCACAAGCCAAAAGCGGTACGGCCCTTATTTCAACTGTCGTTTTATCGTAACCATGAGAGATTTAGCCCCTCTTATATGAGGGCTTTTCGGTATCCTGACATGAAGTCCTGACGTCTGTGGCTTTGATATATAGGCAGCTGCTCAGCAACACCGAGGAAGCATGTCGTCGCATAATCATCAGTATCCCACTGGCAGGATGCAGGCAGAAAGCTTATCAGGCAGTAGATTGAGATCAGATTCGAATATCGCTGCCTCAGTTCACGTTCATGATGAAAATGGTGACGGAATCGCAGTGCATGGTGTCCAAGAGCGTGCACGGACTGCCGTTTTGCCGCCGATCATGGTAAGTCCAAGCCCTTATCCTTATCGCAAAGTTTTTCCGAAGTTAGGCACCCGCCTAGCTGAAACTCGGGTTTTCCGTGCATGGCGTCCATAAAGATGGGTGGGCTCACTGCGTACACAGTCAAAAGTGATCGATCCGGAACATCTCACCCAAGTTATTTTCCGGGAAGACTCAATCATAACAACATGCGTAGACGGTAAGCAACCGGTCTTTCCTTAACCCAGTATCTCGGCTCCGAATCTGTCTCGATTAGAGCTACAGGGATCCTTGACAGCAGTAACCGAACTTGTTTGCAAAGAGGAGTTCCTTGGAAGGCTAATTTTTTTGCGCGATAAAATTTTTCTTTGGGAAACGAATAGGCCACTTGAAGACTTGGAATAGACCACACATCAATCAGGATAGCAACGGCAGCGAGGTGACTCTTTCCGCCGCCGGGAGTTGATTTCGGAGTCCTTACGATTTCTGAATATTTTTTTCCCTGCTATTTTCCTCCACTTGTTTTCAAATTTCGTCCAGTTTTCGTTTTTGTAGTTGGCATCGTTTCGAAAAAAAAAAGTCGTCACAATATGGCATAATATGGAATATCCATCTATGTGCCCATAGCTTTTTCTAGAAAATCTGTTGCAGATTGATCGTCCCACAAAGCATATCGGCTAAAAATTGCTCTATGGTGGGTCATTAATAAAATCAGATGATATAAATCTAAGTTTTGCAACGAGGGGGAGGGGATTTTGGACATCGCCCATCAGCTGAGTTTCGACCCATTCTCGCTGCAGAAGGGCGATCCGGCGATAGCATCTCGACCATGGGTCAACTAAGACCCAACATCTTTGTCTAAAAGGAGTGGCGCTAAGGGCTCCATAGCGAGAGACCGCGATGACCAAGTGGGGCTATCTGAATCAGTTCGATAGGTCTCTATGCCTGCAGCGCTACTCACAAAACTCGTGGTTCATTCGATTTCCACTTGCTGCTTTGTGTTCCTGAGATAAACGCCCAAACAAGAAACTACATGTAGTCAAGATGTCGAGTGTGGGGGTCACAGATTTCGATGGAGGCCAGATGCGGTAGACCTTTGCGTGGGCAGACAACCGCAGAGAAAGGCAGGGTGAGAAAAGAGACCCACCTGGGCCTTTTGTTAACAGTTCTAGGAAATATTAGGCTGAATCTGTGAAGGTGGAATGGATGTGTGAGTGAGATATATATCGCAATTGGAACATACTGCTCACTCTAGGTACTTTGCATGGTGCGTACAAGTAAGAGGTAAAGTACATGTGTGTACAGTATGAGTACACGATGGGAGCTCTGAGGATACCAAGAATAATAATAATGCATGTGCTGTGTATTATTACAATGTGGTTGTCTATATAGGTAGGTGCAGATGTAGCAGATGTCGCATGGGCTCGGGGTGGATATTCCGAGAAGGAAAGACGGTGCCTGGCGTGTGCCTTACAGGTGCGTGGGCAGGGAATCAGGGAGTAGAGTAAGCCCTTGTGCACACAGCCAACAGAGTACTGAGAGATTCGAGTGCAGGGAGTGTTTGAAGGGGAACGAATCTCAACCTATGATTCCTTATACCATCGCCAAACACCCTTGAACCGTAGAAGAGGGCGTTGCAACTTGCAGAAGTTCTGCAATGTAGGTACGGTGCGGCAGTAGAGGCGGCAACTAGACAACTTTATTCCTGGGTTGTGCCTTGGAAGCCTTGGACTTACCTGCCTGATGTCCTTCGGAAGGACTATTTATTACTTGCACTCGTTAAGATCATCGTTGCCGGAGCTAGATCCCGGGCAGCGGCGGCGGCGCGTCACTTGGATGCCGGGGTTCTTTTATTCTTTGTTGTTGCTGCTGGCACTGGCGCTGGTGGGGCTGTTGGTGGATAGTGGATGGTGGATGCTGGAAAACAGCGAGATCGCGGTCAACGGACGGCGAGATGCGATGGTACAATCGATAGTACGATACCTACTTTAGTCTACAGTGTACCTACTCAAAGTGCTCGTGCGATAACTGCAGGGGCGAATGGAGGAAGACGGAGTCCCTCATGGACGGGCCGGGGGTTTATGAAGAGGGTCCCGCATTGCTCGTCCGTTTATTTTTCTTCCGCAGTTTCGCTCGCTCTGCCTCACTCGCTCGATCAGATCTTCCATCCCATGATAGATAGCCTCCTTCTCCTTCTCCGTGTGTACGGCAATTTATTCACGCATTCGTCCCAACAAAGACTGCTCAGCTGAACCTCCCAGTTACATTCCTGCAGAATCACTAGCTACATTGCAAGCCGAACAGGGCCTTGTGTTCCTTCAAAAGCCTCGCCGAGCCCACTACTTATCGAGTTTTTCTGAGACCTATTACACTGCTATCCTATTGACTCAACCTGATCCTCGTGCGCCCTCAAAATACACTTTCAACATGCCTCTTTTACAACGGAACCACAGCCATACAATTCCGTATTGCGACATCAGGTATGTCTTTCTGCTTTTTTCTTGTGTTTTTCCTGTTGCAACTATTGATTGTGCCCTTGCACGTGCTTCTCAAGTACCTTCCTAACATGAAATTTCAATAGACTTGACGAAGATGTGATCGTTTTACGAGGACCTCCATCTGAATCTGCCGGCGCTCTACTTAAAGGAAAATTGGCTTTCTGCCTAACAGAACAGATACCTGTTCGTGGAATAACGTTGACTTTGGTTGGAATGAAGCGCTTACAGTATGTGGCGAAGCTCTTGAACTCAAAGAGGGGAAAACAAAAAGGCTAACGAAGCTCTTTCCGCAAACTCTAGTTGGCAAGAAAGGATGTCTACAGTAACTGGAATTACAATGAAAACTGTCAAGCACGATGAACTCGTTTACGAGAAGAAATGGCAGTTTTTAGAATTCGACCATAAACATGCTGTGACTCTTAGGCCAGACAACTACGAGTATGAGTTTGACGTAGCGTTACCTGGAGGTAAGCAAGCCTTTTCTCTTTCGGCAATGCATCCGAGCGGTGGTATTAACTGGGATTGTTGTGTCTCACAGATCTGCCCGAGTCGATCGAAGGACTGGAGAATGCGCACATATTTTATCGGCTAAAGGCCGTTATTGACAGGCCGAGGTTTTCACAGAACATCGTCGCTAAAAAGGTATTGACTCCGTCCTGGTGACTATATCGTGTATTTTATTGACTGGGAAGTATTAGCACGTGAGAGTTGTCAGAACCCTAAATGCCGGCGCTTTGGAGTTGTCGCAAACCATGTCTGTGGAAAATCTTTGGCCAAACAAAGTCGAATACTCTATTAGTATTCCGAATAAGGCAGTTGTCTTCGGCAGTTCTATCCCTGTCGATATTGTCCTCATACCACTTCTTAAAGGCTTGTCCGTTGGTAAGGTGACATGCAGTCTAAAAGAATTACACAATTTCTCAATACCACACAAGGAAAGCACCAGGTCAGATATGAGATCAATCATCACGCAAACCTTTGAAGGCGGAGATATGGTGCAGGAACCGCATGAGGATGAAGATTTTGGGAGATGGAATTTACATCAGCGTGTAGAGCTGCCGAAGACCCTCGCACGGTGTGTACAGGATTGTGAGGTCGAGTCGATTAAAGTGCGACATAAGTAGGTACTGAAAACCATTGTTGTATAATTCTTGCTAACGATTGTATTAGGCTCAAATTCACTATTCAACTTCATAATCCTGATGGTCACACCTCCGAACTCCGCGCCTCGCTACCTGTCATGTTATTTATCTCACCAAACTTACTCATGGCTGAAGATAATGTTATTCATGACAACGCTTCTATGGAGGATAGTGAAGACATTCATGGAGCCTATGCGCCCCCTCGTTATGACGACCATTACCTCGACCGGTTGTATGAAGGAATTCCTCATGATCGCTTCGAGACACCACTTCCATCTGGCGCAAACACCCCCGCAGTACTATCTCGGAGCAATTCACATGAAAATCTAGGAGCGCTCTCGATGATGGACTCTGGAAGAATATCAGGAACTGCCAGCCCACTACGGATTCCAGATGCTAGTTCAGGGAGGTGGTCTGTCAATAGATCCAGAGTAACCACTCCCGGTTTCTCATCACCGCCCACGGCAGCTGGTGGGTTTTCCGATGCCGAGCTTGTTGCCAGGCTAAGTGGCCACCATCAAGGCGGTGACTACTTTTCAAGTAGAACAGGAAGGTCTACGACAAGTGGGCCTAGTACTCGATCTCATTCGCCCGAAGACCACTCACGTGGTGAAGAGGAAGAATTGGATCTCAATGAACTATCTAAAGTCCCCTCATATACTACTGCCGTGCGACAAGGCATAAGAAATCTTTCTACACGCTCCAATCTTCCTCAATATGAAGACGGGACTAGGAGCAATCCTGAGAGCACAACAAACACTCCCAGGCACAGTCCTCCGACGTCCTATACGATGCCCGTTGTGAACACAGGGAGGGCCGGTCACGAAGGAAGGGGGTCAAGACTTTGGGGAAGAAGCTTAACCACAAGTGACGTACATAACACTGTTGAGACCAATGTGGGACACGGACACGGACACGGATTTACTGGAGGACTGAGCGGAATAAGTGCGGGTCTCGCTGATGCCGAGAGGAGGATCAGATTACTTCAGTTGAGGGGACGATGATACGAGAACGACACGAAACCTGTGGGGCATATCTTATGATTGAGCGATTGCGATGGCAGTAACATAATAACGATATTTTTTATTTATTTCTTTCTGTTTTGGGTAGAGGATTGGCGTTGGGGTTAATTCCATTATTATTGTAGATTAGATAGCATTACTTTCTTTCTATTTTCTTTCCTTCTATGCCTCCTCTCACTTTGTCTCATAAACATGTATATGATATCCTTATAACATCTTGATATTATTCCGTCCTGGGCAGTTACTTTCCCATCTCTTACCGGCACCTTTGGCAGGACTAGCGGTGTGGAGTTTCAATTTTTATATGCCTCGCTTTTATTTGACAGGTCTACCCGTTAATAGTAGCGCAAAAAACCTATTTACACATACCTTAAATCGATTTTAGTACTTAAGTAGGCAATCACTTGCGGATGTTTTTAAACTTTCCCTGTCAACTGCTGGGGGTCTAAAGGGTCAAAGCGAATTTGAAAACAAGATTAGTATGCAAACAATTGAACTTACCAAGTTACTGGCTCAGGGGAAATTTGGGTATCTACATGTACCCAAGGATACCCAAGTAGAGGGCCCACAACTATTGAGTGCGGGTAAACATTTAACCGCCGCCAAGTTGAATGAGGGTACCGTACTAACCACTACTGGATTAGGGGTTGTTGGTTGGTTCGTTGTGGTCTGATATGCGCGAGTGATCCAACATGAAGCGTTGGCACAACCAGTGGCCTGAGGTTCTTATCATGTTAGCAACAACAAGACAACCTCAGACGACGATTTTTTTTTATTACAATTTTTTAGCGAGAAACTACATCTCCGTTCAGGCCGCAAACGCTTCGATCCAGGATCTTCATGTTAGCATCATCCGATTCGAGCTGTCAAAAAGGCTTCATTCTCAATAGAACTTGGTAGATTACATATACGTGGCTGATCTTGGCATCATCTACAAAGTAACTTGGCATAGAATGATATTCGTCGAAGTGCGCAGCTACTAACACCGATGTTTATATTTGAATTCTGTTATCTTCGCTACAAGTTATCAGAAACCGTAAAGAGTATTTCGTAGGAAACGACCAGTCCATGCGGGGAAGACATTCCGGTCAACGCCAGTAGGTCAGTATATCACTATAGTAAATACAACGCCTCACGAGACAAGTACTGTAGATAATGGGACGAGCACATATAAGTACTTGTTACAGCACCTGAGAGCTCGGCACACAATAGCCCGGCTGACGAGTGAGTCTCGAAACTGCAATAAGTTAGTTGTGATTACTGGGCATATGAGGTGCCTAAAATTTCACTTGTCTGGTACGGTGTCGGACAGCCAAAACCAGCAACCACCGACTCCCCTTCACCCCATCGACTTTCAACAACGCAACACTTGTCCAGAAATAATGTTCTTTTGTAAAATGGGTCTAATCATGGTTGTAAACATCCCCATAAATGGGGATTTAAAATAATTAAGAACTGGCTGCACTATGACCTCTCAAACTTTGGTGCAATCTGCCCGAAAAAAAACATAGGTGTGAAATAATAGCTTTAATAGCTTTATGCCAAGGCGGCCACATTAATTTGGGATAATTCTTACCATATTGGGATAATTAGATGATTATTACCCGATTAGGACTAGTTTCTGGCTTGATTTTAACTATCTAGCGCTATATACAGCTTACCCTCAAAAGAACCAGAAAATGCAACGAACGGAAACAGGGATTCTTTGTATGAGAGAACGACGCCACAACAGATCTAGACGAGGGATTGGTGAGGTTCAGCGACCAAATAATTGACCCACGAAATGGGCAACATTTAGTACCACATACCAGCTACAAGGTAATGACCAATCATGGTGTGTGGCTGGAGTACGTCTCTGCCCTTGATGCCCTACTAAGATTTAAACAACATAAATGTAGTTGCGTAAATTTAATTGTTTTTTCGGAGGATGGTGCATCTAATTTAATCTACCAAGTCTACTCGATACGTACTATCCTAAGAACATTCAATAATGACACACGAGAATGTCAAGAGCACTTTATCCCGAGACAGTTAAAGACAGTAAACTAGACAAAAACAACTGGTCTCAAACCACGAGAACCCAGCTGGGGAGATTAAGACTTTGGGACCTTTTGGACAAAGGAACTGCCTATCCAGGGCACAGCCTAAAAATTGAGGACATATATACTTACATAGTGGTTGTCTGTTTCAAACAATCTTAACCGAGAACCCGCTGAAAATCACGATACTTATAGACTAGTGAACAAGGTCACTGGGGACAGACTGGTAAGCTTATAAGTAGTATGTGATAAATTTTGATGTCGATATTCTGTGAGTAGTGAATATAAGGATGTTGCATATAATTCGCAGCTCCAACCCTAATATAATAACATACACGTACCAGCCCCCTCTCGCAGCGAATAAATCAACTACACTTCGCGCGGTCTTTGTGGTCTTTCTTGGCCCGTATGCCTTGGAGTGATGAAACTTTACGTACAGGTACATGTAAGGCTAGGTGTCTTGCCATTATATTAATGGCCAACTTCTCAAGTGTCACCACTCCGGATTAAGTTGAGAATTTGAGAGCTTCATAATTATTCCTCCCCCCATTCACCATCTTCTTCTCTGTAACACTATCTGGGGCGACTCATTATACTGCAGTTTACTTTTTTGATACCACTGATCCATGTAGGGTTAGGGTTATTTATAACGTAATATTACTGTTTTCAAAAGGTAAGAACCAATTGATATTAACTAACTACAAGTTACTACATGTAGTACTTAGTTGTTCGGACACCGAATGTCACTGTTATTGGGATAATACATACTTCTACTTTCTACTTTCTAACCGAATTATACTCCATGATTATCCAGGCCTAGGCTCTAAATGTACCAAGTCAGACTACATGTAGTTGTGTTACTTTCCATCAACACATTTCTATTGTGCTACTCACACAATCCGAATACAGAAGGGGGTAAGTACTCTATTCGCGCTGCTGGGTTGAAGCTGTTCTGACAAAAAAAGGTAATTTATCTAAAGACTGCAAAAAGGTGAGCTCTTATTAGCTGCTAGATCACTCGCCACAGATTTTTGGGCGGCTTCAATTCATCAAATCGACCGCGTGAGTAGTACGAAGTGCCAGCCTAGATTCTGATTCGGTAGTGATGGGCATGAGACAAAACCTGACGATACTTTGGACAAGACGAGACCATGTTAGGTTCAATATGCAAGGTCTCGAGGCCATTTTAGTCTCGGGACTTTGTTTTTAAGCTAAAAATATGTTTATTTCATTAATTTCGACCATAATTTTGAATCGATAACCCTAACCCTCCTCAAAACTCTCACTATGAAGTCATCTATGTCGTTTTAGGCGGGAAAGACCTGAGATTACAAAGTCCCGAGACTTCAGCAAGACCGACTCTTAAGTATTAGCAATTACAAAACATGAACTCTAACACATAGTATTACAAGACGAGACGAGACTATGCTCTAATCTCGTCTCGTCTTATATTGTGCCCATCACTATGACTCGGTACTTCACTAACTTGCACGTACGTTAGATACTCAAAGTTCCATGCTAATATGGGATTATGTGATTCATAGAATCGTTAGCTAGTACTAAGGTCGCTGAATAATTACATACGTATTTAAACTACACTTATGGGCAACTTTATACAATTCTACAGGTGACCCCTCTGTCTCCGACATTCAGGGTACTGTCTCCCCTCTGGTGACCCCTTGAAACCCATATGGCCTCATTTCTAGCGTTACTATAGCTAGCGCTATATCTTCTTGAGATATTATTTTGCGATTCTTTACTGTGTTACTGATAGTTTGATGAATAAAAACAACTTATCTCGAAATTTTCAAGGGCCAATCACAGGTCACATTGACTTTCTTACCAGAGGATTTCTCAACCTAGTACGATATTGGGGAAATATTATAGTATACATATCCGTGTAAATATTTTAGGAACTGTCGGAACTGGTTTTGCAAATTCGCTTCAACAGTTTTTCCCGGCGAGTAGCTGTTATGGAAGAACCCTTGTGGCTTTCCTCCACAAAGTCGTCGTGCCTTGACACGTGTAATACACGGTCCGGAATATCCAAGACAAATCCCAGAGAATATCCATCACTGATTTTCAGGAGAAAGTGTCCGGATTAGGTAGCAAAGGGGCTAAGCCTAGGATAGCTTACTAAACTCCAATTAGAGGTCGCTACTAAGGTACTATAGTGTATGAATGTTTACAGTTAGTAAACAATAATTCAATCGCTGAAATATGGA
Organism: Morchella importuna; assembly: GCF_003444635.1. Taxonomy (NCBI): domain Eukaryota; kingdom Fungi; phylum Ascomycota; class Pezizomycetes; order Pezizales; family Morchellaceae; genus Morchella; species Morchella importuna. The sequence continues at coordinate 1,488,236 of NW_025763400.1, read as the reverse complement.
GCTCCAAGTCAAATACTAGCCTTTTTAGGCGTTGTTATGGTAAGTCGCCCGATTTATATGGATTTATCTGACGATTAAGACGACCTTTATATTTGTATGCGTACAACCAGTTTTAATGTCTACCTTTGGTTTTTCGTAATTGATCTTTGAACTAGCGTGACAACCATCAACAAGGGACTCCAAATGTACGGGTGCTGGGGTTTAAATTGTGTTGTTTTGAATACATGTATATATCTACTGTAGGGACGTAGGGTCCAAGCATTGCCTCATCCGAAGGGTTGATTAAGAGCCCCAGCACTAACTAATCCAAGGGTCTAACACGTTTTGATTTGATTGGTCTGGTTGAATAATAATCAATATGAAGTATCCAAGTGTTGAATCCAAGGCCCAGGGCTCAGATCGCTTGATTGCCATGCATCCCCACCCATGTTCTCCATAGCAGCTCCTACTCCGTAAGTCCTATCGAGTGATGCTAGGTGAGAATCGTGACCATAAAATTTTGCTGTTTTCGAATTCACAAAACGTGGCATAACAAATAAGACCTCAAGGAAATTGGTGTATGATCTGGTTCATTGGGCAAGCCTCCTCGTCACCGCAAGCGTCATTGTTTTGATGATCGAAGCTACGTCAGGGTTGAAGGTCCAGTGGAACTGCATGCAGGTGACGATAGGCGAGCGCATAGATCAGGCTCCCTGGTCTGGTCCTCAAAAGCCTTGGCGCGACATGATATATTCCCCGCGTCGGGACCTCACATTTGGAGCTTCCAACAATAAATATAATCACCACAACAGAATATACAGTTTTCATCACTAAAGATCAGTTCATCCACAAATCCCTATAATAACAAGAACAAACAATGCTGGGTCTAGGTAAAAAGGAAAAGACACCGATTGCTGAACCGGTGGCCGAACAGCCCCCCCCGCGGCATGACACTATCGATTCGGTAGCTTCAACAAATGCAGTTCCAACTGAGAAGGGTGATATCGGTGCATTGTTTGTAGAGAGACTACAAGCCTGGAAACATGCTGTCGGATACCTAGAGGCATATGTCGAATCTACAGAAAAGGTCCACAAGGAGCTTGCAAAGGAATACGAAAAGGTGTTGAAGGTGGGCTTCATATTTTGTTCAATTTCAGAATTAAAAGTCTTGCTAATTACTTCTAGACCGTCTCTGAGCCGTTGAGGGAGGGAAGGCATTTCGGTATTTAAAACATAGGCTCCAGAATTTTGTAGGTGCCAGTGGCTAATTTTTGGCATGAGTACAGACCAAGAGGTTGGAGGTGTTGCTAGCTTTTTCGAAAACATCCGCACAAACACCCAGGCGATATCCCACTCTCATACCGAAACTGAAAAGGCTCTAAAGCTTGCAGTACTCCCAATATTAGAAGGACTTCACCGCGAAATCAAAGAAAGGGCCAAAGTAATACGTGCTGCCGCTGATAAGGGCTTAAAGGCTGTCTCAAAAGCGCGAAATCACACTCAAAACCACATTGAGCTTCTTGGGCAACATGCCTCTTCTTTTGACTCTGTTGGCTCTCACGCGCAACCTGCTAGTGGAGGGATGCATATCCATATCCCGGGAACCCACAGCCATAATTCCAGTGGTAAACCGAAACCTGACAGCGATCCCTATGTCCTTAAGAGAGGTATTCTGTACAGGCTGCATAAGCAGGTTCTTGAAGAAAATGCCAATCGCCAAGAGCTCCTCTCTATACAAAACACCATGCAGCAGTTCGAGTCCCATATTCTACAAACTATCCAACAGGCCATGGCAGAATTTTATAAGCATGTTGGGAATCAAGCAGATAAACAAAAGGCGCTATACGGTGATATAGTTGGTACGTTGGCCGCAATACCCTACTACTAGAGTTAGAGGCCCACAATTAATAATCATGATAGGAGTTGCCCAGAAACTTCCGTTAGACTTTGAATGGAACGGTTTTATGAAAAGGGAGAGTGATGTTCTGATAGATCCTAATGTCCCGTCCAGATCAGTAGATCAGATTCAATATCCCAATATGGATCACAAGAGTACCAAGGCGTTGATAGAAGGACCCTTACAGAGGAAGGGAAAGATTATGAGAAGCTACAGCACTGGTTACTATGTGGTCACTCCGAGCAAGTATCTACATGAGTTTAAGGACAACGATGTAGGTGCTCAATTCAAGCGTAGCACAAACACTCTAGATAGACTAATCCTGTAAACGTGAAACAGAACTTCAGCAAGGAGCCGGAACCGGAGACAAGTCTTTATTTACCTGATTGCACCGTTGGCGCTTTGTCTAAAGAACCCAATGGAAAATTCATCATCTCTGGAAAGGAAATCGGTGGAGCTTTAAAGGTAAAATCTATATTTATCGCTTGAGTAACATTGATGCTTACTACTGTCCCGGTTGAATAGGGATTTACCAAGCATGACTTTGCTTTCAAAGCTACCTCACACGCCGAGGTACTTCCACCTCAATAGAGTGTTTATCCAATAATCAAACCACTAACTTGCCTATCTAGGCCGCCAAATGGCATGAAATTATTTCTCAATGCGCTGGTCTAACAACTAATGAGACACCGATTACGAGCCCTGCCTCACCCACCGCTGTAGGCGCGACTGACGAAATGACCGGTATGCCACCACCAACTTATTCTCGCACAAGCTCGCAAGAAACAGGTACCACAAAAACAACAGACTTGCCTGTCATGACTGGGGCTGGTGTTGAGTCTGGCAATGGAGCTGGATCTGCTGCCGCAGATGTACCAATCGCTCCGGTAGTTGCAAAATCTTGATTGAGACATCGGTAAATAATATATTCAAAGGCTAGCTATATATTAGGGACGTTTTGGCAGTATATGATGAAAACCCTTGGAAATCCAGACTACATATGTAAGCAATGTTATTATATCTAATTTTAAATAATCTTATGATTTAAATAAACACAATCTCATATCAGGTCTTTCCTTTTACTCCATAGACATATATATTTAGGGAGGAAGGGAGTATTTAAACAATACATGTAACTATGACAGTAGCTTCTCAGGTTCAGGATTCTAACCAAGAAAGGGCAAATTATCCAATCTAAACTAAACTAAGTTTCAGTGCTGTACCACCCGCAGCGTATGTAGTTAATTGGTTTTGTCACATTCAATGTTTCATACCATTTAGCAATAATTTTAAAATGGTCTATGAATCGTCTCGAGCTGAGATTATGTAAAGTGAGCCTGTTCGAGGTCGAGACTTCTAACATACCAGATTAACTATCTGATTTTGAGGCAATACAAAAATGCCATAATGGGCCAGCTTTTACTCAAATTGACCTGACCCATCAAATCCAGCTGCGAGAGCTGCAGTGAAAGTGCTGTCTATCAACCGGTCCTGTAAGTGGTGGTCTGATGAGAGGCTGCCAATTTTTGTGAACTTTTTACAATTCCAAATAGCTGGACCTGCTGCGCATAAGGCCGAGTCTTATAAGTTACGTCTATGCGGGCGCCGGGCCTATGCATGTGCACGCGGGGTGGAGGTGGTGCTGGTTGCAACGTGTCTGTTCGAATGCTAGCTGAAAGATTGTTCATAGGAATGGAAGAAAGACACACTTTGATATATCGGGGATAGACCTGCTTTCGTACCGTCCTACCAGCGAAAGCCAAACATCACTAATTACTTATAGCGCCGCCTACCCCGGTATAGAATAGTTCCACTATGGCCCAGAATATCTCTCCGTCTTGTTTATGATTTTTCAATTTCTACTATGGCCCATAACGGTTGCTATCATGTAGATTTTGAACTTAGTTCGTTTGAGCCTTGAAAGCCACGAGTGATCTCCCATGATGTAATACCCAATTTGGATGCTATAATTCGGCATCGACAAACACTTGTAACTATCCCGGGTGATGACTACATGATATATGCCTTTATTACCCCGTGAGCGGCCAGGAGAAGAATATTAAAGAACATTCTCGAATGTCTTATATGTACAGCAAAACCTATCATAATTGTATACGGTTAACTCTGCTCAGTCGGGGCGCTGTTCTCCTAGCTCCTGTGCTAGCAGATTGTAGAGGAAGAATGCCACCACAATATGTTAGCTAAATTATAAAAGTCCCGGAGGTGGAGAAATTATATTTTCTCTTGGTATAGGATCATCTATTATGTGAGTCTACTTTGATACTTACATACAATCCATAAGCTATCCTAGCGATATCCGGCCAGATAATACCTGGTACTGGAAGGATTGTGATCCTTGACTAACATTTACAACTATTTCTATGCCAGCTTCCATTAAAGGCAACCCGCTAAACGATGTGTACATCCAGGACAGCGCTCATTCCACCCTTCACTGTCTCGATCGCCTCCACTAGTAACTTCTCCATTTCTTCAATATTATGGGCGGTTCCTCCCCAAACCTGGCCGCCTGCTGCCGCTTTCGCAATTCCAGCCTATTGATATCGCTGTCAGTATCATGGTACTCTGAATGAAACATTCATAAAAACATACGTAATCTGGTGAAGGCCTGAAAGAAATATTCAGCTCTTCATTGGTTGCATGAGCTGCATATCCATCAGGATGTACGAGTTTTGCAGATCGCAAGGGGGCGTGCCAGCCATCATTGTTCAGCACAATAGTCAAAAAGGGGATATTGTAACGGCGAGAAATCCAATATACTGATGCTGGCACAGCAAATAGAAACGTTCCGTCACCAACGACGGCGGCAACGAATTTACCGGAGTTATTTTTACCGTTATCGAGCCCCAGCTTTGCTCCAATTGCTGCGCCTCCAAACCACCCAACTGTTGATAAGTCAGCATTGCTCATAATATACTCGAGTTCAATGGAAAAAAATAACTTACGTCCACCTGCGCCTGAGCCTATGATGCTGCCCGGCTCTACGCTTTGCAGCTGATTTGCCACAGCTACTGTTTGAGTAACCGCTTCTAGGAGTACAACTGCGTCCTTAGGCATGATTTCCCTCATGCGCTTTGTCACATATGCCGCCGAAACCATGCCATCCTCTCTGGGCTTTGCAAGTTCTACAAATTCGTCCATCCGCTTTTTGTGCTCAGCTTCCAACGTTTTTAAACGGGATGCCGTATCTATATGTTGGAGCTTCGGAGATGCTGAGATACGAGCATTGATCTGTCTCAGTGCAGTAAAAGCATCCGCTCTGTACCGAGCATGTGCATCGATATAGAAAACGGGCATTTGCTGCTTCAGCGGATCAATATCGATGTGATAGATTTTTGCTGTAGGCGAGGGTTTGCATCTTTACCCAGGTCAGCAATAATTCCCATATCTGGAGTAGAGCTAAGGATCATACTGAGTTGGGATCCAAGGCACGTCGCAATCAATAACTAATATCATGTCTGCGGTTCTGATGCGTTCGTGTACACCGTACCCAAGACCCAAGGAAGAGATATGATTTGAAGGGAAACACATATCACTACCAAGGGTATCAAGAACTCTCACTCCTGGTAAACCATCCGCAAGCTTCACAAGCTCCCTCGTAGCCTCGTGATTACGCCCGGCATATCCTGTCAATACCAGCGGCTCTTTTGCCGCAAGAAAAGCTTCTGCAATAGTTTCTACAGCGTCCTCGGGCAGCGCAGCAGGCGAGACAGGGTCCCAAACGCTTTGGTTTAGATGGTACGGCTCAATATCTTCCTCCAATACCTCTCGAGCTGCAGTAAGGTACACTGGGCCTTTTGGGTCTGACATGGCAAACGAGAGAGCACGGTTGACCATCTGTTTAATGTTTTTTCCTGTTTTGATCTCAGCCGTATAGCGGCAGTACTGTGCAACGATGGCACGTTGATCTGGTACGTCCTGAATATAGTGGATGAATTCGGTTCGGCTGCCACGCATTTCTCCTTCTTGAGTGAAGGGGGATAGGCCAGCAAATATCAGAACAGGAACGCGACCACATGAAGCATTGTGAACAGCAGCACCAAGACCTAGGTTTTGTAAGCTTTAGCTATCACAAAATAACCAGGAATGCTTAAAGACCTTGTGTGCCAACATCTACATGGACAATGACACATTGAGGCTTGCCAGTAACTTGCGCAAAACCATGAGCTGCTGAAAGAGCTACCATCTATCAAAAGAGAAGATAATATTAGATTAAAAGCTCTAGGAAGCCCACAAACAGCTCCCGAAGCTAGAATCAGGCGTCTTACCTCATTCGGACATGTAATAATCTTAGGAAACCTGTCTGGGGTTTCTCTTTGGCCTTTGACCATAGCTTCCAGGATACCTGGGGCACAATTAGATTTCAATTGGCCTCTTATTCTTACGGCTATTACTTACTTGGATGATCAGAGCCCAGGTTGACAAAACAATGGGAAATCCCAGCTTCCCAGAGAGCTTCGAAAAAGGCAAACGAGGCGGTGTACCTAAAGGAGTTCATCAATATCAATAAGCATCATTATAGCTCTCATAAAAAAGATCAATGCTTACATGATTGATGAATATAGATTGGACTGTTTCGGAGAAGGTAATTATGATGGCAACCGAAGTGTTGGGATGTAATTATCAAAAGGTTGCGGGGAAGGAGCTTTATAAGGTTGTGATGCTAATGAAAGTGTAAATCGAGGGCCGCACATAACCGAGACATCTGCGTATGTACCATACAAGAATAGATTGGGCAACAGCTAGCGCATCTCTCAACGCCAATCAGATGCTATGTAGTATGGCTTTTATCAACTCGACCATTTAGAAAGCGGATATCCCAAAGCTCGGACCTTACAACTTTGCCTTCGATATCTAATCTTCGCGATAGATAAACTTAGCCCTAGTGGAACGAACATGTACTCGGAACACGACTGCTATTGCATACCATACAAAAAAGCGTCAAATCCATCCTTTTTGTATGCCATGCAATATTGGCTGTGTTCGGAAACGCTGTGAAATTACGAGTAATCGCGCTGCCGAAAAGTCTCCGGGTCACATGTCCTAATCAAGTAAATATAGTAATGATTGGCTTGAAGACTTTAGAGAACACATATATTTGAATTGCCAATCCTGGTTGACTGGACTTGTACTGCACCCAGACTCCGTACAAAGGCGAGTAGTGGTGAGTACATGTAGTGAAGTATTTTCATTTTGTACATAATACTATTATATATAACTACATACGTGATAGAAAAAACAAACCAAAGCTTTCCAGATCAACAAGAAGGGAACTTCACATAAATGGGGGCATTTCAGCTATTCGCTGATTATGATGACCGAAAAGAGTTATTTAGGCACATTTATGAAAGAATAAAAAAAAATGGAGCTGTATAACAGTATTAAGACACATGTACCTATATCGATACATTGCTTAAACGTTCGAAGTCGACCCAATCTCATGAACTGATTTGGTTAACCCATCTACTTAAAATTCACCCCTTGGGTCAATTTCTTGGACCACATATATGCTAACCTATAGGGCCAGGCAAGACATTACATATATTACTAGAGTTTTATATTAAAGATTAGTTCCAAAATTACAAACATTCTTTCCGACCGCTATGAAGTTTATAACTTTGATTATAGGTACATGTATGTAGGTACATTGTTGATACTAGCCGTAGGTAGCATCACCATCTATCACCCATAATATTTTACCAGCATACCATCAACTAGTCATATGTAGATACATGCGCACAATATTCACAAATATAAACGTCTATAGTTTTGTGAATTTGTGCACGGAAACGAGGATAAATAGCAAAAAAAAAATTTCTATACCTATTTCTAGGGGGGAAATTGTATGTAGGGCAAGTTAACCCGGGCCCATATTAAAGCCCAAGCCATCAATGATCTTCTGAGCCCATTTTGATGGACCTCTGGCACGTGACCCGACAACTCCTTAGCACCACGTTACGTACAGTAACAAGACCATTACGACTAAATATTAGGCACTTGTCTCTAATCATGCATGTAGTAGAGTACTCGGGGCAGGTAAAAAGTACCGGACAATGCAGGTTTTTGGTTCACCAATGGGCGCGCGTGCTAGGCGTGAACTACTGCAAAAAAAGCCCAGGGACAAAACTTGCATTGTCCGGTACTTTTTGCCTGCCCCGAGTACGTACTCTAGCGAGACATATGATACCTTTGTGCCTACATCATGTAAAGTACTCTACCGCCGCTGAAATTCAAATTGTCGTCTGCCTTCCTATTGAGGATAGTTATAAGCGACTTTAGGAACGATTGAAGAAAAAAGACAGTCTACCAATGCAATAGCTACCAATAAGCGATAAAAAAACACCCGAGCGAGTGAATTGCTTTTACAAATAACATCAATTTCTCCCTCCGCAATAATCTCCAATCAACTACTATTTAAACCGTGGAAAAAGAAATATGGGTGTAAGAAGGAAAAGCTATTATTCCACATGATTGTTCCCTTCAGATATCCAAAACTCTTTAGAGTCCTTCAATACAAATTTAACACCCTTGGGTATTCGTCGACTCTTCAGCGAAACATTATAACAATAGAGGATAAACTATCTTAACTTTGTGCTCTGCTTCCTGGAGGCAGGAAAAGTTCATTCTGTTTGTAATAATCGTGAGGAGCACCGCCTGGAGCACCGCCTGGTCCACTAGATTGGGGGGGCGCCGGTGCAGGATGATTGGGAGCGGGTGGGTATTGCTGTTCTGTATAGTAACTTTGTGGGGGTCTTCCGCCATTGGGTGCGGTATATGCTTGATAAGCTGAGCCACCTGCACCTGAAGGAGATGTCGACCCTAGAACTGGGTATGCATGAGGCCCGCTATTATTTGCCGCAGTGTCTGTGTACACTGACGGGTTGGGTGGGTTAGGTCCGGCTGACAAAGGGCGCTGTTGAGGGGGTAGATATGCTTGATATCCACCATATGGGGTTTGTCCGGGAGGTTGAGAGGGGGAGGGAACCCTCTCTTGACCGCCAGGAGCACCCATAGGCTGTGGATATCCACTGTTCTGTGGTGGTCTACCATCAAGAGGTGAGTCATATATTGATGTTGCAAGTTCTTGGGGCTGTATCTGTCCATCCACTGGGTGTCCGCTTGGGCCGGGTGGTTGATGACCCTGTGGACGTTGATTAGGATCCTGTTGTCGGCCCGGAATTTGAGCACCAGGCGGTGCTTGACCAACTACATAAAATGGTGCGTTATTTCCATGTGGCGGTGGTGCTGATTCATGACCTTCAGGTGGGGCATAAAAGTGGTTGCTTGTCCGTCGAGGTCCTGGGTAAGGAAGCCCCGATGGTTTTTGCTGTTGGGGAGGCGGAGAAAAAGCGCCATGTTGAATTGAGGGAGAAACGGAGGGGTTCATCTGTGGGGCTGGAGTATAAAACCGCTCTCCAGCAGGTGGGTATGGATCGCCTCCATAGTTATATGGTGGCTGGCCGGGTCGGCCATAATGTGAGGCACCTTGGGACATAGAGGACTCGAGCAGATTTTCGTAATCACGTCGTGCTTTAATAAATTTTTCATTTAATGCGACAAAGTCGTCTAATCTAGTGTTAGCAAATAATTGTGTATTTTGAATGCAATAGGACAGGTTACCTTTCTTCTGTGAGTACTTCCCAATTAGCTCAATCAACTTCGGGCGAATTGCCAGTGTTTGATGGTAGAGTGTCTAATTTCCAGTTAGCATAGGCAAAAGACTCCTAACAATTTACTATGAACATACAGTGATTTCCTCGTTTTCCTGCACGTTTGATTCAACGTTGGATGTGCTCAAAAGCGCCAAGAGTTTCTCCACGTTTTTAATCTCTGCAAAGACCTCAGCCTCCATTTGGGCCTCCTTCATAACCTCCTCTTGAGTAGGGTCTGTCAGTTTCTCCACATAATTCAATGGGAAAATTCCTGTCTGGCCTCTCAAGGATCCACTCCACCAATCCTTATACACTGACTCGAGCACTGCAATGATATCACCCTTCCTAAACGCAAGCTCTCCTTTTTCAGTCGGGACGAAATCGAAAAGTGCACGAACCCTAGATACCGTCGCAGCTGTTGTATGTGGTGTAGCTTCAGCTGTGCTTGCTGGGGCCTGTGATTGTTGGGCTACCGGATTAGAGCCCGCGGATTGCTGCGGCGCCTTTGAGCTCGAGGATTGTCCAGCTTGTGGCCTATCTTTGAGGGATATTGCCAAGGCCATTTGAAGCTCTTCCTCCTCCTTCTGTCTATCAATATCTGTGATTTCCCTTTTGTGCGGCTTCGACGGTGCCTGTATGTTTGGATCTACCAGAGGTTAATAATTGGCACTTTTTTTTGTATAAATTCTTTAATCTCTTACTTTGGGATTTTAACTTGTTATAGGCGCCTTCCATTATGCCAAGATCTGGCTCCTTCGAGAACATTTCAGACCATTCGGCCATCCGTTCCAATATCTTAGCTTTCACGGTCGGGTGAGTGTTCTAGGGAAATTAGCTATCCCAATTCAAAATCAAACAGGAAGCTAGTAACAAACCCGATCGGCGGCAAGTCGTAGCATGGCATCTGTAAAAGATCTCGAAGCAAGCTCCCGATGCATCTTTGGGCCGCAGTTTTGTGAAAAAGCATTTGCAAGCTATAAATAAAAACAACATTAATTCATTATTCTACCCGTTGAAGATGGACTTCGACCGTTTCAAGCTTGAAAACTCACTTCAAGGGTATAAAGTTGAACATTAGCGTTCCGATGAGCTAGCCGTTTAATCAATGCTGCGACAGCATTTTTAGGTCTTTACAGAAGGTAGGCAATTAGCTTCCGTTTGTACTACACACAAGCCGGATAATTCTAGCGCTGGACCGTTGCGACAAAAGCTCACCCATTTTCTGGAGATTCATTAATCTTCTCCCACGCATCCATCATGTATTCCCAGTTCTCTGAGGTCAAGTTCTCGTCCGTCGCTTTCACTAAAAGGCACAAGTGTTGAATTAGCAGTTAGTCCTGTTTGTTCGAGATCCCGGGGGAGCTTACCGATGACATCCTCAAACACATTCGGCTGCTGTCGAAACATGTTGTCCAGCGCAGCGTTAGAAACACCTCCCGAAGTAGACGTATTTGCGGAGATGACGGAAGTCGAAAGTTCGTATCTGATGTTTCGCAACAAGCAACAGCCGTTTCAGAGTGATATGTTTAGCTAGCAGATGCGCAAAGAATATAAAAAAAGGTATTTTCTATGTTGAAATACCGAGAAGAGGATGGAGGAAAGAGAGGGGTGTGTGGGATGTCATTCAAACGGCGACTATGTAGGTTTATCGACATGCGTAATGCCCAGGCGCCTCTTGCTCTTGGTTGTGTGGCTGTGGAGGCAACGCAATATCCAGGCAGCCTACTAGCGGGGTTAGAAGATCTTGTTTTTGCAGCTTCTCTTTGTGCACGCGGCGGCTCTGGCTCATCACTTGCACAGCTTTCAATGCAGGTTACGCAAATTCGTTCACAACTAAAACGGTGGAACCGCCACGTTTCTAGGTAAATACTTAAAGTAATTGAACAGACGAGTTAATCATTACTGTACCATTTTCGGGAAGCCCTCCCGCTATCGCCTTTTTTTCTGGTCAATTAAAAGTTGAACCTTCACAAACATTTCCGTTCCAAAACCCTGATCAAACCCCACAGACAGAAAGAAAGAAAAAAAGACTAAACTGATCATGAGGGGAATACAGCAGAGAAAACTCGTGGCCGTCAGTCAAAAGTAGTAAAATCCACCTAGACTAAACCTTTCACTCCTTCTCTCCAAGTAAATAAGGAAAAACAGTTCCGTGCCTAAACCAAATCGGAAAAATACATTATCCCATCCCACAAGTTTCTATAAAATCAAACCCGCTTCAAATGCATCGTGACACTCGTCGTATTGACCACTCGTTTGCCCATCCCACTATTTTCGCGTTACACCTCCGATTATTGTGGGTACTTTGAGACAGCTTCTGTACAACTTTATCATCACCTTTGTCGTTCCTGAGCTCTAGATTTCCGCGCCTCTTTTACTAGAGGTGCCAAACTAGATAGAGGATCCGCGGTTTGAAGGAACACATGCTATATATGATTAGTATGTTTATCTTATTAAATAAGCCTTTTGCAATCATACCTGAAGTAATTCACCCGCTGACAGTCTCCTATCCGGACTAACTTCTAAGGCTTTGTTTAAGAAGTCTTTAAGTTGTACAGACAATTGGTCTGGTTCCTTCAGCTGTGGTGTCCCATTCGTCGCGATCAAATATAGAGCACGAAGTGGCGATTCTGTTAGGTAAGGCGGCTCCCCTTCAATCATCTCTATCGCCATAATTCCTAAACTCCAAATGTCGACCTTTCGCCCATATTCTTTCCTAGTCACAACTTCAGGTGCCATCCAATATGGTGTCCCTACCATGGTGGTTCTTTTCATCATGGCTTCATTTATTTGCGCGCAAAACCCGAAATCGGCTGTTTACGGTTAGTTTTACTAACTGGGATATATATTATAGTTTGTAAAACTTACTCAGTTTGATGTGACCTTCAAGTGATAATAGAATATTGTCGGACTTGATGTCTCTATGGATGACACCCTTGGAATGCAAATGTTGTAAGCCTTGAAGAGTCTATAGATTGGCAATTAGCATTCCATGCGAGTTTAGTCCTTCGACAATAGCATGACAAACCTCTCTGCAGACTGCTGCAATTTGGCCCTCAGTCATAATATTGTAAGTAACGACATCTGTCAAGCTTCCTCCCTCCATATATTCCATCACAACCCACAAGTCTCCTTTGTGAAGGAAGCTATCCATGAAGTTTACAATGTTCTTATGTTTGCTATCCTTCATGACTAGAATTTCGTTGATAATCAGGTCCTTTTTAGGTTGCTGTTCCAGGTTCATTTGTTTGATAGCCACAGAGCGGTTTGATCCGACTTGGTAAGCTGTATACACGCCGCCAGAAGCTCCCTGGCCAATTTTATTTAAGCTGCGATAAAGCTTTGTGGGATCGGCGTTTGTACAAATAGCGTTCAAACGGGTCACGATATCGATGCTACTGCTAGGCTGCTTCCTGTTGTGACGTCGCTGTACCGGAACTGGTCCCACATTTCCTCCTTGAGTTTGGTGCTGGTTCTGAGAGTGACTATGGCTAAGTTTTTGCTGGGTTGAAGGTGCACGTTGGAGATGTTGAGATTCAATGTATTCCGCATGGGGTGATCCGTGTGCCTGAGACGGATGGTGTTGCTGGAAATGGGCTTGTGCGAAAACAGGCGACTTTGTTGTTTTTGCTGTGGCATAAGCACTACTTGATTGATGCCTGAATGGATCTACATTTCTGGGGGGTGATTCATCCCTGGGAATCCGGGGACTTTGATGTATTATGGGAGAGTTAGAGTTTGGCGCAGATACAAAGTCATATTCATCGTGAGGTTGGTATGTGTCCTGTTGTAATTGCTCAACTGGTGATTGCACATAAGTGATTTGTTGGAGCTGTTGAGGCGTCGGTGCTGGTGTTACTGGTGGCCTTGGCTGTACGCTATAGTGACCTACTTTACTAACTTCCCGGGGTGGGGAAGCAGGCGGTCGAGGCGCTGGACGATTGGGGACAATCGAGTTTGTTTCTCGTGGAAGCACGGGCGACATAGGCCCCGGGCCCCGAGATTTACTAGGGACTGGAGGGGGTGCTCGAGGGTTTTCAAAGCTGAACTCATGGTTCGAAGGAAATCGAGGACTTATAGGAGGACTCATCAAGGGTGGGCTGACCATCGTCGGGGTTTGCGCAGGGGTCGGGGATCCAACATGAGGAGGAAGCTGCTGTTGCTGTTGCTGTAGCTGTAGCTGCTGTTGTTGCTGCTGTAACTGCTGCTGCTGCAGCATCTCATTTTCCAGCTGTTGAGGAATCTTCTTCCAAACTCCATCATCACCTTTACCGCCCCTGACATCGCTGTAGAATGCGACAATATCCATAACAGCCTGGGGATTCTGCTCTTGCTCCTTTTTGGTTATTCCGCTTTCCTGTAATAATCGCTGCCATTCTTTGGGTAATCCCTGTACAAATAGGAAGCTGTGAGTCCGGTATCCATATATACCAACAGAGGTAAAGGGCAAGATGGGAGACTAGTGGTTTGCATACGGTAAACTCTCCCGTGACGAAATTGAACCCCACGTGGGTGACATGAACTGGATTCGTGGGGTGTGAGATTTCTACTCTCTTCGACCCAAGCATACTGTTCATGAACTTTGAAAACCCTAGCTTTGTTTTCGCACTCGGTAGTGGCTTCACCTCATCCGAATTCCTCTTGGGGCTCATTGTGCCGGAGCTAGTGTAAGCTTTCGGTGGGCTTGGCGGACCGCCTTTCTCACCCATGGTAAAGCTGGTTGACTGCCGTAGCTGAGGCCGTGATGTAGTTGTGGTCATTTCTGTGTTGGCGTGCAAAAGCAGAGGTGGTGCAGGCGCTCGTTGTATGGTATTCCGTTTGTTTGACTCTAGGGACGAACCTCCAGATGTTGATTCTTCGGACAGTCTTCCAGATACTGGGCGCGAGCCTATCCCAAAAGAATTAAAGTACTGAGTCGGCGTGTCGCTTAGATGTCGAAACCCTTCTTGTTGAAGTAGAGGGGAGGAGTTTTGGGTTTGCTCTAGAGAGGAGTTGGAAGAGGAGAAGGCTTGAGGGTTGGGAGAGGTGGGTGTCCGGTGATGTGATTTTCCATGTGTAGATCTAGGGAATATTGGTGCGGACGGGGTCCTCTGGATCGAGCCCGAGGACCAAGACTTCACGGAGGAACTCCCTTGTGATACAGATTGCGGCAACGTTCCAGTTTTGACGGGAGGGTTTTTCGTGAGACGTCGACCGTGAGGTTTGTCCCCCGACGAGTGGGATGAGGCGCTTGCCGAGTGCATGGCTAGTCCGAATTACAGGGCCAACGAGAGCTCAGAACAACCCCAGTGGACGATATTACGGGGTTTTTCTTGACTGATAGACCTAGCTAGATGCTTGTATGAATTGTGAGGGGATTTGGAGGGGGGGTTTGCAACGGAATAAATTGCGAGTGGGCAGGCAAAGAGAAGTGAGTGAGCGAGGGCCCGGGAGGGGAGAGCCTTGGGCAACAAACAGCAACAACAGGGTGCGCTGGAAGGGAGCCCGTATGTATGTAATAGGTAGATGGCAATGTATGGATGGATATGGCTAGGTGAGCATATGTAGTAGCATGTAGTTGGATGGTGGTTGTAGTGGTGGGGGTGGGAAGCAGTAAGTAAGAGGACGAAGCCGAGAATTGAGTATGGGAATTGATTGATTTCTTGACCTGGAGGGCGGGTTATTCACTGAGACCCTTAAAGTCAACTAGTTGGACTTGGATTAGGAGTTTCCTTCAACTCTTGGGCGCGAGTTTTGGCTGAACTGGGATCAATGCGATCGAGAAATTGGAGGATCGCGGCTTCTCTCTTCTCGCGACAGAGTCGGACAAATTTTTTTGTTTTGGCGGACTGTTTGGGAGATGAAGGATCTATGAAATACGACTGCCGAATCCCTTAATCCCTTTCTTATTTCTACTTCTTATTTCTGACTTCTCATTTCCTAATAATAAATTGTAGATACATGTAGAGCACTCGATCTGAATAACGTTGTTTTTAATTACTATTTATTATGTGTTCCCTCGACCCTTACTCCACCACACACTCTCTCAATCCCTCCCTCCCCCATTCCCCTCTTCTCGCTCAGTATCTGCTCTCTCAATCCTTTCCTGGTGGTTGTCCAGACCCTTCACAGCTTACTTGACCTATTGCAGTACAAACAACAAGACTTTGACAAGTCAGTGTCGCATGTAGGACGAGTTCGATACTCTGAAACCCAGCTAAAATCAAGCACATGTATGTACAGAAGCTCTTTATAGGTAATGTGGCACAATTGCAGATAAAAAATGTCAATTCAACGTGTGCAATCCTGGGCTGGATTATTCTATTAAATGCCGTGATGTGTTTGTTCAGAAATAATCGTCGCTGCAGGACAATGGGAAAGGCAGGGGACTGCAGATGGAAAGAAGGCCCAGAGCTTGAAGACCACCGCGGATGGTAGAGAGAGCTTTACTATCGAGTTGAAACAAACGGGAAGACGGACGACAAAAACCTGCAAAACTCCGTTTTGCACTTTTCGCAGGTTACATACATAAGATCCGCAAAGCTCTCTCTCCCTCTCTCATCCTTCTTTTCCTATTCTTTCCTCCTTCATCTCAGATTGAATTCTAGCAACTAAAAGCCACCAAGTAACTCCCAATTGACCTTCCTGTTGCGTGTTATATTTGAGTAAGTAACTGCACCGAGAGTTCTTCTTACTACCCGCCACCACTGCTGCTATTTACCACTCTGGAGAAAGTGCCGAAATATCAGTGGCATTTCGTTCAACAACTCCTTCTTTCGTTTTTACAGTCTTATGCCTTGTTTGCTATGTGGCGCAACATTATCTGATAGGGGACGTGAAGCACGCTGTCGCTGTCGTCCCAAGCACACGTGGGCGACGTGATTGAGAGCTGAACGAACGGAACACCTTTAAAACTTGAGAGACATCCTTTGACCAGCAAACACGCCAAGTCTCTCACAGCATACAGTAGGTAAACCCTACATGTAGGTACTTGTACAAACTTAGAACAGCAGAACAACCGAACATTCTTTGGAATATCCCGGTTGTCTGGGATGGGGAAGCAAAGCGTACCAACTTCCAACCTTCTAGCATGCCAAAACCCATGTCGCTACATGGGTGTATATTCACTGATACCTACTGTACCCACCCCCATTTTAAAGCATCCGTGCCTACATATCCGGATTATCAGTCTTTCATAGGCAGTGAGCAGTCGAGAGGTGCTAGGGCTACAATTATAGACACCCCTCACATCACCATAATAACTGAAAAGGATGGATGAGGAGGAGGGAGAGGAGGAGGAGGAGGATAGAGAGGAGGAGAGCCCCGCACCTTCATTTCGTTTATCGGGGTTGCCTCGCTCTTTATCGACGTCGCCTTCGCTTGACGCCGGTCTTGTGCAATGAGCTTATTCCTGCTTGTGACCATGCTGGGCTTCTTTTACTGGCGGGGAGAGGCAGCGCTCCAGTTGGCTTGAATGTAGGTACTAGAGGCACATACATACGCCTACAATCAGTGTCCCGCAGTGGAAAGGGAACCTTCTGTGTGCAGTTGTGCAGTTTTCAGTTGTGCAGTTACGGTTATGGGTTGCGTGACAGCGCGTACCGATACTGTGGCTAATACCCGTAGTGATGGTAACAGGACGCGCCGGACACGCGTCGTTCCTTCGAAAATCCTTCCTTATCCGACTGCCATAATTCACCGATTTGAATCGATGACAGCTGAGCCCTCCCACTATCCTACTATCGCTGAAGTCTCCGATAAATTCCGTCCAGCGGCCCGTTATATTCCCGAATCCTATTTATTCCCTCTTGGCAACATGCACCTATATTAACGTCACGTCACGCTTCTACTCTAAGCTACGGAAAGAATATATATATTTACTCCAGCAACTTCTAAGACGCAGCACACGAGTTGACCGACTGACCGATAATGTGGTTCCTGTTGCAGCCCTTGGAGCCGTGGTTTTACCACACATGCAAGCTTGGGGCTCCAAATTCAAATCACAGGATATCACTCGAACATAAAACAGATCACCAACTAAAGCAATGCAAACGTTCACTTCATTCTGGGTTCTGATAGGGTTCTGATAGGGAAGGAGTGTTCAAGCGATGTGTCCAAAGTGTGTGCATGAACCCTGTCCGTTTGTTGGATTGTCAAGATTTTGCTGGTTCTAACACCCACTGTCAGTCTCTTCCAGATGCCACAATCATCATTGCAGGGATAAACGAACGCACTGGATACTTGATTTATTTATTACCAATATTAATGGAAAGGGCAACTCATAACCTTAAAAACCCTCTCTGGAGGCATTGAATGCCATCGGATTACCTAGATCGGCTATTGGTGCTGTGAAAAGTGCCTCGGACCTCGACTACACAGCTCTAAAGCACGGAATATATTTCCGACAAACGCTCTGTGCATTTTATCGTTTTTTTTTCGTCGTCGAAATCTTTGTTCTGATTGCACACCAAACAACCCCTGTGTATTACTACGCCACGGCCAGACTCGGTCTTGGCAGGGTGGGGGAGGCTGAATTTCGCGGTTGGTGGGGTTTCTCGATACGGGCTCTTTTGGTTCTTAGACATCAAAGGACGCCTGAACACATACATTGGCGAAACAAGAAAACCATGGGTATGGGGATACTGTGGGTAGTAAACACCAGAGCGTCCAATGGCTGCTTTGGTTTTATTGCTGGCATGAAAAACGTAGCGAGTCATCACGATAGAGGATCCGGGTCACTTACTGTTTTTATGCATTGGAGATGTTGGTTTTTTTGTCTTCACTATAATGAATGTGTGTGGGCTCACAGGCAAAGTTCTTGCCGATTTAAAACAAGGAGATAGTTTCTTATACCTCACAGAACAGTTTAAAGTAAGGGTTATAAACCAACAGGTTGGTCGTCTGAGGGTGATATTTTTGTCTTGAATTGTGGTGGCTAATAATTGGGCTATACTTACGGAGTCTAGCAGTTTTCCCCCTATACAGGACTTTTTTTTGAGCTTCTTCTTTCGTACATCAATATATTGATAGAAGCTTAGCCGTTTCATGAATTATTGGCCGCATACTAAGTTGCCAATCAATACGATACTAGTAGTGGGGATAAATGCAACTAGTTATTAGTATCATGTCTGGGAACAGAGATATCTTTGCTACACCCCATCCTCGCGTTGTAAACCATTGAGAGGGACACTTATAATACCCTCGTCTACAAATGTTTTCGAACGGGTTAAAGACATTCTTAGCCAAAAGATTCCAAAGCTTAATAGTTCATTTATTATTTTCAGACCAGAGGCTCTATGACAAGATTTCGAATTTTAACTAACTAGAAACGAAAGTCGTCACACCAAAACCGTTCCATGAGAGAAAGTCGACAATATTTTCGTGAATTGCAGCGCTGATATAATACGTCACGCTTTCCGGCCCCGCATCATAAATATTAACCCTTTAGATAACAGCTGAAACACGAATCCAAGCATTCTTATCAAATGGACTTTATATATTTAAATAAGGTAGCCCCACCTATCCGCACGGCCCTTTCGTCTATCACGGACTTCATCTGTTCCGAGTAGAAAATTATAGAGAGTGTAATCATACACCCACGATTAAAGGACTACAATGTGTAAATACATCTATTTAATAGAGACCCTCTGTGAGCTAGCTATGCTAGCTTATGTATCAATCAATGATATCCCCGTACATAAGTGTTGTCCAATACATCATTCATCGTATGCCCAATGGTGTACCCGTAATAGCCAAAACCCGAACCGACACAAATTTTTGTTTGCTCGACCTCTTCATTTTAGATCACAGTAGAAGTACATGTACTCTAGTGAGAAACCACGCTAGAATCCGCAACGGACCGGACCGCCAGTGGAAGAAGCTTTGCCTGGCGAGGCAAAGTTCATGACGGATAGATACAGGGTTAGGTGAACCCTTTTTTTTTCTCCCTCTCTCTCCACATGACGCTCTACCCTTCTAGGCAAAGTTGGCTTCCATAGCAGCTAACCTAACCTCATGTGCAGTACCGGTATTTTAGAGTAGAGTAGAGAGTACAGTGTGAGTCTACTCGACGATGCGCAAATAGGTGATCTGATACTTGCATGTGTGTGTGGATATTTATACATGTATGTATGTAGTTACTCCGCGGTGTATCTGTTTTTTTATATGATGTTTCACGGTCTCGATTAGAGTTTTTCCCCTCATGAGAGGTTTGCTTCTTAGCAGTCCCTGTGCAGCATGTGTGAAACAAGCGAGCATCATCCGACTTCTAGCTTACGGGGATTTTTCATTTCGTTTCTCTGCGTCAAACTAGTCTCTAGCGACTCGACTATTAGCAATAGCGAGTGTCTGGACCGCACTTGGTGCCGGCCCCCCCGGGGGGGGGGGGGGGGTTGTTGCGGCGTTGGTTAGAGTCGGTAGAGTACAATGATCTCAGGCAAGGATCCCATCCATTACCTAAAAAGCCACTCCCTTTGAAACACCGTTTTTTTTTTTTCTTTCCCAAATACCAGATGAAGCCTCCGGTGTGATGGGGGCAATCTATGTGAGAACAGCATCTCTCCACCAGGATGCAGGGGCAATGGGGGGAGGGAAGTATTGTATGTTGAACGTAGACCTTCGCATGCACCACTCTCCCATCCCCCCCCCCCCCATATCGGCCAGACCAGGGGCTTGGCTGGCCATCACATCGAATCACTCGACCAGATCTTTCGAGATCGGGCCTGACCTGACCGGACTGCACCAAATGCACTTACCGGAGGGAGATCCCCCCTCCACAATGAGACACTTTTCGGAAATAAGCTTTTTTTTCTTTCCTGTCCGTCCCTTCCTCTTCCTCCCCCGCGCCCCGCAAACCACGCGAACATACATCCACGTGACCTCTAATCTCCAGGGTCCAAACACGCCGGGGATGGGAGCCTCGGTGTGGCGAAACTTGGCGCCCGACAGCAGCCACACTTCTCATCCATCTCTCTCACTCTCTTGCTCCCGACCGACCCAACGACCCAACCAACGTCAGCACTTACCTTTTCCTTGAAATATTTCCCGATCTTCCGCTCCCACTCCTATAGCTCTTCCCTTCCCTCTCTTCTCCTCCCCCGCCACGGAAGAAAAAAAAAAAACAACGACGACGATAACAATCATGTCTGAAGCTTACGAACGAGAAAGGTTGACCTGACCCCTCTAGCTGTCCATTGTAACTGCCGTCGGCTAACCTCGCAAAAAAAAAAAAAAGGCAAAACAACGCCCGCCTGGACGAACTAGCCTCCAAAGTCACCTCCCTGCGCGACGTCACAATAAACATCTACGACAACGCCCGCGACCAGCACATTATCGATGACTCTGTACGCCTCCCTCCCCTTGCTTCCCCGGCAAACAGAGCAAGACTAACGGGAATGGGGGTGCTATAGAGCGATCTATTCGACAACTTCAGCTCCAGCCTAAAGCAGTCGACAGCGCGCATCACGCGCATGGCCTCCAGCGGGACAAAGTCGCAGACGCTGAAGATGGCGGCGGTCGCCACGGGGACGATAGTGATGCTGTATCTGGTCTGGGGCTGGTTCTTCTGAACGGAGCGCACGCAATATGGCGGGGGAGAGAGTGAATGGGATATATAGGGCGGGGAAGCTTAAAGGAGATAGCTACTGTGATGTAGTGATGGGCATAAAGATAAAGGGCCCATAAGGTGGGGGACTTCGGGGCTTCGGGGCTTCGGGGATCGGCCGGGGGGAAGGAGGTACTACATGTATGCACGGCCGCTAGCTAGCTGGGAATCTTTGTGGCAGGGTAATCTCGGGTGTCTTGAGAAAGACTCTTGAGCAGAGTAGGTCCTCCCGGCCTCTAAATTGGGTGGGGTGATGATGTGTGTAGCTGCACATTGGGTGTTTTTAAATTTCGGAGTCCGTCAGTTTTTAGTTTTTTTCTTCTTTTCTGCTCGGTCATAATAAAGTATATTTTATGTATTTGTCAAAGGCCCTACTGGTCTTCTTGTACATTTGATTCTCACTTGCTATCAATTTCACACCATCTGTCACTCGGTCTTTTAAAGTGTGGCTGGGGCGGTTTTACCACTTTTACTTTTCCCAGATCAAAACCTTATTAAAGCTGTAATATTCGCCCCCACCTTTTGGAAACGTATATATATTTATGGGCTTCACTTCTGAATATTTTATCATCGACCCACTTCAGCAAAAAACCACAAACAACTATGCCTCGGTTGCTTTTTTGTTCTAGATATCACAACTTCACACTTACGCTCCACATGCATTTCCAATTGGAAAAAAGAAGAACCCCACATTATACACAACCTCCAAGTCCCGCTTACCTCTGCGCACCCCTTCCACCACCGATATCTACCCAGCCCAATTCATTAGCACCTTCCTCTCACCCATAAAAGAGCCTATCCAAAAAGAAAAGAAAAGAAAAAAACCCACCTTGTCCCAACCTGTAGCTGCCAATCTTGTCCCAGTCAATCTTCTGCCTCGTGATCGGCAGCTGCCTCCTCAAGCTCTTAAACGCGCCCTCACTCAGCGCGCCAAACGCGCGGTTCAGGTCCTCCTGGTACTTCTTCTCAATCCCGGCGATCGTCTTGACAATCTCGGCGGCGGAGCCGGAGCTCAGTGAGACCTGCACGGGCTTGTTGGTGAGGAGACGCACGTTGCCGTCCTCGTAGTAGTGCACGTCGACCTGGATGTTCCCGGTGAGGCTGTTGTCGGCCGGGTTGAAGACGTAGGTGCTGCGCCAGCGGCCGTTCCAGTAGTTGGAGGGGCTGTACTTGTTGCCGACGATGACGAGGGCGATGCTTGAGTCGTCGGAGCAGGGGTTGACGCTGAAGGCGGGGAGGGAGGGGTAGTGTTCTTTGACGTGGGGCTCGACCTCGCGGAGGATGGACTTTCTGCGGGGGATGTTAACTCCTCTATCCTTGTTACTTCTTGTGGCTGAAGGAGTGCTACATCAAATCGGCATTCAGGGACTCCAGAACATAAGACTGCACATTCAAAGCTTTCTACACCCCAACCCATCCACACCCTATTAGCACAACCCTCCAACCCTCCAATTCTCCAACTCCCTAACCCCCCCTCCATCTCACCCCCCTCATCTCGTCCCCCCCCCCCCGGGGAAATCATGTCCATACCTGCTTCACATGGTCAAACTCAAACGAGTTCTGAGAGCCCACATCGAAATACCGGCCGTCCGGCAGCTCATTGTACTCGCTGACGATAACCTATCACACCCACCACCCAACTCACTCGTCAGTCTCTGAAATTCCCATTCACAACCCACACACACAAATCCACACCCCCAGATGATGCAAAACTAACCTGCTGGCTACCACCAGGAAGCTTCGTGCACAGCAGCTGCTCCTTGTTGTAGCGCTCCACGGCCGGCGGGATGGCGTCGAGCACGTCCTTGTCGTCGCCGACGAGGGCTTTGATGTCTGCTGCTTGTTAGTTGTCTGTGTTCTGGTTGATGCTGGGAGGGGAGGTACCGGTGATTACGTCTTGGAGCTAGAGATGGGGATGGGGGTGTTAGCTAGCTATCTCTATCTGTATAAGATGGGATGGGTTGTGTGGGGAGGAGGAGGAGAGGGGGAACACACCTCGCCGGGGGGAGCATCGAGGATGAAGTTTGAGGTGGTCTCAATTGTCTCTGCGTCTGGCATTGTATTTCTTGATGGGGTGTTTTTTGTTTTTTTGTGAGAGGTTGTAGGATAGTGGGGATGATGGCGGATGGGGGGAGCTGTGGTGGTTTGTGGGAGGGGGACGAGAGGTAACTGTCGAGTGAGAGCCAGCCCCACTACGCATGCATGGGATGCTTGGCAACAACACAGCAGCAACAGGGGTTGTTTGGTAGAGCTCTGGAGTAAGCTAAGGTAAGGGTTTGTTTCTAGCTGCTAAGTGAGGCTAATGATAATAATACGTTTTATGTGAGGTCCCCCCGCCATGCTAACACCCAGATGCGCCCCGTAGTAAATAATAGTTTTTACAATCGTATGCAAAAAACTGCAAATAAAGGAAAAAAAGAAGCAAAAACTCCACCCCATATCAGTATCATATGTATATAACTAGGCCCAAAGCAAGCTCCATACACCCCCCCCTCCCCATTGCTCTCCAGCAACACAACCCGCCCTACAACGCCAATACAGCACCATACAAGTACCCAAAGACTTGGGACTTAAGACCAGCCGTCATGCCACTGCCACCAATATCAATATCCATGTCCCCCCCCCCCCCCCCCCACCGTTACTGTGTCTCAAAACTCAAATCCCCATACCCATAACTCGAAAACTGCGACAGCGGCGGCGGCATCGGGAACGTCTCCATCAACTCACTCGGCAGCAACTGGCTCGTCGCAATCGTAATATCCTCCTCGTCGTCCTCATCCGGGATACGGAACTTGTACTCCCCCTTCCTCTCCCTCCCCTTCGTTGTCTCGAGGAGGAGCTGCGTCGGCGTCGCCTCTCCATCACCGGGTTCGGGGAGGAATTGAGAAGGCACCTTATCATCCCCCTCATCCTCACCCTCCTCAACATCAGCATCATCCTTCAAGAGACTCTCCCCCTCCCCCAACTGCACAATCTCCGGCGCCACCCACTGCGACGGGTCTCCAGACACGGACACGGGATACCCCCTCCTCCTCTGCAGCGCCTCGGGCCCCCACTGCGGAGCCTGCGTGTTGGTGCCCCAGCAGCTCGACGGCAGCTGCTGCGTGCGGTACGGTTTATAGTGCGGTGCGTCTTCTTCGTCGGGATCGGGATCTTCCTCGCTGGCGGTGTCGTCGACTGCGTCTACTCCAGGGGGTGGTGGTGATTCGGCGGGTGCGTTGCCGTCGGGGGTGTTGTCGCGGAAGCGGTGCGGCGGGGGATACGTCATGCTGTGGAAGGAGCCCTGCGACTCTTCTTGGGCTGCGGCGGCGGTGCGGGTGGGGTCTTGTGACTCGGGGGCTTGCTGTGATTCGAAGCCTTCAGTGTCCGGCTCGTTGTAGGTGAGGTCGACGCGGGAGGTCTCGGTCTCTGTCTCTGTCTCCTGCTCATTCCCGGGCTTGACTGCGGGCTTCTGTGACTCGGGGAGGAGCACGGTGGCGATGCTGTCTTGCGTCTCGGTGTCGGTGTCGGTGTCGGTGTCGGTGTCGGTGCTGGCCCGGTGCTGGGTCTGTGTGGCCTGCGTGGACAGTGGGGCGTCTTCTTCGACTTCCCACCATTGGCTGCTGTTGATGGTCTTGTCTCTGTTGACCGGTGCTGCTGTGTCTGGGGCTGGGATTGCAGCTTCCGGGGGTGGCTCCTTCTCCCCCGCAGGTTCCTGGGGCTTCGTAGTATCATCCTCTTCCTCCTCCCTTGGCCGCTTCGGTCCCGTCGCAAACAACCTCCTCCCCGTCCTCCCACCCATCAACCCACACCCCCCCCCCTCCGCCGCCGCCCCTATATCCACACCCTTCAGCGGCGACCTCCCCCCTCGCCTCCCCGTCGGCGAAAACATCTGCTGCACCTGCATCCCCGGCTGGTGCTGACTCGGCGAAAACGGCGAAAACGGCGTCACCGGCGGCGACTTTGAGTCTGGGATCTCCAGCACCTTGCGTCTTTTCGGCGTCACGGGCGGCGGCGGCATTGCAGCCCGTGAGCTCACTGACGCCTGGGACCCTACCCCGCCCACCACGTCGTCGTCGTCGGCGGAGGGGAGGGGTGGCGGCGAGGATAGTGGGCTGGAGTATGCATCGTCGTTGTTGGTGGTGGTGTTGTAGAACCCCGGCGACTGCGTGCTCTGGCCAAACTGCGTCTCCGGCACCTCGACCTCCTCCCGCGGGAGTCGCCCCCGGCGCTTCGCCCTGTGCTGCTGCTGCGGTGGTGCGCGGGGAGTAGTGGTATCAGTGGTGTCGCCGGTGGCGGGGGCGGGGGAGTCTTTTGCGAAACCAAACGATGCAAGACCGACCTGCCGGAGCTGCTGCTGCTGCTGCTGATCGGCGGTGGGTGTGCGGGGCTTGTGGCGGCGCACGGATTTGACGCCCGCGGAGGCGCTGGCGAGGCGCGTTTGGGCGAGGGATTGGCGGTGCTGGCGGGCGCGGGTGCTGGCGGGGGTGGACACGGCGGTGGGGGCGGGTTTGGGTTTGGGTGTCTTGGTCATGGCTGGCGGGGGTGGTGTGCGGGAGGGAGGGCGGTAGTGCAGCAGAGGGTGTGTTCGGGAGAGAGCTGTTGGCTGTTGGCTGATCGGTAGCTGTGTGTCTGCTCGCTCGCCTTCTTCCCAATCCGCCCAGCAACCAACCCCGGTCCGTGCATGCATGCAGCCCCGGGGGGAAGGTTTCAGTGCAAAACACACACAAACTCCTTGAACCCGGCCGCAGATCGTGCCCAGTCAAGTTGGCCTTGGAGGCAGTACTGCTGCAGAAATAGAACATTGAATCAAAACCGGGGATCACACTGCACCTCTCGCCTGAGTGAGTGATGACCCGCCGCCATGTACTCTAGAGCCCGCACGGGCTATGCGTGACTCACGATTCACGAATAGGCACGACAGCACAGGATAACCTCCCCCGGCCGCGGTGCAGCAAGGGAGGACGGGACGGGCTGTTTGAAATCGGGCTACAGGAGGGTGGGGCCCGGGTGTGTTTGGGATCGGTGGGCCATGACCGGGTATCTGGATTTCGAGGCAGGGCGTGTGTGTGCGGGACGTGGTACAGCATGGTGGTATGTGCTCTATGTTGGGAGGGCGAGTGATGGATCGTGATGGTGGGATATCGATCAGTATCGGAGTTTGGGTTGGATGGCTTGGTGATGTGGGGGAGGAGAGGGGGAGTTTGTGTATTTTGATCGATCGTTTCCTGAGAAGATAGAGCCCCCCCTCTTCTTCTTCTTCTTCTTCTTTCGTGGAGTCCATCAGCAGTAGATAGCCTTTTTGGTAACAGATAAAAATCCCACCCGATGTTTATCTCAGCCATTCTTAGCACATTGCCCCCCACTCCTTAAGTTGCTCACGCTTATTCTACAATGCCTGGAAATGTGCAAATATACATGTATGTAGGTATTATTAGATAAGACTTAATAAATGTTAAGTATATACCCCCGATAACACCGCCGCCGCCAAGAGACAAAAAAGCACATTTCAATCATTGACCCCTGTTATATCGAATAGTAGAACATTTGCATCTGATGTCAATCCTAGTTATAGGGGTATTGGGTAGAAAAACCTATCCCCTGTGGAGCTTTAAATGAAAAAAAGTGGGGTCATGGGAGGGAATTGTGGAAGTAAGTGCAGCAGCCCTCTAGTGCTTGCTTCTGGGCACCATCAAAGCTTAAGTTGAATGACAACCTATGGTAAGATGGGAGTCTTTCCATGAGAGTAACGAAATACAAGATTTAACATGACGATTCTCTTATTTCCTTTTAGCGAGTGAGGGTAATCTCGCGTTGTTGCATGCGCAGTAACTCGACTTTGAATCACAGGATATCACTCATTGCTCAATATGGTCAACCACAAATCAACCTCGATTGATTGATTGATTGATTGATTGATTGATACTTCACTCGTGTATGCAACACGACAACTACATATATAGCAAAATCTAAGAACATACAACCTCTACTCTATAAAAACTCTAGTCAATATAATGCCCGACGAACCCACACGCCGCCACCAACATCGCACAACAACCCAACAACAAACTCTCCCTCTCCACCCGCCCCACCGCCCCCAACGCCGCCACCACCACCACATTCAGCGGAATCCGCAACACGCCATACACTCCCGCGCGCTGCGCATCGCCCACAATGCGGCCCTTCAGCACGCCCATCGCGGGGAAATACATGCCCACGCACGCCTCAAACACGCAGAACGCATAGAAGACCGCATACTCGCTCCGCGCATACACGGCCGTGTACAGCGCCGCCGCGGCCGCCGCAAACACCCACACGAGCAGCCGCGGGTGCCCGATCACCCGCCCGGCGAGCAGGTTGAAGAGGTACGAGCCGAGCATCATGGACGCCATGAAGTTGGCAAAGATGATGCCGTAGGGGAGTGTGTCGCCGCGGGGGTTGACGGCCTGCAGGGAGGGCGACCAGAGGAAGACGAAGATATACATGGAGGCCTCGAGACAGCAGGATGCGGCCACGAGGGCGAGGATGCGCTTGTCTGTGTATTGGTGGCTTGTGTGTGAGCTATTTCTTCCTGTGTCCTATAAAATCGGGAGCTGAGCTGTGTAAGAAGCATACCGTTGAAAACCACAGAGAGTGCATTCCTTGATACGGCACTCCCGGGGGTGCTTGATTTCGAACCATAATTCTCGTTCTATCCACTCCCATTAGCCCGCTGAAACTCCCACCCTCACCACCACCTTGTGATATCCAGAAAGGAGGAGGAAGCTCTAAACCCACCCAAGTCACCAACATAACCACAAACGCAACCGCCAGCAACACACACGCCGCCATAAACGGGCTCTCCCTCGTCCCCGTCACGCCCACCAGCCACTCACTCGACACTCCCGCCGCAATCGCCACCACCGAGTTCGCCGCCGTCAGCACGCCAAACAATCGGCTGAGCGCACCCCCATGGGCGAGCCCCCGGGAATGGAACTCTGTCACCATCCACGACTCGAAGCAGCTGTACAGGATGGACGTCGACACGCCGCCGAGCAGCCGGCCGCCATACAGCACCGCCGTGGACCGGTACAGCGTGGAGAGGCACGAGAGCGTGTAGGCAACGCAGTACGTGAGGCACATCAGCCGTCTCCCGAGTCTAGCATCTCCTTGTGAGTTGAGATAACTCATGATCACTCCACCAGATTATATAATTAAAAAAAAACCGACCTATCCGCCAAGCTGCCGACGAAATACGCGCTCACGGCGCCGGACAGAAATCCCGCTGTAAAGAAGCTGGCCACCGTCTCCTCCGAGAATCCCATCTGCTCGCGATATAAAGCATAGATGTGCGCCCCCTTCACAACATCACCAGAATCATTAGTTTGTGTGTTTTCAACGACGGAAGCTCAAGAATTTGGCCAGACCTGAAGCCAGTCCGCGCCCATCGTCAGGGCATAGACCACAAGATAAAGTCGTGCGAATTTCGATGTCGCATCCTTCAACGTGGCCACTACTCCAGCGTCAGAAGCGCCCACTACAATTCGATCTGAATCCTTGACGTCTTTCGAGCGCTGTTGGAAAAAGAGAAAGCTACACGCCACCCCCAGCGTTATGAAGTTAGTCGTATAAAATATCATTGGGAGTTTCTCTCTAAATAATTATAAAGAAGTATGCAAGTATGGTGGATGAGAGTCAAGTGACACTGCAATAATATATGCGATTTGATAAACTTAGCTCAAACCCTTGTAACTACACGTACTGATATGCAGTACTGCACAAATATAAAGTACCAGGGGGAACCAAAAGAAATTCAGTAGGGCATTCACAAGAATAATTAATCTAGGTAACAGCCTAAACAGAAGATTCTTGTATACTTATTCTGCCATTATGAACGCGAGAATTTGTTGTGGGCAAAGAGCAATTTTTCAATGACATTACTGTAGTACAAAGCGCTAGACACGATAGATTCTGTTGACCCTCATGTAATTCACCGAATGCACATGGAAAAAAAAAAAAAACCTTGAAAGAGAAAAAATGAATAAACCACGCTTTTTTGTACATGGAGGATCACAAACAACGCCTGGCATTTCTAAATCCAAACATGATATGCGTTTACAACTCGTCATGAGTGCTTGGTTCTTCATCACCAGCACCACCAGCACCAGCATACACTATTAGAAAGAAAAAAAACGTTAGTTAACCAATTCCGCAAATAAACTTAACTTTGGAGACAGAATATAACTTACTCTTGCTAGTGATGGGGTAGGCGACCTGGCTGAGCTTCTCCTTCTGCTCATCAAAGTCTTCTGTGGTGGCGGTGGCAGCGTTCTCCTCAAGCCACTCAGTGGTCTCCTTAACGGCAGACAAAAGAGTCTCCTTGTCGTCCTCGTCAAGCTTGCCACCGAGACCCTCGTCATCGTTGACCTGGTTCTTCAAAGAGAAAGCGTAGTTCTCGAGACCATTCCTGGCCTCAATTCTCTCTCTGTTGGCCTTGTCCTCGTCGGCGAATTTCTCGGCTTCGGCAACCATGCGGTCAATCTCTTCTTGGCTCAATCGGCCGCGTTCGTTGGTAATGGTGATGCTCTCAGCCTTTCCGGTGGCCTTGTCAGAAGCTGAAACCTTGAGGATACCATTGGCATCGAGTTCGAAAGAGACCTCGATTTGAGGAACACCACGGGGAGCCGGGGGAATTCCAGTGAGCTCAAACTTGCCCAAAAGGTTGTTGTCCTTGGTCATAGAACGTTCACCCTCAAAGACCTGGATCAAGACTACGGGCTGGTTATCGGCAGCAGTGGAGAAGATCTGAGACTTGCGAGTAGGAATAATAGTGTTGCGAGTGATGAGCTTGGTCATGACACCACCGGTGGTTTCGATACCAAGAGTCAATGGGTTGACATCCATAAGAACGATCTCATCGGTTCCCTCCTCTCCAGACAAGACACCTCCCTGAACAGCGGCACCATAGGCAACGGCCTCATCAGGGTTGATACCCTTGGAGGCTTGCTTTCCAAAGTACTCCTCCAAGAGGGCCTGAACCTTGGGAATACGGGTAGATCCACCAACAAGGACGATGTCATCAACTTCACCCTTCTTGACCTTGGCGTCCTTGAGGACCTGCTCAACAGGCTTGAGAGTCTTCTTGAACAAATCGAGATTGAGCTCTTCGAACTTAGCCCGGGTAAGGGTCTCAGAGAAGTCCTTGCCTTCATGGAAAGCTTCGATTTCAACGCGGACAGACATCTGGGAAGAAAGAGTACGCTTGGCCTTCTCAACCTCACGCTTCAGCTTACCCATAGTCTTGAGGTCCTTGGTGATCTCAACACCGTGCTTCTTGTTGTAAATCTTGGTAAAGTGCTGAATCACACGGTGGTCGAAATCCTCTCCTCCGAGATGGGTATCACCAGCGGTAGCCAAGACCTCGAAAACACCCTGATCGATAGACAAGAGGGAAACATCGAAGGTACCACCACCAAGATCGTAGACAATGATTTGACGCTCACCACCTTGCTTATCAAGTCCATAGGCGATGGCGGCAGCGGTGGGCTCGTTAACGACACGAAGAACGTTAAGACCGGCGATAGCGCCTGCATCCTTGGTGGCTTGACGCTGGGCGTCGTTGAAGTAAGCCGGGACAGTGACGACGGCGTGAGTGACAGTCTTCATGAGGTATCCCTCAGCAATCTCCTTCATCTTTCCAAGGATCATGGCTGAGATTTCTTCAGGAGTGAAGATTCTCTCGGCTCCATTAACTTTGACCTCAACGACAGGGTTTCCATTCTTGTTGATGACATTGAAGGGGAAGTGCTTGATGTCAGTCTGAACATCCTTGTCATTGAACCTTCGTCCAATAAGACGCCTAGAAAACGATATTAGCTTCAATGGTAAATGATTTGAGTTCTAGAGAGCAACATACTTGACATCAAATATGGTGTTGGTGGGGTTGGCCGCATATTGGTTCTTAGCGGCGTCACCAACCAAACGTTCATCATCGGTGAAGGCGACATATGATGGAGTGATACGGTTTCCCTGATCGTTTACCAAAATCTCGACACGCCCAGACTTCATTACACCAACACAACTAATTACCAGATAGTAAAGTTAGATCAAGTTCCTCTCCGAAAGATTTCATACAGATCTGTACTTACGAGTAAGTAGTTCCCAAATCAATACCAATGACGGTACCATAGTTCTCAGCTTCACTGTCTGAGGCTGCCGATGCTGGTGACAAGAATAGAAGAGGTGCGAGGAAAATGAAAAAAAGGTAGAGGACCGTGGTCCATGCTACCGATTTGCCCTTATTGTCGATCATTGGGGCGACGACCGTTTTATAGAGAACGTAGGTTGTGGAATTACAAACCAATCAAGGTTGTTTATAGATCTGAAGGAAAATTTATCTAGTGTTGTGTAGAAAGCGTGATGGTTGAGGAAAGGAATTGTGCGGGGTGGAAGAGAAGATGGATTCCTTTATAACAGTTCTGGGAGAAAAAGCCACCTTTCGCAGTTGAGGACACTTTTCAAACTTCCAGGTTCCTCGAGCTTTGTGCCTACGGCGGTTTCCTAAGCTTAGTCACACACATACCCTGCCGCAGCCGCCCCCCCAGGATCTGCGCCAAGTCAGGGGAAAGAACACGGTGGTAACTTAGGGCTAGAGGTGCAGCCATGCTGCTGCATAGTGGCATTGCACACACCTTAACTGAACACACGAGCTGCCGAAGTTTCTAGTCCTCGTTTATGCTTCTTTTTTTTTTCTTTTGAGGAAGAGGGGCGCAATTGAGCCACCGCGAGATGACTGTCTACACTCCCACGAAGAACCCGGCAATTAGACTTGCCTTCGCCTTCGACTTGCATTAAAATCTAGGAGTTAAGAACCAGTAGAGTAGATACATTTGTTCTTAGTATATGTATCTACCTACATGTAGTACTTATATGTAGATACACCGGTACTACTATTGGGTACTTCTGTAGTGCTATTTGTAAAAGGCTTGTGGCTAGTGCCTGCAAAGAAATCGGTGCCACAATAAAGAAACTACACTGATTGGATAAAAGGCTTCAGGCATCATCTAAGACTAAGACCAGGTCGGTGGTAACGGTCTGTAGGTACATAAGAGTTTACTATATCGATACCTTGGGTGAAACCAAGGCCTGAGCCGCCAACCACTTCAACCCCGGCCGGCCTGCAGGATGTCTCCGTGTAGATGTGGATGTGTTATGATGAAGGATGTCATATATGCACTTTCAGAAATATAGGGTGTTTCAGTATCTAGTACTAGACTCATTAATTACACCCAGTTTCAACGTGAGTGAGTAAAGGTTTAATGTACCCTTTAGATATGAGGGTTGAGTATCTTCTACTATAATCACCACTTGTTAGTTCAAGAAGGCCCCACAACGGCCGAACACACCGGACAATAGGCTGTTAATACATGTATGTAGAGTAGGACTGTGTGGATACTAGAGGGTACCTACATGTACATACATGCATGTAACCCTCAGATATGAGAAATATATTAAACCCAAGGGTATTTTACACCCACTTCTTATTAGGGCCCGTTCGGTTGCGCCCAAACATCGTGCTATTTGACCTAAAAAGGAATATTCGTTACTAGATATGTTAAGACCCTCTTCCTATTAGGCCAAATATCACGATATTTGGGTGCAACCGAACGGGCCCTAAGTGCAGATTGAACCTTTGCTCTTATTATTTATTTGTCATCTATTGCCACTCGATATCGAGTCATAAGAAATGGGCATCGTCAATCGATGACTGTACAAAGTATATGGTATCCAACTGAAGGGACAACTTGGTGAATTTTCTTCAGCAGTATTATCCTAAATGCGTGAAAAAATTAATTAGGCGACGTGGCTGTCCAACTAGTCTACTATTCAACAATTCCGGCGGCAACAGTTTGTCCACCGCTTCGCAATACCACCCTGTAGCCCGCCTCCAATGGGATAGGGTTACCCATAAGCTCTACCTTTACAGTCGCCAGTGACCCAGCGGTGATATGCCTTGGCTTTTTCTTTAGAACAACACCAGTTGCTTTATCTAGCGTTGAGAGAAGATAAACAACTTTTCCTGGCGCGTGAAGCCGTCCCCTGTGAACATCAACCATCATGGGTGTAAGTCCTTCGAAGGCAAGTATTTTTATCGTGAATGAACTTTGGGGAGTAACACGATTTGTTGGATCGCAGAGAATATCACCCTCCCTGTGAAACCCGTCATCATATGTTCATACAAGCACTTAAATGTATTGTGGTTATACCTTAAATGTACCATATCGATATTTGATAGGTGAATAACAACATTGTGACCAGCAACCGCCCAATCAGTGGGTTCTTCATCAACTTCGATTGCCTTGATAATTCCACTTTCACCACTAGGTATGGCAATGATGTTATCCCCAACCTGAAGACTCCCGGCCTCTATTCGGCCAGAAATAGAGACTGG
This sequence comes from Morchella importuna, assembly GCF_003444635.1. NCBI lineage: Eukaryota > Fungi > Ascomycota > Pezizomycetes > Pezizales > Morchellaceae > Morchella > Morchella importuna. The sequence continues at coordinate 1,454,700 of NW_025763400.1, read as the reverse complement.
GTTCATAATTCCACCTTTGAAAACATCCGAGATTGTAAGTCGTAATGGCTTTTCAATTGCGCGTGTTAGGGGTTTCGTTTTTTCTATGCGTACCAAAATGATAAAATTAGCGTGATGGTTAGATAGGTATAGTTAAGCGTGGATACTCTACCAAGTTCTTCTACTAATGTTGGCCCGGAGTACCAAGGAATGAGGCCAGATTTCGGCTTCTTCACGATATTTCCACCTGTCAATCCGCTACAAGGTATGAAGCTGATATTTTTTGAGGCAAACCCAGCTTGTGTAAGGAATTGGGTCATCTGCTGCTCGATCTCTTCGAATCGCTCATGAGACCATTCTACCGAGTCAAGTTTATTTACGGCTACGATTATCCGTTGAACACCCATACTTCTGACGAGTAGTGTATGCTCCTTGGTTTGCCCCCTCAAATGGAACCCAGCTTCAAAGGCCCCAGTTGAAGAATCAATAACAAGCACTGCAAAGTCGGCTTGGGATGCACCAGCAATCATGTTTGGGATAAAATCGCGATGACCCGGGGCATCTAAGATCGTAAACCGAGCCTTTTCAGTCTCAAATTTGTTCACGGCAATATCCATTGTAACCCCCCTGGCAGGAAGCCAAAGTTAGCGTTCAATATATTTCAGGACATAGAGCTACGATACCTGCTTCGTTCCTCTTCTGTTTGGTCCAGCACCCAAGCGAGTGCAAAGGATGATTTCCCTATCTTCTCTGCCTCCTGTTTAAACCTTTCAACTGTTCGTTGATCCACTACACCAGTGTCTAAAAGGAGTCTCCCCATGAGAGTACTCTTCCCAGCATCGACATGCCCTATGATACGATAAACATAAGTCATTTCGTTCTCGAGTTCCATGGGCGGAGGTCACAGACCTATCACTACAAAGTTTGCGTTTTCTTTCGCCGTTGAATTTTTATATTCTTGAAGAACATCGATCTTTTTTCGCTGCTTCACAGGTGCATTGTCAATATTAATTGCTTGTATGGCTGCTTCAACTTTCTTCAGCGCTTTGGCATCTGCCAAGGCTTTTGGGTCATTCTTAGAAGCGGCCTTTCCATTCAAGCCTAGGAGTAATATCTATGTTAGACTCTAACCTTGAATTATATTTGCTCAATTTTCAGGACAGAATTTACTACCTTTACTAGAACTTTGGGCCGCAACAACTACGTCATCCGGACTTGGTCCAGAGAATGCACTCGTAGGAGCTCCTGGTAACGAGAACATACATCTGTCAGTGACCTCAATTTCATACACTGATGCAAGCCTATCTCCAAACATGGACAGCGCAAATTTTGATGGCTCAGCTCTTAGATCTAAAGCAGGAACAGAACCCTCTTGTTCCTGGGCAGGGAAAGACCGCTCTTCTGGCTCTTTTCTTGCCGATTGGTCAAGGCTCTGGCTAGGCTGATTATGTATGGGGCTCGGTGTGAGCAGCGGCGGAGCTCTGATGTTTGGGTTTTCGGGAAAGTTCGTTGATTGAACATCAGTATCCGCTGTTACTACAGAAGATGGCGCTTGAGCAGGTGAAGGTGGTTGTTTTGCTGAGAGACGTGACAGCATAGATACCGCGGTGCTTTTTTCTCCTTCAGAGGATGTCTGCTGAAGAAGAAGCTTTTTTTGAGCATCTGCCTTTTCCTTTCTAGCCTTTGCCAATGCTGCAAGTTTCGAGGTCTTTCCCCCGGCTGGTCCACCCGAGCCTCCGAGGAGTCCGCCAAAAGGGTGCACAGGTTGGACAAAGATATACCCCTTACGATCTTCCGGAATCATCCCCCAAGGTGCATCCGCAAAAAGTCCATAAGCCACCGCAGACATCTTGGGCGCCTCGTGATTTCCGAAATAGCCTTGACCTTGACCAATCCCTTAGATGAGCTCTGAGCATCCTGTACAATCAGTGTAGGAGTGATGTACCGCTTTCAGATGGGCACCTTAACGAAGAAACAGGGCTGAAGGTAGGCAAATTGTGAACAGGGAAGTTAAACTACCTTTGCTGGCTTGGGGCTTTTTCTTTTTGGTAGGTTTTCCGTGTTGGTCTATTCAAGTAGTCAGTAATCTTGGGTTTCTGCGTTTCCGACAGATGCATTACTCAGGATATAATTAACGGTCTTTTCAACATCGAAAAAATAGTACCACAAAGACTCTTGGATTTCCTTGTCCGTTGCTACCTCATTGCCCAGTATCTCTCGTACTTTTCGCAAGCCCACGTTTAACTGATCTATGATGCACGTTAACATTAAACTCTTAGAAATGTACACCCTAGTAGTGAGAGAAAAGGAGCTATAGTACGTCTATCACTTTCGCTCATTTCTATTTTAATAATTTATTAGAAGGTTTTCAATATTCAGAGCACTTGGTAGGTACACACCACCTGAGCCATCATCGTAATCTTCGCCATCGTAGTCGTATAGTTCTGCAGCGCTATTATATTAGGAACCGCAGTTGATAGAAATTAAATTCCCAAGGGCATGCCTTCATCTAGGTCCAGATTTCTAATATTCTTGTGTCGCGACATGACGAATGATGGGTGCGGATCTTTGGGCGTATGTGTGGAGGAGATGGCGGGGTTGGTTGCAGGGTTGGTTGCAGGCTGTACCGGCAGAGGAGCTATTCGCCAAGAGCCGTTATTATCGATCAGTTATGATCCGACAGGGTAACGTAGAATCCCACTATTATTCTTCAAGCTAAAGTGATGTATTTTCGGTTGGAAATCCTAGTCCAGTGTTCCTCAGATACATGATTGGTGCTGTAAGCATTATGGATGTTGTGTAATCTTTATAATTGTTTCAAGTATGTCATATTTTTGTGACGTATATATGCCACCATGGCCGAGTGGTTTAAGGCGGCACATTTAAGTTCTTCAAAACTGAACTGTGCTATCGAAAGATGCGTGCGTTCGAACCGCACTGGTGGCAATATCTCAATTTATTTTTAACCTTGTCTTTCCAACTCTCGTTTTCATGTCGCTGTATCCGGGTATGTAGTTTTCCTCGGCAAAAAGTGCCTCAATATGGCTATCGACATCATTTACACGGGGACTTGAGGTTGAATCAAAGTTGACGGACATTATCTAGCGTTATCGATAGGCGTATGCACGGAGTCGTCATATCCTAGGATGAGCTAGGACCGGGTAACACTCACTAATAGAAATAAGTACCATATTTATTTCACCAAAGCTTTTTACGCAAATACGAAATGATTCAATATTTAAACTAAAATAGGTCCGTACAATGCAGGCTCAATCCTCAAACCAACTAACATAATAATCATTACCAAGGTCTGAAATTACCACGAAAACCCACTTCGTACCAATACATCATTAGGGAAAAAAGAAAAAGATATGTGTAGGCGATCTACAAGTCGATCAAACTCTCTTCTACTGCTTTTGGCTGTGGCTGTGGTAGTGGATTTTGAACAGGGGTAGATGCCGAGGCTTCGCTCACACCATGAGGAGGAGGATATGTATATTGTCCACCACCGGGAGGTGCATTAGACCCTTGCTGCCAAGGCACTTGTTGTTGTGAATGAGGTGAATATGGATATTGATATTGATATCCAGGCTCCTGTCCAGCTTTAGGATACTGCCAGTAAGAATTTTCTTGAGGAGGCTGTGAATTCTGCATGGGCTGTTGATGCTGTGCCGATGGCCCTGTGTGCTGCTGATGGAGAGGCTGTTGTCTCGAAATTGGTGCTGACGGAGGCTCTGAAGGCTGTTGGGTAGGAGGCACGGTGGAATCATTTTGTGGTGGGGGATTGGGATTGTCGTAACCGTTATATTGGTATGGTGCTTGGGGAGTAGATGTTTGTTGATACTGTGTTTGCGAATTTGGCTGTGGTTCGGGCTGTCCAGGAAATGACCCTTGTTTGTCGAATGTATGCGGCTGGGTATAATAGTTTTGATAGTTTGTTTGTGGAGGAGGGTAGTTATTCTGAGGAGCGGAAGAATCGCCCCTACCATAATAATTTTCGGCCGATGGCAACGTTGGGTACGCATTACTACTAGCTGGAGGCTGTTGGTATGGGGCTGGCGATGATACACCATGCCGGCCATAGGTGTAGCTGAGCCGCTCTTCTAACATCCGATCATAATAGCGGACAACTGTTCCCAGCTTTGCATGAAGATCGCACAACGCCTCTGTAGTTTTAAGACATTAATTCAGGTTAACGGTTTTGGGGTGGTGGTTATATTACCATATTTGCTCATAGTTTCACCAAATGTTCTAGCCAACTTTGGCCTTAACGTCCCAATACTTTCATACAATTCTTGGATTTGCGGTTCCCTTAAGATCGTTCCTGGTGGCTGAGTCTGCAACCGGTCCACTAGTGTTGCGAAGAGGTTGATGTTCTCAGCCTCTCCCGGACTCAACTCATGGTCAGGTCTGCGCGCTATGTTGGCTTGAAAAGCGGTGGATTTTGCAGCAGCACTGGGATTTGACCAGGCTGATTTGGCCTTCTGCTCCTCCATGTCCCTTAGGCTCGCGGCAATCGCAGCCTTTAGCTCTTCATCCTCGTCTTCTTCAGGGCGATTCCCCTCCCGGGCGTGTTGTTGAGCGGATTTTGAAGGCTGCGCCTCGGTATATGAGGCCACTGAAGTAGCTTGAGTAACCTGCTTTTGGGCCTGCAACTGCTGCTGCGAAACATAACCGGCGCTTGCTTTACCAGTAGCCTCTTCCAGCGACATTTTTAGAGCCATTTTAAGATCTTCATCGTCATCATCTTCAACCCTAGCATTTCTTGGTTGCATTGGGGCAGATTGTGCTTTGGACTTCGAAGTTGAATGCCTCTGACTATGACCTCCATGATGCTTTGGAGAACCCACAGGAGCTACGGGAGCTCGTCGTTCTGTCAGTTTTGTATGACATCCATCACAAACACGCACAGCCTGAACTATTCCAATGTGCGGTAATGGTATTGACTTTGAAGAGCAGGTTCCACAGAAGGTATTTCCACAGTTACGGCAGTGGTGCTTCCTGTTCGTGAAAGTGAACGGGGTCCGACAGCGCATGCAAACATCTGAATCGGTCCAATCAGGTGGCTGGCAAGTTTTATTAGCATCAGCCAAAATCTAACTAGATTAGACAATATACCGCTGATGAGTCTACAAAGGTCGATGAGACCTTAGTTGGGGGCGGGAAACGAAAGTTTTCTGTTTGTAGCTGACGGTATATCTGGTTTGTGTAAGATAGGTGGGGCTGCCCTTCAAAAGCAGAGGCCCAAGTTTGGATAAGCTCCAGCATTTTAGATTCCACTTTTGGGTCAATCGGGTAAGGAGCCTTCAACAGAGAAGCGAGATTATCCATAAATTCACGAGATGCAATCTCGGTGAGAAAATGAGAGCCGCCATTCTTGACACAAGTATCAGTAAGCTACGGAAGCAAGATGGTCAGTTCGTTCTAGGCTTTCTTCATTATTGATCGGAACCATTATATCAGAGCTCACGTTTAAGGCTGCTAGCTGAATATTGGGATTTTTATGCCCTATGCGTTTTCTCAACGAGCGCATAGCTTCCTTAGGCTGTACAGTCTTGCTCCGAATAATATCGGATATCTCGAGATTCAGTGCCATATCCTCCCTACACAGCTGTCAGCTTTGATGTGAAGCCTGAGACCTCGTGGTGTAAAAGAGGTTTACGGTCAAAATTGTTTAAACGATGGAGAGGGGACAATACAGGCTTGATCCGGTAGCTTTCTCGACCTGGTCATCCAGGGAGGAGTTCGAAGCTGTAAACCATGAAGCCATTACTTCGAAGGTGCTGTTACTATTACTCTTATGCAGATAGAAGGCGGAGTAGATGCTAAGTCGTCAAATAATTGCGACGTTGGATGGAAACACGCCGTAGCCTAGAGCTACGAATAAGCCTGGGAATCAAATGAATGATATATAGAGATTGCAGCTATGATGCAGCTCTTCCTCGGAAGGAGGTTGGTGAAATCTGCGGTTTGGGGAAATAGGTGGATATGAGGACGAAGCTGGTGCAGATCGCTGCTTCACCAACTTGCTTGACTGACGCCGCGTCGCCCCGCCGTTACATAAGCTATAAGAGACGTATGCCTTAGCACGTGATGACTACTACTAGTATGTAAACCCCGTTGCACTAAAGCTTGGGTTAGAGCCAAGGGTCCAGCATAAATGAAGTGAAGTGTTAGGAAGCATGAGTACGGTACATGCACCTCGGCCTATATGTACTTATTTTGGGAGCCAGTGCAAATTTAAGATCATCCATTTGGGGGTACTTGAGAGACCCCTGTTGGTAGCTCGTCGTTTAAATGAAATATTTACTCTTACATATGTACTTCTATAATACCTACATGTACTTTATCTAGGGGTACATACTAATTTTCGTTAGCAGGTAGAGTAGAGTATAATTTACTTTAGAATACATGCAGAGTACATGTACTTACTAGCTGGTAGTGTCGACCTAGCTGGGGCACCTCCGAAATCCTGTTCCGGCGGCTCCCCCACAATCACAATCCCACACTCCCCGCCATCTCTCCTCCGTTCAGCTTACCTCCTCCACATCATCAGAGGACTCTCCCTGCGATGCGAAATAACCTTTTTTACCTCACGATTCGATAGGGATGAACTCCAATACACCCCCTCATCCACTTCGTGCTCCACCAGCAATGCCTTCCGCAAAGTCACAACGAATATACCCTCACATCAGCGATCTTCATGCCCGATCAGAGGGCCTCCATCCTACGGGACGCTCGGTAACTTTAATTTAGACCCTAGATACATGTATTTAAAGCCTGTCTAACCGGACCCGTGTACAGATCAAGTCGTGGGTTGACGAAGCCAAAGTCCACTGGCGGCAAGCAACATGGCATTATGAGTTTGGGAGGTTGGACTCGGCGTACTGCGATTTTATTATGGCCAATACCATCATATTAGAAACTATCCCGAAATGTGTAGATTATCCTACCTTTGTGTCTGGCCAACGGGGAATGGCTTACATGGAATGGATCAAGCTGAAAGAGGTAAATATATACCCTGGTAGAACAGATATCCTTCGACTTTGCTAACTGGACTCGAAAGGAATTAAAAGCAAAAACCCCCCTCTACCTCAAAGTAAAAGAAGAAATCAAGAAAGATAATGAGCTCTCTGGAGTTCAGAGTGCAAATGCCCAGCTTGAAGCCGAGAGGGTTGCGGAGAGGGTTAGAGCTACCCTCCATCCAGGGACTGGGGTATCCCAAGACATTCCACCGAAAACGAAGCCGGAAGTCCGAGCGAAACCAGAATACCTGTCAATGGGCAAAGAACGTAGGTCTAAATAGCTTATGTTATAAAAGACCCACTGACACGAAACAGATTCTCGAACAGGCTCTGGAGCCAAATCCCCACAGCTGAATGGTCAAGTGATTGTTCCGACGTATGGAAAATCTTCACCTAATGCTCTAGACAGTACCTTAGATTTGAACCGTCGGTTGGAGAGATTGACTACAACAACTTCTAGATCAAGTTCACCAGCGTCGCTCTCGCAGCAAGTCCCCACGACTCCGCCTACGGTCGTTCACGGTCCTCGAGAGATGCCGACAAAACTGCCTCCGTTAAACGTGAATGCGATGCCTACATTACCACCCCCCACTTATTCCCCAGCTACTAGTCATGGGGGTATGTTACCTTCGCGAAATACATCACTCCCTTCTACTGACGGGAATGGTGCGTCCCGCCAACCAAAGCCCAATTTTCCGAATGATACGATAATATCGGTGGATACTCTATACAATTATCTAAGCAAAGAGTCACAAGTTACAATCCTCTTACTAGATGTTCGTAGTCGAGAGGAATTTGATGAGGGGCATATCTACGCAAGATCGGTAGTCTGTATTGAACCTATAGTTCTTCGCGACGGGTAAGACTGAAAATGGCACTGGAAAAATATAATTCGATTATCCTGACGTCTTTTAGGATGTCCGAAGATGATTTGGATAGAAGCTTTGTTCTAGCACCATCAAAAGAACAAGAATTGTTCAGTGCAAGAGACAAATACGATATTGTGGTTTATTACGATCAATCCATGGCCAACAAAAAGTTTCTTTCTGGTTTGACACAGGACGAACATCAGATAGCTCTTCGAAGCTTGCATATGGCCATTTACGACTTTGCTTTTAGGAAACGATTGCAGAGGGCACCGATGCTACTAGTTGGAGGCCTTGATGCTTGGATAGAGTTGGTTGGGAAACATTCTTTGAAAACTAGCGATACCGCAGAGTTTGCAAAGTCGGAACCAACATCTAGGCCTTCAAGTCGGGTAGGAAGGCAATCTATATCGCTCGAAAAACCTCGCAGTGGTATTGGAGTCATACGAGATGCGTCACCAAGCGTGTCTGAGAACCGGTTGTCATTGGCCAAGAGGCGGCAGGATCGTGATCCCCAAAGAGGTTCCATGCCGCTGCCAGTGCAAAGGGTGAGTTATGGTAGGAAGCAAGAACCCACACCAGTCGACCCCATAAATATCGAAGAAGAGCAGAAATGGATGGAGAGGCTACAGAGGGAAAGAGAACCCCTTACTATCAGTGTCCCACCCGTATCTCCACATCCAGATGCCGATGTTGAATCAAAAAAGCGGCGGCGAGGAACTTCTATAGTCGCAGGGAATGACAACTTCCCGACTGGATATGTTAGAACAATGGAGGAATTTGTCAGTCTGCTATTGTTATATTTCTATCACTTAGGAGAAAAGTAGCCCTAACAAGCATCTTAGTTCCAACGGTATCCCGCACAACCGTCGATGTCCCCTATCCCACCAACACCGATAAGTGCTGGAACTCCAATAACTCCACGCGGGCAACACACGATCATCGACCACCCATTTTATGGGTTTACTGATGTCCGTAATCCAGACTTCAATCCCCCGCCCACCCCAATCAGACCACCACCTGCAGTTCCACGAAAGAGCTATAGCGGAGTCTCAGAGCGTCTTGCCCCGCCTATACCCCCGCCCCTTCCCCCTGCCCCTGAAATACCGCCGAGACCACCCAAAATCCCACTTATCCTAGATGGAGAATCGGGCTCACCATTTCGAACAATTGGGAGCATAAATATTGGTAAAACTGGATTAAAAAATTTGGGAAATACCTGCTACATGAACGCAATACTGCAATGCATGAGCGGTACAATACCACTATCGCGATACTTTTTAGATGGGAGTTACAGAAGTCACATCAACAAAGACAATCCGCTCGGATCTCGAGGAGTTTTAGCAGAGGCATTTGCAAGTGTGGTAAAGAACTTGTGGAGTGGTGAATACAAATTCATTTCTCCTGTAACGATAAAGGTTAGGCGCAAGAGATATATTCCCAAAAGGGATTTTACTGATGCGAGCCATAGGATGTGTCTGGCCGATTGAATGAAATGTTTAAATCAGATGATCAGCAAGATGCCCAAGAATACCTTGAGTTCCTATTGGATGGGCTGCACGAAGATCTTAACCCTTACGCAAATCGAACTAAGCTCAGGCCTTTGACAGACGAGGAAGAAAGACGACGAGAGACCCTTCCTCAGCAAACAGCATCGCATTTGGAATGGCAACGCTATATCCATTCGAACTTTTCGGTCGTCGTAAATTGGTTTCAGGGTCAACTAAGTAGTAGGCTCATGTGTTTAACGTGTGGTATCACTTCGACCACGTATAGCGGATTTATGTATCTCTCGCTTCCAATACCTTCGAAAAGGGGAGGATTTACCCTCGCGGACTGTTTGGAGGAGTTTGTGAAAGAAGAAGTACTCGAAAAAGATGACGCTTGGCATTGCCCGAATTGCAAAAAGGCTCGGAAAGCTACGAAGAAACTCACTATCACTCGCCTACCTCACATTTTGATTATTCATCTAAAGCGGTTTACAAATCGGGGCCTATGGCGGGATAAACTCAACACAATGGTCCAGTTTCCTTTAAAAGACTTGAATCTAACAAAATACGTACCACCTTTATTGCCTAGGGGTGCATTGGGCCCCAACGCCCCTGAACCTAGTGCCGAAGTGACGCCGCCTTTTATGTATGACCTTTACGGGGTATGCAACCATTATGGAACGCTAAACGGGGGTCACTACACGTCCTTTGTGAGAAATAATCATCAGAATGCTTGGAACCATTTCGACGACAGTAAGGCAAGCTTTGTTGACGATTCTGCAGTAGTGGTAAGCAATCTATTTATGTCACTCCACAACTCTTCTGATAATCATATAGTCTCGGAATGCATACGTGCTTTTTTGGGTCCGGTCAAATGTTATGTGATTATTCTAGAGGCGTTGGTGTTACTGTCTGTGAATAATTGGACTTCTGTTTACCTTGCACTAGGCACTGGGGGAAATTATATCCTTTGTCTAATTTCTTTATTCATTCTTATAACTTCTGCTGCCTGTTTGTCTGAACGTAGATTCTTTGTAGATATGTTTATGAGCGCATCATTACTTTATCTGTCTATGGGATAATACCAGAATACATAACTATGTAATATTTACCCTTCTAAACCTAGGTAATGGAGGATAGTGGATGATTTCGTTCACAATAACATCTTCGGGCAGGGGTATATGAAAGACAGCCCGGATCTGGGAACCTGTGATGGGCGTGTCCGTGGGTAAAAACGAGAATCCCAATGGTCAGTTTTCTTTGCGTAGACGTCTCTTTTTCTTGCCCTCAATATTCCGGTAGTTACGTGGGACGGTGTCTATGTAGTTGAAAATAGAAAAAGTGCCGAAGATCGTATACGCCAAGACCGAGTGATAGATTATGATCGAGACGTATACAATTTTACCAAAAGCACTTATACAAAACAATTCCTTCAAAAGGGAAGGTAATAATAAAATCTAGTGATAGAACGGCAAATACCTTATCGGGCAGTGAAGTTGGGTCCCAGCATTTTTTCCCCCTTGACTCCAGATCTTTCAGGTCTATACATGATCGTGATACCTTGCTGTCATAATATATATATTAGTTAGTGTCGGTGGGACTCTGAAAGAGTGGGGAAAAGCAACAGACTCTAATTTTTAACTGGTACCAGCTAGAGATACCCTGAACAGTCATTCCCGGTATTTGATGGATTGAATGGCGGAAATATTATGGTGTGCATTGACCATTTAGTTCACTTGATGATTTCCGCATTACAATTGGAGCTCGGTTCAATTCTTAGGTGCACTATCCCAGCAAGTATCTACATTGTGAAAAGCCACTATATATACATGTAGGTACTATATGTATATCATAAGCGGGACGATCTTTCTTTTGTAAATCTCAATCTCACTGCTATCCCATAATCCGGTGCTTAGATGCTGTCTATTTGACAGAATATTATAATTACTAAAAGAGGAAGGGTGGCAGCCGAATATGTGTGTGATCCAGACACAAGCCACAGCTGAAAATACGCCGTCCGAATCAATAGGCAGCTTTAACGGACTATGGGATAGCTACATTTAAGTTTCGATAAGCTCAAAAGGATTTTCCACTACACGTACATGTAATTCTAAGATATCCTACTCACCCATATCTTAATTATAACCTTCAACCGGACTACCAATCCTCAATCCTCAACCCCCGACCCAACGGGCCTAAGAACCCTTAATTTACGAAACTGTCCCACTGCCCGGTGACCCAAAACTATAAACTTGGCTTAATGGTCTTTCCTAGGAAACCAGGAAAGCGCCCCTTGTATCAACACGAATCCTAAACATAACTAGAATATATATCTCCGCATGTATGAAGCTTACAGTGATTGTAATTGATCGATGAAAGTACCGAGTCTTAACTACTCTACATGTAGGTACATGTATCGTCCTCAATACGGGAAAGAGGCAGAGCCTCAAAGCTTGGTTATGGCCCGTGCACAGGCTGAGCCGGGTAATTTCCGGGAAAGCTTTGAAAGTTACAAACCTCCAAACAACAATTGCCTCAGTTAAGCTTCGTGCAAATATTATCCTGCTCAAATCTATTCCTATACCTCCGCAACGCATTCACTGCATCCACCATATACCAGAAAGCGATAATTCACCATGGCGGCAGGTTTGTTGCCCTCATTGTTGGCTTTCTGCAGCATTTTTTACTAATCCCCGGTGCGCAAACAGAGCAACGCAGGCTCCTCGAGCAGGTAAATTCGCATCTCATGGCACTTACGCGTAAAATGAAGCGCAGTACTGACATATGTTCTTAGCTGATGGGTACGCCCAATCAAACAAACTCATCGGTACCTTTCACCGACCCGTCAGTTTGTCGGAGTTTTCTCGTAGGAACCTGCCCACACGATCTCTTCACGAACACCAAGGTATTTACGCCCGCCTCGCCGCCGTCGCTGTTATCATACTTGGCCAATTCTAATAAATATAATAGCAAGATCTAGGACCTTGCAAAAAGACGCACCTCGAAGCCCACAAGCAGGAATATGAGCGCGAAAAGAAGAACCGCGACTTTGGATATGAGTACGACTACCAGCGCGACCTTCAACGCTATATCGACGAATGCAATCGACGTATAGATGCCGCGCAACGCCGTCTTGATAAAACACCTGACGAGATAACCAAAACGAACTCGCTACTAAAGCACATTAGCGACCTAGACAGCTCCATCTCTACAGGACTACAGGAGGTAGAAGTACTTGGTGAACAGGGTCAAGTAGCAAGAGCGCTAGAGGAATACCACAAAGTTAAAGTCGCAAAACAAGAAAAGGACAATAAAGAAAAGGAATTGAAGCAGCTTTCAGATAGTGCAGGTCCGAGCGGCCATCAAAAGCTCCAGGTGTGCGATGTTTGTGGGGCATATCTTTCTAGGTTAGATAATGATCGCCGTCTAGCGGATCATTTTTACGGAAAGGTAAACAGCTAGTCATTAAACCGTACACGCTAAATGAGATACTAACTACAATCCCTTGAACAGATGCATCTAGGCTATGCCCAAATGCGAAACACCCTCAAGAAGCTCCAGGATGAACTTGTGAGTCGTGGTCCACCCCCGGGACATCATGGCGGAGGGGGGCGGGAATTTCGCTCGGACGACAGACACGACGGTGGAGGGTACAGCAGAGATGGGCCTGGAGGCTACCGCGGAGGCGGCGGTGGTGGGTTCAGAGGCGGGAGAGGCGGTGGTTATAGAGGGAGCAGAGGTGGTGGCGGAGGTGATGGATGGGGTAGTCGTGGTAGCTCCGGTGGCGGAGGAGGAGGGTATGGGAGAAGGGGCGGCGGCGGCGGGAGTGGATGGTAAATCCCCAACTGTCCTATCCCTTCTTATGTTCTTGCTTTCATCGGAATGTAATACTATCGATCCTTCTTGTCCCTTGTTTTTCTTTTCTTTAGCAAGATTTGGCGCACTTTGGGGGGTGGGTCGGTCTAGTTTTTCCCAGTATAATATCTTCCTAACTATGAAGAGGCTTCTTAAGCATGAATGACCCTTATGAAACATGTAGTAAACTTGAACAGATGAAAACTGGATGTTTCGAACCTCAAATCAACTCCGGGCCTGCAATTTAATATACCATACATAATTAATCGTTCAATGAAAAAACAATGTTTATAACATCAAGAAGCCGATTCAACTTGTTCCGCCCATGAATCCCCACCCACAGCAGGGGAGAGTGGGGTTAAATTATCCCCGACGTTGTATTTGGTATCCAAACCGCCTATTGCGGGAGACTTCTCGGGGGCCTTTACTTCTGAAGAAGCATTGTTTTCTGTAGAAGCTTTACCCTCTGTAGATATTTCTCCTTCTGCGGGAGTCTTCTCCTCTGTGGAAGGCTGGCCTTCCAAGCTTGTAGGTTGATCATTGGTAGGCGTTGCAAGCTTTGGGGCGGCTTCAGCCTGAGTTGATGTATCTGCAGAGGCATTGTCCTTAGATGCCGTGGGGAGGGCAGGCCATTCTTGTGTTGTATTTGAGTTCCTGGGCGCTCCTCTAGATGCTGCAGCCTCCCTGTTAGAACCCGAAGCTCCGCGGGGGCCACTGGGTGCACCACGGGGGGCGCCTGGAGAACCACGGGGACCGCCCGGAGAACCACGGGGACCACTAGGGGCGCCACGGAAGCCACGGCTAGCGGGTGAACCACGTGTAGAGTCGACGACACCCCCGTATGCACCTCTACGAAATTGTGAAGATCCTTTTCTGGGATTATAATCTTCCTCGGTCTTTGTTGAGTCCCATTCCCGACTATTAACCGCATTGAGTTTCCTTTGCCTATTCTTCGCTCGCTCATCGCTATCAAAGAGTTAGCAAGGTTTCCGAGTGATATATTGCGCGAATGACCGGTGTCAAACGTACTCCAGCTCTTTTCTACTCCTTTCTTGCTCAACCTTTTTCTTACGCTCAACAATTCGTTTAGTAGCATCCGCCTGCTTTCGCGCCTCTTCCTGTACCTGGAAAGAGTTTTCATCCTCTTCAGCCTTACGGCGGCGCTCAATCAGACGCTCGTTGTTGAGTTTTGCGCGTGCCATACGTTCCGTAAGCTCCTCTTCTGTAAGTTTGGCCTTTGCTTATTTTAGTTGTTGAAAAGGTAGGATTGGGGGGTAAGATATTATGAAAAATCGTTCGTAAACCAGCAGTAGAGTGAGAATAAATATAAGTGTAATTGCGTAGATGGCTCAAATACCTTCTTCAAACCACCAGAAAGGGTTCGATCCTGTTTTTGCTACCCAATCGATTGGTCTGTTAGATAAGCTTTATAGAGTCACTGGAGATCACTCACCTGTTTTGGGGCATCTTTGGTCTCTGCGGCCGGGCCCTCCGACGCACCTTCTACAATCTTTGCTTCTTTTGGCGGATTTCTTTGATCGACACTTCTCGGTTGCTTTTCTAGAGGTCAGCGTCGTATGCAAAGAGCTATAGAACAAAGTTCGCTGCATACAAGGCCACCTCTCCCACCGCTACCACCTCCACCTCCTCCGCCTCTATTACCCGAACCCTTTGATGGAAAAGCCCGTGGCTCAGTGGGCGCGCTCGGGGATGGATTCTGGGGAGGTGAGACCTCGGCTGCGAATAGGACATCTGCTTCACTGCCGGTCTGTGCAAAATTGTCCATAATTATTTGTGTGTACAGAGACGGATGGGAAATGAGAATGATGATTGAGGGCGGATTAGCTCCTTGTTGCTTATATGTATATATGTATGTGAGTAGGATGACGATTGGAGTTATGGACAGTCCTGCAACGACGAACGATTGATTGCAAGTGATGCGACGCGTCGGGTGCCTTAAAATGCAGTTGCGGGGTTGTGTCACATCCCTTTGCTAATGGAGGGGCTCCCTGTTCTGTTTACCCGGCCGTGGAGTACTGCTGTAGATTGTAGTACCTACATAGTACCTACATGCATGTAGTGTGGCCCAACACTTGGGGCTCTACATAAGGTAGGGAATGAGAGTGTGTACTACTCGCAAAGACCTAAAATTCGTTTAGATACACGATTTCACGGCCATGCCAGCGATGCCCGAGATCTAAATAAACTACATCACCCACGGCTACAGGCCTGCTACTTATTGTAGCTACATGTCTAATACATGTATGCACCCGGTACTGTCTTTTCGATTTTCTTAAACCCTGGCCCTGCATAGCAACCAGCCTACCCACCCAAACAACGGCATATGTACCTACATGTAGGTATATGTAATGCCACCCTCCAAATTTAAACATCATGTCAAATTCGTAAAATTCTTTCCTTCCGGTACCTTTAGAGACTGAACAAGCCTTTAAAGGCCTCTATACTGGGTGGTATTGATCGAGATATCGTTAATTAATGGGATTATATTAATATAGAGAGAACTATCATCATGATCAACTAACTAGGTATCAAAACATTAAATCGTTCTATTAACTGGGTAGTATTTTCAACGGAGTATGGGTACGTGTAATCAAGAGGTCCCCTCACTGGCGGGGGAGGGAGGGAGCTGAAGGAGGGGGGCTGTCTTGGAGATAGACTTCCGTCTCATGAGGAGATAATTTACTGGATCGAGGAACCAACAACTCGCGGTCGCGAGTTCGGCTACTGCTAGCATGCATGTACATGAGTCGGGATGCAGACGATTTATATCGCTTCGTTCGTCAGAGCAAAATCGGAGACGTACATATTAGGCCCACGATGGCGTGGTGATATGCAAAAACTCTAGCTACCTACAGACTGTACATGTGGAGACACCCGAAAAGGGCACAGGAAGGGATGGGAACACCATACAAAATCAGAAACAAGATTACGAAACACAATCACTCTTTAGAGTGGCTGCACCTTATTCTTTAATCTACTGACGTGTTCACTAGGTCGCTGGATACAGTTGAAACAAAAAGGATTTAAGGACTTAATGACTGCGAGAGTACAGTATATACCTTCATTACTCCTGTGGCATAGCTGGGTTGAGGTCACTGCATATACCACCAGCTACTACAGCGGCCCTCCTCTCACCGCTTCCCGCACGAAATCTTCCAATATCTGATACTGTTCATTCATTAGCAGCACAAGAATGCACAAGTAACGCCTGCACGAGTAATCCTCCCGCAATCCCCACCATTACCCTCAATTCCGAAGAAACAAGCAATAAAAACGTTAAATCAATATCGGTTTACTCCCAGTCCTCTTCACTACTTGCATCATCCGAATCATCCTCCAAATCATCGCCCTCCTCCTCTCCATCCGGTTTAGATATCTAGAAACTTTGTCAGAGTTGATAGCCACGAATAAATAGACAAGTACAAATATACCTTTGCTGCTTTGGGACTGCCTGTAGCTTGGCTTGGAGCCTTTGATGGTACCCCCGATACTACATCGTAGCTTGACTCGCTATCTGGTTGTGATGTTACATCAATAGAGTTTTTTGGTTTCAATAATTCTTCTTTAGGAATCAAGGTTTCCGTAGAGGCTGCCGGGGCAGTTTCTGTCTTAGCAGTCGGGGCTAAAGTGGCAGCTGAAGTAGCAGCTGGTACAGGAGAAGTAGTAGTGTGCTTCGGTGCTTCCTTTGCAGACTTGGGATTTTCATCGTCCGAGCTCTCCTCCTCGTCCTCCTCGTCATCCTCATCCCATGCCACTTCTTCCTCGTCAAGGGTAGTGGCACCTACCCAGTCAGCTACTAGCCCTCATATGAAGCATAAATTTCAATTATTATTCTATTTTTACCTTTGAGTAATTCCTTTCTCTTCTGTTCCTCCATGTCTAGCTCGTTTCTTAAAAAGTAATATCTCCTCCAGAAATCTCCGTATTGTACTAAATCCGGTACAAGTTTCTCCATTGTGCTCCTGAGTTCGGGATATTTATCTAGATCAGCGGCGATTTGTTCGGTTTTTTTATCTGCCGAGAAATCCTTTGACCACTCTACAAATGTCGGCTCGCTAGAATCTGTTTTAAAAAGCTCCAAGTTGCCATGTAAAAGATGGAGCTGAGCATCAAGCCTAGTCGAGCTATATGTCCCCTATTTTGAATACATCCCCTCTTAAGAAGATAAGGAATAACTTACTATATTTGTCTCTTGCCCTCCTCGCCTTTTTGCTCAAACACAACCTCCTTCTCCCCAGTCGCCTCATCACTTCCCTCCGGCGGCCGAATAGTAACAGCCTCCTTCAAGAAGTTGCCGATGTTTGTTCCGAACCTGAGTAGGTACTCATCGGCCCTGGCTTCGGCGGCCTCGATCTCCGAGATTCTCTGCGCAGCGCCCTTCTTTAATTTCGACAGCAAGCCCTCTTCTGCCACGGCCTTCTCGTTCGCTCCCGCCACAGCTCCATCCTTTGATGTCTCTCCCGTCTGTTGTGTTTTCTGAGCCTCCGTTGAAGATGCCCCGCTCTGGTTGATTGAGAGCGATCGAGTTCGACTAACTATTTCGGACCTGACGACGCTGAAGCCCTTTGAGGCTTGCTCTGCTCTTGTTGCGGCCTCCTTTTTCCCGACTTCGTAATATGATTCTCCCTGTTCATTACATCAATACCCGTCTCACTATTTAAATGCACATAGGAGCGAAAACAGACCTGCTTCTTTACAGTCCCGATAAAGCTTCCAAATTTTGCGCCCCATGGAGAAGCCGATATGGCCCTGTAAGCCTCCTGAAACTCCTCATTCAGCGACTCCTTCGGCCTCTCTGGATCTTTCCCTTTCCCATCGCTCGGGCCTGATGCAACGGTCTCCTCTTGGATGTGATCATATGCAAACTCCATGACAAAAGCCAAGTATTTCTCCTCTAAACGATGTTCTCGTAGGTGGGGAGGCGCGGATTGTTATCGGAAACCTAGCTCGAGGGGTAGTTACCGATTAGTGTTAGCGTTTAATTGCTTATTGCTGATTGCAACAAGGGCAGGTCTGGGCAGGGCAGGTTTAGGCAACCTGAGAAAGCTCTAGTCAATCATCTATGTACCTATAGTACCATATTGCAATAATCAAATGATTTTAACTAATAGTGAGTAAACATCCGAAATTGATTACAAAGAAAAAGAGAGAAAAAACGTAACACCGCCTCAGACTGCCTCTTATCCCTTCTTGGCTACCAATATCATATCAATCATTTCCCTCTGCCCTCACAAAGTCTATTTGCTGAGAAACGCGCTAATGAACAATTATTGCAATAACTAATTTTCCCTACATGCATTTCAATAAAAATATCTACTTCCATACGTTTCCGAATAGATCGTCCTGACCAAAACCGGTTGTCTGCACTGGTGCTCCTGATGTTGCAGCTCCTCCAGTGCTAAATGCGCCCCATTCATCATCCTCACTACTCTTTGGGGGTGCCATAGACGAAATTCCTACCACTGAAGTAGGTGGCTTACTAACGGATGTGGTTGCTGGTGAGCCCCATGCGTTAGAGGCAATGCTAGCACTTCCTATCGACGTCCCCCAGG
The DNA here is from genome assembly GCF_003444635.1 of Morchella importuna. Taxonomy (NCBI): domain Eukaryota; kingdom Fungi; phylum Ascomycota; class Pezizomycetes; order Pezizales; family Morchellaceae; genus Morchella; species Morchella importuna. The sequence continues at coordinate 1,435,912 of NW_025763400.1, read as the reverse complement.
CAGACTCATTGTTTGAGGCCGTAGAGATTGTCGCGGCCGGTGCAGCCCACGCATTTGCATCAAATGAGAACTGCGGCGTAGTTGGCTGTTTAGGGGTAGTGGCATTAGTTGCAGTCAAGTTAAATGCACTCATAGTGGATATGGCCGGTGCTGCCAGTGCAGGCGCAGGTGTCGAGGAAAAGTCAAACAAATCGTCCATGGCAGACGACCCAGTGGTCTTTGAATAAATTGATTGCTTTGTAGATGTCGAAGACCCAAAGAATCCATTGCTTGAAGTAGGCGATAGTTGAGAACCAGCCGAGGACTTCATCATCCCGGCTGTTAGGTTTGCAAATGGAGAAGGCTTGGGAGCTGTTGATTGAGCAACGGGTATGGTGGATATAGAGGGACCGGTACTTTGTGAAGAAAACCCAAGCCCTCCAAATGCGTCATTAAGATCTCCGAGACCTGAGGATACCGTATGCTGATGAACCGAAGGCTGTGACATACCAGAAAATGAAGAGTTCTGGGCATGTTGGGTCCGAGGCTGCGGCTTTGAGGCATATAGAGAGAGAATTGACCTATTGAGATCAGGCCGAGATGAGGCGGTGTTTGTTACTGGGTTTGAATTTACGGAAGCTGGGCGAGCTGGAGTCGGGTCCGACGATCCAAAAAAATCTAAGCCCAAAAGAGAATCGACTGGCTTTGTAGACTTTGGTGGAGCAGGAGCACTCTTAGGGGAAGGTTGATTCTTATTTCCCGGAGGTGCGGTAGTGGACCTTGGCAGCTCCATTGGAGAAAGATCATCGAAGAGGTTAATGTTTTGCTGTTGCTTCGGTGCTTGTTGCGGCGTAGGGGAGGATATTTGTCTGTTCTCCAGCTTCTGCTGAACAACATTCAAAGGCTTGAAAAACGAGTTAGTGGGAAGGAATTATGCACGAAAAGAATAAGCTACCAGATTGTCCTCTTCTCCAGAATCATCAAGGGTAGATGGGTCAGGCATTCCGCCTTCCATAACCCATCTTTTGGCATCATATTTTGTGCGTACGAAGTTTTCAATTTTCCTACTCTAGGTCAGATTTTTCGTCCAATCAATTTTGAGAATTCCCGACAAAAGGTGCGTACGCTTCTGACGGCACGTGTCCTGGCGCAAGATTCGCTTCCCAGTACCTGGTTCGATAGTTAATTACTATCATTTATAAGAGGGCGCCTAGCTATCCATACTTGTTCGCCTTAGTATTTCCCCATTTCAGCATGCTAGCCAACTGTTCATCTGTCCATGTGTCGAGATCCACAGACTTAACTATGATGTACATCAACATTAGTAACCACTAAAGTAGCTTCAAAGAGAGCTCTAAAGAAGCTCCATACCTTTGCTAATATGAGTACCCATGCCTCGATGTATGCCAGAGCACCTATACAGCTTCAATGTCAGCATCTATCCGCACTGACAAGCTCCATAACAAGGGCACTAGAACCGACCTAATACATATGAAAAGCCCCAGATTCCAGCTAGCCCATCTAGGAAGCTTATTTCTCTTGCAATCAGCGCATATCTTGTTTCCAGGCAGCTTAAGTAGTGATTTGATGACGGCCTGATTTGCAGCGGCTTTGTCGGCAGCTTTGGCAGCAGCAGGATTGGGGCGCCGAGACATGCTTAAGGCGAGACGTGGGAGAGAGATTTTAGGGGAGGGAGAGGTTCAAAGTTGCTGTATAAAGGTGCTGGTAAGGAGATGAGATGGAAATAAAGCGTGAAGTTTGATGATCCTTCAGAGCGTAGGAGGTTCGTCGTTAGTGTTGCCAGAAATGGGGTTGACCCTCCTTTTTTTTCCTTGTTTCATGGAGGGGACACCACGACGGCGCTGTGAGGATCATTTGGTAAGCAACTCCATATGACCTTGGCATCATTCTACAGACGAATGAGATAACTTATTAGTCAGCCTTTGTACTCACTGTTCCAGACAAAGCTGTAATACTCATTTCAAAACTACATGCATGTATGTACTCGGGGCAGGCAATAAGAACCTGAAAATGCAAGCTGCAAGCAGGTGCTCAATTTCGTGTAGCTTTTCGCCAGCCGCGAATCAGAGGTTGTTACCATCAAAAGTCATTTTCAGGTTCTTCTTACCTGCCCCGAGTAGAAGCTTTTGATGCAGGCATGTAATAAATCACTGAGGGTCTCACACAAAAGCCAGTCACCGCGATTATAATAATAGCCTAAAGGTTCACCTAACTGAGTCCTAACTAGTATTGTACAGTAGATACATGTACCTACACAAACATGTACGTACCGGGTGTTGAGGGTAAGTGATCAGAATCTGATAAGTGAATGTTGCGGTGAATACGTGTATTTGTCTTATCAGATTCTAATCACTTTTCGCTACACCCTAGTACTTACCTATACCGCTTTATGCGGCTGAAACAAGCATTCTGGTAATACTCCACATGTGGTTTTTGTCCATAGTCAAGTACTCAAGTTGTAGTAAGCAGCCTGTCAAAGACAGACTTTAGTAAACGGTTTTCTGGGGTACCCTTGTGGCCGCAGCCGGGAGCCTTTGAAAAGGGTGTCTCAGGAGTGGAGAATACCACTTACATGCATCTACCGGTGATACTCTAAGAGTATTGTTCTATGAGGATCTTCTAGGTCACTCGGGTTCCAGCCCTTCCGCCCAAGAACTGATTGACTGAGTACCTACCATAAATCAAATATATTGATTGGTAGGAATATCGCCTTGGCAATACTCGGCTACTAGAAAGCGTTAGAATGATTGTCTCCCGCCGTTCGGAAAGGGACCCATAATTTTTTTCTCCCTTGGTTAGTTGAAATTGCCGTGGGTAACGGGCTAACAGCAAACAGCTGTCCTCTTGCATCTCGTGTTAATTATATTTCCCCCTTCTCTCCCTCTCTCCTTTTCTTCTTCATCCGTCTCACTTATCTAGACACCCTCACTTGCCTTATTGTCCACCACCACAACATTCTTTCAACAATTCCTAACTAGATAATCAGTCACTTCCTTCAGCTTCAACATAAATCGCGATGTCAGAAACTACATTTACTCTTGAGCAGGTCAAGGAGCACCAGTCCAAGAAGGTACGGCGAAATTCATCCCACCAGAAACATCCCTACTTCAAGCATCTCTGGAATACCATTTTTTTCACTTGGTGACTTTTGCAACCTAACTAACACTCCCCTTACCATCAACAGGATTTATGGATGATCATTCACGATAAGGTCTACTCCATTTCTGGTTTCGTCGATGAGCACCCGTACGTAATTCAGCTCCTTAAGCGCAGCGGCACTTTGCTTATGTATATTCTGCTAACATCGCCCCCCTACGCGATAGAGGTGGTGAGGAGGTCTTGATGGATGTTGCTGGGGTAGATGCTACTGAGGCTTTTGAGGTACGGCATTTATCACAAATTTGGCAGCTTTTAATTTGGTATTGAATGAATACTCACCCTGGTACTACTAACTGCAGGATGTCGGGCACTCGGATGAAGCACGTGAAATCCTGGCAGGGCTTTTGGTTGGAAACCTGAAGAGAAGTGTACGTATTTGGCAACTCGCATCTGATTTCGTTGAGATCTGGGCGTCGCTCACCTTCAATCTTTAGCCGTCCAACAAGAAGCCTGTCGCCTCCGCATCAAAACCTGCGACAGGGCAATCATCGACAGACGCCGGAGTGTATGTCCCCTTTCCCTACTTCTGCTATCAACCTTGCCATATAATCACTCGGCTTTAACATTTACCGATATCTTAAAAATTCATTCCCATCCACACCATCGCCTTATCTCCCTTTCTCCCCTAGAATAATGACTAATATCTGCTCTATAGTGCCATCTATGCCTTTTTTGCGGTTGCCGCCGTCGGTGCTCTGGTTGCCTACAAACTTTATGCTTAAGGTAGACTTGTGGGGGCGAGGGGGTTTTTGACAAATGTTGAGGCAAGGGGACATTCTGTACAACGCGTGTTTCTGAGGTTACATGGTTCCATTGCGGCACTTAAAACCTTTGGATTGTTTCTGTTTGCTTTTTGTAATGTTCAGAAATTGCTACCATATAACGTTATTATGAAAAATTGTAATAGATTTGGAGTTTTCTTCCTTTGAGTTTACTCTTTACGATTCACTCGAACTTTTCGAATTTTATGTGAGGGTGCCGCTCAAATACATGTACCTACACGTCTAAGTAACGCCCCGGATCCCCCCAATTCCGGCAGCATGATCCGATTGTTATCTTCAAGCCCTGTCAAATCCAGATTAGATTAGACTAGAGTAAAGTAGTACTGACTACATGTAGTAATAAATCGTGCAGGACAGAGGTCATAATTCCTCCGAGAGACAATGCTATTGGTGTTGCTAATATTAAACACTAGAATAAACTTTAGCGGTTGTCAAAATGTATTTATCAGGCCATTGAAGTCTTTCCCGCGATAGGGTTAGGGTTATGTAAATCCTATCAATTCTGCGACTATATGCGCCTTTCTACCATTCCAAAGTTTCTAGAAATAAAAACGCTCTTGGTTTTTTATAACTAGATGAACCCCAATTCCGGACTCACAATGCACAAACATATTCTTGTCTAGAACCTAAACAAAAATGTAAAATGCACAAAGTTTCAAAAAGAATAGTGAAAAGTAAGACGATAAAATTGGCGCTGGGGAATAACTAGGAAAGAAACGTATAGGAGGAAAAAAAAAAAAAAAGAAAAAAAAAAAAGAAAAAAAAAGTGGGACGCCACCCATTTCCCCTTGGCTAATGCAATCAATTACTTACCACATTTCCTCCTTCTCTTCTTCTTTAATCGTCGGACAAGTACAGTATACAAACATACGGATATTCTTACTGCACAAACAGGGAATCTGGTAAAGGAGGGAAACAAAAAATAAAAGTAAAAAACCGGAGAAAAATTATGAGGCCTTTCCCTTATCCCATCGTAATATACTTCGTAATCATACTCTTTCCGCCCTCGGGCTTCTAAAACTAGGTGAGGAAGATTGGCCAACTTATAAAGTACCACTTTCCTTGAAGACAAGGTGCTGCTCGTAGAAGCTGAGCATCTACAGATAGAATGAGTCAGCAACCATATCTGTCATGAAATCTTTTTTTTATGAATTACCTTCTGGGGGCACTTGTTATAGACATCCTGGATGGGATGTTGTGTTTTCTTTCCATCAGCCCTATATATGCGATATTAGTACGATGTTTGTTTCGATACACATTCTCAGCTAAGAATCAAAAGCGATATCTAGGTATCGATAAAGGGAGCCCTACCAGTGAACATAACAAACAAGACCCTTGCTTGTCTTTTCGATGGTATCGATGGTGGCATCCTCATCCCAATTTTTCTTGGTCGTGAGCTCTACAGGTGCCGGCGAGGCATCATCCCCATTTGACTTTGAAGAAGAAGCGCCAAAAGATGTCCTGGCACGTTTGGTGTTCTTGGGCGCCGCTGATACAGGAGCTGAAGCCCCCCCAGCGGGTTGCCGTCCGCGTTTCGGAATTGAGATGGCGCGATACATCGGGCGGCCACCAATCTTCTCGTAGTACTCCTGCAAGATTTCCTTTGCTCCCCTGTCCGACAATGGATCATCAATGTTTGGCCCTTCGAAAGACAATAAGTATGAACTTACTCGCAATTCTCCTCGGGCTCCCAGGTCATGTCGCTCTTCTTTTCGTATCCCTTCCATTTGACATGAAGGTACAATTTCTATGTAGCGACCACTCGTCCGTCAGCGATGATGTTCCATAACTAGCCAGACTAGTACCTGTATTCCTATCCAGACAATATCGACGTACCTTGCCCTCGAACTTGTGGTCTTTGATAGCCTCTACGATAAATTCTTCCCCATCCTCGTCGGCGGCATCTTCCTCATCATCCTGCTCTTCTACGACATCATCTTCAATGTCGTCGTCATCCACAGGCATGGCCTTCCTCGAGTTTCTGGCAGGGATCAGATCGCCGTCTGATTCGGATTCGGACAGTACTTGGGGAGGCATTCTCAATTAGTGTGAGTTGACTGGACTAGAAATGAGGTTGGTGGTGTTGATCGTTACGAATGATTGTTCGGTGCGGTGGAGATGAGATGCGGTGTTGGGTTGGTGTCGGTGGAAAGAAGAACGCGCGAGGAAGACGCGGTGTGGAAGTTGGGGCGTTGGTGCTTTCGACTCTGTTAAGCCCCCTTGGCCCTCCCAATCTGGGCGAGACACGTCGCGCCACAGCAAAACGCCACACAATAGATAAAGAATCGCACAATGAGATTTGCCTAAACTAAGAGAAAAATAAAACAAAGCTCATGTCAAACTAAAAAGAAACATACTAGGCACCAAACCTTGTGATATATACCTGTATGTGTAGCAGGACGACATTCATCAACATACCTATACGTACATGTATGTACCTACATACGTACATGTTCTTACTGAGTATGTACTTATGCTACATGTACTAAAAAGGGAATAGAAATTTGTACTGCAGAATAGTGCTTACATACAAGCTCTTGTTCATTTGATACTTGAGCCCTAGCCATACATGTAGTTTCTTGAGCGGCCTCGAACCGACCGCGCAAGAATGTATGTATAAAAGTTATGAAATCACGACATATCACTCGTCAAGACCGTTTAATGTTGATAAGCCTTGCACACTGTTATCGGCATGGTCATTATTTCGTCCTCTCATCAACAGCATGGGTGTATACCAAAAATTTCTTATTGAGTGAAAATTTACGTGTTTCTGGTCATCTTCGGGTACATTATTCGTTTAGCTCAGAGTATCTACATGTATTCAATCACAATAGCAAAAGAATTCTCGTGAAAGGTGATGATGTTAATAAAATGTGTATCCTTTCATCAAAGTAAAAATCCTCCATTGATGAATGTTTTCTGGGCTCTTTACCAGATGTAAACATACATGTACTGACGCATGTGCACTTGGGAAGTAGATGAAGCTCCATACCTGAGGAATCTGATGTGATCATGACTGCTAGATCAAAGTATATACGTACATTACATACCTGTATGCCGTTTAGCACCCTGGACATGACTTTATCATTGAGCAGGTCCGTGGAGGTAGAGTTCATGATAGGTCAGTAATCTAATTTGCTTATGGCTCAAATCACAATCAATAAACTCTCAGCCAGATTAGTTTTGTAGTAATCATACTTCAATTCAAACTTCATAGCTACCTACAAAAAAAAAAAAAAAAAAAAATGCATAGTATGAAAAACAAGGGGGAAAACCCTAATATCCCCTTTCAGGCAACCACCTTTTTTTTTTTTTTAAAAAAAAAATCACAAAGGGTGAAAAAAAGAACATACAAAGGTAGGACTTAAATTAATGACAAATTGCAACCAAACCGAGAAAAAGAACTGTTTCGCCTCGTTCTACCTTTGAACTGAAACCCTTTCCAAAGGGAAAACAAAAGAGACAGAAAAGAAATAGTATAAGTATATCATTAGGAAACAGTGCTGGTTACAAGAGTTTCGGAACGCGATTCAAGAACTTGAAACAAGAAAATGCCTGCACTAACGTTTGCGATCATCCATTTGACATTTTTTCAATCTAGGATCGGTCATGCGAGCTCATGCCTAGCTCATGAGACAAAGGTTAAGAGAGATGGAAAGCACCTTGACCTTCTCTGATGGCTACTGACAATCGCTCTTTCAAGATCTCCAGTGTCGAATAATCTGGCAGCTTGAGATAGTTCACACAAGTCATAACGCTCGGAAGGTAGTCATCCGAGGTGTAAGGTGCTTCGCTTGGTTTGCACACAACAGTAAATAATGGTGTCAAGGATTTAAAACCTTCCAGAAAAGTTAGCTATATATGCATATAAAAGTTATTCTTTCCCTTATCGAACATACCTCCAATGGGGAGCTTTGGACTTCCTGTAACGAATTGTAGGAAGTCACGACGCTCTTGTAACTTGAACTCGCTCATAGCCTGCAGTAAGTTTCGTACACTCTTGCTGTCCATGTTGAACCCATGATCTGCCTTAATCGAATCCATCAAAGCTACAAGTATTTGTCAGCAGCTTTTCGGTTTTTTCTTTTTTTTTATTTAGAAAGGACATGTAAAAACGTACTCTCAAGCGACCAATCCTCATCTACTCGGCCAAAGAGCATGACCAGTTCGTCGGGTGTGAAGGCTCTCAATGCAGAGTAAGGGAAAACCTGCGAAAAGCCTGCGCGGAATGCCTCTGCCTGGCGTCTCACACCACTTCCAAGAGTAAGGTCGATGACCCTATCAACATAATTGGCAATGTTATAAACTGTAACAGGAATATTAGCACCGTTGGGGATAAGTTCGATATCTTGGTATCCTGGGAGTGTAAAATCCAATGCAAGGTCCTCAACGCTTGCCGAATCGACTCTGATCTCGCTGATTCTCTTTATCTTCCCTTCAGCAGTAAGTACCATATTGCTATCTATCGCTTTCTTTGCTAAAACGAACTTCCGGAGCATCTTTAAAGAGTTGGCAAGGTCTTTATCCACAGTACCCACAGCTCCCAATGATGGCGCGACTGGTTCGTCGTTCTCACCGGTGCGGAAGAATGTTGGGTTGAACGATATGTCAATTATACGCGAATCAAGCATGGAGCGGGCCACAAATTTGCCCAACATTTTAAAAAGGTGCAATACTCTGCGACCATTCTCTGATTCTGCCATTGATTCGTTCATTGGTGCCGGAAAAAGACCTTGTTTACCAAACGCATAGTCGCTAGTGGGTTGTGATTCATTCTCTCGCCACAACTTCAACTTCTTTTTGGCAAATGCCCTGGATACGCTTGAATAAAACTCAAGTGTAGGTCCAAGGCCAGTTCCAACCTCTTCAAAATATTCTACCTCCAAAACGCTCGGCGACGCACCATAAAGTTCCATGACCTTGATTGCAGATTCGAGGATTCGAACCCGCGAAATTCGAACTTTCTGGCGCTGAAGCCTACCAAGGAATGGTCGGTTATCGTCGCGATGGCGGTCTTGTCGCGAGTCACCTGTAGACTGGGAGTTTTGCCACCTTGTCATGGAACGCGAGTAGCCGAACGATGTTGATTGTAGGAACAGGTGACGAGTCTCAAATGGGAATAGAAAGGGATAAAGCCTTGCAAGATCCTCACTCCAACTAGGTAAACACGCACTGGCAACAATCAAGGGTTCTTCCAGCTGGCGGTTCAGTTTAGCAGTCAATTTGGTGTTGACAAATTGACTCAATGGCTGAGGGTTGGCAGGTTTATTGGCCTCGTTATCGCCAGCAAATACATCGTCGAGATTTGCATTGAGCGCATGAAGTATGCTAAGAAGTTGAAGTATAGAAGAAGAAATTTTGTTTTTATCCAAAGAGGCAGGGAAAGCTGAAGTCGATTGAGAATGATCCGGAGCAGGAGATAAAGAGCCTTCCAATGGTGCAGGTCCAGGCATCCTACGAAACTTTATGGGATGTACCGTGGCCCAGACGTTACGGTATGACTGCTCTTCAGGCTGGTCCCTACCCAGATGCACTGCCCGATAAATTGTCATGTCATTAGAGATAACTTGATCGCCAATGCTGAACTCTATATGCCAGTCTGGAGGTGTCTGAATAGCAGCTACGCGGGTTCCTAAAGTCTGCGAGGACGGTCCCGGTGCCCGGGGAGGGTTGGGGGCGACTCCAGAGGGCGTGGCTACTCGGGTCCCATCTTCTTTCCGAGCTGTAACCTTGCCACTTGAGGCTACCTCCATATTCACAGGACCGGCTTCAGGTTCAGGTTCATCCTCCATTTCTCGATCGAGGTCATCAAGCACGGCGTCCATTTCATCCATCTCTTCATCATCCGGCAATTGCCTTTCGTCCATGCACTCTAACTGCTCCTGTCCTGATGCCTGATTCTCTCTCTCTTTTCTTGGGGCCTTTTCATGCGAAGCACTCGAGGATGCTCCGTCTGTGGTTGCTGGTTTCCGTCGTGTGCTGCGCCGACCTGTTCTTGGTGACCTGGGCGCCGCTAGGTCAGGCGCCTGTCCAGAAGCTGCTGCCGCCGCTGCCCGCGGAATACCTGCTGCCGCTGCAAAGGCTGCAAGAGCATTAGCCATAGCACCCCCGGTGTTTGGATCTCTACGTGTTCTTGGACGTTCTGAAAGGCTAATTCGGGGCCTGAGATAATCATCCAACGCCTTGAATGTTGCAATTGCATGAATCGAGACCATGATGTTCCGGTAAGCCCGCGGAATTTCGGATTCCTCGTCTGCTACCAGTTTAAGGCGCAATTGCTTTGCCAACATAGACGCAGCGCTACTTCTATTTCCATCAAACGTATTTTGATGAACTGTGATCACCTCAAAGTGCTCAGAGCGGCTCAACAACTCTTGAAGTTTGTGGACCAAAACACTCAGCGGTGTATCTCCTTCGCTGGTGTGCGATTTTGACAAGCCGGTACGCATAAAAACTTCAAGAAACGCCCGCCGGATGTCAAGTTTATCAATTTCTATCACAATTAGCACCTTCCGATTGTCATAGATAAGGATAGTATTTACCAGGGCCACCCTTCAGAACCGCCAACAGCGCCTCCACGATATGAGAATTGAGAAGCTCAAAACTGGAAATCGAATCCAGGGAGTTATCATTGTCAAAATAAGTAGCCAAGCGTTCAAAAAGACTCTCGGGGCTATTCGAAGATTTTAATCCTTCTCCCAGGGCTTTCAAGTCTTCCATGATCTTCAAAGCCTTTCCCCTGATTTCTGCACTTTCATCTTTATCGTGTGCCTCCATGAACGCCACAGCCCTCTCTACAATCCATTGTTGCCTGTCCATCGTGGTACCGGTAGGAGCATGTCTTGAAGATGAAGATGACCTTGAGCTCACTGGTGATGAACTCATACGTTCTTCACTATCCCCCGAATCATCAGACTTCCTATCGTCATCACTTCCTTGAAGTTCCTTATCCATGACCGAGCGTTCTGTCTTCTTGGAGGCAAGCTTAGATATTTCAGCAAAAACACCCTCCCGGTAGAAGTGATAAGTGTAAATCTCTGGAAGGCGTCGAAGGAGCAACTCGGCAGCTTGGAAAGCAGCAGTAACCAGAGTTTCATTATCCTGTTGCGAGAGTATTGATGCCAAGTGCGATGCAAATTGGACACTCGATAAAGCTTCTTTGAGAATTTCCGCATCCAAATTACATATCATCTTTAGCTGGGCTGTAAGGACCTTCCGCCGAACATCGAAATTGACAGTACTTGAGTAAGCGTCCGTGAGTGTTGGAAGAAGAATTGTTGCAAAACGCTTCAGCTCATCTTTGCAACCGCTTAGTAGTCGACGTCTTTTCTCGTCGGGATCCTCCTCCTCTTCTTCGTCTTCATCCGATGGATCCTTCGAGGGCCTTGACCCATCGGGAATATCGAATAGACCGCCATGTTCCTCGCCTCAAGCGATGTCAGTAAAGGGATCTAAAGTGAGAGGGCTAGTAAATTTACCATGAGGTAGTCCGGGTAACAACTCGCAGATAACATTCAAAGTCTCGAAAACTTGCTCCCTTGGCCTATGGATGAGGGCTTGCATAGTCATCACAGTATCGTTCTTCATTGCTGCTCCATCATGATCGGCGGGAGGTGAAACTCCGGTCAAAATCTGGAAAAGCGTATCAACAATATTCATTTTTAGCATATCCATAGACAGCGTTGGGCTAGCCTTTGCGACTATTCCCAGGACCCGCAGAAACTGGGTGTGGATATGAGGTCCAACAAGATTTGTTGTGCCAGGTAGAAGGAGCTGTAAGATAGCCTTCATCATATCTCTTGACATAAGTTGTTCCAGCTTATCCGGATAATGGCGGAAGCTGTCCACAATGCGAGCGACGCATAGGCATGCATGTTCAACAACTTTCTGATCGCTGCTATTCAAGACGTTTAAGAGGGTTGGCATAACATCCCTAACTGTAGGAAAGCAATCGTCAGGGATGTTCCGGCAACAATTTGCTGCTGTTGTAACCGCTGTCCTTTGAACATTGGTGGCAAAAAAATCCAAGTATGTAAGACACGCTACTAAACCGCCTTCTCTGACTATAGATGTCGGATACTCGACAGATATCTTCTCAAGCGTCTGGATGATGATAATCATTAGTAAGTTTCACAAATCATCCCCTTTAAAAGCGAAACACATACGCTTAAGGCCTGTTCGGCCAAATCGATGTACTGAATCTCCATCAGTTTTCTGCAAAGTACCGGAACAGCACCACCATATACTACATTAGCTGTTGCCGCTGGCAAGGCCTCCATTAGGTTTGCTATGCATCGGCATGCAAGCAACATCATATCAGGATTTTCACCAAATGGTCCCTGATCTTCCATTAAACTGACAAGTTCTTTAACAAACTGGTCCGGCGAAAAATGGCCTGATAGATTATCTTCAGTTGATACGAGTAGAATTTCAGCCAACTCCTGCAAAGCAATTAGCTGGGTCGAGGGATCGTCTTTCTGTCTAAGATTGGCAAGAATATCTCGAAGTCGTGAAGAAATCCCGGAAACCATTCCTGAGAGGGCTCGGAGGGTATTGGAAATCCCGCTCGAATTGTGGACACCACCGAGATAACTTCCTTCGAAGACGTCCTCGTCATCCTCATCATGCTCATAGTCATCCTCTTCTCTATCATGCTCATCATCTTCCCCAGGCCCTGCATCCCCCATTTCTTCATCATGGTCCTCATCAATGTCAAAGTTATCATCTTCATCTTCCTCATCGTCATCATCTTCCTCTTCTTCGACATCGTTCGGCTCACTCATCCGAACATCTGGGTCACTTAAATCGTTGTTCATCCTTCGTGGCGCTCGGCGAGAAGAAGTGGTGGAAGAAGTGGTGGCAGTATTAGTGTTGGTGGCAGCAGTAGTATTATCTATTCAATGCTTAGTTAATCAACCATCAAGATGGAGATGTATTATGAAGGAAGGTTAAATGGAACTTTGAGGGAATCCAAACCCCTTGTCGATTTTTTACTCCGACTTGACCTACGTTTATGTGTTGATGATGAAACATCAGGTGTCTCTACCGGCACGCTAGCCTCTACGGGCATATTACTATCCTTTTGTTAGCCATGACAATTCATCCTATGCTTGTTTTATGTTCAACCCCCCCAACGTAACTTACCTTTCCTCTGGCATGTCCATGGCTGCGTTTTTTACGCTAGCCGTCTTCTTTCCTTTGCCCTTTCTTCGACTCGAGGGCTGGTTTTCTTGCTGCTTTGGAGGTGTAGTTGTAGAAGAGGACGCCTTGGGACGCTTTCGGTTGCGAGGGCCTGAAGAGGGTTCTGGTTCTTCCGTTACCTGGCCAGAGGATTTTCGTTTACGATTTGATTTCGACGAGGACGGTGTTGTGATAGATGGCGATGTAGGAGAGGCAGTGGTGGGGGAGATATTGTTGGTCGACGAGACGGCCTGATCTGAGGATTGTCTCGTCGATGAACGAGTGACTCTGCGAGGAGGCATGAACAAGTGTCCTTCTTTTTTTTGTGTGTGTGTATGTGTGACTTTCTCTCTTCCTTTTGACAATTTTGTTGCGATTGGGAGAGGAGGAAGATCAAAAGATATGACGCAAAGGTAAATGATGAAGGTGGGTGAGCGGGTGGAAGAGAGACTCAGAAAGTAAAAAAATAAAAGAGACGGTGAATAACTACCTTCGTAGGAGAGGCGTGTTACTAGTGTCGGAGAGCGTGGGGGATAGTGGATGATCGGCGGGCGAGGAAGCAGATGAGGCTGAAGAGCTTGTAAAGACGGCGGAGGTCGGCCTGAGATCAGCAACAGATGCTCTTCCAGATGCTTGATTCTTGCGTGATCTAAGCTCCATACGATACCGCCATGCACGGAGGGATTAGTGGGAGAAAGACGAGCAGAGATCAGAGAGCAGGTGAGGAGGTCGAAGAGGGAGGAAAGAAGAGGCAATCAAGAAGCACCCAGGAACGGCGACTGGTGGGGCGTCTGTTTCTGCTGTTGGCTTGGATTATGAGGGGATTCTTTCCTGTATACAAGGAAACCTGTCAATATTGTCCTTCCTTTCCCTCGATATTCAAAGGTCTTCTATCTATGTAGTATGTATCAGTTGTTGTCGGCCGGGTTGCGAAGCTCGGAGGGGCGGGCTGTTCGCTGTCATGAATATGTGGGTGTTGAGGCGAGCCGAGTGTCAAGCGTAAGATTGAGCGGGCAAGGTGATGATTCAGTTACACACATAAATACTAGTACCTAGCCCTCATTTGCCTAGCGTCGTTCTTTAGGGCTCAAGAGCCCTCTAGATCTGATACAACAAAATATCTGTTACAGAGAAAAAAAATACCTAACGCTTCAAGCGCAGAGTATTTATCACCACTGTGCATATAAATCTATGAGCGAATGTCTCAAGTAATGTTGGAATAAAAATCGAATTGCCCTCTACCGACCCTCCGATGCAGAAGAAATGGTTATAGATAAGATCAGTTCAACGCACACAATCATGTAGCCCTATCCCCAATACCTGCTACGTTAAAGCTACAGATAAACAATTTCGATGTTTCTATAGTTGAAAATAAATTGGCTAGAAATATAGGATTGGGGAGTCCCATTAGACGACGCATGTGAACTACTCTACATACATGTATACAAGGCTTGGATACATGTATCTTTGATAGCCCCGATAACATTCAACCCCTCCTTAGCCCCACCACTGCATCCTTGTAAACCCGCACGCATGAGTACCTCGCACATTGGTCTTGGTATACGTAAAAGCTTCATTTGAAAGGCTCATTCTATCAAAAAATGCGAAAATTGTGAAAGATATTAAAGTACGCGATCCACAACCTAATTTGCAAAGGAGAAATAGCCAACACATTTAACATGAGTTACTATAAACCCTGATATTGAGAGAGAAATCAACTGTCTAGAGGGAAACAAATGCAGCCCCAGGAAAACCTTCACGAAAATACCCATGTTTCCAAAGAAAAATAGGAAAACAGCTCCAACAAGAACAACCTTTGAGAAGAAAGCTCCATATAATTTCTGCCGGTACGCCCCCATCACCCAAATTCCGAACGACAAACCCGCTTAGATGAGCTCGAATATTTATGAAACAAAAAAAAAAAGAAAGAAAAGAAAGAAGAGATAAACCATCTATCACGAGAAACCCCTCGTTTATACTATGCCTTTGCCAGGTACATGCAAAATATTTTGGGGTATCGCCGGGAAGTTCATCCATATTGTGTGCTGCTCTGAGGTCAAGAGATCAAGCACGGACCGGAATCTACAATTACCAACAGCAGTAACCACCCTAAACCCAGTATCAGTAAATGTTGTGAAGCGAGAAAGCCATAGACGCTTACATCAATGATGATATCGGATCCAGTCATGAAGGTGGAAGCATTGGATGCAAGGAAGACAGCGGTGCTGTTCAATTCATCGACATTTCCGAGGCGGTTCATTGGTGTGCGCGAGCACCACAACTTCTTCTGTGCCTCAAGAGCGGGAACACGGTTCAAAGCGGTATCTGTAGATAAATATCAGCAAAAGTATGTCCAAGGAGGGGGTGTTTTGAGTACTGACCCATGTAACCGGGAGAAATGGAGTCTAGAATGATGTGTGAGCAACAGGTTCAAGTTATATGTTTTATGGAGAGATTTTGATTAACTTACTGACACGAATATTGTACTTGCTCCACTCAGCGGCAAGAGATTTGCCGAGCTGGATAACACCAGCCTTTGAAGCGTTGTAGCAACTTTGTTCCTGGGGCCAATTGACAATGTGTCCGGACATGGATCCAATGAAGATGATCGAGCCTCCATTTCCTTGCTTGATCATGATTTGACCAGCAGACTGGGCGCACAAGAAAGTACCAGTAAGGTTGATGTCAATAAGACGACGGAATCTCTCGATATCGTAGGTCTCGGCCGGCATGTTGGAGCTAGGAAATATAATATTAGTGTTGTCCGGAAAAGGTAGTTCGACGATTTAAGGTAATAGCTTACTCGGCAATACCGGCAGAGCAGAGAAGAACGTCGACACTTCCCAAGTCGGCGGCAATCTGGTTTTAAATATTAGTGTTTGGTAATTTTTACACAGAAAATAAAGAACGGAAACATATCATACACTGGTCATGACCTCCTTGACGGCCTCAGCGTCACGAACATCGACTTTGTAGAACGCAGCAGGGATGTTGTATTTCTTGTTTAGTTCAAGAGCAGCAGAGTCTCCATGCTCTTGCAAAACGTCCATAATGGCAATGGCCTTACAGCCAACCTCGCAGAGAGCCTCAGACATGCAGAAGCCGAGACCGCGCGCACCACTTGATCATATTGATATTAGTAATTGAAGTCGTGATGATTTTCGGTAAAGGTGAACACAAACCCAGTAACAACGACGACCTTTCCAGTTAAGAGAAAGCGCTGAAGATTATCTGGAAGTGCGGAATACCCAGCACCGTGAGTTTGAGCGGGAGCTGCAATAGCAGCATCAGGGTTCATCTCGGCCATGGTAATATCTGGAGAGAGTGTTGCGGGAGCGGCCATTGTTTAATTGGAGTTGGTTGAGAAAAGGTGGGGTGAAGTTTCGGAGGTGGGGTTGATACTTATCCCACTTTATTAGCAGGAAAGACTGCGGGGTTGTTTAGATGAGGGATTATTTTTTACAAGATTCTCAACGATGAAAAGAATAAGATGGATGTTTTCTGAGATGATGGTAAGTAGAAGGAAGTGGGAAACAGTCGAGTATTTAAGGGTGGGGTTGGAGAGGGGGAATTGGGGGGTGAGGGGAGAGGGTTCGAGGGTCTGTTGATCGACCAGAGAATTACGACTCACGGACAAGAGTGATGGAGAGCTACCGATTCGAGCAACTTAGCAGGTTTTCTTGAAAGTAACAAGGAGGAATAGTGCCGGTTCTGTGTGAGTGCAAGGCCTGAACGAAGAGGTTTTTTTTTTCTGTGAAATTATTTCCAGTGGAGGGGCGGGTGGGAAGCTGGCAAACACAAAGTGGAGCAAAGAATAAGCGGACGATACGCCGCTCATAGAATGTTTTCTTTGGCTAGATATTCTGGACAGTGCATTGCTTGCTAATGTTACCTTCACCTTCACCTTGACTTAGTTGGTGAATAGCGAAAATCTGAAAGCATGTAGTTCAACACCTTGCACAAGCAAAGCGCTGTAGACCTACGAGGGAAGGTAATATCTTTAAGCAGCACAGACCTTCGCTTCCTTCCTTCCAGAACATAGCCTGGCACCACGCTTTAGGTCGTCCTATTTCACGGGAATTAGGGCCAGCAAGCATTTTTAGCGCTAGGACTTTGACGCAGGGCCCAAAGCTTTTTGAACGACGAGGGTTACCATACATGTACTTGCAAGAAGCAGAGATGAACATCGGCCTGCCCACTGAAAGCATAGAGTAATAGAGTAATAACATGATCGTGGAACAGACCTCTCGATACTGGCTGCGCTAAGTAATGCAAAAAAAGAAAGAAAGAAAGAAAAGAAAGAGAAAAAAGAGAGAAAAAAACGGCCTCTCCCATTGAATTATTAGAGAGAAAGGTTTGTCCTGCTACTCCATGGAGATATCTTGTATTTGCAGACAGTATGTATATGTTTCTTTACAAACTCCCGGCCGCCATGCTTTCGTTTTGAAATAAAATACCCATTCTGTGTCCACATGTACGTATGTACATACTCTTATTTTCTTCTTCTCGAGGCTCTGGCCGCATACTGCACGAGATGCGTACAGGTGAGACTGCATCAACTCGGGGAAGTATGTAGTTCAGTATGGCATCTAATTGGTACCAATTGAGCTGATGAATGTGGTCTCATCGCCATAAAATGCTTCGAGTAGTCACGATCGAACTGCTATATTGAGACATTTTTAGGTACAAACAAAATTCCACCTTCGCTAGAAACATAAACTTCCATCTTCCAGAGTACATACTTGTAGTTAGCTACCATGTACATACCCCTGCTAATATATCCAACCAAGGATCCCCCCACGCGGGAGGTGCGGCTCCAAGAAGAGGCACCCTGGGAGCCGTCCACCTGACCAAGCCGCACTGATACTCCCCCACAAAAATTCCGACGTCTTACGGCAAAAGTAAACTCATCCCGAAACATAAAAAACAAAACCTGAGAACTAGATTGGATTCAGCACTCAGCTACCGCACGCGGAGACCAACAAAAAAACGGGTAGACAGATATTAAAAAGGGTCTAGAATAACCAGTAACGTTGACGACACTAAATATGAGTTTGAACTGCTTGTTCAATTCTGATATCTTTGGACCACTGCAGTTATGGTAAATTGGTGGGGTGCAAGCCCGTTGCATCATCTCGAGGAATGACTAAACGCGGAAGTAGAGTGAGAAGAGATAGATCTCGCTTACAAGAGCCGGAAAAGTAAACAAAAAAAGGAAATGTTGCGAAATTGGCGGGGCAAATCTGACGCCAATCACGCAAAATAAAAAAAAAAAAAAAAAAACGAACACCAAATTTGTTCTCTAAAAGGCCATAACACGCAATCAATCATACATGGTGTCGTTTCTAATTCTGAAACACACGCTTAGGTCTGAGTTGTGATTCTTATTACATGCTCTCAACGTAGTTACTATGTGGGATTTAAGTAATAAGCTTCAATCCAAGATATAAATACGAATGCTATAAAGACTCACCTGGGGAATATTCCTGTTCTCCCATCAATTTGACCAGTCCACCAATCCTATGGAATGTTAGCTTATATGTGGCTCCGAATACAACAAGGCATTGAACAAACGTTTTTGGAATCGGTTTTCTTGGTAATTGTTATTATGTCTCCTTTCTTGAATCCTGCGCAAATGTTAGTGAATACTCCAATACTCTCAGCGGCACAATATTCAAAAATACCTAAATCTCCAGGTTGATCGGCTTCAAAAGTGTACAAGGCTACAGCCTGGTTTGCTCCTAATGTTGATACTCTAGGCTTCGGCTTAAAGACAGGTTTAGGGGCAGTTGGTCTGCCAGGTGCTGGCCCCTTATCCGAGTAGGTGCTTTGGAAATGCTGGCGCTGGAATTGATTACCGCCATGAGCGTCGTAGGTGTCAAAGGTTTGCCCAGGATCTGGACGATGCGCTTCCCTCCAGGCCGAATCTCCTTCCCTGTCGTATACATCGTCTTGCCACGTCGAAGATCTAGAA
Source organism: Morchella importuna (assembly GCF_003444635.1). Lineage (NCBI taxonomy): Eukaryota > Fungi > Ascomycota > Pezizomycetes > Pezizales > Morchellaceae > Morchella > Morchella importuna. Next base: position 1,416,817 of record NW_025763400.1, on the reverse strand, counting down.
ACCCGTTGGCTACCGATAGAGCCTGCCCTTGACCCTCTTCGGTCGCGATATTCACTTTCGCCGAATGCGCGCCCATTTTGGCCCTCCCAAATACTCGGATCTCTGTCATTATCATACTTGGGTATATCATTATATATATCGTCATAATTTGCACCGGTAAAGTTTCCGGAAAATACTCGAGAATTGAGAATACGAATAAGAGCATCAGCGTCCGGGGGCGGATTTATACTACCACTGAGGAGCTGCCTGCCGGTAACACTGCCCCCGTAGAATTTTTTGTTCGCATCCTTGCGTTCCATTATTACTGAACCTTCCAGGGAAACGCCTGCGAAAAGACCTTTCGTTTTACTATCAAGGAAATAAGCATGAATGACGTCGAAGTTTGGTATGGAATAGCAGCTAGGCAAACCTATAGGAGAATATAGCTGCAACCGATCTCAGGCTAGCCATTCCACTGGCCTCGGCATTTCTTCCCAAAGGACCTGCGGCGACAGAAACGTTCCCTCCTAGCGTGATGCTTCCTACTTGAGCAAAGGTCTTGACTGCGTTTGTGTCGTTTAAAATCATGACAAAATCAGTTAACTCAGCACCAATTTGACTTCCAAAACCAGCACTGCACGTGTTACTTGTTAGTTGTTTTCCTGATTAATTATTACCCAAAGATGAACCTACCCTGCCGTGGCAATCGCGGATGGCGCAGACCATGCTAAGCGCTCATTAGTTATTCGTTAGGAAAACCATGTCTTTTTAACTCGAATGCTTACTTCCATCATGTTTACGGGCAATAACTAAACCTGAACCATATCTTGCAGAGAGAAGAATACCAGCCTTCACCACCGTGATTATTGCCAACCCCTATACACAAAGTTTCAATTATATGTTCTTGTTTTCCGGCCCCGCCGCGATTCGCGTTGAAGGTGGGGGATCACGATGATAAACATTACGCACTTTGGCATTCGAAAGAACAGAAGGTGGAATGATCTTGTCTGGGCCAAACGCTTGCTGTGGGTCGACGAACGAGGCTAGAATTCTTGAAGCCTTTCTGCATTCGCTATTGAGACTCGCGGGTAAAGGGTTACTATTTTGGCCCGTTAGAATATACCGTATATCGCGTAATAAAAAGAAGCCACATGAAAGAAGGAACTAACTTGATGGGCATAATGTTCGATTTATTTTATAAACCCAGGACCTAGTCGACAAGTATGTAGTGGGAGATAAGATTAAGCGGGGTAAATAATATCAGGGGTTCTGGGGGGCTTAAGAGCTTGGAGCTAGGTGAAGTGCGGGGAGGATGGATTGCTGGCTGGACAGCAGTTGGGAGAGTAAATGATTGTGTATGTAAGTAGACGCACGGGTATGCCGAACGAACGAGTGAGTTACAAAGCTTTGGAGTAAAAGCACTGTTGATCGCAACGAGAGAGCGAGAGGTGAGAAAAGCTGGGAGACGTTGGAATAGGCTCTGCAGGGTCGTCAGCCCGGAGCCAAAGAGCCATGCTTCTACGATCTTGCTCCGCCACCTTCTATCGGGCGCGTCTTGGTTATCTCCGCCGAGAACACGCTAGGAAGTAGTAGAAGCGTCATTGGCGTTGTGCCTCATGTATTCTTGACCTGGTTACCCTTGTGTGACTCTCCCGCTGCACGTGCCCACGCGAAAAAAACGAAATCCCCGAAACCCTCCACGCACCCATGCGGAACTTTGTTTCATTCGTCGTGCATCAGGGGTAATCGTGAAGATCTCAATTGCAACGTCTTCCAAATTTTGCGCATGACCACTAGAGTACCTACATGTACTCTAGGTATGGTACTTGGAGATTTTGGCATTGATGCCTGCAGCTTCCTGCAGGGTTGGAGGATAAAGTGATGACAACGCGGCGCAGGCGCGCCGAAACCTTACAGCGTCATAATGTGGAACTGAGTGAGCTGTTATATATAAGGGGTATTATCATTGCTTTGGGTGAGCTTTGTTTCCAGGATTACATCCGGGTCACAATTTGACAGGACAATTTGATATCAATTGTGAGATAGGCGTATTTTACGGCCTCTCAAAGCATACGAAGCAAAAGGCAGACAAGCATTAACTACACACATTGCAAGGAAAGACTTTGAAAAAAGAAATACGGGGTAACACCAATCCTAAACCTTACCCGAATAACCTTAAACCATGTAATGCAAACTCCAGATTTCCGCCCTGCGGAAACCATAAATCCATAGAGGCAAATAGACAAAGGTCAACACTGAAGAAAAAGGGCAACTATAAAAGGTAAGAGTGAAGTGGTGGGTACTACGTATAAATCTGGTAAAAGCGATTTTGAGCTTGATATATCCAGCATTCACTGTAGGCTCATCTTCATAATGCCGTCACCGGTATCTGTGCACAGTAGGCTAATAAGAACACATATCTCATAGTATAAAAGCGTAAAAAAAAATAAAAAAAAAGGGAAGAACGCGTACCACTCATGCCTTGAAAATTGAGCCGTTTGCCTCCACCGTTCGCTCCACTGAGAGGCGGGGATGCTGCAAGAATAGGGCTATGGGAAAGCCCCGGTGATACAGCCCTGCGTTTAAAAAACTCCGGCTCAAATCTTTCGTCTTGTGTCCGTCTTCTCTTAGGACGACGCATATCGGCGGGAACACTAGCTACTGGCGAAGAAACAGTCGATTCAGAATTCATCTGATTCTCCTACTATCAGTTCGATGCTTATACATTTTTAAAGGAAAAGTTTCTTACCATTATATCGCCGTCAGAGGTCATTCTCAACCCAGGGAATGTTGGAGGACTTCCACCGAGCCCATCCATCTGATCACCGAACCAGAATCCACCATGCTTTTGCGCCTGTCTGGAAAAACTAATCCCAATCCCCTTATTTCCTACCAGCCCCACATTTTCCCCACTGCTGCCCATACTTTCATCCTCTTCACGAATATCAGATAATTCCTGGTCCATACTTGGCTGTGTAGGAATGGCTGTGGCGGGAACACTCTCCTCGTCTTCTTCACGGATCTGACGAGTGATCTCTGCCTCACGCTTAACTTCCATGTCAACCGGCGATGCCTCTTCCTGTAACGCGGCTTTGATACGTTGAAACGTTTTAGTTTTGGGCTAATAAAGACACCAAATCGTTTAGCTATCAACTCCCGGAAAATCTTGTCTCGTATTAGCGCCTTACCAACAGTGACCCTCGTCTTGATACGGGCCTCCTGATAGGATCTGGTCTCTTTTCATCATCGTTCCCTCTGCCCCCAACTGCCAGCGAATTGCGCAGAGCTGTCGTGAGACTATCTTTCCTCCTTGCAGCCCCTTCCTTTGAACGCCCGAAATAACCAACCCCAAAACTGCTGTTTTGCACGGGTGGAGTGGTTGGCGATGGGCTCGCAAGTGAACTATTAGACGCACTGGCAGATGACAAAGAGCTATGTCTTGAGTTTCTTCCAGCACGGCCGCCCAACCGAGCCTTCTGGTGATTCATAAGCGATATTGAAGCGGCAGACTCCGTGCTTTGTATTGCAGGTGCAAAGGGGGTGCCAAGTTCCAAATCTAAATCCACATCCAAATCCTCGTCACTTGATGAATCACTATCGTCACCAGACGGTGCATAATCCATCATTGAAGCAGACCCAAGAGAAGAAGCGTGGGATGATGAATGGTGGTAATGATGATGATTAGCAATTGGGGAATCTGATCCTTTATTATTCCGAGGTATAGGGAAGCTTGTTGAAGTTGACGGCGAGGAATCTGGTGATGGTTGTTCCGCTAGTGTGGAGTGGTGTAGCGACGTGCCTAGGTGCCGAAGCTTTGGGGTTAGCTTTAGTTCCTGCAGCATGTTGATGAAACAAAGAGGTGGCCCATACAAGCACGCGCAAAGTCGAGCCTTGGACGACGAGCTACAGAATACCCCAGTGCAGGGTCAAGAACTGGCGATAGGGGCCCACGTGAAGGCATTTTTAGAGAGAGGGGTCCGGGAAAGCCCATTCGACGTGGGGTGAATGGCGCCTGCAGCTGGTTTGGCGTCGGCGCCGTTTGGGAACTGTCGCGTCCAGCCATATTGTTATTTGACATTGAGCTTTCAGACTTCTTATTAAGACTCTCGGGGTCTCTGTTGAAAGGTGTGTTCTGAGGTGGGGGGTCTGATATTGAGGCTTTGAGTTGCGAGGAAAGCGAAGAGGCGATTGACCTTGCACCAGCGAAAACGGAAGAGTTAGAGACCGAAGGTTGATTGTTAGCCCCTTGCATCTATTTTCCTATTGCCGCTACAATTTCTAGTGCTCTATTGTTCTCTTGCAGTCGTTATTCTGTTGTGGGGCGAGCGAATAGCGAACATTGTGAAGTTCACCCAATAATGTGGATTATCGCAGGACATGAGGGGAGGTGGTTGCATCATCTGCCAAGACTGAGTAACTTCACGCATAATCACTCGTATGATGAGGCCGGGTAATGGGTCATGTATTATATACATACCATTCGCCACGAGTTAGTCCTTGCACGCCTCTCCTTGTACTTTAAATCGATATTTACTCAACCACACACAACAGTTGTCTTGCTTCAAGCATAGCAAAGCTGCCTCGATCATCATGCAAGGGTTCAACATGGGGTATAGTTTTTCTACCAAATCTATGATAGTAACCCATACTGACCGGTTATTAGGCGGTATGTCCCACCAGAACACGAAGGTGTTATATCCGGAAACAAGTTAAACAAGAAAAAACCATCTGGCTTTCATGGAAATACTCAAACAGTTCGTTTTGAAATGCCTTTCAATATTTTCTGTCTCCATTGCGATGGACATATCGCCCAAGGAGTTCGTTTCAATGCAGAGAAAAAAAAGATCGGGAAATACTATTCCACGCCAATATTCAGTTTCCGTATGAAACATAGCGTGTGCTCAGGTTGGATAGAAATCCAGACGGATCCAAAGAACACAGCATACGTGGCTGTGGAGGGCGCAAAAAAGCAGGCTGCTGAGGCAGATCCTGGGGTTGGGGTAATCAGGGTCAAAGATCCAGAAGAGATATCCAGATTGGAAGACCCATTTGCGAAGGTAGAGAAGAAAGTTGTGGATAAGACGGAGGCAAAGCAGGGAGCAGAGAGAATAGCAGAATTGCAGGGACTTAGCGACCGACAGTGGCAGGATCCTTATGAGCATTCGCGCAAAATGAGGAAGATATTTAGAGTATACACTCCTCCTCTCGAGAACTCTAGCACACGGACATTCTTGGGGGATGTTTTGCTAAAAGTCGATTATTTTGCTTCCCAAGGCAGAAAGAAAGGAACTTCAAGAAAAATCAGCTGCGACCGAGGCTATCCGGGAACGTGCTGGCCTGGCAATCGAGCTATTAGACGAAATACCGGAAGATGCGCAAAAGGCAAAATTAGTTGAATTCGGCCCGGATTATAGCCAAAAAATTAACCAGGCACATTCAAAACCTTTGTTCCCAGTTTCTGAACCAGTAAAAAGGGTTCTTGGACAAAGCTCGGCAGGAAAGACAAAGGCTCAAACAGCAGCGGATACGACTCGGGAGAGATTACAAACCCAACTAAGACAAAACACGAGAGCGAGAGTGGATCCTTTCCTCCATTCAGTCCTTGATAAGACAAGACCAAGCCTAAATCTCAAACTTTTGAAAAGAAAGCAGGCAGACAATAACAGCATGGTAGAGGACGAAGCCGAACGATTCCCGGATGTCACGACGGAGAAAGCATCGATTTTGACCAGTGTAGGGTCTGTTCGGCCAGGAGTATCTCTGGGCTTGGATGGATACGAATCAGAATAAGACTGACCGCATTATTTTATTGTTCCATTTCTTTGCCTGAGCCAGGCCTACTTTATTCGAGAATATTAATTCAGATGGTCATAATATTGGGGAGTTTTTTTTCGAGTCAATTAATTCACCCTCAACTAATTGGGAGGGGGGAAATCCCATTCACCTATACAGCATGGAATTAATGTAAAATCATATACATTCATTGTTGGTCGATTATGTTTGTTATTCGTTTCTCTCTCTACTTAGACTTGACCTTGTCCGAACCTGACCTTGATAAGACCCGCAAGTGTTAAAGATCAGAGCAAGGTTTAATTTTACAAATGACTCTGGTCATGGTGGTTTATGGGATGATGCACCGGTGATTTGAAGTTTCTTTTAATTGGTCCTAATCCCTATCTTGTTGAGTTGTTTCACTCTTTCGAGAAAAATATGCGTAGTAAACATGTAATGAGCTTAGGACTTGATTGGTGAGTTTACAGTAACACCAAGTAGTTACCAAGGATGCTGTCTCGTTTGATCTCCACACACACGCGCACACACACACACACACACACACATGGACATGGACATGGACATGGACATGGTGAAGTATTCGCTCGATAACACTTGAATGTTGCCTTTTGGACCAACTTAGCATACATAGGATGTTCTTCCCGGATCCGTACAGTAGGTGGGGTGGCATGTGAAAAAATAATCCCGTTTTATCTTTCTCTTTTCGAGGTTGAATGTCGGACGGGGCGAGACCGCGGGGAGGTATGAGTACTCAGCTGGTTGAGTATGAGATAACAAGCTGGCAGAGATAACCTATATTGTCCTCATATCATACCCATACATACAAAAATCCCCGCGAGTTGTGTAACCTCAAGAACGTCCGAATATTTTGCCTCCTATCAACGGCTGGTAATACCTGATTCGAGGGAAGCCTTTTTCCCGAGAAGGAAGCCCCTTAAAATCGTATTTATGTTTCTGTTTGAGCCTTGGACGGAGTCGCCATGGGAATCGAACTAATGCCAAAATGTGCAGAGTTGAGGAAGTGAGATCTTGTGGATCCATGCTGGCAATGGTTTCATAGGGTTGTACTCTAAGGTTTCAATGAGTAAGAGCCCGTCAATGTCCTACCAACAGCTGGAGAGATATGCCATCCCAATGGGCCAACGGATAAACCTTTAAGCAACCGAGGATGGATGTGCTAGAGATTCCTCTGATCATAAATCACTCATTTAAGCAGGATTCAGGGTTAACCAGACAGAGCATGTAAAGTATGTACCCGTGAGATACAGCTTCTTCGGTTTCTCGCATATGCTGACCTCGGGAAATAAGCATCACTGGTGTAATTGTTGCATCAGCAAGCACGCCAATCAATGGATCAGGACGCTGATGATGACTTCAGCAGGATTTCTGCTCGCTGTATGTAAGTAAAAGTAGCTTCCCTAAGATCACAGGAAAAGTATCGAGGTGCAGCCCCCTTACTCTGGGGTACCAGCCAGCACGCAAGCCAGCAGGCATCATCGCGTATGTAACCTGACCATACTTGGGCAATCCTCTTGCGCCATCAGATGAATTTCCAACCGATCACCGGAAGTTCCCAGCGTATCAGACGTGATGGGCGTTGTCTGTTGTTGTTTTTGTGGGGTAGTGAGACGTTTCCCGATGATCATCGTGGGTCCCAGCGTCGCTTATGTACCCGAATTAGCAACATCTCAACGGCCTTCCTCGTCGCTCGATGATGCAATAATTCAGGTACGCGAGGCCTTCAACGATACGTCGCGTTAACTTCCTGGATTTCTGGGACGAAAAAAAATTCCACCCGTGACTACTGTAGAGTACCGTTCTCGTGGCTTGCATCACATCACCACACAGGAAGTGGCCAAGACTCCAAAACGAAGACTAGGGGTGAATGATTGTTTTTTTTCGGGAGAGATCTACGGATATGGCAAAGGTTAGTAATATGCACACTGCTTTGCTAGATTCTAGAAGACCCTGTGAGTTATTTTGCCCCACAGTCATAGCGATGCTCTAGTGACTAAGGCCACGGAATAACCCTGGTGGCAGGTCGCCGAATGATGCACTGCTAGTTCGGAGGCGGGCTAATGGAAGTCTCTGAGGCCCCTGGAAGGCGTTGCGGAAACACTCGGGGGAGCACAACGCGTTCTCTCGGGAGCCTCCCCGGTGATCAACCGGAAAAACTTTCATGATCCACTCCTAAGTCCTAAGGCCGGCCAGTCAGCCAGAAGCCTTATTGGCTAGTTGGCTGTAGGCTATTCACGAGTGCGTAACCCACATAAATTCTCTAAGAGTGGATATACTCTACAGTGTCATATGTACTTTCCATACATACAGGATATCCGCCGTCTCCGGTGGTCAGGTAAAAGTGACCGAATCTCGAAAACCTCAAACACACTATCGCCATCACCACCACCACCACTTCCTGCGGTCACCATTCTAAGGAAGATATCTCTGGCTCACAATTCTCATTTAGATACATGGAACGAAATTATCAGGGCTATATAAGTATACGGTATCATTGTTCAGGCTGGTAGTTTTACGATCATGTATGTACACCTGTCAAGGTTTTGGTTGTGATAGAAACCGGGGACACTTCACACAGGGAGCCGGCATTTCGTTGGCGTTGGTGTCTGTTCTTTTGTTAGGTGAATACAGATCCAACGTTGTTATCTAACCAGTTCTGGAACCAGCAGCATAATTGTTTTTTGGGTCACTGCGTCGCAACCAAAATTTGAGTTTTTTTTGTAGTTTTAAATTTACTGAGTTACAATTTTTTTGTTTGTTTGACGCAGTGGTTAAAACTACCTTATTCACCCCGAGACTCGAGAGGTCTTAGGGCTGTGGAAGACTCAGCGTTGACATTGCATATTGAGCTCTATGACTAAATAGGTGTCAATGATAATATTAGAGATTTTCTTGAGTCTCGACCTAAAATTTGATCACGAGAGAAACCAACGCTGATCTATCACCCTTGCAGCTTTCCCCGGAGTGAGCATCTTATATTTTGTGGGGTTAGCTCACGGAATCTGGCAGGTTCCCATCAGAGATCATCTTCCCCACACAGATTTCCCATATGCTATAGAGAGATTTGAATTGTGATAGTCCTCATCCGCGTCATCATACAGTGAATCTCAAACAAACTACTCGTTTACCACGAAAAGAACCAGAAAATGCAAGTGACGGAAACAGGGATAGTTTGTATGAGAGATCACCGCCGCTCCATACAAATAATCCTTGCCCTGAGCAACTGGTTCTTTTCGTGGTAAACAAGTAGTGTTTCCTGGCTATTGGGACCTTTTATACAGCGAGAGGTAAAATTATTGTAGAAACAGGGGTCTAAAAACAGGGTTTCTGTGGCTGGGCAAGCCAATAGAACTCCTCCCATATTTCTACAATAATCTTACCGCAAGCTGTATCATGGGTTGCGGTTCTGCGGGCAGAAATTCCCTGAGTTGCACTGATCTACGTTGAAACAAAATAGAGTATGGAATCCTTACTGCAAGGGTCCTTTGCCCTTCCCGGCGAATCGGGGAGCCACGAAAAAAGGCACTACCTATTAGGGTGGCAGAGCCTCGTGCACTTCTCCTTCTGGAAGCACGAAGAAGTTCAAGAACCACCTGACTGATGAATTGTTTGCCGTTATATTTGATTCATCATCCGAAGTCGACTTCTTCGCCGCACTCTGATTGCCACCCCTACCACCGGTCACGCAAACATATGTAGATAGTAAGACAGTTCATGACGGCAGTAATTCTGGAAATGGAAGGGCATTTATTCTTAGGGTAACCGGAAAACGAGGGGAAATATCCGGGGACAGTAAGGCAACTCAAGCGAGAACGGGGAATAGGTATGTCTGTAAATAGCGGTGGGAAACAAAGAGGGTGTGGCGGGATGAGCTCTGGATGAATACAATCTCTGGACTCACTCTAAAGACGTGCACACCTTGGTGTGGTGGTGGTGGTGGTGTTCAAGTGCCAGCGAACACGTCATTCGAATTAGAGCCTCTCAGGCAGATAATGTGAGCAAGAGGAATATGTGACGGGACCAGAGGAAACGGAATGGGAGAGGGGTAGAGGCTTGAAGATGTATGTATGTATGTAGAGGGGAAATATAATAATTACACACCAGAAAGAGGGGTCTAGATAATTCTGTAGTTATCTCTTTACACGCGCCTCTAAAAGCCTCTTTCAGGGTCTTTGAAAGCCCTTGAAACTGCTTCTTGTGTTGCGGGGAATGTGTTTTTTTGGGAGGCGCCACCAGTTGCACAATCATCAAAACTACATATCTCGACTTCTCCCGGAGGGCACCGACGTCCTTTTAAAAAATAAAAAAAAGATGGAGTGAGTTTCAATTGCTAAAGACGTTTCCAACGCCGAAAGGGAAACATCCTATTTCTAATATCCTTCTTTGACACTCTCAATATGTTGTGCCCCTGCAAAGCTATATTGTGGTTGCGATTTTGATAGTGGGGCTTTCATATGCCCCTCCTTCCTTCCCCGCTTAGATACTTGTCAACATCTATAAGGTAATCTTCCGTAGTTATTGATAGCGACAACAAGCATCAACACCAACACCACTTCAACCAAATTTAATTCATCCACCTCTAAACATCCCGAATACACCTCAGCTTATTCGACCCTAACATGGCTGCCTCCCCGCTTGCTTCTGCAAACCTACTGCGTAGGCAGCTCAAGGGGATGCAGTCCGACAAGGACCTCTCCAATATCAGTGTCGGGCTTGTCGAAGATAATATCTACGAGTGGGAGGTTATGCTTATGATATCTGACGACTGCAAATTCTACGGAGGTGCGCCTCTCTCAACATCTCGGCCTCAACAGGGGACTTTATACCTGACGAGAATTGTGGTTAGGTGGTTTCTTCCGGGCACGTCTGTCTTTCCCCGTGGACTATCCGCACAATCCCCCCAATATGAAATTCGAAACACCAATTTGGCATCCAAACAGTACGTCTGTTAGAAATCTAGAACCTGCACCTCTTATATATATATTGACTGGCTCTGACACCACCGTTGTTAGTTTATCCGGACGGCAACGTCTGCATCTCCATCCTCCACCCCCCTGAAGAAGACCAGTAAACATCACCCTTGCTTTCCATTTCCACCCCTCCATTGACTTTCAAAACCCTCAATCCCTCTCGTTCGTGACTGCGTAAAATGATACCACATGGTATACTGATGGTGTTCGTTCTTCGTGATTGTTACCTTGCAGATATGGATATGAGTCGGCCGCAGAACGTTGGCTTCCCGTACACACACCAGAGACAATATTGATATCAGTCATTTCCATGCTGAGTTCCCCTAATGACGAGAGTCCCGCCAACCTGGTAGGTGAAGCCCTTCTGTAAATTTTAAAGAAGAAACAAAACAATACAAAACAAAAATGAATTGGCCCAATGAGGGGCCAATGCATTGGCCAGGTCGTAAACAATCATCCACTGACGTCTTTCCACAGGAGGCAGCGAAGCAGTGGCGCGATGATCCCGCCGAGTTTAAGAAAAAGGCGAGAAAATGCGTCAGGGATAGTCTAGAATGGTGAAGAAAAGCAATTGTTCTCTTTTCGAGAATGATAAAAAAATGACAAATATAATTTTCTGTCCCGTTGTATGTCTATGGCGCCTGAACAGGAAGGGGTGGTTGGTTACTGAAGGGCCGGCTAGAAGGCCGGTACTTTTCTGGTTGGTTGTGTGGTTGGTTGGAGGGGCCTGGTCAGGTCAGGTTCTCTTGTGTATGTACTAGTACGATACAAAAATTTCCTTTCTCTTTTGCCAATAGTTTTGCGAATGATACCTGATTCATATTTTTGCGATATAATACTCGACGGGTACCTGTACCCCGTGAGCCTATTTATCTGGTTTTTAAGCCCGCATGGCTTCCCTCCACCCTACTATCAAAAAGTCCTACTGGCCGTGGCTGCTTTTTTCCGTATCTGCCAAGAGCACAACCAATGCAAGTGAAGGACTCCAACACCTCCTCCGCATCGGTCTGCCCGGCTGTCTGCTGCAAGGTAATAACAATGCGCACGTAAGGCGGAGTCACTGTCCACGGCCAATTCAGTGCTGTGGTCCTATGGAGGCATAGCCGATGGCGGAGAGACTACCTTTACTTGTGGAGTCCCATGCGAAAGGGTCATGTGTTCAGCCGAAGAAAAAAATCAATCCTCTCTTTTTTTCTTTTCGTTTTTTTTATTCCCAGACAAGGTTATTTTTTCTCTGGACAAGGCTATTTGCTCCAATCAGATTCTTTCTTTTTTGTAACTACTTACAATCTCGGATGCCTGTGCACACCAGCTACCACAGAAAATACACACTCAATAACGGAGACTGAAAAAGAATATATATATCTCAAAAGTTGAATCTGGCCCGATTTGGGTCGCAAATTCCTAAAACTACAATAGACAATAGAATATCACACACAAAAAGGTTTTTTTTTTTCCTCGCTCGACCAAGCGAATCCAACCGGCCAGACTCCGAAAGTAAAGAAACAAGATAAATGACGCCTGGCCTTTAAAAGGCATTCTGACAAAGGGAAAGGAAAGAAAAAAAGCACACCGGCACACAAGAAGAAGAAAGTAACCGAATACACCGATATGCCATAGAACAAGACGCCCCGTGAGGTAAAGAAAAATTACATAGGAAAAAAACCATAGAGAAAAAAAAAGAGGACCACCTTTCACCGTAACATGAACCAAATAATGCCACACCACTAACCACCCCTTCATACCGAAAGAAAACCCTTCATTAAGCCGTAAAATGTTGAGGATGAATGATGATATGTCGAAATATGATACTGAATATACTACCGATCCACCCAAATGATATTTATACAAATGCAACCAATCTAATCGTACCAATCCCATTACCACCCAGCTACATGGTATTCATGCAGCCCCTGATCGAAATAATGATTCCATGAGTTATTCTTGGAAGCATTGCCCTTGGAGGCACTGGCTTTTGTGGATGAAGCTGCCTTGCTAGAGTATTCGTTGACCTGAGGGAAGTCATTCAACTTCGTGACGTCGTGTGCGGTGTGTCGTCGTTTAAGAACAGCAGCTGCAGTGGTGTTCTTTTGCTGCCTCTCCCAAAGAAGATGTCTTCGGAGAGACTCAGTCAACTCAGTGGCAAGCATGTTCCTGCGGGTAGTGCGGGGTGAAAGGGCAGGGGGATGCATATTGCTGGTTGTCATAATGATTGGCTTTGCGCGGGTAATCTCGGCGGTTGGCTTAGCGGTGAGAGGGGATTCTCGCTGGAGTGAAGGAGCAAGAGATGGGCCGGAAGGTGAAGTAGTCCTTGACCTTAAAGCTGGGGTAGACCGAGATCCAGCATTGGCAAGTGCTGCTGCCCGTTTTGGCTCGTGAAGCATAGTAGAAAGAAGAGAACGTCTGGAAGTCAACATTTGTCGGCTCTCAACTCGCTGGAACATTGTATCTGGGTTGTAGCTCGAGTGAGCGCTGTCGTCTGTGGATGATTCCCAGTCTGATGAATCTTCATCAATGGCGCTCTCAGAAATCACTTCTTCATCCTCGGTGTAAACATCGTCATCTTTGAATGTTCTTGTGGCAACCTCCTGTCTAAAAGATGTCCTCTTCCCTGATGTTCTCTTCAATCCCTCAGAAAGCTTACTCTTTCGCATGGGTGGGTCCTGTGTGAAGCTGTCCTCAGAGTCGCTCTCATCATCATAAGCAGATGAGTTTGATGAGCCAATGAAGAACATCGACTTCTTTGTGGCCTTCCTGGGTGCCGGTGACATCTTCTTGGTAGGAGCAGCTGGTTCGGAAGGCAAGCATGCATTTGAGCGATTTGAGCGAATTGATACGGAGATATTCTGACCAGGTGTGAATCCACGAACAACGCTGTGAGCGCTAACGCTCGTTGAATACGAAGATGCAGATCCCACAGGTGTTGAATGGGCTGCGGGAAGAGCAGGTGAGCACATTGATTGCTCGGGCATTGTCTCCTGTGCGGCCTCTTCCACTTCTGTAGAAATGACGAGAGGACGCTTTGAAATCCAATCATCGGCACTAGACTTGCTCTTGTCCAGATCTTCCATCAACTTCACCAAACAAACTGGTGTCATATGCTTTTCCCTGCCTCGGTAGCGCTCAGCTGAGTCGGTTCGCAATAAGCATGATCTTGATGACTTGATGTTGACAGCATCTGATCGCAGCTCATAATCTGATGCAGCTGACTCGACACTTGATGAAAGCTCTGGAACATCTGAGTATGTATCAGAATCCTGTCGTCTGGGCTTTCGTGGAATTGTTGCGGTGGGAGCAGCAGTGGCGGTTGGCTTGATAGGTGCAACTGTCACAGCCGTCTCCTCACAGCAAAAAGTCTCCCGATTCCACACCCTCCAACTCAGATTCTCTAGTCTCCTCCCATTCTCCAATGACTCAGCACATTTTGAGAAAACTAGAGAAAAAAACCATTGTCAGCACATTTTGACACTAAAAAGCGAGGAAAGGTGGCAGTTTTCTGTAAACTCACTTGTCCACATGCTGAAAAGATTATCTACATTTCTGGGATCGACCTTAGCGATGTGGTTAATGTCCAAAGACAACATAGGGCTGGATAGTCGCGAAGGCATCTTCGCGGGTTGTACTATGTCGTTATATGGTGGATGTTGGTATTTATGTTTGAGGGGGAGTGGTCGATGACGGTTGACCGATAGATGATGATGGTTGTTGTTTTGTTGACTAGTGGGTCTAGACGGTTGCTAGTGTATTGGTAGTGCGGGATCGACTTCCTTTATGTTGTCGTTGGGGGGTAATGATGGATATATATGTTCAGATTGAAGTGGTGTTCCAACGACTGTACTGTTCCAACGACTTTGATGTTCAGAATGTCGAGAAGTAGCAGGTAGGGGGGGATAGCAATGGCTAAGTAGTAGGTAGCAGAGGCCGTTTAAGTTTGGGGGGATGCGAGGGTTGATTAATATTAGGTGTCGGTGTCGGTTGGGGTGGTTCAGCACCAGCCTGCCTGGGGTGTGTGTGGGACTCTGTGTGGATACACTACATGTAGTTCTATGGGTTACGCTTGCTCGCTCACCCTGTGTCTTTCGCTCAGTCCCACACCCATCCGATCCCTCCCAGCACCTACTAACAACCGTGGAAAGATGTGGGTCAGGCCTGAGACACCACTTGGTAGAGTACTGGGGCTTACCCGTCGGGCTCCCCTCGGGAGATTGGGGCATTTGGGCTTAAGGTCAGCCAGGGGGGTACGGTTACTTGGACAAAGGACAAGAGTTTTTTTTTTTTTTTTTTCGACCTTTGCCTGTCTGGATGACATGCACGGCAATGATGGTGAACTTTTTGAGGTGAGCCCACTCTAGATACGTACATACATGAAGTCCTCATTGCTGACTCGAAATCTCCATAGAACAAAGCCCCATGCAGAAACCTACATGATCCCAATGCACGCAGTTATCTAAATGAAAATAGCATTTGGATGAATGGGGAAGCCAAAGGAAGGAAAAAAAGATTGTAATGGGAATATATTCGTCCCCCCATCCTCCATGCCTCCCCTTCTGCTTTTTACTCATCTATCATGGCGAAAAGGCGCAAATGAAAATGGAACCATATCATGGGGGAGGTTGGTTGGCCGGATTCCTAACTTGTTTTCAGACTTCAGACTCAACGCAAGGAGTCGTTCTCGTCTACTCTGTGGGGGTTTCTCTGTGTCCGGACTCTTGTCCACTAAAAACTCTTACTTTTCACTGCTCGAAACAAATTTCTCCAAACAAAAAAACAAAAAAACTCAAGTCACGTTCACCTTGAATCCCAATGAATTCGTTTTTTCAAATTATGTTTTCCTCGCCCCTTGTCTCTAATGATGCCTGGAATGCCCGACAGACGACACCGCCTTCGCTGACCCACTAAGGTCTTACACCTTTACTCCCTCACCCTCAGTAAGTATCATACACCTACATACATATACTTACGTATAACTCACGCCTGCTTCCATGTTGTAAATTGGCCGGATAAAAGATGTGGGGTATGATACTTGCTTGTGTCTCGCTCTCGAGCCCATCAAAACCCTACCTTTTATCCAGAGTATGATGAGCAGCGAAGCCTGGCACTGGACAGAGGACCTGATGCCGGGCTAATGGAACGCAGTGTAGGCCTTTCACCTGACACGGACGCAAACGAGGCACAAGCAAGTACATCCTCCATACTCTACCACCGCGACCGTAACAGATCGCTGGGATAGCATCCCATGCCATGCTGCCCCCCAATTGGCCTTTTCTCCCATCATCATTATCCAATCCACCATCACCCCCCCAGTCATCCACTTCTTCTCGACCCTTAGTCCTGCCACATTGGGCATCCCCCATCTCGGCACTTTCTCCTTCAAGCTTCCTGAATGTTTGTACTTTGAAGAGCAATGGGTTTCGGAATTGCTCCCTGGACCCGGAATTCAATATCACGACCTTCCAAGAGCCGTTCATTTAAAGGGTGACTGTATCGTTAAAACAAACAATAATAATAGTAATATCTCATCAATCTAGTGACAGAATACGAAAGCCCGGTCAAGTGTTGTATCGAATTCCCGAAAGTCCCATTGTTATAGTTTTGAGTGGATGTATGTACTCATGTGGAAGTTTCGCACACACGCACCTGTCAAAGAAACAGCAGCCACCTTACAATCCTCAATTCCGTGATATACATATCAAAGGCAAAAGATCGCGAGGGAAACATCCATCTTATTGACTTTATTTTCTTTTTCTTTGTTTGAAATAACTATGGGGCTTTAGATCACCTTCTGACAAAGTGGAAACGTCAGACACAAAAAGAAGCTCTCCACAGATTCGACATAAACACGATCAGCTGGCTGACCATCGATTCGCCCGCGCATTAAATCCTCGATTTCCCCACAATCACATCTATCATTCGCTTCGATGAATATCCCTTTTCTAAATAAATATAAAAAAAAATCTAATTTCTGTTTCGTCCCCTCCCCAGAAACTGTACCTATGACTGCGTAGTAGCAAGAAGGTCCCTGTTGAGGTGAGAAGCCAGCTGGCCACCCTAGACCACGTGCAGCTTATTCAGGGCGCAACGGTATTATCTAGTCCCAAAGAGGACGAGCTGCCCATCCTTTCGCGATCGGCTGCTTCCGCCACAGAAGGTCTCGCTGGTTGTTCGTTCACACACTACGCTCCTCCGGCCGGCAGCGAATTTTCCGACCAAAAATAAACCACACCAGCACATATCTCTACGGAGTCTACATACCCTAGACTACGTACCCAGCTGTAAGCTGTAGCTGTATGTACGCTCTAAAGGATCAAAAAGAGCTTCCTCAACCACCACCCCCTTAAGCTTCACCTTGTGAATATGTAGGTAAATACCTATCTTATCTATCATTTGCTCCCCATAAAGAGGGAAGCAGAAGCGTGTGGGAGCGATCAACGGCCGAGAACGCTCATACCACCCAGCTACTTCTACTATCGGTTTCAACTACGAGGACAGCAGCAGCAGCAGAAGCAACACTGCCTCCGTGACTGACTGAATGACTGACTCTGCCATTGAATATTGGCCTATCTTTTGCTAGTAAATAATGCTAATATGCTAACTGATCTGGAGAAGGTAAGGTAAGGCAAGGTTCTTGTGTTCGACAGTCATCCGTCAGCGTTACTCCGGACTTTTATTGAATCTGCTTACCGAACATGCGGTAGTTCGTGACCAGCTGGACTAGGAAAAATAAACTACCGTCGTTGTCGTCGCCGCCGCGGTCACCAGCGTATTATCACATACCAACTGCAACGTTGCACGTAATACTTCTTCTTTCCTCACCCTGAACAGGTTCCACCTTTGTCATGAGGATCAAAATAATATCTGAATTCCCAAGGGGATGGATCCATGGGATGTATGGTACATACGTAGGTATGGAGGGGAGGGGGGGCGCGGACAGCAGAGGGTTCGTCTCGTCATTTGTAGGAGTATGGATCACATATCTGCTGTTATCGCTTGTTAGTTACCTGCCCTGTCCTGCCCTGCTTGCGCAAAAAAAAAAGAGGTTTCCTTGTCGAAGAAAAACCAAAAAAAACCAGCCCTGAACTTCAAGAAGAAGGGGTGGAAGATGAAGCTAGGTATTTGTTGGCGCTCGAACCTGATCACGTTCTGTGTACGCTATGTCCCAACTCTTCGTTAGTTGCCCCACGCGTGACAGACACCGACCATTACCGCGGGGGTTGTCCGGTGTTCGAGCCGTTGATCCGCCGGTGGTGGTGGTGGCTCAACGACCCTCGAGTGTGAAGGGTTCCTCCGACATTTCCCGGGATCGCTGCTGCGCGGCGTTCACTGGTGCAGTAGCGGTGGCTCACTTTTGAGTTGCTTTTTTTATTTTCAGCCTCTTTACCCCACTGCCCGCTAACTTCCGCCTAGGCTAAATTGGCAGCTGGGCTGATGCTGGGATGGGTAAGGGGATCTCATGTCAAGTCAGCAAGCAAGCAAAAATATGGGTTGTTGATGCTTGGCCTATTGGCCTTGGCAACTGGATTACTAGTGCTTGTTACAGTTACGATTTGACTTGGTGGTCAGGTGAAGGACGTCCATGGGAAATGCCCACGTTTTGCGAACCGGGGTTCATTTTCGCGGGGAAAGCAAAGGGAAACCCTACGAGTAGAAAGCCACCACCATACCATAACTGCTACTGGCACCTCCTCATCCTTGACCTCCTTGGATGAGGGATGTTTTAAATCGTTTGTCTCGTTTTGCTGAGACATGGCAGAGAGAGGAAGGCCGCCAAGGGTGGTGGTGGCTTGGTTTGCTTTTTCGCAACCATGGTATGATACCGCTCCTCTCTCGTCTTTCGACTCCTCGAGGAACACTTCAATGTCACCACGTGAGCATGTTTCCTTTGCTTGGACAGAGGGCCGGCGCCGTGAAATAAGTTTTTCTGCTAGGTTACTGTGTGTACGTTCTGAGACCCCGTTCCTCAGTCATACGGGAGGGGGGGAGGGATCTGGGTAGGTTGTATGTTTGTTTCGATCGCTCCCTACCTCGCTCCACAAGTGCCGAAGTAGGCATGTATGTAAGCCTGTACAGTGACGTTTTTCCACAGCGCCTCAACGTCTCACCGCTGCAAAGGACACAGAAAGAAAGAAAAAAAAGGGTCTCTTTTAATTATTTGTTTTTTTTTATCTTCTCATAATCACAGTCACAACACAACCCCTTCCTTCTTCCTTCAACCCCTTGAAAATTTGGGGGGGTGGAGAGGGTGGAGAGGGCTTCTCGGAGACTTTACTGCCTAGGGAGGGCTGGCTGGGCTGGGCTGGTTTCAAGAAGAGCGAGAAGGAGGATGGAAGAATTGAATAGCTCCTCCTCGTCAATTCTCTCTCTCCGGATGCAGGTGTATATTGTAATTAGGTGGCCAGAAACCCATTGACCTGGTCACTCCTCCTCTCTCTCCCCGGCCGGCCTGCAGCAAGTGGCCTGTAAGGTGGGGAGTGGAGTAAATTGTGTCTGTCTGCTCGCCGATGGAAAGAGTTTTTGCCTGGCTAGCTAGCTACATGCTAGCTGGGGAGGAGCTCTAATTCGTGAATTGGGATTTGACGGTCCGAGAGTTTCGCGGTTTGTGAGAGGGCGAGCTCGAGAGGGTGTGTGAGTGTAATTTTAAAGTAGTGAATTGAGTGAGGCGAGTCGAGTGAGTGAAAAAAAAAGGTGTAACCAAGTCCTTCCAGAAGGAATCCTTTTCTTTTTTTTTCCTTCGACGTTGGGCTTGGTTTGGTTGCGGAGGGCCCTTTCATTTCAGGCTGAGGGGAAAGTATCGTGAAATCTCCCCGCTGAAGCACTGACGGCCCGCACCCTCCCTTCCCTTCCTTCCTTCCCTCCCCTTCCCTTGCGTTCCTTTGCGTTCCCTTCTTCCATCATACACCCGAAAAGTGTCGCAACGGCTGTGCATGTGCCTGCAGGTAAACGACATGTATGTACTGTATGGGTAGATGTAGGTAAAGTACATGTAGGGGAGGGGATGGCAGGTACTCTACATCGTACATACTCTATATCGTTTCTCATTTTTATCTATCTAATATCTACCTGGAGATATTGCAATTGTAGATATAGATTGCGGACCTACATACACATTGGATAAAATCTCTTATCGATCGAGCTCGCTTCGCACGCCCGCCGTTCCGCCCGGCCCCTCTCCTCCCCTCCTTGCCATGATGATGATGATTATATGCCATGTCGAGCACTATCGTCGGCCCAGTCTAGATTTTTTCTTTCTCACTCCGTTCTAGATATCGTTCATGCACGCTGAACATGAAAACCGGGGACATGATGGACAGAGAAATCGTCTAATTCACCCACATACTCTATTTTCTACATACTCGACTCGTGCATACATGTATGTATGTAGAGTATTCGACTCTATGTACACTTTACTCAACATTCCGTGTCTATCATGATGTTTAGCGGACTAGCTTCCGTATTCCCACGCAATTAATTGGATTGATTGGAGGAAACTAGAGTTCACCGCAATTTTGTTTTACTTAGCACCACCATCCCCAAAACCAATCACTCATCACAGAAAAAAATTCTCACCCCCTCTCACTCGCTCTCCGCATGCGGTGATTCGTTGCGCAGGCGAAAAAAAAGAAAAAAAGTGAAACGAACAAACCGGCCGGCATTCCGGCGGACGCGCGCTAATTGCCTGCCCTTCTTCTCTCTCTTGGGTCTTCACTCCTCGGTTAATTTCGTTTCCCACTTCTAGTAGTAGCATGCCAGGGATAGATGGCCGGTGGTTCGCGCTTGCGGTGTGGACCGGTTAAAAGGCAAAGTCGCAGTGTCAGTGTCTCATGGATGATGGGTGATAGTAAGGTTGCTTAATCTTTCCCCCATCCTGCCCCCATTTCTGAAGAGTGGGAGAGTGTAGCTGGAACAGTGTGTAGAGATTATATTGACTGTTTACATTACTCTAGTCGTGTGTACGCTCCGTAACTCACCCGGTCTGTGGTAGATCTGGAGGAGGGGAGGGATAATGATCCGTCCCTTACATATATAGTATATCTGCGGCAGGGGTTTCTCTGAATATAGGTATAGCTATAGCGAGCTCTGCTATATGAGAGACCCGTAGACTAGGGGTAAACGATCAAACTGACGTCTTTTCACCGTTTCCCAGCCCAACCCAGCTCGAACCGTCCGTTCCCTCCTTCCCTTCGGCGCAGTGAAGCACCGAGATGGCACAAAACACAAAACCCAACGAAGGGGCGTCCGGGCGCACTCCGTTGAGAAAGAACTGGTCGGTGAAGGTTAAAACCCGGGTGGGGGGCCGAGGGGGGCACAAACAATATTGACAGCATTCTGGAAGCTCTAGCTCGAGTCTCTCCGGTAAAATATTTTCCCCTCCGTCCGTACATCGCGTCGTCGTCGTTGTTCGTTTAGCCCCCAAAACAGGCGGCGAGGGAGAGATCGCGACCTAAGCGTTTTTCTTCTTGTCGTTTTCCGGGAGAACGGGGAACAATCCCTTCGCTATCATATCTTATCCCAGGGATCAAGTATTTATTTGAGCGTATGTCTCACATCACATATCCGGGGAGTAAGAACATGTGTACCATATGCAGCGGCCGTCGATTGCAGTTCGCGTTAGACGAACGAGGGTGGAGGTGGGAGATTTGCGTTTTATTTTGTTTTGTTTTAGATCCCCTTCTTACTCGCTCCTCTGCCAAGCAAGCCCCAATGTTTTGTGTCAGGCGTTCTGAGGCAGGCAATCTCCACAAATTGATCATTTCTCGAAAGTCTGGGGAAGTGCAGCTCTAGGTACATACATACATCATGCACATACTCCGCTCTAGAGTGAGTCCTAGGGAGGGGCGAGAACCGCCGAAAAAGCTTCTCCGGCATCCTCCTCCTCCTCTAGGTCAGAGAATTGCGAGAATTGGCAAACGATTGAGATCGAACGGGCAAACGTGCAAGAAGTATGTAAGTACTCGTATTTCTCTGACGTTTGTGGACGCGACTGATATTGCATGCCATACAAAAATACGCCAAGCTCATGATTTTGGGTGTATGCAATAATGGCCCAGTTCAAAAACGTCAGAGAAATACTAGTACAGACTGTACTCGTTTACCACGAAAAGAACCAGGAAATGCAAGTGACGGAAACAGGGATAGTTTGTATGAGAGATCACCGCCACTCCATACAAATAATCCTTGCCCTGAGCAACTGCATTTTCTGGTTCTTTTCGTGGTAAACAAGTACAGTACATAAGCTACTGCCCCATGCCATGCCATGCCAGTATGTCGTATACCCACGCACCGTTTGCTTGCTTGCTTGCTGCATAGCATACCAGCAGCAGCAGCAGCAGCAGCAGCAGCACAGCATGATGACTGACTGATCATGACCGGCCGACTGACTCCACGATATCTGTTTTGTCTGTGTACCTCCCTACGTACATAATCAAATCGTTAGGGCAGACAAGGCAGGCAGGTAGAGCAGGGGATGTAGAGTATGTGTTTAATTCTGTTGCTGCCTAAAAGGCAAGTGGTAGATGCAGATTCGGACCCGAAACAGTGGTCAGCGGGTACAGTACCTGGGGCTCGGGGAAGGGGTGTGTGAGCTGAAATGTGTGAGTGTGTGTGCGTGAGGAGGGGGAAGGCCTCGGACATTACATTATCTAGAATAGCGATGATAAAATCAAAAACAGAACAGCCTGGGTTTTTTGTCTGTTGGGGTGGGGAACATTTTTTAATTGGCAGCAGCCCCCCCAAGACACACAAAATTTCAAATCAAAAACAAACCCCCGGAGACATCCATCCAACGAGGTTGATGTTGATTGACTGTCACCAGTGAGGTAGAGCGTAGCTTGGTAGACGATGTCGACGTTCGTCGTCGTCAACGAAACGTCGTCCGCCGTCCGGTCCGCCGCCCGGTCCGCCGCCGGTTATTGTGGGGAAAAGGGTTCGCCTGACAGAGACGGACGGGGGAAGGGACGATCTGTAACGGGCGTAACTGTGGTGTAAAGTACATGTAGTTACAGGAGTGCTCTGCAGTACTCGAGTTACGATAGTTATGTCCTGACTCTGCGTGCGAGTAACCTAACCCTTAATCAAAGCAATCGTCACTGACAATTGACCCCTGCCTGGCTGCGCTACTGCTGTCGGGCATGGCGCTCTCCCGTAGTTAGCTCGTCCTCTACAAAACTTACCCCCAGCGTACACAGTCACTCTACGCTACGAGTCTATCTACTACCACTTTCAGAGTAAATTATCAGAAAACCCCATCATCGTCAACTACGACATTGACATTGGACCTAACATGGAACAAAAAAAGAAAAACCAAAAGACCAATTCCCAGGGAAAGGAAGAAAGGAAAAAAAGAAAGAAAAAATTAGATTCTGAACAGAGAAAGAGGTTTAACGTTCCCAAACGTCTCTAGGCGTGTGATCAGTCCTATCCGCAATCGAATCCCTCCCTTGAATCCTCCCATTCCGCGGAACCTCTTCATCGGTAAACTTTGTCCTGTAACTAAACAGATTCACGGCGACAACATTACGGCTTGAGCGCTGGCATGGCATGGGCAGGCAGTAGACACGCAGATTGCAATTTTTCTGCCCACTGTCCTGGAAATAACAAAAAAAAAAAATGTGAGGAGGAAAATAAAAGGGCTAGACCTGCTTGGGCGCCCATTCTCCGTCCGATCTGGAAACGCGGTTTCTCGATGTATAGAACGTCGAGATGCGTTCATAATCGTAAGAAGGGGAGGAGGGGGAACCCAGGAAAAGGAAGGGGACGCAAAAAGGGAAAGGAAGAGAAAGGATGGCCAGCCAGCGAGATGGTAATTGGGCACAACCCGTGACAGCAGCAGCAGCAAAGCGACACAACAATAATAACAACAAACCAACTTCTCGTCCCCTGAGTTGAAAGCAGCAGGTTGATCAGGTGTCAGGTGCTTGCTCGAGCTTTCTTCCTTTTTTTTATTTTTATTTTTTCCCCTTGAGAGAGCTCATATCATGCGTACGGATAGGTACCCGTTCATTTGGTCACGGTGAGATCGGGCGATGATGTGCTTTGGAACAACAATTCCTTTTTCCTCGTCCTTTCTCTTTCTTTCTCTCGTTCATTCATTCCTGTCACTGGGTGGTACAGCATCAAGCAGCTAGCAGCAGCATCGTTGTTGGCACTACAGGCTACATGCTCTGCGTACCAAGTGTACCAGCTTCTAACAATGCAATGTCTCCGTCCCTCCCTCCTTCCCTTCCATCACGATCACGGGTTGTCGTCTTTGAGCTTCCCGAAATACATCTTGGAAGCTAGCTGCCCATCATGTAGCTCACGACCACGACTGCAGACTGGGCCCAATCAATTAGGTAACTGCAGGTCCCAATCTAAATACCTTACTTTGTCCCCCACCGTGCATTAGCGAGGGGGAGCTTCTTCTTGTTTTTATTTCACGATGTCTCAAGAATCGCACATAGCCGGGCTAGTGGGATTTGCAAAAAGGCTGCAAGTGGGAGGTTCTGGCTGGCTTGAAAGTTTTTTTTTTACCTTGCTTTCCCCACGTGTTCTTAATTTCGGCGCCAAGCAACGCTCATACGGGGTTGGTGGGGGAAGGGAAATGATCGTAGGTTGACATTTCATTTGCTGGGCGTGGGGAATAATTGCTTGACACTGAATTTCGCAATACAGACTGGGGATGAGGAGCTAGGGCCAGCCAGTTCCAGGGCGAGACAGGTACCTACAAACACTGCTTACATACAATAACTGATCTAAGTAAATCCTCATGCTCCTCCTTCTCCGCCACCGGGTCTCCTACCCCACAACCCGCGCCCTCCGCGGACGGTACAGGTCCTCAATCCAGCGTACATATTCGGTTATCGTTGTTTGCAGTGTTCATCGACGGATATCCAGGCAGCGTACCGCATATGAAGGGAGAGAGGAAGAAAAAGCAAACATGAATCCAAACCAAAAAAATTTTGCGGAGCAGTAGTATTATGGATAAAAATATGATTAATCTGCCCTCATGTGAGCAATTGAAGGCAACTACCCATTCCCACACCGTAAGCAATCTCGATCCGATCGAGATGAAGGAGCGAGCGTGAGCGCGAGGAGAGGAAGAGAGGAGCTGTTGATGCTGTTTCAACTTATGTACAATAGCGCTCCCAGTGTTTGCGGTTTTGAAATGACATGATCTGATCTGCGACATGTATATGTTTCCATCTGGTTGTTTCTGCTTTATGCATGCCGCACGTTTTCAAGGATGGCTGGCTTGCTGCCGCGGTCTCCGCAGAGTATGGAGTAGGCATGTAGTACCACTGGTGGGGTTAAGGCAGACAGACAGATACTGGCTAACGTGACAGCTGGAGCAATAGGTAGGTAGAGTATCGTCGAGCTTAGCTACCCCGGTGCAGAGTTTTCCTTCGTTTCTTTCTTTTTTTTCTTCTCCTTTTCTTTTTCACGTTTCTGGTATGGTAATTAATTGTGCATCGATGAGATCGAAGATCGGACTCGCCCGCAGGAGCCGGTGGGTGTAGCAGCTTAACCAAACTTCATACTAGTGTTTATGTCGATATCAGACGACATCAAATTAGAAAACGTCAACTCAGAGAGCTCCTCCATGAACCTTAAAAATTTTCTTCTCCCCCTCCCTGACAAGACATGACAGTTAAGCTAGCTATATGTCAGTTACCAGAGTTTTGAGAACCCTGGTAGCTAGCGAGCGATTCGGACTGGGCACCTCGATACACGGTGGGCCTGCGAAATCGATCTGGTTTTTCATCGTCGTTGTCGGGGCTTTTTCATATCTCACATTTCTGCATCTATATCTTACTTGGGTTTTTAGTATGGGCGATCACTTGTTTCTTGACCTGATCATGACCTTGGTCCTAGTTCTAGTCTTGGTCTTGATCAATTGGCAGGAGCTCATGCTGTGGATCATGAAGTAGCTAGCTATTCTCGTAGGGCGTTTCGCTCATATTAGGGCAAGGGGATAAAAAAAACGTTAATTGCAAGATTCGATATCGTGCAGTTGCAGCTTCCCGTTTGGTTTGCGGAAAACCCGGGGTACATGAAAGGATGAGGCGTCTGTCCGTATGCGGTGCGTGGGGTAAACGACGTCTAATCGGGCAGTTGCAAGTTTTTCTGCCCCAATACGGATCACAAGTCCGCACAGTGTACCTACATACATTTGATAGATACGAGGAGATAGATAGAGATAGAGAGAGAGATAGAGGCAGAGAAAGAAAATCTTTGCTACATAGATGGGTTTGAAAGGGAAGATACCGTGAAACTCGCGATATGTCCTGCGTGCTCACGGAGGGAGCGCCCTCTTTAGGCCCAGGTAGGTAAGGTAAACTCTGTGAATCCGAGTGATTTCCTGTGACACTTAGCCGGAGGAGAGTTGCGCCTTACTTGCTTGCTTTGCCTGCCTGCGTGGGGGGCACCGGTACGCCAATATGCAACAACGGTGACAGCCAGCTACGCTACGCTACGGCACACCTCACAAGCGGGTCTGATTAAGCTCTCAAAGTTCGACTCCTCAAACAGGGAACCGGATCCCTTCTCTTCTCTCTCCGCCGGCATCACGCTAATAAATAGATCTGGCTCACCACACCCATGTGCTCATCTCGACATGAAGCTTAATGTACTCCTTGGAGAGGATGCGAATTTCGAGGGGTAGCTGCTGGTGGGATTCGAAATATGGAGTTCTAGACCCCGACCTCCGACCCGCAAACCTGAGTTGACAGTTGAGTAGTTACTCTACTCAACTCTGCTATATACATACACATAGCAGTGCACACCTTGGATTTAGGGCTGGCTGTGTTTGCGATGAAATTTCTGGAGGGCTGGAAAAACGAAACATAGATTACCGTTCGTCCCTCTGTCCTGCCAGCGAAGATCCCGTCAGTCCTTGTCCTATCACCCCACAGCCTAGAGTACTGTGAGCGAGTAGAAGTGAGCAAGTATATTTTGTTTTGACGTGACCGATCAATTAACGGGTCGAACCCCCCAATCAACCCCGCTGTCTGAGATATGTGAATGGATGGGGGCGAAGAATACTCATTCATGAAGGTCACAGTATAAGATACACAGGTACTACTCTATACCAACTGGGCCCGGCCGGGACGGACATGAGGGTCAAGAGCTGGCTATGGATGGCTATGTAGAGAATGTATGTATGTATGGGGGTAACCTAACAGAACAGGCAGAATCCGGACACGCAAAAAATAAAAAGAGGATCACTTGCCCACTCGTCTCATTTCCCTTCAGATTTTAATATAGCATCATATCATCTGCAGCGGTTAAGCTTTTCCCCTACCGGTTCACAAGATCTAATTGGAAACATAGGTTGGTTGGATGGATTGGATGGAGCTTCAATTAGTATACTAGCTCGGAGTCTGCTCTATTGCTGTATACATGTTACTCCAACCGCCCGGACCAGTGACAGCTTATACTGGGTTTGGGGGGGGCGGTGGTGGTAGTTTCTCTTTTCCCCCTGAGAATCATATCAATAATATAATTAATGAAGCTGTGTTGGCCGTCGCCCTGGCTAGACATTGTACCTACACATGTGATAGATATTGTATTTTTCCTCCGTATGACAATTGTAGTACAAAAATGCATTATAATATCAATCACGGACGGCGCAGATGGCCGTCCCTCGTCTCCATGGAGAAAATACCCGTCAACGGCCGCGGCCGCGGTATCTTTTGAAATCTGCCGTACCTTCTCGGGGCTTGCAGACCACAATTTGGGGGGGTTGAGAGGGGGAAGGAAGGGCCATCCACCCCCCCCCCCCCGGGGGGGATTCTAGTGCTCCTCCACCTTTGCCTCCCCCGAGTTACATCTCGAGCTCTGCGCTGATCACGAAAATTTGTGGTGTGTCATATCGTGCTGAAGATTGGTTACTTCCACATGGTAATTATCCCTAAGGCCTAGGAGATATTCGGCAATCCGGAGAGAAAGAGGGCTGTTGTACCCCCATGTAACCCATGTTGAACCTGCCCTACGTACCGTGCCCTGCCTGCGGTACCTACATACCTTTTCCTACCTACCTGCCAAGTAGGTGTATTGATATTTGACCCATCAAAATCCAATGTCCCCCCTCATGGGCCATCACGGGACGATCCCGAGCGAATTCGAATTTCCTTCTTCTTCCGTAGCTAGAAGGATGTTTCGCCCCCGGTTTAGGAAGAAGAAGACAATGGAGAACCTCGGTTTCCTACCTCGTACCGGCGCAGCGGCGGGGGGGGGGGGGGGGGGGGGAGCGAGATATGTAGAATTACACCTAAAAATACGAGAACCATACTCAATCAAGAGAGTCACTTTCCCTCGCCCCGGCCGCGCGGCACTCGATGTTGTAATCCGAGGTTCTTCGTGGAGAGGAGAGGTTAGTATTGGCGAAACAAAAAAAACAGGAGTCCAAAAACGTGCAAAACAAAGAAAATGTGGGGTGCATTCCTGCTTACTCTACACTTTTTTTCTTCTTTTCTTCCTTCTCGTTTACTGGGCTGGGCTGGCGAGCTGGGGCCTTATGATGATTACCTTTCTTACCTACATGATGTCTACTACCCCCCGGCCGGGCGTTTATTTGGGGATTTCCCTTTCCCCGCGCCTTTTTGGGTGTTTACGTATGAGAGGCAATGAGTTGTTGCAGTTGACCTGCGTGCTGGCCGGATTCGTTCGTGTGTTGGGTACATGTCACGAGTCCAGCTGGCTGACTGTCTGTCCGTGGTGAGTTATCCATCCCACAGTACAGACACAGATAGAACAGGCAGGGTGAGTGATCACGACTGCGGCAGCTACTCTGGTTGGAACGAAACACGGCATAGCTAGGCATAGTTACAGCGACATCCTACATACATACATACATACCATACATACATTATCGCCAACAACAAAAACAACAGCAACAAAAACAACGAACGACACGGCGGTGACTGAGTGAGTAAGGCTGGCGAAATGACGCTGACCCCCCTCCTCCTGCTTCTCCTTCTTAGACCTGTAAGATGAAGGGGCGGGGGAAAAGGAAATGGGGCAGATTTGTTTGCAGCCCGTCTGCTTGCTCCGTGGGCCTATAGCTAAAAAGGATCACTCAAACATTCGACGTAATGAGGCGGCTAGCTCTGTTCTCTGTGCGATGCCATCCATCGTGGACCCGTGGTTGCCTTGCGGACTATGTAGTAGTGCTGTATAATTTTGGCTACATAGCTAATGGCTACAGAGCAGATCATCAGAAACAACGTCCAATGGACCTACATTACATCGTGGGGCGATGAATGGCATAGGTAGGTCCCCCTTCCCGCGCGGTGAGATATGTGTAACTCCCCATAACTTGTCCAAGATGGAGCTGTCGATGGACGGATGGATAGTATTTACCCAGAGCTACCCTAGTAGGTAGAGCACGAGAGAGAGCTCTAGAGAAAGAGAGAGTATGGAAGAAAACCTGGGGGAAATTAGGCACGTTTGGTAACAGATTATCCAATGAGAACTTCGCACCGCGGCCTGAGTGGAGTATTTGCATTTTGAGGCGAAAGATGTTTGCATCCCAAATGGCTCCCCGTGATATGAGTGCGGATCGGTCGAATTGTTTGGTATCGTATCGTTTGATAGTCACGACATCTCACTCGGATGCAAGGATGTTTTCTGACGCCTGGGGTACGCGATAGTTTCTCCACGCAGGAGGCCCTTGCTCCACAGCAGCAACGCCCCCCCCCGCAACTCCGGGTAATCCGCTTATGCATCAACAACAAAGCACAGAAAATGAACTAAGAACATATGCACAGATCGATGGGTCCCGTCCATCGTAGGCTGTAGGAAGAGAGGAACAATTGTGGAGTACAGCCGACCAAACAATCTTTGACACGAATGAAAAACCAAGGTTTTTGCGTGAGGTATATATCGTAGCTGCCTCTGGACGCTTTGAGAAAGTAAGGAAAAACCTTCTCTCTCGTCGGTGGATAAACAGGTTGATATCTGTCCTCCCCCCCCCGGATCATGGGGAACGCTCATCAGCACATACACTTTGATCCTCATAATTTGGTAAGTAAGCCTGTTTCGCTTGTGTTGATTAGAAGGCCGTCGCCACAGAAAGAATTAAGCTGCAGTAATTAATAGCATGAGATAGTAGGGCCACTGAAGATCATGTACTCCATCCGACATGCGAGTGATTTGTCATGAACACAGGACGAACCCACAAAAACCAAAAGCCAGTTTAGCCTATAGAAAGTGGGGTTATATCTGTAAAACGAGTGATAATATGTGATGCATTCAACTTTTGAAAATTCTTCAAACATGGGGGGGCCTGTCAATTGGTCTGATTGCCGTGCATTTCTTCCCTAAGATCTCGCTAAAATATTTTCCGGAGTCCCCGGAAAAAAATTGACCCATACCCGGTACCGGTTGATCAATTGAGGTGAGGTGGTTTGTGCGTATTTAGCCAATCAAACCGGACACCCGCTGTACGAAGATCAAGGCTAATTCGCGAGACAAGTTAGACTTTTTGGCATCTATGTACATGTACATAGCTGTTGAGTATTCCCGGAATGCTTGGCCCCGGGAAATGGAGGGGCCAATGTATCTCGAGTATCGAGATCTCTGCTTAGAAGCCTTTGTGGCCTGTTTGATCCGGGCCGCGGGGACCTTTGTTTCCCTGGACATATATATCTGCAAACTAGTACAAGGCTCTGGCATTAAGTGAGTGAACGGATCCTTACTAGTCAACACCCCATTTAGTTCGCTCACTTAATGCCAGAGCCTTGTAACTGCTAGAAGTTTTCAAACACAACTGGGTCTGCATACCATATTGCGAAAACAGGCCCCATCAGCGACATGAAGCACGAACAAATTTACGCCCACAGGCGCCTTCAAGTGACGAATGCCGGTAATACTGGTTCACGATCTGAGCGATCCAAGACATCTCGGTGGATAGGTTCAGGAATATTCCAGCATCTGAGCTTATTTTGAGGCGAACGGGCCCTCTGGATCAATCGATTCTATCCACCGATCAGATGACAGCGCGTGAGGCGGTACGTGATCAAAAAACACCAATCCACCTGATCGAGGCTGTGGACACCGGACATCAAAAAGTTTGCCACGTACGCGTAACCTACCACCAATTCTTGAAGATTTAGTCAAGAGTTGACTGCAAAGTAGCGATAGTGCCTCCAGAGCTAGAATCATCTCAGACTACCGATTGGGGTCGACTATCGCCTTGTAGCCATGGGTAAACCTCGGGAATCGAGATTATGCCTAGAAATCCATTTCCTCTAGTAGTCCCAAGGTCCATTCCAATGCATTGCTGATTGCCATATCATTGACAATCGAGGTTCAAGCTTCTGCAGAGCTTATACGTGACCTCTAGATCTGATCTATAGACTAGAGTCCTCGATAAGAGCTAGAATTGAGAGGGCCCTACCTCAGCCTCACTTTCTTTGGGGCAAAACATTCGATGATATGATATGATTCATACCATGGATTACGTGTGATTTGGCGGTGTCAGACCATCAATACTCTTTTCTGACTCTCACATCATGTGCTCAACAGGTTTGGTGAACTTCTCGATCTGAGGAATATTAGTCCGTCACGAGACGAGATCAATTTGATATCGTCTTGCATTATCTCATCTCATTTGGACGGGGCTCGCAAGGTAGTTGATTCTGCTCTCCGGCGAGCGTGGCTATGTGCATATAGCTAGCTATAATAGTTAGCATCTCCATAGGACTCGGTCTAGATTCTTTCGGCTGTAGGAATAAGAATCGGAAAGTTAGAGGATAAGAATCCGTATGGGGAAATTTCTGCGCGGAGCCACTCGTTGGAAATAACCCCGGTCTTGAGCCGTTGAAGTTCCGGTTCTTTCCTAGGGTATTCGATGTGGAAAAGCTATTTTGGAGCTCGATCCTGGGTTCACGGTATATATTTATAAAGAAGGCCCAAGCTCCAACAGCTCGGGTTGTGTGTATTAATAGAGTTCGATCAATGGTCAAAGCTCTTCAAGCTATAGCCAAGTTCCTAACTGCTCCGGCGCAAATAGTCAGCTCTGGGTTGATATGTTTGTATATCTTGGGTTGGGAAATTTCTGGGTGAGCGTAACGATATCGAGAAAGACATTAGTCACAATTAGGAAGAAGTTTTGTATTAAGCCCTTCTAAAAATAACACGTACAGCCGTTCAAGAGGTCAAGTATAGTAGCGACGAAAGCGACAAAGCGCAGGGTATGGAAAGTCGAGGCCTACTAAGTCTATAAATTTAGTACGCGGATCATTTGAAAAGGGTGTGAATCCTATTGAGCATAGTACAGGGACTAAAAGTTGCACTAATCATGTAGATGTCAGTTTAAAGGAGTTCCAAAGTATAGGTGTCATAAAAGTGTCGATACTCCCACCACCTAATTTAGTAACTGTCCTTTAAACCCATTACTAATACGTCCTATTTAGTGCTTAGCAGGATATATATAGTTGGGAGAGATTTCCTCTGTACTAGCATTTCTGTGTAGTAGCTGTATACTACGTATTTGCCCCTGTGCCATCATTGAACCTAAACTGTCACGTAGTGTTTTTCGTCGTTGCCATAGCGTTAGCCGAGTGAGATTATATGAACTTCAAAGCTAGTACCAATTTTGTACACATTGGCAAACATCTAACACGGGAGATACGTACGTACACGCATTATATAGCATGTGCGAAGTTCTGAAATGAGCTGAAATCGGATCTCCGGGCTGAAAGTTGGTATGAGTGTTTGAGAATCCTTTTTTGATGGTTTTGATTAAACTCGGTAACAACAAGTCGCTTCGTTAGCTCAGTGGTAGAGCGTGTGGCTTTTAAGGGATTTAGAAATTTATCCCTGAAGAACACCTCAATGTCGCGGGTTCGACCCCCGCACGAAGCTCCCATTTTGTCTAGTCGTTGGCTCAAGCACCGGGCTCACATATGATATGCGGTAAACTTCGAGCTATCATGTATTGCAATTGCTACTCAGATAACTGTTTTGAAGCTTCAATGGGGGCTGAAGTTGATGTTGAATTGGTTGAAAATTTTTATTCAGCCAAGAGACTAGATGTTACTAAATTTTTAACAACGTTTTCAGTCGCAAGTAGAGCTGGATGAAAGGTTTAGGTAAAGGTGTTGAAAACAAACCCCCCTTGGCATCCTCTAAGTACAATACGGGCTTCAATTATTATATTGCTACTGTACTGGTGACGTGCTACCAATTTCTTTATTACGCAAGTAAAAAGGAGGAAAACACGAGAAATGATCGATATTTCATGTTAAAGAGCATCACCCTATATTCGCAAGGGAGAATATGTAAAGTGGTAAATCCAAGCAATTGAAAGTAATCGCAGATAAGAGAGCTCTTATCCAGTAACATTCCCACAAATAATGCCTCTTGTCAAGTCAACTGAATCCCAATCTGTTTCCGATATGCTCGATATCTTTATGATGAAAGTTGTAGCGCCTTCAATTCCAATTTTCTGTTGCATACTCCCTACTACTCTTATCATCTTCCCTTTTCCAGATTCCCCCAGAAAGACAGCCATAGTTTCCTCCCAGGTTCGGTACTTTATTCCTAGTTCGTAAAAGCCGTTCAAGAAGGGCGGTTTCTCGTGGAAGATATCAATGAACTGGAGGTTTTGTCGAAGATCAATCCGCTCACTGAACCCGACCCTAGCTGTTATATATATCGTTTCTCTTAAGCAAATATGACTTCTCCAAACATATATGATCATTAAGATAGGGGCTGATATACCATAGAGTTCGACTAAAACATCGCCTGTGAAGTTTCCATTTGCAATCATCCTTCCAACTTTCAGAGCTTCACCAACACGAAAACATGTCTTTATACTTAACTTAGCACTTATTCCTGGTACAAGTGGTTCTTCAGGGACCATTGGAAGAAACGCTGGCCTTACAAAAGGGTTAAGATTCCCTTCTTCATCGTACCTGGGTCTAACAGGAGGTGGCTTGGAGAAACCCATATAGTCAGATAGTTTCGGCTGCGAAGGATCCACTACACGGATCTTTCTCTTTTTTTGAGGCTTCCGCTCCCGCGTAGCTTTTGCCGGCTTGGTCTTCCTTTGAGCCTTTCTTTTTTTTGCTCATATATAGTGCACTTTCCTCACTCTCACTCTCATCCTCATCCTCACCTTCTTCTAAATTCTCCTCAATCTCTCTCTCTCTCTCTATTTCTATCACATCCAAATCCGCATCTTCATCGCCTTTCCCTTCGGTACTCCTTCCGTTTTCTGGCCCAACCGCACCACCCGGCGTCTCTTCACTCTCTTCACAAGAGAACGTATCCAACCCGGATACAAGTTCCTCGATATCATTAATATCACCTGATATATCTAAATTCCCACAAGAATCTCTCATCTTGGCCTCGCTGGCGTAAGTATCACTGGTAGTATCCTGAAAATATTTACTTACTTCCACAAAATTCTCTGGCGGCGCAGATCTTTGTAAGTCCAGATCAAATACCTCTTGGTCCTGCGAATAATCATTAAGGGCAAACTTGACATCAGAAGGCATAGAGAAGTTTTCAGTAGCAATCCCAGGCTCAGGGCCCGTTGGAAGCTCCTCTGATGGGCAGATCTCTGACGCATGAAAATCTTTATTAGAGGTAGATAAAGATTGATTTTGACCCTGAACTATATCATCCGCAGATAGTTTTTCTTGAGTGGCTGGCTTATGAGATATGACTGGAAGTGAATGGAGTTGCAGAAATTTCTCCTTAGATGCATTTTGAATATTTTCTTTCTCATTATCAGCTTGACCTTCCGTCGTGGGGTAGTCATCGAAAATGGAGGCACCATCCATATCCGAATCACTGTCCCACTTATTTTTAATTAACTCTGTTGTGGTGTGCTTTTCCAAGTAAGTTATAGCTTCCAACATTTCGTCGTCATCAATATCTCCAAATTCTTCTTCGCCTATAATTTTCACATAGTTGTTCACAATGTGGGCATCATTATTCGGGAATGTATGAGGGCCTTGATGGATATCTAGCATAGGGCATAGCTCAAACAAACCACTATCAGATCCATAGTCTGAAGCCATATCCGAATCTAACCCGCCTAGAAAGAGAGGTAATTTGTCATCTTCGGCATAGTTTTGATTATCGGTGCAAACATCTTTAAGCTCTGCTTCGGGCAGGGGCCCCGAGACGAAATTCGGATTATGAAGCTCACTTTCAACTTTCAAGTTATCACACCCACCCACAGAGCTAAATACTTGAGGTTTATATTTGAATCTATCCAGCGCTTTCCGGCATGACTCGCTCACATATTTCTGCTTATCAAAGCTCATGTTAACTGTCTCACGCCGTACAGTGCTGTATCCAAGTTCTTCTTTTTGATCTTGTATCAATAGGGGACCATTAGATATATTTTCATAGACCGAGTAAGTTTGAGACCGGGAAGGCGTGGCAAGGATCACTTTTGATATGCTTGTTCCGTTTCCTTTCTGTTCCATTAAAGAATGGGTGGTAGAGGCGGGTAGCACTGGCATTGGGACTTCTGCATTTTCAGATTGGGAGCTCCCCGCAGTGCCCTTGAGATTTTGTAAGAATAAACACATCCCGGGTTCTGAAATGATGTGGATATATGGCTCAGCGTGGTATCTTCTTCATCATCTCTGCCAAGAAAATATCAGTAGGAATCCCAATATATAATAGCTATTAAATCCATAGAGGCTTGATTTATACCCAATTTCTTCATAGCCTGCAGGAATATCTTTTGAAGAATAAAAGGCATTTGGGTTTTGTGATTTTATAGTTCGAGGAGGCTGTTGACAGGTGACGCTATGAGATTCTCCTGTAGATGGAGGGATATTATTGGGCAGGTTACGAGGGAGATCACTCTGTAGAGAGATCATGATGGATGCCTGCTTATATGATATGACCGTTTTATGTGGTCCCGTAGATGAGCTGCTCATACAGAAACCTGGAGTAATAGATAGGAAGTATAAATGGAAGAAATAATGGAAGAAATAATGGAATTCGAAGGATATTTTCAACAGACTCAGAATAGGTTAGTTCCGTCGAAGAATTATAGTGTGAACTGATTAACCTGGAAGAAGACGTCATCACCTTATCATAGAGCTGACAATTTGAGCATGTACATTCAGTAATGGATTCTGACTCTCTGGCTGATACCGCCAGCACTGCGCATGCTGTATATATACGTAGGCCAAGAATTTGAAGATAACCAAGAGAGATACCAGAGAACCTGCTTCTAAATTGTCACAGCAGCACGTACGGGTTCAGAAAAACCATAAAACTTTAGATCGCTATGCAATTAATGTCATGTATGTACAGTACTATCGTTCACGGGGTATTGGTGGATACTAGGTATTGGCGAATTGCAGGTAAAATTTGGCTTGGCTGTCTCATTTTTTGCCCTGTCCACCATCACCCAGTATCCGCCAATACCCCGTGAATGACAAATGTCTTTGGCTGTGTTACATAAGTACATGTATTGGTACGACTTCAGCTGGTCCGTGCACCGCCTCAAAACGCCGATAAACATAGCCACGTGACAAGGCACAGTCCCTGTTCCCGGAAGTGGGGTCATTAGATAACAGGGTCTCTGAATAAGACTCGATGAACAGTGATGATTGCCTACATGTACCTTGGAAGACGGAGCGGTAGTTAGATATCCATGGGAGTCTTTATTTTTGTCGCATCTCGATGCTCAACTGCATGGCATGCGCAGCAAGGTAGATGCCATGGATGAGGGAAGCACAAGGCAGTACGTATGCAGATATTAGATATAGGTGTTTAACTCGGCAGTGGGGCCATAATACCAGCCCCGCAGAGATAGCCTTGGAAAGGCTCGTAGTTTATTACAAGGACCAAGCTTCCCCCCCCCCCCCCCCCCCTCACTTTCTTCTGTCTTTGTGATCAAAAACGCCTTTTTCTTTTATCAGCTTCACAGTGACCTGTATGTGATCCCTTTCCTATCCCGTTCCTGCCTCCGGTGGCTAGCTGGAAAGGATGCGCGAGTGGCTAACATCATGCACAAGGCTCCTGAAAGCGATATCTTTTAGAAGACGGCCGCCACCTACTACCAGTGATGTTTGGATCATCTGTAATTTAAATCCTTGGACTTCTTTGCCACCGCCCTGGGGATATCAAAGCTAACATATATGTAAAACTCCGAAGAGAAAACAGTTCTCCGCTGTGACAGTTCACATCGAGCGTCTCACATCGGAGGAATATGATGAGCACGATATGAGCGGCATCCCGGAGCTTATTGAATCAATAAAACTCCAAGACACGGGTCCTACGGAAGCTAGTAGAGCTATTCGAAAGAAGCTGTGTGTGCAGAAACTCATTATCCGTGGATTCATTCGAAGACTTGCTGACACCCCACCAGCAAGTATGGAAACGTTCATCGCCAACTTCGCGCGCTCACAGTCCGTCCCACTAAACAATCTCCACCCATCTCTCTCTCTCTCTCTCTAATAATCCATAGATCCTCGATGCCTTGATTGGTAATGCTGGTATTCGTTTTCAACGCTCGTTTGCGGACGAACCTCTCCTCGAACGTCTCCGCATTGCCGCAACGGACTTGATGACCGACCCCGACGTTAAAGCAAAGCTGAAGGTAGTGTTCGGACAATGGGCTGTAGCATACAAGGATACACAGGGCCTTCAAAGCATTGCAAGCCTCTACAAGCAGCTCCCACAGCGCCAACGGCCTAGACCACAACCCAAGGTGCTCAGTGAGGTACCCGCAGACAACGATAGAGAACCAAGCTCTTCTACTGGGCGCAAGGCGACCCCAACCTCGCCAAAATCTCCTAAGCCAACTCCTATCACACTCGGACAGAGTGCGGATTTGGGTGTGGGACAAAAGGGTCACAAGAGTTCGTCAAAGAGCAAGTCAAAAACGCCGCCGTTCAGCCTCGAGAAGGAAAAGCCAGCGATGTTACAGAGTCTTGCGAATGCATCTGTTGCGTCCACGAATCTGAAAAACGCATTGAAACTTATCAACCGCGAGAAAGAGCGACCGTCTGGGAACCCGGAGGTTTTGAAGCGTTTCGAAGATTGTAGGGCGCTGCGACGAAGTATTTTACGATACATCCAACATGTCGAAAGTGAACAGTGGCTTGGGGGGTTGATACATGCGAACGAAGAACTAGTAGAGGCGTTGACACTTTATGAGGTTCTCGACAAGCCAATTGAGGAGGACTCAGACAGTGAAGACGAGGGATGGAATGATCCTCCAGACAGAAGCGTAGATTCTGTTAGTCAAGGGTTTGGTAATATGCGGATGCATGATGGAGAGGAGAATAGGCCATCAATGCCGCCTAGACCTGGAATGGCAAAGGGGAAGTCGACGGCATATGAGAGTGAGCCCGTGGAAGAACAGGATGAAGAGGATCCAGACGATCCCTTTGGGGATAACCAGTACAGGATTGAGGAGCCAGAGGATAAAAGGCCTTGGTGAGTTATCTGAGATTTCCTGGCTCTTTGGTGATTCTGTGCTGATTTATTTTTACAGGAGAGTGGTTTGAGATAGAGAATGAGACCCATCCCATGGGAACACACAACCGCATTATACCGGGGCTTGTCTTCTCAAGCAACCGGAATTTCTTTCTTTATTCGTTTTTATTTTGTGCGAGTGAGATGATTGGGTTTACGTGTTCGGGCGGCTCTCGCCGGTCGAGGGATCATTCTTCCTCGTCCTTGGGCTTTTGTAAAGGCGGTGATTCGAGCGTTTTAGCTAGCCGGCTCTAACTTTAGCGGCAATAGTCTAAAGTCTAAAACCACAATGTGTATCGTATTACTGGCCATTGTTATGTAGCGTTAGAAGAATTTGGTCTATTCCCACTGAATAATTAGCGAGCAGATGTAACTTGTTCTTGCTCAAAGTGACATGAGAAGCGAGGATGTATGATCGTAGTACTCATTTTAGAAATCTAGGCCTAGAATGTGTAACGCAAATTTGTCAGTGTTGGTGGCGCCATATGCATGCGAGACCGCATATACTTGATTCATCGATATTTAGATGTACCCGTGTTGAGGGTAAGTGATCAGAATCTGATAAGTGAATGTTGTGTGTTTTGTCCAGATTCTGATCACTTTTCGCTACACCCTAGTACAACTATTTGCAGTAAGCATCCGTGTTTGCTGCCACTGGAACATGATGCCGGAGATCTACTAATACCGCCAAAACTCGTTAGCTCCGTCTAGGGATTATCTCTCGAGTGATTGGTTGGATGGGATCGATCTGCATCAGATGTTTCCCATAGAAGTAATTATGATCTCACGGGGCTAACGAATTATTGCAGTAGATATGATTTTTATACTCCATGTAATAACAGGGCATACAGAAAGCTTCGTAACATGACGGTGGGTACGTTGGCTTATTTCCGTGACGCTGGATGCCTAGGCCTTCAGGGATTCCTGGAACGCTTGAAACATCTAGAAGCAGATCGCTTAATTAAACTCTTTCAAATAGTTTATGTAATGGATCGAATTCATGAAAGGAGGGAAGATAGAAATCTCACTACCAAATCAGAGTCTCGCTTTAAAGACCACATAGACGGTTTCCTCACTCGGACAGTTAACGTAGAAAAGAGAAGATCAACGCTTCAAGTGGCTTCTGTACTTCTTGTCCACCAATAACCATTGACTGTCCGATTGAGGGGGCTGTTCGAGTGGCTAGGGAAGTCGTCTAAGATGATGCATCTTGTAGGTATGTGGGGGGAAAGTGCGGTGCTGTATTATTTTGACACTCTCTAAATAGGATATATATATATATATATGCGTACAATGTCAATTTTACCGTTTCCTCACGGGGATATGGATATGGACATACTTATATGCGTATGCCATTATTCCCGATAATTTTCTATAGAGTCTGTTTTGCACTGTCATAACTTGAATACAAATATCTTTAACACTATAGCTACATGCATATAAGACTCCGGTCAGGGTCAGAAAGTTCTTGATCATAGCACACAACACATGGTGATTATCTAGATATAGTGCCTGGTGTTTATTAGAAAATTTGCTGAAGCATTGTCATTACAACTTGAATGATTTCACCAGATACTGTTTTGGTCATCCGGGCTAATATTATACGATAATTATAAGGCAGCCTGCTCAAAACTCAAATATATAATGCAAGTACACGTGGAGATTGAAGGTATAAATAGATATATACAATATGTAGTTGTTGGTTATTTAGAAGCTTTAATTGAATGCTTTTTTTTTGGGGGGGGGGGGGTGGGAGAGGAATTCTCACCAAGACGGCATTTGTAGTAGCCCCTTCCGAAACATAGAGATCTACATGTACCTCTACAATTGAGTCATTCGAAGCATATATGAATCAAAAAGCAATATGAATCTTAGATAACCAATGGTACGGGCTGGGAGTGGTGACGATCATATTGTCTTAGTTACATACATGTAAGACTTGGGCAGAAATATCTGAAATTGGCTTTGGTTGGTAATAGCTTTAGGATAGGAATTCTTCTACTACTCCTAAATTACCTGATGTACCTTTGAAGGTGTTGTTTGTGCCGAGAATTGTGGGGCTGCCTACATGCATGTAGTAAAGCCAACTCCTCCCACTTTCACTAAACTCAATGATGTACCCACCGCGTTATCGCAGATAAGGGATCGGCTATCAATCGCAATCGATCAATGCAGGGGCCAGCAGGTGCCACCTGCGCCCCATCCCAGGGAAAGGTGTGGGACGGCAGCGGCAAGCAGCCCCCAAACCTAATGTGTATTCGGGATCGGAACGTCATGCCGGAAGCAGTGTTGATTGCCAGCTAACTAGACCGGACGGAATTACAAATCTGAGTCTTGCAGTCACGACAACTCACTTCAGCTCTTCTTGATAATAAGTTGATATACAGTCTCCTTATCCGCAGTTGTCCAGTGTCTGTGTTGACAATTATTCCAGCTCTTGTAATCTTGCACATTCGGCCTCGCAAAATGTCTGGAAATACACAATCGAAAGACCCGCTGGACGAGACATCACCACTGCTCGGGGGTGCTCATGTAGCTGCCGATAGCGCTGCAGAGCGCGTTGCGGGTAATAATGGTTGTGGGGATGCAGAGCCTTTGAAGGATGATGATGATGCAGACCTTCCGAAGGAATTGTCGTTGGCAAAATTGGCGGTTGTGATGCTGGCAGTGTGGGTAAGTTGACCGCATAAATATGTACCTATACTCCATTGGTTGAATACAATGTACCTAATAGCAATATATTCCATAGAGTGGTGTATTCCTCGCAGCAATCGATACCACCGTCATTTCCACACTTCTCGCACCTATCTCAAGCTCCTTTTCATCGTTCGCGTCAATATCATGGGTTGCGAGTGCGTACCTCATCTCCAATGCTGCCCTACAGCCATTATTTGGCCGACTCACAGACATTTACGGTCGTCGTTCCGGGCTCGTGATTTGCAATATTCTGTTCGCGACTGGTACCCTGATGTGCGGCCTTGCAAAGAATGAGTACACCATGATCGCGGGACGAGTTATTGCTGGCGCTGGCGGAGGAGGCATGACCACGATCTCCTCGATTGTTGCTACGGATCTGGTACCGTTAAGGAAGAGAGGAATTGTCCAGGGAGGAGGTAATTTATCCTACGGCGCAGGCGCAGCTCTGGGAGGTGTATTTGGTGGTTTCATCCATGATCGTATTGGCTGGAGATGGGCGTTCTTGATTCAGGTAATGACACACATGATCGATCGGGGACTTGTGCAATGCTGATGGAAGGAATAGGTGCCCTTTATTATCGTGTCCACGATTATGGTCGCCATGTTTGTGAGGATTCCGATAAAGAAGTCAAATATCGCACGCCACAGGCGAGTCGACTATGCGGGTGCATTTACACTTGTAATGTCACTGGTACTGCTGTTGATTGCGCTTAATACCGGCGGGAACATGCTTCCATGGACCCATCCGCTCATCTTGGTCTGCCTCCCACTCAGTGCAGTGTTTCTGTTCACATTTGGCTATATTGAGAAGAACGTGGCACAGGAGCCCATCATCCCCGTAGGTCTCTTGGGTGATCGCACAGTATTGGCGGCCTGCATGACGAACTGGTTCATGGTTATGAGTGTATTCTCTTTGGTATTCGTCCTTGCTAGACTCGTAACTTGCGTTCTTTACCTACTAACATAGTCAGTA
Organism: Morchella importuna; assembly: GCF_003444635.1. NCBI lineage: Eukaryota > Fungi > Ascomycota > Pezizomycetes > Pezizales > Morchellaceae > Morchella > Morchella importuna. The sequence continues at coordinate 1,374,949 of NW_025763400.1, read as the reverse complement.
CTTCTACTGCCCGATCTACTTTATGGTGCGCGGTCAGTCCTCAACCGACGCTGGTCTTCGCCTGACACCTTTCGCCGCCGGAATCTCCGTTGGATCTCTTAGTACGGGCATTGCCATGAACCGCACCGGCCATTACTACAAGCTTGGGCTCCTCGCCATATTCGTGTACAACTCCGGCGTCGCTGCAATCTGCACATTTAACCTCAATACCCCTCTCTTCCCGCAATTCTTCAATTTCTTTGTCTTCGGGTGTGGTTATGGCGGTGTCCTTACTGTAACACTGCTAGCACTGATCGCCGCTGTTGGCCGGAAGGATCAAGCCGTGATAACATCTGCCAGCTATGCGTTCCGCTCTACGGGCAGCACGATCGGCGCCACAGTCGGCAGCGCGATTTTCCAGAACGTGTTGAAGAGAAGGCTGGTGGCGTACTTGGGCAACGGTGAGGAAGCGAGGAGGATTATTGGACAGGTGAGGGAGAGGTTCGACGCGATTGATAGCATACCGGGCGAGTATGTGGGCAGGGTCAGGGGGGCTTATATGGACGCCCTGCATGCCGTGTTCTATACGAGTTTGGGGATGGGAATATTGGCGATGGTGTGTACTGCGTGGATGAGGGAGCACAAGTTACATAAAACGTTGGATAGGAATTAAGAGAAGCAAGGATTTTAGTAGAGGATATTATAGATACATGTAGGTAGATAAAATAGTTGGAATTCAGTACAAGTTTTCTTGGAAATCACATGCGAGAACCTCTTGTCTGGTAAATGATATCGTATTTACTGCGGGTAGACGCGCTCATCTCTAGAGTACATATCGTGGGCTGGGGCATATGCAGTTTTCCGTTGTCGAATCACATAAATAGCATGTATGTACCTCTTGGAATGTGCAATTTTGGACCAGTAGGTACTACAGCACCACCATTGGCCACATGTATGCACCACCCATCACTCGTTTGTAATACCAGGAAGAGCAAGAAAGCAAAAACAAAACAAAATACCCCAAGGTCTGATTATGCTCTAGTTGCCCTCTGCTGGTTCGTTGAACTTCAAGCTCACGCTATTAACGCAATGCCTCTCATCCGTAGGGGTCTTATACCCCTCCCCCTTAAACACATGTCTATTCCTCCATTAGCCTAACTCTCTAGTCCACACGCGCCCAAAAGAAACATACCCTAAATGTCCGCCACAATTCTTACACACGATCTCAATCCTAGACATACCGAACGCTCGGTCCTCGTGCCGCTCAATAGCCCCGGGAATCCCCTCGTAGAAAGCGGGCCATCCACAGCCGGAGTTGAACTTGGTGGTTGATTTGTAGAGGGGAGCATCGCAGCCAGCGCAGTTGTAGACGCCGGGTTGGGAGTGCTTGTCGTATTCACCGGTGCCAGGGCGTTCAGTGCCCTTTTCGCGGAGAACTCTGAATTGTTCTGGGGAGTGTTAGTTTGTTGAGCTCTACTCTTGGGATTCAAGCTTTGCAACATGAATGTGGGGGCGGGGGCGGGGGCGGGGGTGGGGGGATAGTACCTGGAGACAAAACTGCCTGCCACTGTTCGTTGGATTTTTGGACTGGGTAAGACATGTTGTTGCTGGTGGAAGTGCTGAGGAACGATCCCATGAAAGGGAGAGAGATCAATGGCAGGAACTTTATAGTTCTTCTAGTTGTGGGCGCGACAAATGGTCGTCTGACAACAGCTGCTGTAGTACGGGCTGAGGAAAGCAATATACGAGAAGAGGCAGTAACGAGGCTTGGAAAAGAGAAGGGCATATATGGAGAATTTGGAATTTTCTTTTTTTTTCTTTTTTCGATTCTTATTCGGTAATACCACTCACTGTTTTTATAATCAGAGTAGAGGTTGAGGGTCATCGCGGGTTTATCTTATCCGCAAGCACTGCTAAGTATTTGAGTCCAGTGTGGCGGGGGTGGATAGATAGACAAGGGCCCGAGTGCTTGGCGCATGAGGTCATCAAATTTTGGGGAGCTTAATTTCGATCATTGACATCATGACCGCTTCCCCGGACGATCTCCAAGATTAGTAGCCTATTTCGCACCTCAGATGTGATCTAGTCCCAAAGGGTGGCTCTCAACTCTGGGGACGAGATAAGTGGATGTTGGGTTCATCCCAAACCTTAAATCTCTACTAGTTGCTACAAACCGGGCTCGCGTGGCTTCGGAGCCCTGGTTTCAGGTTGAAGCATTTTTCTTGAAACATCAGATGGATGCTTAGACAGATCTAAAAGTGTGAACTTGAAACTTGAAACTGATACTTAGGATAAGGAAATGGTCCACTATGCTACTCCCTGAGGTTCTTAAAATTCGTCGTTGACGCGGAAAATGGTGCCGGTGGTGCAACTTACAAGGGGCGCGGTGCAATCCTTGGACTTTCAACTACATACTAGTAGGGTACCGGTTTCTTCACTCAAGGTCACGTGAGTAGGCGTCAGTGTCAAGATTCCTTTTTCTAGAATATCTGATTTCATAATTAAGAGTCATCCTGAGAATATGCGCCTTTTCAAATAATGAAAGACACTTCTGTTCTATGCGACGTGCGAAAGTTGTGTCATTGTAATTCTAGGGAGATCTTTGACAAACTGTATATAATTCGAGGAACGTGTTGCCTAAACAAACATCGATTTACGGCCAGGCCAAAACACAACCATTCACCCCGCCAACCAGCGCGTTGTGAACCTCCATGGTACATGGACTTGTGTACGTTTTTCATAGTGCACCCGTGTACATACATTTCTGAGGAGAGGTCGTGCATTTACCCAACCAAGCCTTTCCAATTTTCTCACAGAACCGCTTGTCAACATTCTCCCCTCCTTAACTCACAACCCTCTACGGCTCTACCCAATCCTCATATAACTTATCCCTTCTACCCACTCGCGTCCCTCCTTTCTCCCCCCCCCCCCCCCCCCCCACACCCCATCCACTCAGTTAACCAGTCGTCTTGTTGGCACATCGCAGACTTGCTGTCTGTATCAAGCCTAGAGACAGATCGCTGCCCCTGATCCTGTTATGCTGGTAGTGTACTAGTACTCTAGTGTGCCCTGTGTGTACTGCGTTGCTTTTCAATTTTCAAGTTGCATCCCACCACCACCACAACCACACATCTACATACATACACCCGATACCCGACCACAAAAAGCAGACGAGGGAGAAAAAAAAAAGCCCCCCTCTCTCCAACTAGGCTAGGGTCGAGTTTCAACACATCATCCGGACTCGGCTCTTAAATACCTACAGCATCCTTTCTATGGCACAAGTATCGATTCCCCCCTCACCGGCCGCCATGTCTCGACGAGCTCCTCTTTCAAATCTTCCCAACGAGGTCAACTCAAATCCATATTCAAGCATCACAGCAGCGGCAGCAAAACGCCAGCGCTCCCTCAGCACCGCACAACGAGAAACAACATACGGCCAACAACCCCCACAAAAGAAACAAATCGTCGAAGTACTGCGTACTCCTGTCCGGAATTCCAATGCTGACTCCAAAGTCAACCCATCAAGGAGACAGGCTGTTCGCACCAGAACCACCGCTGGAACTCCACCAGCATATAATGGCGTAGGAAATAATAACAATCAACAGATTCAGAGGAAAGCCGTTGCAAAACCATTTACAGATCAACAAAACAGCTTAGAAAGTGTACGCGCATGGCAGCGACACTATCGACGGATGTTTCCTTCTTACGTCTTTTACTTCGAAAGTTTACCAGATGATGTTGCTGCTAAATTCCAGAAACAAATCCAGTCCCTTGGAGCAGTATGTTATCTCCTCGCTTCGCCCTGGGCGACTCCTCTCTGACAATTTCTAATCTACGCGTCTGCAGAAATTGGAAAAGTTCTTTTCAAATGAAGTTACTCATGTCGTAACATCCCGTCCAATCCCTCCTGAAACCACAACTACTGCCAAATCTACTCCCGGAGCCACTATCAATCCATCACTACTAGAGCGCGAAACCAAACCTCGACGGGTTGCCGTTCCTAGACAGTATGTTAGCCATGTTGAATCGAGAGGTGGTCATTCCACAACTAATACTTATACTGTGGTTTATAGGTCTCATGAGACATCACGTGATGCAGAATCTCGGAAGCCAGGGCGTGGGGCAAGTGACATATTACTGAAGGCTCGAGAATATGGGATGAAGATATGGGCACTGGAAAAGCTTCAGCGAATGATGCATGCCATGTTCGACACTCAGTCTGGTCAGGCTGCTTCTTATGGTCGAGAAAACGATCGTGCAGCGCAAGCTCCTGCCCTGAATGTCGATCTCTCACATGTCCTTCGGAACGAAAAGATTCATGGCCCGACGGATCGAGATCCTAATGCCGTGCCTAAAGATTTGGTCTTTTTCAAAGGTCCCTTTCTCTATGTCCATGACTTGCTTGCAATCAATCGTCCGATTATGGTTAGAGAATATCAGAAGGTTAAGAGTCGCGAGCAGGGCGCCTGGCCGCAATTCCGAAGCGTTAGCGGAGGACGCTGTCCATTTATTGAAGAGGCAGTTCACAAGAAGCGGGAGGAAGAGAGAGAAAGACACCTTGGCAAAGTTGAGCGTGCGAAAGAGAAGGAAACTGCAGTTTCTGCACCCAAGGCAAAGGCTTCTACAAAGACACAACAGCAGACCGAGGAACAGCCTAAAATTAAGGCTAAGCGTCCCGTGCTCGGCGAATTCAACAAAAATGAAAGTCTTCTTAACAACAGTAAATCAAATCAAGTAAACGTTAAGACTGAGGAGAAAGATGATGTATTTCAAGTACCATCTGCAAAACGGGATAACTCACACCCTAATAATGAGATGGCTTTTACGGCCACAAACCCTGAAAAGGGCCGAGAGCCCACAAAGTTTGGCGCAGAGCCTGTTGCATCTGGTGTGCAACCTTCCAATATCACCTCAGCTATTCGTTCTCAAATGGTTTCCTCTCTCGCTGATCAGCCGGGCCAACGTGCGGGAACTAGCAAGGAGCTGTACGAGCTTAAGCGCAAAGTAGCCGGGAATGTCTTGATCGGGAATGTTAATGGAAAAGGGATTACACATTCACAGCGTATGATGGACTTGGCTAAGATTGCGGGTGGAAAAGACCGTGAGGCGAAAGTTTTGAACGATCGTAAGAGGAAGTTGGGCGTTGAGGAACCAGTGATGGTTCTTGAAGATAAGGAGGTTGAAGAAACCAGAGTAAAGCCAAAAAGTAAAGAGGGTGTAAAGAAGGAAACTCGTCCTGGCTACTGCGAGAACTGTAGGGAGAAGTTTGAGGATTTCGAAGATGTAAGCGTGACTTTATTCTTTATTCACAATGCTGGCTAACTCGAACCCCTTAGCATACCTATTCGAGACGTCACCGAAAGTTTGCTGCAGATAACAAAAACTGGGCAGAGCTTGATAATCTATTGTCTCAGCTCGTCAGACCCCCAAGGGTTTGAATTAACAATCCTCTAAATCACCCACTGAGATTCTGAAAACCAAGATGACTATCATGCAGCTCAGCTTAATATTCTACCGAGCTTAGTCATTTACATAGCAATCCCTTATATATCTCCCCCACACTCATTACTGCCTTTTTTTCTCTTTTTTTTCTTATATTTTTTACGCTCGATTATCATTTTAAATCCTTATAGTTTTTTTGGAACGAGCTACGACGGAGGGTAAGTGGAGTATGGGAATTGGGAAAGGAAAGGGGGGACGGTGGGGGTTTGGCCTTGCATTTGTAAAATCATCAGGTACCAGATATCATGTTAGTACTGTTGTCTTTCGACGACGGCGGAGGTAGTGCCTTTACAAGTATTTGTAAAAAGAAAACCTTGTAGAATACATGTATGTATGTAAGGTGTTTTATACGGAGTTAATCCTTTTTTTTCTCTTTCATTTGTTTTTTTTTACCGCCTCTCTTTTCTAAAGGAAAAGATTCTTGTGCGGTATCATGTAAGGCTAGCGAGTATCAATGATATCCCGATTTCTACATACCTACTCTATAGTACCTGTAGTTACGAAAGATTACGTTTTGGTAAAATTTTCTGAGTACCTACGTCGATCGAGGATCATGCGCGGTGGCAAGTGTATCACTATTGTGTATGTAATAGAATCCAAATCCTAAGGTTGACGTCGACCAGGGTGCAGTTTTGGGACGGGCTGAGGTAAACTAATTCGTGGCCTCTTCTTTTGTTGATTGATGCTTGGCAGTAGCCAACGAGTACATACAGTTCGGAGAACGGCAGCAATTGCCCCTAGTAAATTGATCCCTCCCTAGAAGACTCTTGTCTCCTTTCGAATATATATACCTTCCGTAAGGCCGCAACATTGTTGCTTCGTTGATATATTTTCATTTCCCCGTCAAGTTCAATTGCCAAATCTCGAAACACATTTCAAGTAAGCTTTCCTTCTCTGGTTGCCTTCTTACTCTCCGCACCCTATTAGTGTGCTATTTAAGCTTTCTACACGGGGTGTTGCTTCATTCGTTCCTCTCCCCTATATTTTCCCCTTCCCTTTTCCATCAGCTAACAGCTTTGATTCCCCACAATCAGCTGCGGAGAATTCAATCCGCCCTTTAGACGCACCAGTACATCGAAAGGTATACCCATAAACAATGGCTGAAACCAACGGCACCAGTGGCGCTCCCACTTTGGTGGAGGAGAACGCTTTCCCGGCTCTTGAGTCAGTTGCTCCGGAAAAACCTGTTGAAGATGTCGTGGCATCCACCGGTGATGATAATGAGACCCCCGAAGCCCCCAAGGAACTCTCTGCCGCCGAAAAGTTGAAGCAGCAACACTTAGCTGCTGAGGAGCCCGCTGATGCCGAGGCTAAAACCGAGGAATCCCAAGCTTCCGGCGAAGCTACCGCTGTCTCTGAGAAGTCAGCCAAAAAGCAGAAGGCTGCAGCCGCTCGTGTCCTCGATGTCTCCTCTGTTGAAGCTTTCCCGTCTCTTGGTGCCCCCACTAAGGTTGCTCCCGTTACAATGAACTGGGGTGCAAAGATGGCTGCCCCTCCGGTCAATGGTAGCAATGGCACCCCCGAGGCTAGCGCCAGGGCTCCCACCGCGTCCTTCGCCGGAAATGCTGGTCAGCAGACTGTTGAATTGACTCCGGCACAGAAGAGGCCTGCCTCTGAGCTTCGGAAGCCAGTTATCGAAATTGTTAAGGATATTACGAAAAGGACCGGAACCAAGATCGACTTGGCCAAGACTTCTACTGGTGTTTCCGTTTTCGTTGTTAAAGGTAACGAGGCTAGTAGGCAGAGAGCCCGAAGAGAGATTTACAAAGAGTTGTCACTCAAGGTATGTTAAATTACTCTAGAACTTAGTATTTTGTTTCGGTTGTGCTGAAACCTTTTTGTTTAAATCTATAGGCCTCCAAGACAATCCAAATTCCGGCCGTTGTGAGGCCACATATTATCGGGAAGGGTGGTTCAAGGGTTCAGGAGCTCGAGAAGGAAACTTTGACCCACATTAGAGTTCCTCAGCAGAGTTCTTCTGAAGTCCAAGCACCTGTTGGGGATTACGATGATGAAATAATGATCGACGTGGTCATTGAGGGTGATGAATTCGGTGTTGCATCAGCAATTGAAAGAATTAGGGAGATTGTAGGGGAGCGAGTAAGTTTGAAACCCCATTTCCCTCCCGTTCAGATGACTAATTGAAGTTTAGACTATTGTTACCACTACTCGTATCTCAGATATCCCTGGTGAACTATACCCATTTATCCAGGGCCCGAATCGCAAAAACTTGGCAGAATTTGAGACCAAGGTTGAGAGGGTCTCTGTGCCAGACTATTTTTACAGTGCTTCAAGCCAGCCGTTCAGTCCTCCTTCAGGCCCTATTGTTATTACCGGAGAAAAAAGTGCTGTCCAGGAAGTCCGCGCTGCCATAGAAAGGAAGGCCGAGGAGCTTAAGGCCCAGGGTTATGGACACATTTTGGTGCCTATTGCTGCCGCCAAGCACAGGTTCTTCACGGCCAATAATGGACGCCTTATCCACGAGATTCTCGAGGAAACAGGATGCACACTCATCTTTCCTTCCGGTAAAAAGGCCGACAGTGCAATCGTTTATGGGCCAGCAGACCAAATCGGAAACTGCTACACAAAGACTAACGCTATCTCCCAGGCCTATCAGTACTTCGGTCCTGATGTTTGCAAGGCATACCCTAATGCTCCAGGCGGAGCAAAGTTGCAAGCCCGCGATGTCACTCGCTATTTTCTACAGAAGGGTGAATTCAAAAAGTTGGAGAGGGAGTTCGACGTTGAGATTACTCCCCCCAGCGCCGAGGACCTCTATAACCTTGCCGCCCCTTGCATTGTTGGAATTATGTCCCGGTCTAAGGAGAACTTGGAGAAAGCTCGTTCAAAGATCCAGGCGATTTATCTCCAGGCCCCGCCTTTCAAGGTTGCCCGTCTAGATGTGGAGCCTCTCCACCATCGCCACATTATCAAGAAGGACAAGCTTCTTGGGGGACGTCCTGTGAAGATTTTGTTCCCGGAAGACTTGGAAGAGTCCGAGCTCGTTCTCGTATATGATGGAGAGTCCACAGACCCGGAAGAAGTTCGCACAGTCCTGGAGGAGGCAAAGCAAGTGATACTTGCGTTTTCAGGAGAGCAGGTTTCTATTGTCTCTAAGACTATCAATATTCCCAAAGAGTATGAGTCCCCCGACTGGAATTGCCTACATCTGCTAATTATAAACTTAGAAATCATATCAAGATTCGGGGTGAGAGGGACACAACCCTCAATGCTTTGAATCCTAGTTCTGTTCTGGTTCAATTTGGTATTCCGAAAGCACGCCCTGGAAAGCCAGCCCCAGCCGGGGATGAGAATACTATTACTGTCCGTGGACCTCAATCCAATGTTGAAGCCACTATTAAGAATATCAACGCCTTCCTTTCGTCAGAAAACCCAGAGGCGATTATTACGGAGCCTTTCGAATACCCCGCACAATTCTCCGGAAACTTGATTGGTGTGAAGGGAGCAAACATCAACAAGCTGAGAGACGATCTTGGTGTTGAGATCAATCTCAACGAAGGAAAGGGTGAAATCAAGGGTGTCCGAGTGGCCGTTGATGCCGCCAGGAAGAAGCTCACTACCCAGATCAAGGAATTGGAGGATAAGGCCACTGTTAGGCTCGTTGTACCCCAACAATTCCACTCTACCATAATTGGTCAGAAGGGAGAATCAGTACGAAGACTAGAAGCTAGATATGATGTTCGCATCAACTTTCCTAGGTCATCAAAGTCAGATTACACAGAGGAACATGACGCCGGCAACAAACAACAAGGGCCTAACGAAGTCATTATTAAGGGGGGTAAGAAGGGAGTTGAAGAAGCTCGTGCAGAAATTACAGCACTTCTTAAGTACGAGGAGGCCAAGAGCCACACCGCAGAAATCCCTATTGCCGCCAAAGCTGTAGAATTCATGTTCAGGAATTCGGCAAAGGAGATTAAACAACTTCGCGAGGAGTCAGCAGCTAGAATTGATATACCCCAGAGACCAGAGGAGGGATCAGAAGAGCAGATGGTTATTAAGATTCGAGGAACAGTAGAGGAGGTGAAACAAGCAAAGGCAATCCTTTCCAAGATTGCCAAAGATGCCGAGCAAACAACTGTTCGGAAGATTAACGTCGATAAGAAATACCATCGCTCATTGATCGGCCAAGGAGGTAGGATCCTTTATTATTTCGTGCACTTAGATTTCAACTGCTGACGCTTCAAAGGGAAAATTCTCAGAGAGATTGTCGTTGGCGCTGGCGGGCCAGATGACAGGACTGCACTCGCCCGCATGGTCCGCTTCCCTAACCAAGATTCCGAGGGCGACGAGATTACGGTCCAGGGTAATTCAGCCATTGTCGACAAGATCATCAAGGCTATCGAGAAGATTGTCACAGAGAAGGAGAACCAGATCTCCATCGATGTTGAAGTTGCCCCCGAGAAGCACAGAAAATTGATTGGGCGTGAAGGAAGCATCCGCAAGGAGCTTGAGGCCCAATTCAAGGTCACCATCGACATTCCTAACCGCAACCGTCCTGGTCAGACTGTCAGCTCTGACATCAAGATCACCGGTGCCGAAGCAGACGTCGAGAAGGCCAAAGAACACATTCTTGAGCTTATTAAAGACCCCGAGGGTGAAACAATCATGGTTCCCCGTTATCTACACCACTCCATCTCGGATATCATCCGTGAGCTGTACAAGCGCTACAGAGTTAATGTCAACCATAACAACGAGCCCCGACCTCCAAGGCCCGAAGACAAAAAGCCCCAGTCAAACAGTGACAGCCTTCCTTTGATTACCGATGAGGTAGATTCAGCACCCAAATACAACTGGGATGCCCAGGAGAACATTCATGGTACAGATGATGGTGAGTATCCTTGGGTTCTTAGCGGGACACCCGAGAATATCGCCAAGGCCAAGGCCGACGTCGAGAGTGCCATTCAGGTTGCAAAGAAGCAGACCTGGATCGGTTACCTTGATTTGCCCGACCCACGGAAATACCGCTTTGTAGTCGGCCCTGGGGGATCGCAGATCGAAAAGATTCGCCGGGAAACAGGTTGCCGAATCAATGTCCCAAACAAACAACAAGGCTCCACAGCTCCTCCCGAGGGGCCAATCGTTATTCACGGTAGCAAGGATGACATTGAGAAGGCTAAGGGGATAATTCTTGAACTTATTCATAACGGTGGTGGTGGTGGTGGTGGTGGTGGTGGTGGTGGAAAGGGTGATGATTCGGATGGCGACAGGCGCAGGCGTAATTAGGTACTTTAATTTTTTTGTAAATTTTTTTGTTTTCTAGGAGAGGAGCTATTTTACTTTTAGTTGTAGATGATATTTATTTTCTGGGGAGAAAATCTAGGGTGGGGCTGTTAAGATAGATGGAACCTCCTCTATCAAAAGGTGTTCTTGTGTATGGGTTATGGTTTTCTTCTTTTTGATGACATTTTAAGCCCTTAGCTTGTGGTGGCTCTCTTGAGATTTGTGTCTAGGTGTTTCCTTGTTTCTTTCCCACATTATTTAAAGTGGGTAAAAGTTGGTTTTGAGAATCGAAAGTGCCATCCTTGAATACCGTATACAGTCGACTCTCGTTATAGTGATACTTCATATAGTGATACTCTCGTTATAATAATAGCAACTGGTGGTCCCGAAATACCTTTTACCAGTATCTCCTTACTCCTTATAGTGATACTCGCCTTATAAGAACATATTCAACACAGATTTTCGGTCCCGACCGTATCCTTATATCGAGAGGCGGCTGTACCTGTAGGTATTGTTACTTGTGAGGCTCAAATGCTTGTCTGCGCAGGGAAGTGGCATGTGCATACGTACATGCAAGGAACCCCGCGCTCCCCCATCTCACACTTCCATCTCATCTCGTGCAAGAATCCTGAACAAAATAAATAAAGAGCATGGCGAGCTACGAAGGTAATGAAACCAATATTCGTCTCGAACCCGAGATGCTAACACAGTCCCAGACGACCACAACATCTGTGGGCCTGTCACATCCCAACCGCCACCTCGTCAACGCATAGACCTATCCGGCTTCTTTGCCACTCTCGACCTCGCAAATGCAAACAGTAGTGGAGGAGGGGCGGCCGAGGATAATGAAGCGCCTTTCCGGTCGCTAGCTGCAGCTTTTCGAGAACTTCCAGATACACCAGTGATGGAAAGTCTTTTGCAACAGCTGATATCAGAAGCGAGTGACCCGGGTGCAAAGGTCCAAGGTGTGCCGGATAGCTTTTTTGATGGGCTGGAGAGGGTGCCGAAGAATAAGCTGAAGAAGGTATGTCGTCTGCTCTACTAGTTCAGGTGTGACTGAGCTAAGAGTAGGATGGGTTTATGTAGGACGATACTTGTAGTATATGCAATACTGCTTTCCTTGATGGTGAGTCTCTACATATAGTTCTTAGGAATTAGCTCTAGCACTAAATGGCGGCTAATGAACATCGGCAACTTAGACCCATATCCTTTGGTGGTCGTACTTCCTTGTCATACAGCGCATATGTTCGATCTGGAGTGTATCCATCCATGGTTGAAGCTTCATTCGACGTAAGGGCTCTGGTAACTAATACTCTTGACTACTGCTGACTTTTGGGTCCTTCCCCTAGATGTCCCCTCGATCGTATCGACCTCTTGAAGAAAAAAGAGCCCATCCCTCCACCAGTTGATGACGAGGAGGAGGAGGAGTGGGATGAAAATTACGGCTAATAAATTCAAATAATAGGCTTGCAGGAACGAGTAAAATAAATTACCTCTTGAGCGTTGAGCTTGAGGCGTGGTCTAAGCCTTCTATGCTTTCTTTATATGTCACATACCTGATCTTACGTTAAAGACGATTTTGATTGATCTCTAGGTTTGAGCCCGTAACTGATAAATTGGGGCGAACTTTTAAATGCGGATACTGTTGAGGTCCTGACGGTAGGGGCCTAGGAGGGCATAACTTATTCCAACTTGCTTAGTATGTGTGGTATTCTGGAGTGTAAAATAGCCCCCCCCCCCCCCCCCCCATCCTTACCGTCCCCATAATCCTAGATAACGACCGGCCACTCTGTAGTTGAGAGAAAAAGGATCAAACACATTAAAGTTAATAATTATTAAAAGTGAGTTCAAATATATTGAGGGCATCCTTCAAGGTTGTAAGATAGCAAAACTACATAAAACAATACATCTTAGCATGTTCGAAGAACTAAGAGATCAGGGTTGGGTATCCCATAGCCCAGTGAGATTCTCGGGGTCTGGTACGTAAGAGTACCTACAGTACTGTACATACAGCGGTATAGATTTGGTAATGACCTCCTATGAGCTCGGAAGTAGAAAATGTGATAGAACATTCTTGGCACATGCCTTAAATACATATATACATGAATCCCGGAACCATACCACCCACTTTGTTAGCGGGTCAATGATCAGGATTCAATAAAAATGGCTCACCAAATTTCTCCTCCTAATTATATCTTATAATTTATCTGATAGTGGACTTAGGATATTCTTATAATGCATAATTAGATATATATATACCATGTGAGCGCATATCTAGTAAAATTTAACTTATGGGTCGGCGAAGTCCAGGACGTAACACAACAAGCAGCGAAAAAGAAATCCATTTCTGCACAACCACCAGATACGGGAAACAAGTATATCAAGCAAGGGCTAAAATTCTCGTGGTGCTGTCAGAGCAAAAAATTTGAGTATTTGCTTATCTAATATCTCTAAACAGCAGGTTTCAACTAATTTGATACGAAACCTCCTACCGGCCAAATGAATTCTTGGAAATATAATATACACCCTTGAACAAACAAATTATAGCAGCAGGGGAAGCTTTTGGGTAGATTGGTTGGTGATTCGTGATTATTAGATTTGGGCCCATGTCAGGTTTTCCCAGACCCGCGTTCATGTACTCACTTCAAATCAATGCCCAAGATGCCATTAGCGTTAATGATCCACTACCATTACCCCCAGAAAGAAAGAAAAATGTAAAAAGAATAATAAACGAGCTACTAGTTAGCAATTTATTACAACGAAGAAACCAAAACTCGGTTACCAGAAGCATCCTACTAAAGATTGCCTATGACCTTTGCAAGAACTGTGTAATTTTTCGTTGCCTATCCCTCCTCCCTAGACTGTGACGGCAAGATGGATAAAAGTTTGCTGAAGGAGCAAACTTGATCATATACTCCCATTTACCCACGATCAAATGAGTTAGGTCCTGTTGGTGTATCCCCATCTCAACAAAATGTTGCGCCAGCTCCAACAAAGTCATGCGTTCTTTATATTTACACCTATGAAATGTGGGCCCGATGTGGGTGAATTGCATCGACAATCCGTGACAGGTAAAGATACGGTCCTCTTCGTTCTCGAAAAATTCAAAAACACTGGGATGGAGTAAATCCCGGTATGGAGAAGTCTCGCGGTCCAACGCCTCTTCCAATAGGTTCGCAAAACGGTACAGCAGTGGAATCCCTAAGTCATTACAACGCCATCTCCATTCCCGCAAGACAGCCTCCGGAGTATCCTTAGGGAATTTCAGATCTATCTTGGATGAGCTTGCTTCTTTGACCTTTTCTCTCACTATGCTGCCCCAATTTTTCGCCGAGCCTTCACGAATGAGGGCATGCATAACCTGCTGAACTGTTTCTTCCAGCAGATCATCGTGCTTGAGCCGGTTTTGACGCTCGAGGGCTTTGTGACGACGAACCTCATCGTCGAAACGGATGCTATCACGTATGAGACGAGGAAGGGATAAAACGAACTCTTTTTTGGTGAGAAACCCAGGTTTATTAACGGTACTGTTGTATGCTGAGAGCAAAGGAAGGGTTTCGCTAGGTATGGGATTTGGAAGGATCTATGTGGCACCAATAAACACTATTTCTAATTTAGTATAGGTTAGGGAGGATTTCTAACCTTTAAGCACCAGGCTTTGTATAACTCTTTCCTAGCATCTATTACTTTATTCTTTTCATTTTCCTTATCCTTCTTCATCATACGTGGAACATCGGCTCCCCAATCCTCCAAAACCCAGAAGACTTCCCTCATATCTTTGCTAACAGATGATTCCAAATACCATTCCCGGAACCTCTCTTCAAGCAACACCTCCTCGGCTTCGTTTATCCGTGCATAGGCTTCCTCCTTCCAACAGAGTCTTGCTCCTGTAGGTAGATCGTGCCATTTGATAGTATGGCATATGAGCTCACGTTTTTGAGCGTCCCAATCAGATGATTCTCCTACTTTCCTTTTGAGCATTCGTTTGAACTCGGACGCGGAAAGTGTCAGAGTTTTTATACATTCCTAGTGAATTTGATTAGTCAATGGGGCTGGTGTCTAAAACGAGATTTTATAAACTATACCTGACAACATCGGACACTCCAAACGTAGTATGGTCGGACTTTCTTCTTAGTATCACAATAATCGCATTTCTTGCCAGTTGTCATATCGAATAATTCTTCTTCATCAAAGTCCAGGGGAAGTTTCAATGGTAGTCCCGGATAGCTCTTATCGCGAGCTTTACGCCAGATACTGCATAGAAACATCATGTTTCAATATGGGTTCCGGAGAAAAGAGAGAAAAAAATAGTTGTTAAAAATCAAGAATAGATACCTTGAGTTCCCAGACAATAGATCTCGGAATCGTCTACAGGTTTTCTTGCATTCAACAAGGACCTCGGGTCTGCATTCGCTAAATATCTGGAGCATAATCTCGCTCGGCAAAAACGGGATCTTCATATCCTCGATCCTCATCCCTCTAGGATCCTCAGTCCAGTCGTCAAAAAGTGAGTAGTCGATATTTAGGCTTTCGCATGTACGCCTCAGTAGTTCCTCATCCAATTCCTCGGGATCGGGTGTCTTTTCACCCTTGGTGCGACATCTTTTTTGTGAGAATTTTTGTGTGAGATCATTCGAAGGTCTAGATTGGTGACGAAGCTTTGGACTGGGTTCCTTTACATCGGTTTTACTCCATCTCTTCGTGGGAATGAGAGGCGAGTTAGATCCATTCCCACTGATGACCTCTGGAGGGTCTGCATAAGTAACTAGGCGGGGGTTAAGACGGTTTGAGCGGCGTAACGGAGTAGTAAAATCTTTCGAGCTTCGACGCGAGGCTGTAGCTCGAGATGAAGCCATGGCTTCTCCTAAGAACGCAGAGTTGAATGAGCGTTTGTGATACTGAAAAGACTCAGAGAGAGTGTAGTTGTTAGAAAGAAGGATGGAGGTGGGGTGGGGTGGGGTGGTGTGTATCTATGAAACAGCCCGTCACCTGGGAGGTGAAACTTTGATTGGGGATCGTTTCGGGGATCGGTCGTTCTTTGAGCAACGCGCGCAGAATGATAAATACGCCTGTGGGTTGCCCCAGGGCTCAACGAGGGTTGATGTCATTTTGGTACGTGCATGTAGGTACATCTACTACTACATGTACCTACATAGGTACATGTACTTTAGCTGAGTAGGTACTCTAGTGTACCTAGTATCCTGTGTACTCCCGAGACAGCAATTTACCCTAAAAATTGTGACAATTAAGATCGGGTCTGAAGTGGGGGGCCGAGCTTCATGCGAGAGCCGCAACAGTTGCTCTTTGAGTAGGCCTAAATATTGCAAAAACATACAGTATTTAATTGCACATACTTGAGTATGAGTAAATATGAGGCTATATAGTACGAAAAAAGGGGATGTAATAAGTACTATACCAATACGGAATCGTGCAAAACTTCCGAATTAAATCGGAATCCTAACTATTATACCGTATTAATACTGTAACAATACCGTAACAATACGGTATTTTGCCAAAGATAGTACTGGATCCACCCGCTTTTTTGGTACTGTATCTCACTGGAAGATCCAGAACCCACTCCAAATCAATGATCCTGCTCGACAAAAAACCATACGCAAACACCTGTATTTGTTATAACCCTCGTAGTAGCGCTATATGTACATCTCTACCAGCTGCAGGTTTCAATATTTGCACTCAGGACTTTAAAGCATCTACAAAATTGTTTACACTTTAATTAATCTACATTTTTTTTGAGTTTTTTTTTATTACCATACTACATGTAGTGTCAAATGAGTACTCTGGCAATGTACCCCATCAAGCTAAACCATCACTAAGCCCGACTAAAGCTAAATACCAAAACAAACATTGTAATGATGAGATTGGAAGAGCTGTGTAGTCTGACTTTAGTACCTACTATGACATTGGGCGCCCGACCCCCATCATATCGCCAAAGCAGTAGCCCCATACTCGGGGCATGTAAGTCTTTTGTTGCGGAACATTGCTAACTGTTACTCAGAAAGATTCTTGATAGTTTATTCTCTGTATGTTATGTAGAGTACATGTTAATAATTAGGAGCGAGGGTTTAGGGTTCCTTTACTGGATGGCAGAGACACCTCTGTACTAGTGTGTAGCGAAAAGTGATGACAAATACACCTATTCACTGTAACATTCACTTATCAGATTCTGATCACTTACCCTCAACACGGTACTACTTGAGTCTCGTGGCCCGTGGGTCGTTACAGCTACCCCACACTCTCGGAAAGTTCCGTTGGATTACGATAGGTAAGTAAATACATGTACCTATGCAATAGCTCGGGCCGACAAGTCACCCCGCAATACGCTCCTGAAGTCCGAGCCTGTATGATGTATCTAAGTATTCCAGGACTGTATTGGGTGCTCAAACTAGTACATAATCCGTACAATCTCCTCTATCTCCCTTCATCTCAGCTCACCCAACTCCCCCCAAAGTGAAATCGATTTGAGAGCCCAATCATGGTTGTTGCCTGCGTCGCCCCTACTGCTCGCACACGAGCCCTAGGACTTCTCAGAACAGTGCAATACACTCACCCACCTTCGTGTCCGTGTCACGGTCAACCTTCACATCATCATAATCATAAACACTCCTTGACGAATCTCTTTAAGAATGGAAATCGTGGGGTTACAACGCCGACAGACCATGCAGGAATGAAAGAGTATGCTTTTGAAATGGCTGCATCTAGCATACGTTTTGGCCCTGGCTCTACACGGGAGGTTGGCATGGACTTTGCCAATATGAAGGCAAAGAAGGTAGTTGTGGTTACTGACCAAACTGTGGCGAAGCTCCAGTCTATGAAGACTGCAATTGAGGCTTTAGAGAAAGAGGGAATCAAGTACGAAATCTTTAGCGACGTACGCGTAGAGCCCAAAGATTATTCAATCAAAAAAGCAATTGAATTTAGCAAGAGGGTAAACGGAGATGCTTACCTTGCCGTGGGTGGGGGAAGTGTCATGGATACTGCAAAGTTGATGAATTTGTACACATGCTTTCCAGAAGCAGATTTCCTAGATTTTGTGAGCCTTTTCATCCCCTTAGAACTATTAAAACCCAACACTAATATTTATAACTAGGTTAATGCACCCTTGGGCAAGGGACTTCCAATTACAAAATCTCTGAGGCCACTGATCTGTGTCCCAACTACCGCAGGAACCGGCAGTGAGACAACCGGCACAGCTATCTTGTAATTTTCACCTTTACTCCTGCCTCTCCTCATCCTCCTCATCCTTCTCGTTGGTTTAAGCTTACAGGATCGCATGTAGTGATCTGGTAGACAAGAAAGCAAAAACCGGTGTTGCTCACCGTGTCCTTAAGCCGACCCTTGGAATCTGTGACCCTCTCAACACCCGTACGATGCCATCGGCTGTCCATGCATCTTCAGGACTTGATGTGCTATGCCATGCTCTTGAATCATACACAGCAATACCTTATAACGAACGTACTCCAAGGCCAACCAACCCAATACTCAGACCAGCTTACCAGGGCGCCAACCCCATTAGCGATGTATTTTCATTTAAAGCCCTACAGATGACAATCAAATACCTCCCAAGAGCTGTCAGAGACCCGGATGATTTTGAGGCACAGAGCCAGATGCTCCTCGCAGCAACCCTAGCCGGAGTTGGTTTTGGAAATGCAGGTGTGCACCTGTGTCACGGAATGAGTTACCCAATTTCGGGGGGTAACAAAGGGTATAAACACAAGGGATACGATGTCCCGCATTCAATTATTCCCCATGGTGTATGTATTTTAACTCTCAAGTTTATATCTTCACTTAACTGATATCCCTGCGAAAAATAGGTTAGTGTAGCTGTTACCGCACCCGCAGTATTCAGGTTCACTGCCGCCTCCAATCCTGAACGTCATCTAGCTGCGGCTGAAGCATTCGGGGTAGACATTTCCAATGTAAGAAGAGAAGATGCCGGCGAGGTGCTCAGTGAGGCACTTAAGAAATTTCTTTACGGGCTTGGTGACCAGCCTAAGGGTATCCAAGATCTTGGTTTCAATTCTGGCGATATCGCGGGGCTTGTAGAAGGCACGATCCCACAGAGGAGAGTCTTGATGTTAGCGCCAAATTTGAATGAGGACGTTACACCCCAGAGGGAGGAACTGTCAAAACTGTTTGAGGATTCACTTGCGTTCTAGTGGTAACGATTCTATACATCTGAATTGTCGGAGACTATTTGCTGTATTTCTTTTACTTCATCTCAATTTTAAAGCAAAACGCCTATATTGATTAGTTTTACCATTTCTTCTAAAACCTAAGCACACGTACCCCAAATGAAGGGCCCGTCAGATACCTAGCCTACTGTATGTATGTACTTTACGTCACGGAAAATTACTTTGATCACAAGTTATCACTCGATTATTTCCCTTACCTACATGTACGTACATACAGTAACAGAAATATGGGCGAAGTTACTGCTGCAGTCTTTGACAATGCTATAGAATTACAGTAACATTAGCTACCGCATATTTTGCTAAAATATAGAGATAAAGTGGTATATTCTTGCAATCCCGTACTAATGTGGTATCAGTTTTACCCCATTCCCAGTACTATGCACAGATCATGTAACCATATCATACGTAGAACGGCCTACTATCCTCTTGCAAAATAAATAAATAAATACGAAACATGTGTTTACTATTGTTGTAAATGGTAATATTGCCTCATGTTCGTGATTGACACGCCAATAGGTAAGTCTATGTACAGTACAGGAAAGGAAGGCGTACCATGTACTACCTAATACATCCAAACGTACTTTAGATAGTCTAAGATGTCATTGTGCAGAGTTTCTGGGGGGTGGTATCTTGTGAATTTGTAATTGTTGTCACAAAAACAATGGACGTTAGCTCACTCTTCCCTGCTAGCGTAACCACAGCCCCACTAATCGCCGGAGAACAAAAAGCTCTTCTCATCTTCACCAACACCAACACCAACACCCATCCCATCCCCCGCCCCACAGCGCAAAGAGCTCCAATATCTTTTGTAGCCTTGAGGCGATTTTGAAGACTCGATATCCTTAGAAGGGTTTTATTAAGCTCCGTCACCCACCAGCCCACTCCCTTCCCTCTTCGGTGGTTACTCGACAAATCTACCCCTCACTACCCCTCTCATCATGTCTGGGAACACTCCAAATTCCTGGGAAGACGCTGCAGGCGATGACAATGACCTCGCCAGACAAACACAAGAGCAACTGAACATTCAGCAACAGCAGCAGCAACGCCAACAACAGCCACAACAACAGTTTAGGCCGTCGTACAACGCCCCGTCGTTCTCGCCCGGTGCGGCTACATTCACTCCCGGTGCGGCCTCTTTTATACCAGGTGGTGCATACGGTGGTCAACAACAACCATACGGATACAGCCAGCAAAACCAACAGTATTCTCAGTATGGGCAATACGGCGCACAGCAGGGATATGACCAATACGCGCAGTACGGCGCATACAATACTGGGTATGGACAGCAGCAAGCGGCCTATGGACAGCAGCCAGGCCAGTTTTATAACCAGCAGCCACAGCAACAGCAGCAAGCATATCGTCCTCCTCATATTCAAAGGCAGCAGCAACAGCAGCAAGTACCTCAGATCGCTAGAAACCCCAACTCTGGGGCCAGCACCCCTGGAACTAGTACCCCCGTACCTACGGCTCCCAAATCCGCTGCGACTCCGGCCGCTGCTGCTGCTCCAACTGCGCCAAAGGTTTTGAAGATTGGAGGAGGCGAACCTCTGGGTGCCAAGGTTCTTACAATTGGGGGTGCCGCGACTCCTCCGGCAGCTAAGAAGGACGCCCCTGTTGCTTCTACTAAGGAAGCTCCGGCAACCAAGGAACCTGAAGCTAAGGCCGCTCCAAGCAAATCAACAACTACTACCCCCGCTGCAGCCCCAAAGTCTTCAGCCACCGTCACGGCAGCAGCGGCAGAGGCAGAGGCCGCGGCACAGAAGAGAGAAGCGGATGCCGTCGCGAAGGAGCAGGAGGAAGAGGTTGATGAAATGACCCTCGAGGAGCTTTACGGAAAGGTATTTAACAGATGGTCTTGGAGTGCATATTCCCTAAAAAAAAATCTTCCCCCTCTCCGGGAGGAGTGCACGAGCTTCTTACAGCGATGGAATCTGCTATAAATTAGGACATTATTAACACATGGGTTCAGGAACACGTAAACCTTATCTTCATCGGACACGTCGATGCAGGAAAGTCTTCACTTGGTGGTGCCATTCTCTATGCCACAGGAATGGTTGACGAGCGCACAATGGATAAATACAAGCGTGATGCTAAAGAGCAAGGTCGTGAATCATGGTATCTTTCATGGGCACTTGACTTGACAAAAGAAGAGCGCTCCAAAGGAAAGACAGTTGAGGTTGGTCGTGCATATTTCGAAACAGAAAAGCGACGATATACTATTCTTGATGCCCCTGGACACAAAACCTTCGTACCTAGCATGATTGGAGGTGCTTCACAGGCAGATGTTGGAATTTTAGTCATCTCGGCGAGAAAGGGAGAATATGAGACCGGTTTTGAGAAAGGAGGCCAGACTAGAGAGCACGCTGTGCTTGCAAAAACTCAGGGTGTTAACAAATTAATTGTCGTGGTGAACAAGATGGATGACCCCACTGTGGAATGGAGCAAGGATCGTTTTACCGAGTGTACAACAAAACTGACACAGTTTTTGAAAGGCACAGGCTATAATCCTAAGACAGGTAAAGCAGCATATTCAAATACAAGAAATTGTTCAAAAACTGATAGAGTGTAGATCTATTTTTTATGCCTTTGTCGGCATTAACTGGCGCTGGTCTGAACACCAGAGTACCAAAGGAGCTTTGCCCGTGGTACGACGGGCCTTCGCTCCTTGAATATCTGGACAATATGAAGACCCTGGAACGTAAGCTCAAGGCGCCGTTTATGATGCCAATTTCCAGCAAATACAAGGTAGAACTAGGCCCATTACTTTAACTCCCAGTCGTTTTTAACTTTGGTGTCGTATAGGATATGGGAACTGTGATCGAAGGCAAAGTTGAGTCAGGATTCGTCAGGAAGGGTGGGAACCTTCTTATGATGCCCGGCCGCACGCCTATTGAGGTTATTGCGATCTATTCCGAAACGGAAGAGGAGATTAACCATGCCCAATGCGGAGACCAAGTTCGTATACGTGTCAAAGGTGTTGAAGAAGAAGATGTGACTACCGGTTTCGTGTTGACCTCTGCGAAAAAACCCATTCATTGTGTTACCGCTTTCGAGGCTCAGATTCACATTCTCGATCTTAAGAATATCTTGACCGCTGGATTCGGATGTGTCATGCATGTGCATACTACTATTCAGGAAGTTGTTTTCACACAGCTGCTGCATAAGCTAGAGAAAGGAACTGGAAGGAAGTCTAAGAAGCCGCCTGCCTTTGCTAGTAAAGGTAAGATTTAGGATACCTATATATATCCCGCGGATGCTAAAATTCCATGCAGGACAAGCAATCATTGCCCGTCTCGAGGCAGCTAGCGGCGATTCCTTTGCTATCGAAACATACGAAGATTATCAGCAGCTAGGGCGTTTCACCCTCCGTGAGCAGGTAGATCATTCGGTCCCTTAAATCTACTAATGGAATCTAATCGCCTTTGATTTAGGGACAAACAATTGCTATCGGAAAGGTCACAAAGCTAATCCTAGAGTAAACCAGAGGGGAAATACTAGTTCCATTTCGAAGTACTAATGTAAATGGAGACTTGATATCGGATCACTTTTTTTTGTCGATGTTAGACCACCTCCATACATTATTTACGCCCTCTTATATCTTCTTATTTCGAGTTTTCTTTTCTTTTTCTTTTCTGGGTTTCCTTTCAAAATTGATGATGTGGGGTATGATCTGGGCGGAGGGAAGAGAAAAGTCGGGCTGCAGGGTGGTTTTTTCTAGTTTGATGGTTAGGGTAAACAAAATTACTATTGGTGTCCATCTTCTCAGCTGCTAGCTACTAATCAAGATTGAGTCCCCAAGAGATTTATAAAGTAGAGTACATGTAGTTACTATATCTGTTTTCGTCGTTCATTCTAGGCGCGCACCTTGGCAGTTTTTTTTTCCTTCTTTTCGCTTAAAGCCTTTTCCGATGATTTGTTTCGGAAGTGTCATGTTGTAGATTCACCCCTAGCCCTTAGCTCTCCCGTCTTGCAGAGCCTCCACATTGGAGTTTAACTTCTAACCCCACACCACACAAAGCTAATTGCAACTCAATACATCATGGCGAGCCCCAGCCCTGGCCCGGAAGACCTATCAGCACCACCAAAGATTCCAGAAGAGGATGCTGGCGACCTTCCTGTTGCGCTTTCTGCATCCTTGGTCCTGACCTCGCTCCCACGAGATGGAAGGATGGCTCTCGATAAGGCGCTAAGCCCTAAGCCCACGAAAGGTGTTTATTCATGTCCTATTATCAACTTCCTCTGGTGGGCTACATACAGAATGTATCGTTAACCCTTCATCTGTTTATAGTCTCTATTCGCTTTAAGGCTATTGGCTCGGTCCCCATCCTGAACAAAGATGTCTACAAGATCAAGACCAACCAGCGATTCGAGAATGTTGTCAAATTTCTTAGAGATAACCTAGGTATCCCTGCCAGCGAGTCAATATTCACGTACATCAACGCTACGTTTGCGCCGGCCCTAGACGAAAACGTTGGGAATTTGTACAACGTGAGCAAATGATTCTGTCCGGTCTTGGGGATATGGAAAACTGGCTGACTGATTGACTATGTTTTGTGCATGAAGTCTTTCAAGGTTGACGATCAGCTGATTGTTTCATATTGTAGAACAGCGGCTTTTGGATAATTCTCGTGGCGAAACTGACTTGTTTTTAACCTATAAACAGTGCGCACATAGAAGGAAGTGTGCGGGTGGCGTTCCTCTTTTTGTTTTTTATCATCCTAATAACATTTGGTGGTTCTTGTTATTTTTTGAATTGCTTGTTCTTGAAACCTCCGAGTTATCACGTTTATCTAACGAATGGACCGTCGTACTCTACAGAGCGCCCCCAATATAAATCGCTCACCCAATAAGCAGCCCTTTGTGATGCGCGTGGCTCATTACACAAGACCACTTGCTTTTTGCCCCAAGGATACAAAGTCATTATGATATATTGACGACGACCAGTGAGTGATCCCCAATGATCAACAAAAGCAAGCGATGAGTGAGCCGAGCTACACAAAGCTGTGGCAAGAAAGAAAGAAAAAATCATTGTTTCAGCTGAGTGAATTCAACATATGATTATGCGAGCATTGCATTGATTTTCCTTCATCTGCAACTGATATCGAAGCCCAAAGAGCGGGTCATGGTAGATGTCGTACTGCATGCGGCAAATGTTTTATCGGTAAATGATCAAGCTTCATCATCCATCTCACTTGACTTTACATCAGATGGAACTCTCTAACCAGTAACACCGGCGAGAAGATGCTGAAACAAAAGGACCACTTGCTTACATGTTTGTGCACAGGCCCCGTAAACTTCCGAATCACTGTCATGACCTACCTGGATCAAGTCACAGCCCTATCTTTATCCGGGATAATTACTATCCAGAAAGGCCAAGAGACATTGCAACTTCATTTTCAACGGCAACATCTAGACTTGAGTATTTACTCCGAATTCCTCCGGACAAAGAATGATAACCCGGTTTCGAACAGGCGTGGTCTTAAATCGGCTATGGGAAAGGATCACTACAACCTCCGAAAACAAACAACTTTCAAAATAAAATTTCTGGTTTGTTAGAACTAGTAGTGGCCCACCTCGCGACCGCGAGGTCTTGATCCTGCTCAAGAAACTCTACCACCTCTATGTAGTACTTCCCCCCCTCCAGTAGTTTATTGATCTTAATTGCCATTAGCCATCACATGGCTAGCTCCCATCGTTGACCATATCCAGCTCCCATCGCTGAGTTTAGCTAGCTCAGTACTCTATTTGGCAGCCTCCAGTAGTTTGCCCACCTCCTCCGGTAGTGATCCAGTCAGTTCATTCAGTTAATACATAGTGAGGTATCCACCTCCGATGCCAACCCCAATGTCACTCCGATACCGACCTGAAATGAGTCTCTTCCATAGGCTCCCGCATCATTAATTGATATGCCACCTCCAATGCCATCCTGTTAATGCCAGTGTCATTTTTGCTGGGGGAGCCCGTTGCTACGCAGTTTGTGCTTACTAAACTACCCCTGTCCTTCTCGACGAATGAGGGCGCAAGAACTTTCGAAAAACCAACATAATAGAGAAGGAAGAAGAGCTGTCAATAGTCAACCTACTCCACTGAAATAAAACATCAAAAAGACTATCATTGACGGCCCGAATCTGGGATTGAACTTGAGACCTCCTGCATTCAATTCAAGAGAACCCAAAGCAGGAATAATACCACTAGACAATTCGGGCTACGATGGCCGAACTTTCTTTAAAATAAAAATTTCTTTTAAAATAGAGCTTGCCAAGTCAATAAGACTTGGCAAGCCACCCAGCCGGAAAAACTTGGCGCCGAAACTCTCTCTAAAATGCTTGTCCTTCGACCCCGCGTGGGGGGAAACGTGGGATGGTATGCGATAACTCTTGATACCGTTATCGCGTGTCAAGTACCTCGGCATCCCCGGTATCAATCTATTTAAAGTATGCAACATCTGCACCTATCATGTACCTACCCCAGGCAGGTAGCTCTGGTAGAAGGAGCTCAAGCTTGATAAAGGAATATGAGCAGAGCATCAATAAATCAAATGCGCCGAACGCGCCGAAAAACCTGAAGCCAGAGCATGCGTACAGAGAGTACGTATTCCCTCTATTCGTATGTATGTACGAAAGAGAAAGAAAAAAAAATAACGCAAAATCTCAGAGGATAGAGTAGGATATGCATGCAGGTCCTGCTCAGTTTACATTGCGGCTGCATTTGCCGCAGATTGGTCGCACGTTTCAGTTGAGTGTAATATCACAGCACCCCCCACGACCATCCATCTTGGAACGCCCAGTGATAACCGTTCTTCATAGGCAAAGTCGCATGGCAGCTGATTTGATTTTAGAGTAGATGGCGACATATCGGCAATTCATCAACTGAAAATCCCGACCTCCATAAAATATTGACGTATGAATACATATGTAGGCACTGCGGTAGGTGACATGTCACTATGGAGGTCTTGGATTTTGATATATCAGAACAGATTTGAATCGATTTTTGAATAAGCTAGAAATTCAAATGCTCATAAAACAATCATATAAAAGAAATTTTGAAGCACACAAATACACACTCCAGCATTGCCTATACAGGAAGTAGAAAATAAAACTCAAAACGCCTGCTTGTGTAGCCCACAACAAAAAAAAACGAAATGAAATGAAAGTACAGCTAGAAATCCATGCTTCTAACCTCGATGTCTACCGAGCGACACCGGGGAATATCTAAGAACTTCTGAAACAAGCGCGCTTAAACAACAGGGGCAGCGCTCTTGACCTCAGCGGTCGCTTCCGACTCGTACTTGGAAAAGTTCCTGACAAAGAGCTTTCCGAGTTTGGTGACCTCATCAGTGAACTCAGATGCGCTACCAGACCAGCTCTTGCTAGGGTTCAAGAATTGATCAGGAACACCAGGGACTGAGACAGGAACCTGGAGGTTGAAGGTCTCGTAGGTTTCGTACTCGGCATTGGCCAATTCACCAGAGTGACTGCAGATGTTTGTTAGCAAATGGTAGATACAAGGTAATACTTCGGGTGTAGACTTACATAGCATCAAGGATAGCACGAGTGTACTTGAGAGGGCAACGTCTTCCGCCCTTGTTGGCAGAGGCACCGACCCAACCGGTGTTCAAGAGCCAAACGTTGGCCTTGTGCTCAGTGATCTTCTCAGACAACATGCTGGCATATCTCATGGGGTGGAGAGCAAGGAAGGGCTGTCCAAAGCAAGCAGAGAAAGTCGCAGTTGGCTCCAAGACACCATCCTCAGTTCCGGCCATCTTAGAGGTGTAACCAGAGATGAAGTGGTACATGGTCTGGGCATTGTTCAGCTTACTAATTGGGGGAAGGACAGCGCTGGCATCGCAAGTGAGAAGAATAATGTTTGATGGGTGAGCATCGGCGATGCAAGGAATCTTTGCGTTCGGGATGTACTCGATGGGGTAGCAAGCTCTGGTGTTCTCAGTTAAGGTAACATCATCGTAGTCAACCTCCCTGGTGTCAGGGTTGAAGACAACGTTCTCGAGAACGGATCCGAAACGGATGGAGTTGAAAATATCAGGCTCCTTCTCAGCTGAGAGACCAACGCACTTGGCGTAGCATCCACCCTCAATGTTGAAGACACCCTTGTCAGACCAGCAGTGCTCATCATCACCGATCAATGATCGGTTGGGGTCAGCAGACAGAGTGGTCTTTCCAGTTCCGGAAAGACCGAAGAAAACAGTGACATCCCCGTCCTTTCCCTCGTTGGCAGAAGAGTGGAGAGTGAGGACGTTGTGCTTGACAGGCATTTCGTAGAAGAGAATGGTGAAGACACCCTTCTTCATCTCACCCGCATACTCGGTGCCAAGAATGACCATCTCCTTCTCGGCGAAGTTGATCGCAACTGAGGTGGAAGAAGTCATACCAGTGGTGAATCTGTTTGCAGGGAAAGTTCCAGCATTGTAGATGACGTAGTCGGGCTCGAAGTGAACAAGCTCTTCAGGCTTGGGCCTGATGAGCATGTTCCTCATGAACAAGGCGTGGTAGGCGCGAGCGCAGACAACACGAACTCTAATTCTGTAGCGCTCATCCCATCCGGCGAAACCATCAACGACGTAAATCCTGTTTCTGGTGTTCAAGTAATCGACAGCACGCTCGCGGTTAATTCTCCACACCTGTTTTGATAATGTTAGCGCAAGGCCAAGCGCACTAGTTACCCCACAAAACCGGGTGATTACGTACTTCGGGTTCCATCGGCTTGTTGACAGGGCCCCACCAGATCTCCTTCTCGGACGAGGGCTCTCTGACTATACGCTTGTCAAGGGGAGAACGACCGGTCTTGGCTCCAGAGTACGCAGTCAAGGCACCTGAGGATGTGATGGCAGTACCGGTCTCGTAAACCAAAGCATCTTCATATAGAGCTGCTACTGAAGGGTTGGCGACAATGGCAACGCGGTCATAGTCGATGTTGGCCTTGTCATGGAGCTCCTCTTCAATTTCGGTGTGCTCACGAGTAGGTCTAAATTGTGACGTCAGTAGAGCTTCTTTGTAAAGGTGAAATCCGTGGGGATAAGTCCTCGGTGGGAAAATATCGCCACATCGATGAATGGACTCATCCCACCAAATGGGTTTGCAGAGAAAGAGCTGGATAAACTCACTGTACACCTCCAGGGTGGAGGGAAGTTCGGTTGACTGATCCAGAAACCATTTTGATTAGAGAGTTATTGGAATAGAAAGCTTTAAATGATGGAGAAGAGAGATGAATTGGTTTGTGGCAAGCTGTATATCGAAGAGGAATGGATATCGAACTGTGAACTGCTGCTGCTGCTGGTGGTGATGGTGATGGTGATGAAGTGAAAATAAATCTGGGGGAATGCGAGGGCTTTATATTCCTTCGGACAGCTTGGGTAGCAAGTGAGGTGCAAGAGAGTATACGACACTTATTCGGAAGCATCCTCAAGGTTCTTCGGGAGGACTCGTCAAGTGGCTAGCCACTCCAGGAGCTAACCGTTGTGTCCCACACTAACTCAGAGGGATGATCCAGTTGATCGCCTCCTGTTTGGTTCAACTTGGTAGCTGGACCTCGGAGCAATCCGGCGTTGCGGAGGCACTCCTCCAACTCGTTCACTTGCCAGTTGACCGAGTCGCAGCCGATGCTCCCTACGGAAGGAATCGGGAGACAGCTCTCTGAAACCCATCCCTGGGTCAAGGCCCACGTCACAACCGAAAAATCCGCAATTTTCTGGGGAAATAAGACTTGGGCGACGAGAAAAGGCCGGAGCTCATCCGAATAATGCTCATTAAGCGATGATTTTCAGCCCCTGGCTACATGAAGTAGCCATTCCTGCATGCACTGCATAAATAAATGCATTTCTCCTTGTGCTTTGTGCATGGGTAGGAAAGTTACGGAACAATTCAGTTCCTAGGATCCTGCAATGCGATCCAATACTTGGAAACCGAATTTTCAAAGGATGAAAATAACCGCAGCCGTAGGAAGCCGAAGAGGTCTCAGACTCTCGGCCCAGCCTTGTTACACATCCAACTTCCAACAGCAACTCCACGAGTTTACCTATTTCCTGGGGGTAATTGACATCGTGAAGTCTGTGTTTTTTTTCACGCTTAGACCTCACGATGCTGGTCCCGTGGCTTCCAACCCCAATAACACACGTAAGTCGCAGCTGAGACTACGCAGTTACAAAAAGGTCACACGCACGTATGGAAGCTTTCCAACCACAAATTGGTGATCTCTTCCCGACTTCTCAGCTGCCTAAAGAAAGCAAGGAGGTACCTACATCCAATATGTATGGTAGAGTAAGAAGGCGCAGACCGCATCCTGACACCCTGAGTTTCTCGAAAGAAAGAAAGAAAGAAAAGGTCTACCTTCACAATATTACTCGCACGCACGCGACACTGCTTCACGGGAGCTCCCAGATGAGGTAGGAGCAAGTATTGAAATGCTACTCTACAGTCCCCAGGATCGTGCAGCAATGTATGTACCTACATATACCTACGCACTCCAGCTCCGGAAGAAACATTAGCCAGGGAGGCTGAGCCAGGGTCAACAATTGGGTACCACGCAAGTTGCCTCCCGCTCCACACGCTAGAGCACCCCGCATATTCGATGGCTCGCCAATCGCAAAGAAAAGAAACATGAGAAAAAACAAGCCAACGGCCATCTCTCCATGACATGTCGCCAAGCTCCCATCCCCTTAAAAAATTTCTCTGATGAAAATTTAAGCCATACAAACTCTCTGTAACTCGCAACCAACGACATAGAGCTCCTGCAATTTCAATTTCATCGTCTTTTCTTTGCAAAGAGCTCACTCACCTCCTTCGGGCATTCGTAACAAAGTCCCGAATTTAGACCTTATTATCCCTTTGTCCGAGGCTCGGGAATTTCTAACTGAGTTCCGAAGAGTTATTTTTTCTCTCTTTGTTGTGCTACAGGGAGTCTGTCTGTGCCAAGTATAATTCTCAACCCGTTTACTTCCGTATAGGGCGCAGCGATACAGTTGTGAATTCCAGGTACCATACTTGCATGGTTGGTAGCACGTAGAACACAGCTTCTGACATCCTGGTTCCGAAACTCCGAGGATGATCGAAGCAGTTTCGAATCAAGGCATGTTGGTCAAAGCATCGCAGGAGACCTGTCGACGTCGGAGTTTCCAAATGGTTGTGAGGAAAAAGAGTTATTTTTGCTGTGTTTGACATGTAGGCTCCAAGCGCTCCAGAACAATTCTGGATAAGCCGATCCCGGTGATCCTAAGTTAAGGTGAGTGTTTCTCCGAAGCAGCCCGAGGACTCCTGTCGATCTAAGGTAGCGACTCCTACAATACATCAAGCCTTGCGGGGTGAGGCCCGCCGCCGCAAATAACGTGCAGGATATACGCAGTTAGTTTGGGTCAAATTGACCAATGCAGTGCACAGACCACAGCGGGCTTTATTTTATGGTCTCGTGGTCTTTGAAATACACTTCAATTGCCAAAGGGAACGTGTCCATGAATATGTTGGTATGTAAACACACACATCCGGTCCTGGCTGCTCTTAGGGTAGTAATGATAAACATACTGTGATTTCCTCCCGACAGTAACTCGTTGAAGCAAGGAAGGGTTACCCAGGACCCTAGAGTCTGATGGGACATAAGCTTTTACATACTGCGTCAGGAATCCCACCGAATTGAGCTAAACTAAATGCACTAGTTGCGACGGGATTTTGTGCAGTGTCACGAATTATCAATCATTGTCGATTAATAAACCTGGTCACCGGGTATCACTCGACTTGGCGGTAATGCCTAACCATCTAGAGGAACTCCCGGTGCAACGGCCACTACTAGCAGCTTTGGCGAGATATAAACACGACCCGCCGGTCAGTAGTTTCGGACTAGAACACTCCATTTTAACCACTAAAAAGATTTTACATCCAGAATGCCAATCGTGCACAAAGCGAGACTGAGGACTGCGTGGTACAATGAGAGATTTAATCTCAGTGGTTGACACTATATTATTATATTATATAAGCGACGCCGTATTTAAACGCGTTTTAATACATATGCCAGGCCTCTGTTGAAGCAGGCTCTGTGCTAGGGCGGGTAAGATCCAGAGGTGAATCCTAACATATGCATGTTAACGGTTATATGTCCCCCTAGTTAAGTGGGTCTTCTTCACGAACTGACTGTGCTAGATCCTATTTGAACTGTCCCGTAGAGAACTAAAATCCCCTCTCGTGAAATTCCGGGTCTGGCTCCCATCCAATTGTAGTTAAGAGCAGTAGACCCTCACACACGCTTTCTAGCTATCTCGGCCGTGGCCACACCTTCTCTCTCTATATATATATCCCCACCTCCATACCATTGTTTTAGAGTATAACTGCCCTGTTGTGGATAGCCATCTCTCGAGAATGATGGACGGAACTTACTTTATCTTTAGTATTAAGCCAGAGAATATTCTGGTTTGCAAGAAAGTTTTCCAGTTACTTGCCAAGACCGCGGCCATAAATGCTACGTATACACGTGCACGCAAGTGCCGACTAGGAAATGCGTAGTATTAACATAGATTAAAGGTCTTTGAAAGCCACTTCTTAACGTAGCACCTAGGCCTATGTCAAGATAATAATTCCGGTTGCGTGCACATGTGCGAGAGCCCTGCAACTGCTGCGATAAGTGTGGGAAGGATTGTAGCACGAAACGCGTGATAATAAGGGAAGCCAAAGGACATATGAGATAGAGCCTTGGACATGGCTATGGTGCGCTCGATGCAACCACAACTGATTGATTTTCAAATTTGCTTTTGATTGAGTGTGTAGCATTCTAGAATATCACGGCCTTTTGGCGCATGTACGTCCTTCTAAACATTACTCTTCGGAAGGAAAACCGAACGGTCCCTTGCATGCATAGGCGTACACACTCTCTTAACAATAAAACGATCATTACTCTACCGTAACTATATACTCCCTATAGCACTCGACTCACTGACGAAAATAGAAACCCTAAGATTAGATGGAAAGACGGAAGTACAAAAGTTAATTCTAGACGGTCATGTCTCGATTCCTGCGGAAAATTCATGATCAGGGGACTCTGAATCTTCGGATGTATGCCGGTAGCCGTACGCGTACTGCTCTCTCCAGCCCACGAGATTAAAAGTCAGAGTGCTTTCAACATAATCATTCAAAGAACAATAGATCGAAGATCTAGGTATTCGATAAAGATAAATCATTAGTACGACACAATTGCAATCCATATATTTTGTTAGGAGAAAACTGCCGAGTACGTCAATTCAATAACTCGGGTGTTGGACTAACAGTTTTATCTGCAGATACCCGCGATAAACCGATTCTCCGACATGTATGTAGACGAGATACCTGATATATATCAAAGCTCGTAATGATCTTATGCAACAGCAAGACCACACTATGTACGTACTTACATGGACCACTTACTAAAAGCTTTATCAATTCTAACCTTGGTGTCTTTCTGGCTTATCCTAATCGTGGAGCGGCTGAGATAAACCTGTCTTGGCAAGTCCTTCTCGCTATAAATTCTCAGTTTCCCCCGCCTCTTCAAAACTCCATAGTGCCACTGAGGGGTAGTACTGGCTATAGAGTCCCCTGGTCCTCCTAGTTCAAAATCTTTTTGAATTGGGAGTATGGCTCATTCACTGTCCTTCCACCTCAATTTTAAGACGGGGGCCGGCAAATCTCTATCTACGGCTAGAGCAGGACGTGACGGGGGGTTGGGGTCTATTTCTGGTTTCTAGGTTCTTTCCTTTCTGTATAATAAGCCCTCTTTAATTGATCGATTCTATTTCTTCTTCTCCCTCTTCTTCTCCCTCTTCTTCTTATATATATAGTATGTAGAAAATGGCGGAGTCTCGTTACATGTAATTTGATCTTCCTCCAAACGTTAAAAATTAATATTAAAAAAAGATAAAAAAAATAGGAAAGCTTCTCCAACTCGGCCAATCACATCTTTTAAATTGTATACTTATAGGGTGTATGTACTTCCATAAACGGACTAAATAATTTCACTTTCAGCGATATGTGAATTCCGAGTGATATATCATGACGTAATTTCTATGAACGAGGTCGGGGCATAACCTACCTCTTATTGAATTAACTATAAACTGAGTTATAATATTGAATTAAACTATAACTAGAGGCAATTGTAAGTTTAATATATACGGAGAGAGCTTTGTCTCCAGTTGATCATGATCGCGACCGACCATTAGATTAAGGCTTTAAAGGCACGAGAGTTAGACCGATATCCGGGTCCCCCTCACGGGTACTAGTTTCTTCTGGAGAGAACTGCTTCCCGTAGATGTCAATACTCAAAGGATCGAAATCTACTTTCTAATGTCTCTCACGATAATTAAGCTAAAAATGAACCCCAGAATGTTTTAGTTATATATATATGCTTCTAGTTCAATTACTCAAGTCCTCGCTCAGAGCCAAACTTGATATCTCCGAGCGGGCACGACCGGTGGGTTATTTACATAACATCAGACTTTGTCAGAGGGGGAAGCTGTTAGGTACGCGAGATTCTCTCATTAGTAGACTAATGAAGGATGCAAGGCCTAGGAAGAGAGTTGTGAAAAAAACTATTCAGACACACCTAAGTTGTATAATTAGGGATAGACATTTATTTATATATAGCTACATGTAGGCTATGGGTACATGTACTATAGCTATCAGTCCTACTTCTCGGCCATAATATCAAGGGTGTTGCTTATGTTCTAAGTCGGTGTCGATGGTGTGGTTCTGTGACAGGTGCGTGCAATTAACTATCAGGTTGAACTGACGGAATTAATTATTTACCTGCCGGTATTGTTAATTCCGTTCCTGTCAGTCACGAAGCAGCTGTGCCACTAGTTCTAGTACGAACTTAAGTGTATATGTCGAGGCTTTGATTGTGGGATAAAAGGTACAAAATGCAAGAATCACAGCCACTAGACTTAGTTTATGAAAGAACTTGTTTAACACATCTTTTCAATATAAATGAACTCTGTTTAAATGATAATAAGCGTATATTAAAGTATTTTATCGCAGCGCTTGAACACCGTGGTAAACACATATTGATATATCATGGAAAATCACTCCCCTGAGTACGGCTGCTAGCTATGTGACCTAAATGCCCATCAAGTACTACATGTAGCGAGCGTGATACCACAATAGATTGCTAGGTGGCGTAATGATCCTACTACTAGTAACACCACTCATTAGAGGAATTAGTGATACCCTCAGATAGAAAGGGTTATAATTATCCTCGTGATTGATCACTCTCATATATTCATATATTGGCACCCATAATCAGCTAGTGAGAGTAATTAGGTCGAGGCAAGACGGCTAGTACATGTTATCTTAGATTCACTAGTCAATTGATCAATTAGCTCACTATATTTATTCATCTTAAAACTACAAGATGCCGCACCGTTTGCCTATCATATGTGCAACGATATACTCTCATAAGTACTTCTACCCTCAAGCAGAGTCATAGGTTGCCAGAACGATCATAATTCCTCGATTTATCTCCTATAATACTTATTAACCGGAATCCCAATCAACTGAAATCCAAATGTTACCAATAGCTGTAACGCTGCATGCAATTAATGAGTTGAGGAAAGAAAAGAAGAAAAAAACCGAAATCCTAATCATGAGATATCACTCGTTAGTCACGCTCCTGAGGCATAGCGGGATTGATTGATCGGTTACTTCATTAAGAGGCATAGCGGAAGAAATTACCAGGAAGAGACACTATGACGGGTGATGAAACCACGCGAATACGTAGAAAATCTTCTCAAAAATGCGGTACTAAGACTGATAACCATCGAAAGTAATCTTTAAAGTATGATGCATGCTGACCGCAGTACAATCTGCTTGTGGGTACTGGGATTCATGAAGTTCCAGGATACAAAATCGGGGGGGTGGTGACTTGAATAATAGAGTAATAGTGATCGATGGTTCTTATGTGTTGCATAAATCTGTGTACGTAGCAGAAATGATACTCCTCGGCCAATGCAGGGAGTGAGGTGATTGGTGTGGATACGGCGCAGGGAAATAAACTTTGATTTTTGGGCCTGTGCTACCAGATTAAAAAAGCGGACGTGGCCACATTGGTACCGATACGAACTCTTAGAGTAGCATCGACTACATGTACTTTACAAACCAAAACATGAGGGATAGTACGTACATGTATCCTCAATAATATGGACTTTTTCACCCCTTTCAGCCTTTCCCCGCGAAACCGCAAAGTCATCTATCCAGAGTAAAGTCCCAGCTAGAGAAGATCTCTTGCTAGCTCCCCCAAATTCTATCTCCACAAACTAGCCACCTTGATGGTTCAAGTTTCATATGGCGTCCTGGTATCTCTGAACCTAAACCGAGCAAGCAAATTTCAAATTTTGTCAAGACGGAGGTGGAGAGTCATGATATGAATTCCTCCACTCCTCAATAAATCTGGAACAAGGCTGACTTTGAGCTTAGCTCCGATCAACTCAGAATTGTACTACACACCAATACCGATATACTTCACTATGCACTTGAAATATCGATAATCATGACTACTCCACTTACGCACATAAATTCTGGCCGGCGACCCATAGGACAGGCATTAACCTGGATAGTGGCGCACATGCTATGCAGTCTTTAGAACTGTTGACGATTTTTCGTTAAAACAAAGTCGGTACCTAACGTGCATACTGCATGCAGCTGAACGCTTTCTTCCCCCAGAATCTGGGTGAGTTAGCCATAATTTCTCACTGTCCATCCGTGGATTCCTTTACCCGTAGTCTTACTCAATGTCTAGGAATTGATTCTGGTCGAGACAACATGCTGAACCTGGCTCCCAAAATACACTGGCGTACGTTTCATGTTTCTATACAAAGAAATTCTGGTATTAAAATCACTAGAGAATGACGCACTGAATCTGGAGTTTCACTAGGTAAAACCTGCCCCCACGTCCCCTACATAGCTTTTGGCCACATAATTAATACCTGGTTCATACGTTTTCCGTACAATGCCCCAAGGCCTTGTTGGAGTTGGAGAAATATCAGATGATACAAAGCCACCTACATCTTCCCCACCGGATGGCAAGGCTAAGTTCCAACTAATACAGTGAGACCATACTGAAGATGTAGATTGGTGATCTAACTAGTCAACATATCACAGGAAATACCTGAAGAAGCCTACATCATTTTCCTGGCCAGGATAATAAAGATACCCCTGTGTAACCGGTTCGACGCTCCCTTTTCTCGATCTCGGTATTCCGACCGACATGGCAAGTGCAGAAGTAACAAGGGTACTAGACTTGCAGATTCTAATGAAGGGAGCCCCTAGAAGACATGAGATCACCGCGGTGAACCGTGGTTTCAATCTTCGACTGGCCGATGGTTGAATTTACCATTTCCGTTTCTAGGAGTAGCCGGAAAAATTAA
The DNA here is from genome assembly GCF_003444635.1 of Morchella importuna. Classification (NCBI taxonomy): domain Eukaryota; kingdom Fungi; phylum Ascomycota; class Pezizomycetes; order Pezizales; family Morchellaceae; genus Morchella; species Morchella importuna. The sequence goes on along the minus strand of NW_025763400.1, from coordinate 1,338,628 downwards.
TCCTATACACAAGTACTATTGGGCTTGTTGTCTAAGGTGACATGATATGTGCAAACATTACTCTGCGCTGGTGTGTTCTCTTTAAGGCATTCTAAATACACGTAAGTACAGTATGTGATATTGATATTTCTACTCAACGTACCGAAAATTAGGCTAGGGAAAAGAATACCAAGCATATAGTCATCAATACTAGTGAGCAGATGTTTGGTGTTCGGCCTGGTTGATCGACCGAATCTAGTTTTAACCAGGATTTTCCATGTTCAGTGGAAAGCTTGAAGATGAAATTTTCGCCTAATTTTCCGCCAATACGGGGAGGTTGGACCTGGGATGTACGTATGTATGTCCGAGCCCAAGACACTGGGACAATTAGAATATCCATTGACTGGCGCCCAACCTCCCCGCATATCTACATAATTGGTACTCGCGGCAGGCAAAAAGTACCGAACAATGCAGGTTTTTGGTTCACCAATGGGTGCGCGTGCTAGGCGTGAACTACTGCAAAAAAAGCCCAGAGACAAAACTTGCATTGTCCGGTACTTTTTGCCTGCCGCGAGTATGTACTCGTATCTTCCTGACGTTTTTGAACTGGGCCACTATTGCATACACCAAAAATCATGAGTTTGGCGTATTTTTTGTATGGTATGTAATATTGGTCGCATCCACAAACGTCAGGAAAACACGAGCACTCTACTTCTATGTGCATTACCCGTATCCGCATGTACCAGCATGGGTACCTAAAAGAACGAATGGGAGAATATTCCGCTGACTAAGATGTATACTACATTCAAGTATAGGTATTTGATTGCGTTAGCCAATACGCTCTTCACCGAAGGAAGGGGTAAGAACCAACAGACTGACGCTGGATGCTACCTGCATAAACGGCTCTCCTGAAAATTTAGCATATGCATCTCGAGTGAAAGCTGCAGTATCCGAGACAGGAAAGTAGGTATGTCTATCAAGCGTTTAATATTCGCGCTTCGTCAAATAACATCTGTCATATATCAGATAATGTCAACAAAACTTACTTTGAGGCATGTTTCTTGCATGTATTAGTGCTCAGCTGTAGAATCTATTGGAGGACTTCCCGTAAGCGATAGAACCTGTTCTATTGGCTATCCGATAGGATAGAAGCAATCAAAAACAAAACTGTTCGACCGTAGGGAAACAAATATTTCTCTATTCTGTTGCTAGTCTAGTTGTGGAAGGATTGGTTTCGTTGCAATAAGTAATAGAAATCGCATAGAAAGACCAAGTCCTCATCACCTAGGAACTATGAGGCAACACTTAGCTAATATCATGAGCTACCTAACTTGAAAGAAAAGAATATGGAGATCCTGACCTAATAGAGAAAGCTTAGAGACAAAAAGTAGGTAATATTTCACAATACTTGTCTTAGTTCCTATATGAAATTGAGCTATTAGGGGTTTGACAAGCTCAACTGCAAGCTGACGCGCTCGCGCTCGGAGCATGGCGTTTAACTAGCGCTGTCGTGGACGGGTGCCTTCTTGCGGAGATGATGGCTGATATGGCTCTCACCACCGATATGGATGAACCGTGACCCTGAGAATAGTTACCGAATAGTGTCCGGTGATTTATCTTATCGGCTTGCCGACATGGTTTTCTGTTACACAGGTAACTCGCTATCTTTCTGACTTACTACCTGAGTGTTATTGATTCCGTGCAGAAGGCATACCAATCATACAAGTCCCCTTTTTTCTCTACCTTGCAGGCTTGCCACGATCATCCTTGTCAACGGACCTAGAAATGGGACGTAAAGGTATCAATGAAATGAATACGCGGTTGCGAAAAGGTATTAGGAACAAAGATCTCCGTTGCACGCCCACAATATTAGGATTACGAGTATTGATGTTAGAACCCGCGCGCACGACGCAACCTACTTCAGTAATCAGCATCGAGTGAGATGCTGTGATTCTCCCAACTCAGCGTAAGGTGGGGATGCTGAGATTAATCTCCGGATCTAAAACCTTGGGACGTATCACAATCTTACTATTGAAGGTTACTAAATATACAAACCCCTACCCAATAATATGACAACGCCGCTTGCCGAATTGTGGGGTACTATATTAGAGTATGCGGTCTTGCAGACAAGATAATCTGACATCGTGGGAAATGGTCCGAGCAGGAGTTTTTTTTTTCCCTTTCTTCTTGGGTGTTGTGCTGGTTCATGGCCACTGAAGGGAAGGGAAGGTGGCGCTTTGTGCCTCGGGCCGAATTCCGATATACAAAAGTCATAGGAAAGCGCCGTTCGGCCAATAGAAACCATTCGGAGACCAACAATAAAAAGGGATAGATATCTTGTGGTGCTTGGGCCTATTGTGGCACCGTGAGCAGATCGGAATCTAGAGTTCTTGGGGGTAGGAAACGATCGGGTAAAGGGGTCTCACTTTTGAATACGATTAACAGATGAGTCCGACATGGCAAGTTGCCTTTCGACCGGCCGAAAAAACCGAACCACTGGAAGGAGGATGAGGAGCAGGAGGCTAGAATGAAAGTTGTATATAGACCGGTATCTAGGTATCAGAAACGACGGATATCGGATGCGTTAAACGTCGGTACATATACAGTCCAGCGGACATTAAACTATCCGAGACGAAACAGGCGCCTCACCTCACCTCACCTCGCGAGCGCAGTGCAGTGCAGTGCAGCGCAAGATGACGAATTTATTCAGAGTCGAAATGCCGTTGTTGTTACCCGAGAAGCCCTCATCTACTGACGTTTGTGGACGCGACTGATATTGCATGCCATACAAAAATACGCCAAGCTCATGATTTTGGGTGTATGCAATAATGGCCCAGTTCAAAAACGTCAGCGAAATACTAGTAGAGGTCAAAGTCCCCTTGCATATATGGCTTCTTTTTTTTCTTTCTTTCTTCCTCTCCCATCTCCTTCCGCTTCCTCATCATACGGATTCAAGCTCAAACTCTATGGATGCATAGGCATTTAAAGCTAAAAGAGTTATCTTGAGCAGGTCCTTCCATATTTAGGAACAGGAAGGGGTGTTTGATGGGATCCTGTCCATGGCAGTACCCGTCGGTCCTGGCCAAGATAAGAGATCGGCGGCGGTCTGTGCGTTTAGCGAATTCAATTGAGAGTACTAAGTTGGAGTAATGTAGTAGACCGTGTGCACCTGTGTCGAGCATGTACCTGTGCCGAGCACCTTATAATAAAGGCAGCATTTTAGCCACCATTTGGAGCGGATCCCTAGAGATCAGATAAGATGCTCGGCACAGGTACATTCTCGGCACAGGTGCACACGGTCTAAGGAGGAGTCAGTGGTTCTGCCGCCACGAACGTTGTTCTTAGTTACGTTGGATACAGTGTATAATAATAATCGAATCCGGTTTGGTAATAATCGTGCTCTTGGATTTTGTTATCAGAACGGCAGGCAGGCAGCTACGCGAACGGAAATTGGTCGGCTACCTTGCAGCACTTCAATTGATATTCTACTTACTCCAGGTAGTGTCAATTGGATCTGCAGGTGGTCATTCGCACAACATGGCGGAGCATACTAGACGGACGGACGATTCAGGGCTGCCTCCTTCACACCTCGGGAGGTCTATGGTATTCTGGCTAGTATATACTCTACTTGGTAGGAATCGACAGGCAAGAATTAAGCTTTGATTGCCACATCCAGTGCGGTGTTGGACCCGGAGTTCAGTTTGGTGGTGGCAAGCAAGCACATACTCTCGAGTTCTCACTCTAGTATACCGGGCGAGAAGCCGGTATTATGCACCTTTCCTTTCCAGCAAGTGATATTCAACCAGTCGGGAATTGGTACCGATGGGAGCTGGCAGCATGGACTTCAAAGATTGGCTGGTTTTCTGCTGCATTAGATCGCGGATTCGTTACCAATGCGATGGATGATGGGAATTGCCAATGATGCTGTTATTTCGTCCTGACTTCCTTCCATGCGGGGCACGGTACAGCGAGAGGTACAATTATTGTAGAAACAGGGGTCTAAAAACAGGGTTTCTGGGCTGGGTAAGCCAATAGGACTCCTCCCATATTTCTATAATAATCTTACTGTAAGCTGTAGAGCACATAGGCACTTTAAACTGGTGTGAAGAAGCGCACTGCACGCTGCATACAAAGTGTTTGCCCTGGATCACCTTGCTAAGCAGGTTACCTTTGTATTGGGATGGCTGGAGCCTTTCAGTCAATTGGAAGCTCCACCTCCGAGCCGCAGCCTTTGATATGTTTTGCATGCAGTCAAGCGGGTACACTACTTGTTAGCCTGTTCAAGCTTGACATATAGGCATGTTGATACGCTGCGCAATGTGAACGAGTTTGGGGCTGAACATGGGAATTTGAAGGTTTATGGCAAAGTCAATATTATGGCCGCAACAGCAGAAACAGTAAAAGGGCTTACCTATATATTCTATACCGATATCATAGCTGACATCTGCTATGCTATCATCTATCATATATCGACCAATAATGTAATATATTGCAGCCCTTGCCTCCCTCTCATCTTTCTTCTGCTTACATGTTGGTAGAATATTATTCTTTTTTGTTTTGAGTGCGCTTCGTATTGTGCGTGCATCCGTGCTCGGCTTAGCTTTCCTACAATTTCCCTTTCAAGATGTTCCATGGCGCTTCTACTGCCCTTCTAGCGTGTCGTGGATTGATGAGGTGTGACCTCCAACCCCTGTCCGCGAGGGGAGGGGAACCCAGTCGCCATTTAACTCCTTCCCACGCTCGAGCCGCGTGGGAACTGCGTGGAGGAGGACGGATTGACCGCTGTCCGGAGCACCTACAGGCTACATACATAAATACCGCCAAAACTCGAAAAATTGGCTATCTCCGGCTAGGGATTATCACTCGAGTGATTGGTTGAATGGCATCGATCTGCATCAGAAATTTCCCATACAAGTAATTTTGATCTCTGGAAGCTAGCCAAATTTTCGAGTTATGGCGGTACTCTATAGCGGTACTTACTCACATACATAGAATCGGGATGTATCCATCTCTGTGTCTACTCCAGAGGAAAAGTTGTACAAAGAAGGCTATTTGGGCGACAATCAAAGGAAGGCTGAGAAAACTGATTAGCCAGTTTCGGTTGAGTAGGTACTTCCCAGCTACAGTCTCAAATCTTAAGGCACCCTGAGTCGCCAACAACATGGCGTTCGGTGGTTTCGGCCTCTGTTGCCATGCTTTCCCTCTCATTCTTGGCCGCGAAATCGTGCGGTGTCTTGCAGGAAAAATAACGGCGACCTCGTGGCATCCCAGGATCATCTTGGAAACCCGGGATCGCGTGGGGAAGAGGTGTGTGTGTGTGTAAAATAAACATTTAAGAGCTAATAGTAATAATGGATTGATATAGCAAAAATAAATCTAAAGAAAATAGGTAACAATAGGAAATATCAAAGGTCTTGTATGTACGTAGAAAGGCACATGTGGGTAGCCAGGAATATGGTTTCCAGAAGACAAAACTGCCGGGTGGAGTGAAGTGAAGTGGGCACTGCCTATGTATGCTACTGTTACTCTATTGATGTTGTATTTAAATAGAAATCTAATCTGGATAGTACTTGGTATGTATGATGATCATCGATGGTGACCCAAAGTAACCAACCTGGAATCAAATCCTCACCGCCGACGTATGTAGAGTAGGTGCATGTTACACATTGTATGTGGTACTGACATGACGGGTACTCTTTCGGGGGTTGGCCGACGATACGATGGGGGAAGGAACTTAAGAAAGAAAGGGCTGGATCGGGTGGGGGAAGTTGGGAAGGGAAGGGAAGGGGGTAGATTTTAATTCTTCTGCAGAGAGAACTGTCATGAAAGGGCGCAGGAAACGAAAGGGCCACCACCACCCCTCTATCTGGGCTCCCCTGTCTGTTCTGCTTTCCCCACCCATGAAACCGTCAACAATCCGAAGCCCTTGTAGGTTGTTACGTCTTGGGGCACCCACACCCTCAGTGCCTCCACCACGCCCACACGAGCTCTTTCTGAACATCTTACCTAGCCTCAAGAGTATCTAGACCACCTCCTACGTAAAGGCGCTCATTCTCATTCTTCCCCTAGCAGCTCACTACCTAGATAGAGTGAGTCCACACAAGCAAGCAAGCCTGGGAGTAATAGGTTGTGCTCTGGAGTAGTACCATACAATCCATCCATACCACAATAATACTCTGCCTACATACGGTGCAGACCGACGTCGTCGACTTCTCCTCTCCTTCTTGCTTTTCTCCTTGCTTCCTTTTGATCCCAGCAGTCGCAAAACTGGTCCCCAACTGCCCTAACTGCTGCTTACTTGCTTGTTCTCACACCCAATCCATCCCTCACAACCTCACTCAGCCAGGCGTTACAACTGTAGTTGGAAAATACCCGTACCTACATATAGACGAGTCACGCCTTCCCTCGGCGCAGTGTTCCTGTTTCCCTGATTGATTGACTGATCCCCAATAAATCGCGTGAACCCATTCCCATAACCAGCCTTTTGGAACCCTTGTTCAGTTTGGGGTTGACTTATTTTTTTCCCCTTTGCTTCTTTCCCTAATCTATTTGTCGCCTACAACGAAAAGCCCGAAAGTAGAGAAACTGACCGGTACGGGTGTTTCGCATTTCTCTTTCCCAAAGCCGAATTTCCCTTTCCTTCCGCGCCTGTCCTTACAACCCCGATAATCCTGCCAGCCTTGCCCACACACACACTACTCACTACTACTGTTACTACAACAACCCTACCTTATTTTCTGCCCTTTTGGCACCCTCTCCGTTCCTGGCCAACCATTTGCACTACCTACCAATTGCTCACCGCACCCCACCTCGTTCTTGTGTGGTTTCCTTCTCTTCCTTCTCTCTTCTGCAGAACTTCTAGAAGTCTCCTTTCCTTCTTTACTTACTTACCCACTTGCTCCCTCCCCGGGATTCTCTGAGTCTTAACTCTCTCCGTTCATATTCCGACAACTATCCCTTAAACCCTGTTTCTATCTCTTTTCTTACTTTTCCGTTGCTGTGTTCCCTTTCCTCGAAACCTCATTGCCGATCTCTCAAAGTCACACCTAAGGAAAAACCCTCTATTCCATTTTCCCCCTCTCTTAATTTTTTGTGCAAAAGCAATTCGCGAGACAATCGGGTACACTGCTCGGAAGAAGAATAATCTAAAGGCGACAAAGGGTCAATTATTTCCAGTCTGGCGTTAATACAGTAACCCAAGGAAGCTCGAAAAAGACACCATGGGTAATTCCAGCGGGAAACCCGTTGTATTCACGGATGAGGGTTTGTTCTACCGTGTTTCCCTTGCCTAGTGAAGCTTCAGCTACTGAAAAGAGTTTTAGTCAACCTAAATCATTTCCGCCTATTACGAGTAGTGGGAAAGGGTGCTTTCGGGAAGGTCCGCATTGTCGAGAGGAAGGATACGGGCTTGACGTTCGCACTCAAGTACATCAGGAAAGATGAAGGTGTGTGGCAGTTGTCTGGAGAGGGAGAGAATGTGGAAAGTGGAATTGGGCTGATGCGTGGGAAATTGCAGTGGTTCGATCGGAGAGTGTCAGGAATATCATCAGGGAGCGACGGATGTTGGAGCATTTAAACCACCCGTTTCTGTGCAATCTGAGATATTCTTTCCAGGATATCGAATACTTGTATGTTTTTCGACATCATCTATCACCTTATAGGAACTCAGTGGATCCTAACGGTTAGGTTGAATTTTAGGTACATTGTGGTTGATTTGATGAATGGTGGAGATTTGCGTTTCCACATCTCGCGAAAGACCTTTACGGAGGATGCGATTAGGTTTTGGATGGCAGAATTGTCTTGCGCATTGAAGTATATCCATTCAAGAGGTATCGTGCATCGTGATGTCAAACCCGACAATATATTGCTCGACGGGGATGGTCATGTGCATTTGGCGGATTTTGTAAGGCTCTCCATACTTATAGGGCATAGGCAGTAGCTAATTTTGGAATTATAGAATGTTGCGTCGGATATCCACCCTGACCGGCCATTAACAAGCAAGTCAGGTACGTTGGCTTACCTCGCGCCAGAGGTTTATGCAGGAAGGGGATATGGAACGGAGGTGGACTGGTGGTCGTTGGGAGTCGTATTCTATGAGTGTATCTACGGAAAGGTAATTTTTTCCTCGGTTTCCTCGGTTTTTGGTTCTGACATGAAATAGCGCCCATTTATTTCCGATACCCACGTGGAACTTTCAAGAGAAATCATGAGGGCGAACCCTGTATACGCAGTTACGAAACCAGCAGTTTCAAATACCTGCATGGACTCAATACGGAGTCTGTTGCAGGCCGATATTTCCAAACGAATAGGCGCTCTGACATATGAAAGTTTCACCAACCATGTCTTCTTTGCGGATTTGGATTTCGAAGCATTGGAAAGAAAGGAGATCGAACCAGTATTCAAGCCCTCAAGTGATAAGACGAATTTCGACGCGACATACGACCTGGAGGAGCTATTATTAGAGGAAGCACCGCTTGAAGCACGAGCACGAAGACAGAGGCCTAGAGAGGTATTAAGGCCTGATGCTACCGCACAAGAAATTAGGGAGGAGGAACTACACAAGATGATAGAGACGCTTTTTGAGCCCTTTGATTATACCTCAGTAGCGTATGATAAGTATGTTTTTTTTGTCATTGATGAGGATAGTACTTACTGATAGTTCAGCAGCTATCCCGGTACTGTTGATAACGAGTCCCAATCTGTGGGTCCACCACCAGACTGGGTAAAACCTTCGACCCTCCCCGCTGGGTGCGTGACAGGCAGCCCTGTCTCAATTAACGCCACAAAGAGCCAGAAGTCAACGGTGGGATCTCCGACTTCGGGCTCCCCGCCGATACCGACCAAGTGCAATGGGAATAGCGAGGTTTCGTCATCGCCACATACATTGTTGAAGACAGTAACCGCGCCTGAACGACCGACACCGGTAAGGCCACCAACTGCAGGGTCGAAGGCCAGGCATGGGGTTCGAAATCAGTCGGCAAGTGGTGGGGTATCGGTCACATTGGACGAGACTGGTTCGTGGTCAGATCTGGCTGATAAATCTGCGCCGGTAAAATCAAAGCCTTCTGGTATGCTGGGGTTCTTGTCAAAGAAGAGGGGAAGAGCATCCAGCCCGAAGCCGCAAGAACGTGGGGTACTTTCTAGCAGAGAAGGCGGTAGGGTTGTCATTACCTGACAATTCGCCCATGGTAACTCAACGATATGGAAACGATTTATCTAGTCTATTCTCGGGATTTGGCAGCATTTCCCCCTCATATTTATTGACTTACCATCATTTTTTTATTATGCTTTTATATATCCCTTCTTTCCTCCTAAAGTTTTTCACTTATCTACATGGCGTGCGGGAGGCTGCAGATTATTTGACTTTGCATTAATTTGGATTTTTCAAGGATTTTTCTCTCGCTTTTTTCTTTTTCTTTACTCTTTCTTTTACCCGCTTACGTTCAAGCCCGCCCTTTAAAGGAAGGCGAAAGGCGAAGGTGTGATTGGTGGTCGGGACGGATTATGGTGTATCAAGCTAGAAGGCGCACGTTTCTACATTTTTATTTCTTTTTTATTCTCCCCTTTCGACCTTGGCCTTTTATTAGTTCCTTATGGTTTTTTTATATTAAGTTGACCGAGACGAGATTTTTGTCAGCTTTGCTTTACCTGATTTTCCTTTTTCTTTTATATGGCCGGGACCAAAAAGCATTGTTGGCGGGTGGGCGAGAAAGTTATTTCGGAGTTCTCTCTTTCTTAGTTTCTGTTTGTTTGAAGCTTTCTTCTCCCTTTTTACTCTCCCAAGTCCCCCTTATCCATTGTATATACATAAGTCTGACGACTTATTTGGTTTTATATATTAGTGACATGAATGAAAACGAAGTCAAAAAACCAATATATTGATAATTTGGCAACCGCGCATACATGCAATTGGGAGTGATCGGGAGGTTGTGGGGGGGGGGGGGGGGGGCTGTAATTCCGTGCAAGGCGTGGAGAAAAGGGTGAGCTGAGGATATGAGCTGAGCTGAGGTGAGGTAGAGTTTGAGATTTTGCGTGTTTGTGATATTATACGAACCGCGATGACGCTTGCACGTGGCTCTCACAGGAACAACTTTAAAGCGTGGGCCAATCGGGAGGGGCCGAGAGACGTCGATAAGTCGCGGCTCGCAAGTGGCAGGGATGCTAGCCGAGATTCGACAGACTGAGTTAGGCTGGGAGATCTACCTTGCTTGCCGCTGGGGGTTGGTCGCTTGCATCGGTTCCTATGGCAACTGCCCCAACCAAAACAACATCTAGAGGTTTGTGCCTGCCTGCCCTTCCCTGTTCGCTGGCACAGGCGGGAGGAATAAACCACCAAGCCGCTTGGTATTTTGGCATTACGCGTGTGTCTCTTGCCCTTTCCCCCTCCCTCCGGAACTCTGTCTTTCACTTCGCGTTTGCTCTCTCGCTCTCTGCTACTATTGCTATCGTATTTTCACGAATTACGTAGGTGCTATTTGGTTGGGCCTCCTATATATTAGTAGTTGGCATATTCAACTTTTTTTACTTTTTTTTGCTTTTCATTTACTAGGAGGGACCTTCACTGTAGTGGAGGTTAACACTGCAGGTCCATACTGCAGGTCACTCGATCCGCCTTGCCTTGCGTGGTAGTGGTGGTGGTATTTAATTGCCTGCAGCTCTGCTTCAATATATCAACCTGTCATACGCATTGAGAACTTCGAACATTCCTCGGAAGTGGGGCTGATCAACCCTGGCTACTACCGCTTCGACTCGACATTAACGAAATAACGAATTACGATTAACGATTAACGACTATGCCGCGGTATGCACTGGCACACCAAAGGGATGACTCTCACGACTCGACGTATGATGAGATTGAACGGGAGAAGATCGCGGCGGCAATAAGGAGCGAAAGGCGCCGAGAAAGGGATCTGGGAAGGGCTGAGAGCAGAAGGCCGCGTAGAGGAGAAAGTCGAAGAGGTGATATTGGCCGTGGGGAGAGTAGGCGCGGAGAGAGTAGGCATGGGGAAAGTAGACGTCGGGAGAGCCGGCGTGGGGAGAGCAGGCATGGTGAGGGCCGGCGGGGCGAGAGTCGGCGGGGTAACGCTCAGACTATTCGGGTCGTGAGGTCTGAGAGCACAGAGGACGAATGGAGACATCGAGGTGGCGACCTAGGCGAGAGACCTAGAAGGAAGAGCAGGACAAAACGGAAGTCCAGACATGGGGTTGCCATTGACGGTGCCAATGATGAGGACTTGGAAGCCGCGGAACGCCTGAGAGGGAGAAGGAGCCGAAGTCGCAGTGCACCACCACCGCCGCCACCGCCAAAGAAACGGAGGTGTGGGCGCCGCTTCTGTATGGACCCTGTTTGTAGTATAAATTGTTATAAATGGAAGCAAGGGCTGACTATAATTAGGGATTCTGCTTGGAATAACGATACTGCTACTCGTCATTTTGATTCCAGTTGGTATTGTAGTTGCCGGAAAGAAGAAGGCTGCAACTAGCTCTGCGGATGGGACTGGTCTTGGAAAAGGGGCATCTTCTGGGGACATTTCAAATATTGACCCTAATAGTGTTCCGGTTAGTCATTACCACTGGATCGAATGCGAATTCATGATGCTGATTACAAATAGAGCGAGTATAAAGGAACATATCTCGATCCATTCACTTGGCTCGATACTACAGACTTCAACTTGACCTTCACTGATAAAAAGGTTGGCGGGCTCTCGGTGATGGGACTATTTGATGATTATGATGATTCCACGAAAGCCAACCCTAGCGTCCCAGCACTAAACGAAAAATGGAACTACGGCACCGAAGCTGGGACAAACCCTATACGCGGTGTGAACGTGGGAGGTTGGCTCATCATTGAACCGTTTATTACACCATCGTTCTTTGACGCCTATTCTTCGGCATATGGTGTCGTGGACGAGTATACCTTGACCAAGACGCTCGGAGAAAGCAAAACAAAGGAAACCGTCGAAAAACATTATTCAACTTTTGTTAACGAAGCCACATTCAAAGGCATTCGAGATGCTGGCCTTGACCATGTTCGTATTCCGTTTGGGTATTGGGCTGTGTTCCCAGAAACGGGGGATCCATATCTTCCAAATGTTGGATGGAGATACCTGCTCCGTGCAATTGAGTATTGCCGAAAGTATGGACTGAGGGTCAAACTTGACTTGCATAGTGTATACGGAGGAGCAAACGGATGGAACCACAGTGGCAGACTTGGGCCAATCAATTGGCTAAACGGAACCGACGGAGAGCTCAATGGACAGAAAACACTTGATCTCCATGCTGGGATGGCAGAGTTCTTCGCACAGTCCAGGTACAAGAACATCGTCACTATGTATGGTCTGGTCAACGAGCCAAAGATGATCTATCTTGATCCACAGAAGGTCATCGACTGGAGTACTAAAGCCCACACTGTTATCCGAAAAGCTGGGTATGAGGGCTATATCATTTTCGGCGACGGCTTCAGGGGTCTAACCTCATGGAAAGGTGCATTCGATGGACTTGATAAGCTGGTATTGGATGTACATCAATATGTCATCTTTAATGTAGGCCAGCTCTCTGCCAGCCATACCGCGAAGGTAAATTTTGCCTGTATAGGATGGAGTCAGCAGCTGGCACAGAGTCTCAATACCTCCACGGGGTTTGGGCCGACTATTGTTGGTGAATGGGGACAGGCCGATACGGACTGCACGCCGTACCTGAATAATGTGAGTCGAACCATGTATCATTTGAGTGGCCGGGGGATTGCTAATGAAGTATAGGTTGGCGTTGGCTCGCGTTGGGAGGGAACCTTGAACACTACGGATGGCACAGCAGTTTCTAAACCTAGCTGCCCTAGCGGAACGGACTGTTCGTGCGAAAAAGCGAACGCAGATGCGTCGACGTACACAGCTGAATACAAGCAGTTTTTGAAGATGTTTGCTATAGGTATGTTTTTGTTTATTCAACCTTGTATTGCCGCGACGGTTATTGACTTGGGACCAAAGCACAAATGGATGCATTTGAAGTCGGCTGGGGATGGATGTACTGGACATGGGACACCGAGAAAGCTACTCAATGGTCCTACAAGAAGGGCATGGCTGCTGGAATATTACCGACGAAAGCTTATGACCGGGACTGGAGTTGCTCGGGCAACGATGTTCCGGACTTCCTGAGCCTAGGTCTACCAGAGAGCTATTAATTAGTTCCCCTGTTATTGATTTGCTGTCTTGAGCTACAGCGCTGTTGATATTCTGGCTCATTCTTCCTGATCCCCTTTGTGTGTTTTTTTTTGCTTTTCCTTTTTGTCTTTTTTTGCTTCTCAGGTGTTTTAAAACGGTGGGAGCGGTTTTTTTTTCTTATGGGGCATTAGCCGGTGTTGAACGAAGGGTGTGGACGAAAAGATGGCATATTTAATGGCTGGCGTAACTAATTGAGACGATGATAAGATGTGTATTTTTTAATGATTAGTTTGCTCGTAGACACGAGCTCTTGAATAATGATAAATGCCTAATATGATATAGATATTTCCGTTTTGGGTCTAGTGAATAGATTGTTTCATGAATCGAATGTAGCGTGGTGAGGGTGTGGAGGGAGATGGCGTGGGGCCCGCCGGGAGAGGTGGTGAAGAAGATGGCGGGGGTTGGGAGTTGGAGGGAGGATAGTGTGGGTCTGAAGAGATGGGAGTGGTGTTGCAGGACAGAGACGCGGTGAGTAGTAAGGCGAATGTGGGGCTGTGATGGCGCGCTGGCTGGGTAGCACAGACTGTAGATGTCGAAAGACGTAAGTGGATATTTTCATCTTGCTATCCCCACTCAGGGTATTATGCTGTAGATATGATGTCGAGTTATGTGAAGGTGCTGGGTTGAGGTGCCACGCCTACATGTAGTGTGGTGCAGAGAAAAGGAAGGGCTGAGCTTTGGGGGGTCAGTTAGTCATGAGGTATCACTCGCATCAACAGTTCCTGCGGTGGTTTCTACCCACACTTAATCTCGTGCCCAGGACATGTCAATACCAACACAGTCTGGCGAAATAGGGACTTTCGTATTGTTCGGTAAAACCGGAGAGAGATCGAGCCATGTACTTCCCAGTTTCAAAAAATTTGAATCAGGAGACCAGGAGACTCGAGGGGGTGAACTAAGAATTTATAGTATTTATTAAATAGGAACCTTCCAAGACGAGAGTAGTTTTTGGCCGCTTTCCTGTTAACGTCTGAGACTCCGTCTGAAGCATTTTGTACGTACTTGACACCTTGGGGATTGTTTAACTAAACAACAATAATCAACTTTAAGCAAGCACTTACCGTACTTTAAATAAACACCGTATCTAGTGCGGGGGCCTTACATACATACACTTACACTACTAACTGACTGTGCAGGCGGTGCACAGCCTAGAAACAAGACTACATGTAGGTGTGCTGCCGTCTGGTTTAAGGGGGCTAGTGCACTGTTGAATTGCTGGTTCACAGGAAATCACTCGCAGATGTTGAAACAGTCGTTGGCTGCAATGCGGGTCGGTCTAATGTAAAGAGGGTTTGCTGTCCTGTCTTGCTGTCCTGTCTCGCTGTCCTGTCTCTTTGATTAGTTAGCTATGGTCTCTTCTCTTTCTTTCTTTCTTTCTTTCTCAGCTTGCTTACAATACACTGAATATCATCCTCATTTATCACGATACGATAACACCAGACACCTCTAATTAGTATCGATTCATAGTATAGTACAGTACAGTACATACACTGAGATTAATCTAAAGCCCACGACTGGCTGCCCATACACTTCTCCCTCTCTATTTCAAGAATAGAGAAATGATTCTAAACAAAAGGTAAAAAAAAGAAAGAAAAACTATTGTGCCTCCCAACGATAAAGATTTACAACAAGAACGCACAAGCCAAAACAAAAACGAAAACACGCAATATACTAATCAAAAGGTATTAGGCTAATGACCCCATCTCTACTCTACTCCACTCTATTCCTCTATCTCAAACTCCTTAGAACGCCTCTCTACGATGGCCTCAAACTCCTCCAATTCACCCTTACTGATAGGGTACGTGTGCTCAACCGCCGGATACTGGCCACTCTTCACCTCATCTACACCACACAGTCAGCACCTCTCTGCTACGAACCGCCCGAAAAAAGAAAAAAAAATTACCTCGATACCTCTCAATCGCCCTCTTACTCTCCTCAAACACACTCCCATACTTCCTCACGAACTTGGGCATAAACCGCCCCTCCGGAAAATTCCCCAACGCATCAATCTGCACCAGCACCTGCCCGCTACACCCACCTCCCGCGCCAATCCCAATCGTAGGGATCCGCAGCTTGGAGGTGATGAGCGCCGCGACAGGCGCGGGAACAGCCTCGAGAACGAGTGAATAGCAGCCCGCAGCTTGTAGTGTGAGAGCGTCGGTGAAGAGCTTGTTAGCGCTGGAAGCGGTCTTGCCTTGGACGCGGAAGCCACCGAGGGCGTGAGAGCGCTGAGGAGTCAGACCGATGTGCCCTAGGACGGGGATGCCGATGGAGGTGATGCGGGAGATTGTGGGCGACATTTCGGCGCCGCCTTCGAGCTTGACGGACTGATGGGGGTTAGTTGAAGGTAGAGAAGATGGGGAGATTGGCTTTATGAGGGGGTTCAACCTCTACTCGGCCATCTTGGATCATGGAGATGGCGGAGCGGACTGCTTGCTCAGGGGAGACTTCGTAGGAGCCCATTGGGAGGTCGCCGATCTGTGGGTTATTATGATTACAGATTAGGACTTGTTCTGTTTTTACTGTGATACTTCTATATAAAGAGAGAGGAGAGGAGAGATTTACGGTAAAAGCTGATTTAACAGCTCTCGAAACAGCGCGGCAATGGTGAAGCATATCCTAATAAAACATTCGTCTACATTTTTAATCTTCGAGGATTGGGGGGGGGGGGGTTTAATCGGGGGAATTCAGTACCTCCAGCTTCAATTGATTCGTATCCTAGATAGTGGGTGGTAATGATCAGCAAAGCTACTTAATTAACGTGTGTGTGTTTTGTGTGGGTGTGGAGTCCGAGTGACGAAAAGGGGACGGAACAGGCCCGAGTGATGGACCATGACCACACGTACCTCCATTCCCAATGCTACCATGGCCAGCGAGTCACCCACAAGAATCATATCCATATGCGCCTGGTCAGCAGCTAGGCCGGAGGGGAAATCGTGCGCCGTCATCATTGCTATGGGGACCTTGTTGGCATGCATGGTGCGGAGGGAGTTTATGGTGACCTTCTTCCGGGGCGGGAGGGAACCGGGGGCCATGGGCGAGTGCGAAGAGTAGCATCTGGTGCTGCTCCGGAGAAGAAGGGAAGAGGCTCTGCTGACAGGCGCTGCTGGACGGGTGAGCACGAGACGGGTGAGGGCTACTGCTGCATTGTAACTCATTGTTGATATAATAATATAGCTTTGTGCGATATAAGGGGGTGAAGAAAGTATTTACAACAGGACGTTGAAGACTGTGGTGTAGTTGAAAGAGAAGGAATAAGAGAAAGAAAAAAAAGAAAGCAGCTTTAAATTTGTAGGGGATGAAGTATCAGTCAGATTCCCGTACGAGTCAGGCACAGATACCCCTCTAATTACTACTAAGCTATGATTGTATTTCTGAAATTTTAAATTTTTTTTCCTTCCCTTTCTCTTTACCTCCTCGTTTAGTCAGGGGAACGGCATCCCTCGGCCCGTTGGGTTGAGGATCTATGGATCTAGCTGATCAGTCATGACCGAGCAAGAGAGAAAAAAAAACCTTTTTGCCGGGAACCATGTGCTTGACTGCTGAATGCGGCGTTCGGATGTGGCGCCGAGTTACCCCACCACCATTGCCATTGGGACAGAGCAATGCAGCATTGACAAAACAGAGCATGAACAGTACCCAACAAAGTAAAATAGAGGCATGCATCCAACACTATGGGCTGACTACATGTAGGTAGTTACATGATAATAATTCAGTGAGGATCAGTGAGGAGGATCAGTGAGTGAGCGAGGAGTGGCATGGGTGAGAGAGAATGAGTGGGCTGCCAGTGCAGCTACACAGGAGACTAGAGTAACTAGAGACTAGAGTACAACATCAGTCAGTCGCCAGTGATCAAAGCCTGTCCGCGTGCACCTGACACTTTGGATGCATTGTTAATTTGTCCCTCTCTCTCTCTCCCCTCCTCCTCCTCCCATCACGGCCTCTCCACTCACTCTCCGCTCTCCGCTCTCCACACGCGCTCTCGACTCTGCTATCCACTCGCTCCCCCCCCCCCCCCCCCACTTGCCCGTGCGATAAGATAGCTGTGGCGGGTGTAGATTGCAGAGTAACTCGGTATAGAAAGTGCATGCTCGTGTGTAAATACATACATACATAATCCACATTGCGTCCACATCAATCAATCAATCGCTGTGACAAGTGACAACCCCTCCTCCTCGATCTTCCTCTTCTCAAAGTGCTCAAAGTGTTCCAAGTGATCCACCTCTTCTTCTCTATCTACCTTGCTCGTTCCTCTTCGCTCGTCTGCGTGTGTCTTCTCCTTCCCATCTTCTTCTTCTTCTTCCCCTGCTGTTTCGTATCTACACCATCATACCTGCTGCCTCTCTGCTCTCCCATTGTTGTCGCTGTGGTACGTCTGCTGCCCTACGTCTGCCGTGATCTTGCTCCGGCTTCACCCTTCTAGCCTACCACCACCACCACCACCACCAACCCCCCCGCTCCCCAGGTCTCACCCTGCTGCTTTGCACCTCCAGCCCTTCGATTTAGCCACCCGTGTTATCGGTTCATCTTGTCTCGTCCCCCGCTCTTCCTTTACCACCACCACCAACACCACCCTTTCACTTCCTTGCCACTCACTACTTACTCGCTCCGCAACTGATCACCAACCTGACAGTTAGAAATACAGCCCCCACCTCGACCTTTATTCTACTCTCGACCTTCAAACACTACCACAACTGCCCGCCATGAGCTCCCCAAAAAGAAGAATAGAAACTGATGTAGGTTCAAGACTTCCTCGAGGACTGCTCCACCTCCAACAACTTTGTACTGACAGCTCATCTCTAGGTCATGAGGTACAACACACTCCATCCATTGCAATTCCTGAGACGTTGTGGAACTTGTGTTCCCTTTCCCCCTAGTTTTGGAAACCTTTGCTGACTGACTACTTTCCATGTAGGCTGTAAGTTCTTCGAAGCTTCTGAAACAAGCGAGCGAGGCCCTGATGCTGACTATTTCTAGCTTGATGAGTGACTACGAAGTTACCCTAGTCAACGATAATAGTAAGCTTCCTACTACACCCCCGCAACCAAGGGAGCTTTGCCCCCCCCTCCCCGTATAACGTCACTAACACGCTGCGCAGTGTAACTCCAACCCCCTAAACAACTTCTCGCTTCCACTTCCACAATTTCTCACGTGATGCAGGCAGGAATTCTACGTCCGGTTCAAGGGTCCCGAAGAGAGTATGTACCACTTTCTCCTGCAATTTCGCGCTTCTCCGGTGGTGCGAATGGCAACCGCCGCACCGCGCGCACACCCCCGAGAATGGTGATATTGGTGGGGGCGGAGGGGCGGAGAGGCTGTTCTGGGGGGGGGGGGGGGGGGATCTGCCGCGCAAATTACGAGTCCAATTAACTGACACAACTTTCTGTATAGCTCCCTTCGCCGGTGGCAACTGGAAAGTGCACGTCGAGCTCCCCGACCAGTACCCCTACAAGAGCCCTTCGATCGGTTTCGTGAACCGCATATTCCACCCCAACATTGACGAGCTGTG
Organism: Morchella importuna; assembly: GCF_003444635.1. Lineage (NCBI taxonomy): Eukaryota > Fungi > Ascomycota > Pezizomycetes > Pezizales > Morchellaceae > Morchella > Morchella importuna. Next base: position 1,319,923 of record NW_025763400.1, on the reverse strand, counting down.
GGTCCCCTCCCCCGAATACAGGAAGGAAACAGAGAATTGATGCGGTAATGAGGTTAGAAGCGGAAGCGTGTGTCTTGACGTCATCAACCAGACATGGTCTCCCATGTTTGACATGATCAATATCTTTGAAGTTTTCCTACCGCAGCTCTTGCGCTACCCTAACCCTACCGACCCTTTAAACGGAGAGGCAGCGGCCTTGTTGATGAGGGAACCGAGGCAGTATGACATCAAGGTTAAGGGTAAGTCGGAGTGTAGTTTCCGATACCGACAATGCTTGCAGAGCTAACGGGAGGTGTACCGGTAGAGTACGTCAACAAATACGCAACCAGGGAAGCCGCCGATGCTGCCACAGACGAGTCCGAAAGCGATGATGACATGTCATCTGTGGGATCGTTTGATTCCGGAGATGAGGAGCCTGCTGGTACAATGGAGGTCTGACTTTAAATTGGCTAATTACTATTTATTTTCACTCCCGAAGGACGTTTTGTGGTTCGGGGCTCTTTGGTAGTTGGTTTTGTGTGTGGTCATTACTGGCGTTTACTTCTATTGTTTTTGTTTTGTTTTGTTTTCTTTTTTTCCTTCTCCCCATCTCCTATTGTTGTGAGGTATCTTCATTCTTCTTTTAGTCACAGTCTCCCTCCATCTGTGTGTCTGGTGTGTGCATCCTGTACAAGGAATTAAGGAGTTTTGTTGTTTTGCGATCAATCAAGCACCTTTTTGAGATTCATCGGGGAAGGGGGACGTGGGGACGCGGAGAAGAGGGAGGGGACGGTAACTAGGTTGTGCTAGTTAGTTTGAGGTTATCTTAAGAGCCGAGTATTGTCTGTATGGCGGGGTTGTTCAAGAGATATCTTGCAAATGTCATTGTTGTCGTCTATGGTTTTCTCTCTTTTTTTCTTCTATCGAAAGCTTCTCTCAACTCCAGTAAACAATCCATCTTAGAGCTTGACGGATGAAACGATGGGGAAGGGCGCATTCTTCCCGCTGAGTGGGAGTGGTTGATGGTAAATTTAGTTGTGTTTTTGGTGATTGACATGTCGGCTGTTGAAATTCTTCACATTCTATTGCGAGTGATGTGCCATGAACCAAGCGGTATAATAAAACTGCATTGTATGCTAAAGACCAATGATCGACCAACCCACAATAAAGCAATGAGCGAGATACAAATAAACCATGACCAATCCAGACCACAGCGCAATGGGAATAATCAATTCCACGCCATAACAATATAAAAACACCAAATACATACATCGCTATGCTATGCTATAAACCACCCTCCCTCCCAACTACCCTCTCAACCCCCACTCGTCATTGTCTGTTCTTGGCCCTATCTACGGTAAGCAAAAGAGGATCAGGGAAAGATGGTTAATTGGTTCTTCTACTAACGTGGCTCACCCATCTCCAGGTCCGGACTGTCGACCCGCCGCGGCAGCATCTCGAAATCGCCCCTTGAGCCGCCTTTACCGCCGTGCTCGTCGTCTTCGCCTCTTTTGTAGGGCACATCGCAGTGCTTGCTCGTCAGGGCGGGAAAGTATCGTCGCTACCACACACACTCATTAACACCCACCGCACCGCACTAGGGCAAGAGAGAGACACTCACATAGCTATAATACCCCATCACCATGCCAATCAGACTCCCCGTACACACATCAAACACATCATGCCTGTAATCCTCCGTCCTGCTCACCGTCACCAACACCGCGCCCACCGCCGGCAGCCCCACAACCACAACCTTCACCATCGCCGCGCCCCTCCTCCACGCACCCAGCTGCCCCGCGAGGAACAGACTCAAGTACCCCAGGCCGCCCCACGAGAAGCTGCTATGCCCGCTGGGGAATGACCGGAACCCGTCGTGCAGCGTGTGGTGGTCGGTCTGTGTGCATACCTCCCAGGTGACGAGTTCGTGCTCGGGGGTGCCCGCGCGGGGGAGGCAGCGAGCGATGAGGTCGGGGCGGGGGCGGCCGACGCCGTTCTTGATGAGGTCGGTGGTGAAGGTGGTGAGCATGAGGGAGGTGGTGAGGCCGAGGAGGGAGGCGTGTAGGAGGTGGAAGCGGGAGGGGGTGCGTAGGTGTTTGCTGGGTGTGAGGAGGGTGTAGAGGGTTATGGTGAGGAGGGGGAGGCCGATGCTGTAGGTGAGGAGCATGGGAACGGGGACGCGCTCGATCTCGGCGTGGGGGTATTGGATGTCGCGGTTGTCGAGGCTGGGTGAGGGGGGGTTAGTTTGAGTGTTTTTGCGGGTGGAGAGAGGTGGGAGTGTGGTGTGGGGTACCTGAACATGCGGTGGAAGGGCTCGAAGAAGGTGATGGCGAGGTTCTGGAGCGCGAGCAGGAGCACGCCGAGCCAGTCTGGCGCGTAGGATCTCTGTTCAGGGCCCAGAAGCTGTTAGAATTGCATACCGTAGAAGTATATATTTGTGGATGTAGATATGTAGAGCTTTAAACTCAATAGACGGACCTGCCAGAACCGGCGGAGGGCGCCCATTGTGCCCCCCTCGTCGTGGAAGCGGGCCTTTGCCGTGGCGGACCCGGGCATCGCGAGCCCTCTCCTGGGGGTATTGGGGGTATTCTGGGTGTGGGATTGGCTGTGTGTGTGTGCGCGGTGTGTGATTTCAGATCTGTTGTCGTGAGGATGGCGGGGAATTATCTCGAAGCTCTGATCTCGTGTAGCCAGCAAGGTATCAATGATAGTGCTGACATATACGCCGTAGCTGTACTTGCACTCCCTGCCGCCCTCTTTCTTCTCTCGACACACAACAACGCCTGGAATAACGAGCATCGCCCGCACCCCCGAGATTCCTCCGCCCGCACACGCAGAGAAGAAGATCTAGAAAGAAGAAGAAGAAGAAGAAGAAGAAGGAAGAAAGCAGCAATGGCCGAACAACCCCCCGGTGCGCTCTCGGCAGCGTTCCCCCCGCCGCCCACGTTCTTCACGCACTTTACGCCCGAGAATCTCGCGGCGCTCAAGGAGCTGAGGGGTGCCGATGGGGCTCTGCCGCCCATGGAGCAGCTGCCGGAGGAGCTCAAGTGTCTGGTGCCGCCGCCGCTGCTGGAGGGCGGGTATCGCGCGTTTGGGGAGACGTGGACGGTGTGTATATTCTGTGCCCCTCTTCTCTTCTGCCCTTCTGCCTTATGATGATGAGGGGGAGGATCTATATAATATATATATCTATAAAAGACTAGAATGCTAATATATGTACTCCTCCCACCCACAGCTCCCCGAGATCTACCCCTCCCTCGCGCAATCCGGCATCCAGCAGCTCTACCCAGACCCCACCACCAGCACCACCAGCACCACCACTACCACCACTGTGGCCACAGCCAGCGCCAACGCCAACGGCAAAGCAGGAACCCCCTCCTTCGACCGCACGCTCGAGCTGCGCCGGCTGTCGCAGTCGCTGCTGCTCAACTACCTCGAGCTCGTGGGCGTGATGGGCATCGCGCCCGAGCAGTTCCACGAAAAGACGGCCGCGCTCGAGACGATCCTGTTCAACATGCACCACCTCATCAACGAGTACCGGCCGCACCAGGCGCGCGAGACGCTGTGCCTGCGCATGGAGGAGCAGCTGGAGAAGATCCGCCACGAGACGGAGGAGAATCGCAGGGTGGTGGGGCAGATTGAGGAGGTGCTGGCGGGGCTGGCGGGGGTCGGGGAGAGGGCGGAGGCGCTGGTGGGGGGCGTGGTGGGCGCGAGGAAGGGGAAGGAGAGTGGGGAGGAGAGGAGGGAGAGGGCCGTGGCGAGGGATAGAGAGGCGTGGAGGATGTTAGGGTTGGGGGGTGCTTGAGGTGGAGGTGGAGGTGGGTTGGGGGCTTGGTTTCGGTCGGGTTTTCCTTTCTTTTCTCTTGCCCTTCTCCTTTTCTGGTTCCCCTTTCTTGTTTCCCTATTTTTCTGTTTTCCTTTCAAAAGGAGGGTTTTAATGGAGTTCTGGGAGTCCGTGTTGGGAAAACACATGTAAAGTATAGTATAGCTTACGGCAACATTAATGGCGGGCCAGCTGATGATATCGCGAAAAATCGCAGATATTGATACCTTCACCCACTCCATCCACGCTTTCCAGCATCTTGAATAATAAAAATTTAGTCTTTGGGCTGGTACTGCGGCCGAGGGATCGGGAGAGCGAGGAGATTTGCTCTTTGGGGTCAATTGGCCCTCTGTAGGTTTGGGTTTGGGGGCTTGGACTTGGTTATGGGAGCCCTGGGTTGTGGGTTTATCTTTTGGGGCCGGGTGCGGGCTTCTTTTGGGCTCTTGAGGAATGTGTGGATAAGAGGCAGGTATCACACTGCGAGAAACGGAGTTGATTAGACTATCATTGGCTTTTCTATAAAACCAAATGCTCATCTAGATCTATAGAGACCACTGCACCAATTTTTATGCACTGTACATCGTGCCCCAAAGCTGGTGCTTGGTTCCTAATCGCAATTGTTTACTTTGTGGTTGAGAGTCTCTGGAGGTTATTCTCACTCGCGAGTTTTACTAGGGCTCTCTGTTGGTACTTCTTCTCGAGCTTGGGTCGATAGCACCCCGGCCCTCGAAGCTAATATCCTGGAGGGGGACTGTTTTACATGAACAGGGAACTTCTTTGTAAACTTTGCGGTTTGGCTAACTGAAGATGACAGGCCGGCGATCCTCTACTCAAGACCAGTATGTTCTCCGCCCCCGCGGCATTACACATGGGCACACAGAGTTAGAGGTCTAACCTACACATACATCCCCGCCCAAATCTACCAACTCCATCCCGTTATCGTTGCCACGCACAACCCACCGCCCACAGCAAGAGAGCAGCACACCAACCACGAGTGATACCCCATGAAGCTAACTGCTAACTTCGGTCAGGTTTTTGTTTTTTGTTTAATTCATTAATTGCATGAACTTCGGCCAGGTAACTGCACTGTCGGCCAAATTTATTTACTACAATGGGGCTTGGCATCCGCGCAGCTGGCTATAAAAGAAGCTCTTTCAACACCTCTTCTTCCTTCTCTCGTATCATTCATAGTGAGTTTGCAGCTGGGCTGGGTGGCCTGACTGGTGGTGGTGGTGGTTGGCCGTGGGTTGGCCGTGGGTGTGGCGTGGGCCGGGGTGGTGTGGGGTTGTGTGGGCTGGTGGTGGGTTGCCCGGGTGATGGGGCGCGGGCTGGCTTGTGGCGGCGTGTGCTGGCGGTGGGTGGCGGTGGAGGCCGTGTGCTTGTGGCTGGGGGAGTTGCGTGCTCCCCCTTCCCGTCTTTCTTCTTGGGCTCCTGGCCAGGAAGTGATGCGGGATTAAACCGGGGAGGTGTCCCCGCCCCGGTGCCCTGAGCTCCAGCGCCCGCGCCCGTACGCGCCCTCTCCTGGGTCTGCCCAGTCCCCGTTCCCCTCTGTCCCTCTCCTCCGTCTTGCTCCCTGGGCTCATGCCGAGGGGGCGAGACGGAATCAAACCGCGAACGGTGCTCCGTTCCGGTTTTCTGTGCCTGTCCCTTTGTGCCTGCCCCGTCCCGGTCCCTGTCCCCGGTGCCTGTCCCTCGTTTTCTCTTCCCGTCTTTTTTCTTGGGCAGCTGCCGAGGAAAAGAGACGAGATTGAACTGAGGATTATGTTCCTGTTCCTGTCCCAGCCCCAGCTGACCATTAGGTCTCTTGTCCCCGTCCCACTTCCTGTGGGCTCGCCTTTTGGCTGACCCAAAGGTACAGCCCGCCCCCCCACCCCCCCCACCAAAACCCCGAAGGGAGCACAGGAGGAACTAAGAGGAAATGACAGCAGACGTATCAACGACACCGACGGGGTTCTTAGTTCTCAATCTCTCCTGTGCGGTGAGGGTGAGAACTAGGCACTTTGTGGGTTTGAATCGTTGGTCGTCTGTTCTAGAGCTAGTAATAGGTATGTTGGGGGTTATAAACTAATGGGCAAATCGATATATATAATGAGGATTTAGTTAGTCAATAGGAAGCATGAAATTGGAAGAGAGGGATGCCTATTATTTCATCTTATAGCAAATAGTGACGGTGTAGCATGAAACTTAGTTGGAGGGCATTGTAGATCCGCCCCTGCCGCCTTCTTGTGTGGCATTCTGGGAGTTTCCCAATAAACAATTGCTCTGCAATTTAATAATCGAGTTAGGCGTTGTGGCGCGGACTAGCTGACAAGGAAGGACACATGGCAGAGGACAGGTCACGGGGATTACGGTGTCCTCAGCAGCTAGACTTGTCTCCGTTTCTTTTCTTCTGGCGGCTTACTTCCCTTTCTCTTCTATCATCATCAATACTTAATCATTCGAGCTCTATCCTACTTTATCGAGCCTGAGCTTTTCATTTTTTGAGATTCATGCAGGAACAAAATCTATGGTGAGTTCCTAGCTCACTCCAAAACGTCCCACTGGATACATGTAGTCTTGACACCTTTAGTAAGCTTGGCGTCCAAACATCATTCCTACATTTCTAACCAAGAATGTTCATAGGCGAGTGATATAAGGATCTATCTAGCAATTCTCTATATGATTCACCTATTGGACAGCTAGCAGTCCTGGTCCTCAATTGGAAGATCCGGAGTTTGGTCGAGAGGGAGTTTAGCCGAAGGTGGTAGTAGAGGGTGGGGGTAAAGGAGAGATAGCTCTTGACCTTTATTCTTTTTATTATCGCCCTCTGAAGGTATCATATCAACGTCGATGCAGCGATCACATTAATGAATTAAACAAAAAAAAAGATTCAGCAATCACAAAATATCACTCGGTACACCAGCTCGCCAAGATTGGGCACGTGGATTGCACTGAGAGACCTTTACAACCTCACTTCCTTAACCTCAACAACCAACACCAGATCATTCATTCAGAGGGGAAAACACCCCAAGAGCCTTCCTTTTATTCTATACAATAAACAAAAGAGATTCCCTTTTTTGAACCCAGCACACACTCAAAACTACATATACACCCATAAACTAAAAAAAAAAAAAAAAGAGAAAAAAGAAAACTAACACCCGTTTAGTACACCTCCAGGACATACCTCCCCACATCCTTCAACTCATCAATCTTCTTGACCGCATCCACCTTCTTCCCCTCCCTTCTTCCACCCTCCACAATAGCCTCCTGCAACACCTCCGTCACATCCGGCACGGGCCATGTCGGCCCACAGAGGTAAAAGGCACCCTCCTCCTTAATGTACGCCTCGATGATGTCGTCCAGGCTCTGCCTCATGCGGTCCTGGATGTAGATCTTCTCTGCCTGGTCACGAGAGAAGGCGCGGCCGAGGAGCGTCACGATGCCGGCCGCTTGGTAGGCCTGCCATTCTTCACCGTACAGATACTCTTCGCGCTGGTGGCGAGAGCCCATGTAGAGCAGGACGGAGCCGATGGGGATGCCTTGGGCCTTTTGCCAGGCGCGGTATTGCACAAAGGCGCGGAAGGGGGCGAGACCTGTTCCGAGACCGGCCATGATCAAGGGCTATAGATTTGTTAGTGAGGGTTCAATGAGTATATATAGGGAAGAAGAGAATACGAACCTGAGTAGACAGCTGCGGAAGCTTCATGACACTGGGCTTAACACTGACAGTCACCTCGGACCCGGTCGACAACTGGCTGAGCCACCTTGACGCCTGTCCGAACCTCTCGCGACCCTTGGGGTCCGTCCAGTTGACAACCACAATCAACAAGTGAACCTCGTTGGGGTGGACCTGCTGAGACGAAGCAATGGAATACTCCCTCCTCTTCATCGGGCTCACAATCTTGACCAAATCATGGAACTCGGGCCTAGCACTTGGGAACTCCTCCAAAATATCGGCGAAAGTGCATGTATCGACCTCCGCCCTTCTCTTAAACTCCGTCGCACCCTCGGCCGACGCCAGCGTCAGCAGCGCCTTTCGCTCGCCATCATCAACCGCATACTCAGCCAGCGCCTCATAGAACCGCTTCGGCGGCTTCCCAAAGATATCCACGTTCTGCGCGAGTGCCTGGAACACCGTGCGGACCTCAAGGACCTCGGGGTCCTCGCGGGAAGGCACCTCGACGATGTCCTCGGCGTTGAGGCCATAAAACTCAATGAACTCGGCCACACTCGCGGCGTTGTTCTGCGCGTGGATACCGAGCGCCTCGCCGATGCCGTACTCCATGCCCGTGCCGGTGAGGTCGAACTCGATGTGGAAGATGTTTCGGTCGTAGTAGGCGGGAGTGAGGCGCTTGTTCTCTTTGACCTTGACGACGTAGTTGCGCATGCCAAGGTCGGGGCGGAGCGCGGACTGTACGCCATAGGCCTCCTTGAAGGAGAGGGTCTGCGCGGCGGATTGGGTGGACTTGAGGTGGAAGATGGGCTCCGTGGGGTTCTTCTCGTCGTTGGCGGTGAAAGAGGTGGCGGATGGAAGAGTTGGCAGGGCAGCCACTTCGGTCTCGGAGACGGCGGAAGCCCATTCCTTGGGTACCTCGACCTTGCGGAGGGCGGTGGCGAGGGACGCGGCGGCGGCGTGGACGGCCTCGGAGTCCTGGTTGGAAACAGAGAGCTTCTCGAGGGGCGCGTCGAGGCCGGCGACACTCAGGAAGGAGAGCTGGACGAGGGCGTTCTCGACGGCGGCGGATGCGTCTTCGTCGATGTTCAGGATGACGACGTTGATGCTCTTTGTAGCGACACCGCGCTTGAATGCGGCAGGGAGCTTCTCGAGGTCCTCGTCCTTGATGTTGGACTTGAGGAGGATGGAGCCATTGGTCTTGGTGCGCGCGGTAATATCAAAGCTGGAGAGAAGGGCAATGTCGTTGACAACCACGACGTCCGCAGACTCGACGTGGAAGGATGCCTCGACAGACTGCTTGGAGGACTTGATCTCAGACTGGAGGACACCAGCGAGGGGCCCGTTGTCGTAAGTGGCTGAGAAGGCAATTATCTTTGCAGCGTCCTCGGCGAGGAGCTTTGCGACCACCGCTGCAGCGGGAGTGGAGGCAGCGTCGTCGCGGTCCCAGAAGATGTACTGCTTTGCGTCGGCGCCCTCAGACAGGAGCTCGAACGAGTCGATTGTCGAGGCCTCGGAGGTCAGTGCCTCTTCCGGGATCTCGATGGAGACGCTGTTCTTGCGCACAATCTGGTCAAAGATCCAGGCAAACTGCTTTGGCGACCAGACGGTCTCGCGGGCGTACTTGACATCGAGTGTGGGGGGAGGGAGCTGCCAGATGCCGCTCATAGAGGTGGCAGCGACGATATCGGTCCAGAGGGCGCTCTGAACGGTCGAATCGTTGACGGCGGTCTGGTCATTGACCTGGCCGAGGACGGCGATGCGCTTGACGCTCTTGGGGAGCGCCTCGAGGAAGTAGGACTCGGCGAAGGGGCGGTAGACGCGGACGACGACAACACCGACCTTCTCGCCGGTCTTTGCAAGTCCGGCGGCGACCTGGGTGGCCAATGAGCTCTCGACAGATCCGAAAACGACGAGGACGGCGTCGGGCTCTTCGTGGCCCTCGTACTCGAACATAGAGTATGCGGTTCCAAGCTCGGCGTTCAGGCTCTTCAGGATGCCATTGACCTTCGCGGCCTGGTCAACCTTCTTCCCAACCTCCGATTGCTCGGCCAAGATGCTGTCAAAGACGCTCTGCAGCCTGCTCTGCTCCAGCACATCCGTGACCTTTGTGCTCTCGCGCGAGACGGCAACACCATCATAGATGTGCACGGTGGGGAGCACCGTCGCCGCCAGCGTCGCAAACAGCGCCATGTGTTGTGCCTCGTGCGCCGAGAACGACGCAACCAGACCAACACCAGTCTCCTGCGCGACGGTCACGGCGGCATTGTAGTCGCTCACAATCTTTCCGGAGGTCACATCAAGGTCGACCGCAGCAACGTGAGCCACGAATGGGCTGGCAGCCTCGTATGCGCTGGCCAGCTGGTCAAGTGCCGAGCGCATGGGAAGGAGAGAGGCGGTTGATGCAAGAATTGACTTTGCAACGGCCTTCTTCTCTGGGCTTGCGTCGGGCGAGAAGACGTATCCGAGCAGGACGTTGGCGGCACCGAGACGGGTCTCCATTGCGTTGACGGAGGTGACGGCACCGTGGCCGTTGGGCTGGGAGGCAGCGGACCATGACTTGGCGGCGGCGTCGAGGTCGAAGGTGGCCGGGGAGTAGGAGAAGAGCTTGTCAGAGAGTGTGTAGGCGACTTGCTGGACGAGGGTTTGTGCGGTGGTGTAGGCTGTGCCAGAGACCTGGGAGACGTCCTGGGCCGCGCTGAAGGGGAAGACGGGGCTGATCTTGTCGAGGGGGGTTTTCACGCCATTGGGGTGGGTAAGGGCTTCGGCGAGGGCCTGTTCCTGGAGATTGAAGATGGAGGGGGAGCCGCTGGTCTCGGGGGCTTGGAGACGCATTTTGGTGATGGTAGGTAGGGTGGAAGGAGGGAGGAGGGAGAGGTGAGGGAGGAGGAGGAGGAGGGAAGGAGAGAAGAGAGAGAGCTTAGGTATATAGATTATATGGCCCCACGGGGAAGACGTAAAAGAAAGAGAGAAAAAAAAAAGATTGCTTTGTAACAGACTCTAGCCAGAACACAATGGACTAAGACTAATAAGACTCGTTCGGTTCAATTGCGACAGACCCGAGTGTCAGGGGTGGATTTACGGTATGGAAGCGGATAAACTTGGGTGGTCTGCTTCGTTTTTTTCTTTTCTTTTACTTTACCAGCGAAGGGTATTTCGGGGGGCAGAAGGAATTAATAATATCCAGCTGTGATCATGATCAAGGATGATGGGGGTCCATTGGGAAAGGCATCCGGGGAAGTCCTCCGGGAAATGGGTTTGCCATTACTATTTACATTGGAAAACTGACCAGTTAGGCTTGCAGCTACTCCAGCAATTCTGTGCGTGTGGTGGTGGGAGAAGTGGTTTTTTTTGTTTGTTGAGGAAAATTCGTCGAGCACGCCATCGCCCTTGGAACTGACGTTACGGGCCCTGCATCGCTACTGATCGTGGGCGGTGATAAGATAAGATAGCAACTGATTGTAGCCGATCGCTGCAGTGCCAGATTAGATGGACACCGATTAGATTAGATCCTCGTCGAGATAGCGATAAGGCCCAGCGATAGCGATAACGGTGGGGTTGAAAGCTTTTTTTCTTAAAACCTGCGAACCCCACCATTGGCCCTGCCCTGACCTCACCTCATCGAGCCTCTCATCTCGAACCTCACCTCACCTCTCTCCCCCCCCACTAATCACCAATTAGCACAATGTCAAACAACGACATCTACCAGACCCCACTGGCCTCGCGCTATGCCTCCCCCGAGATGGCTCAGCTCTTCTCAAACAAGACGCGCTTCCGCACCTGGCGCCAGCTGTGGGTGTGGCTCGCAAAGGCCGAGAAGCAGCTTGGTCTGCCCATCCCCGATGAGGCCATAACACAGATGGAGGCCCACCTCGACCTGACCCCCGAGGACTTCAAGGTCGCCGAGGAGGAGGAGAAGCGCCGCCGCCACGATGTCATGGCCCATGTGCACGCCTTTGGCCAGGTTGCGCCTGCCGCTGCGGGGATCATCCATTGGGGAGGCATGTGTTGCACATTCTGATATTGGCTTCAATTGTCAGCTAACAGCCCGCCCCATAGCCACCAGCTGCTACTGCACCGACAATGCGGACCTGATCTTCCTCCGCCGTGGTCTTGAGATTGTCCTCCCCAAGCTGGCCAACGTCATCCACAAACTATCCACCTTCGCCGTGGCACACAAGGACCTCCCCGCACTTGGCTACACACACTACCAGCCCGCGCAGCTCACCACCGTCGGCAAGCGCGCCACCCTCTGGATCCAGGACCTCCTCTGGGACCTGCGCAATCTCACGCGCGCGCACGGCGACCTCGGCTTCCGCGGCGCCAAGGGCACCACGGGCACGCAGGCCTCGTTCCTGGCCATCTTTAGCGGCGACCACGACAAGGTTGAGGAGCTCGACCGCCTCATCACCGAGATGGCCGGCTTCGAGTATGCATACCCCGTCACCAGCCAGACGTACAGCCGCAAGGTCGACGCGGACGTCATCAGCGCCATGAGCAGCTTTGGAGCAACGTGCCAGAGGATTGGGGGTGATATTAGGCATTTGGCGGCCACGAAGGAGATGGAGGAGCCGTTTGAGAAGGACCAAATTGGGAGCTCGGCTATGGCGTATAAGAGGAACCCGATGAGGAGTGAGCGTATGTGCTCGCTGGGAAGGCATCTGGCGAACTTGTGCAAGGATGCATTGGATACGTACTCTGCGCAGTGGTTTGAGAGGACCCTTGATGACTCGTGAGTCCCCCCCCTTTAGCTCTCTACAGAGTGGTATGATATATCAATGGCTAACGATACTCCCCAGCGCGATCCGCCGCATCGACATCCCCCACGCCTTCCTCACCACCGACGTCCTCCTACGCATCCTCGACAACGTCGTCTCGGGCCTCGTCGTCTACCCGGCCGTCATTGCGCGCCGCATCCGCGAGGAGCTGCCCTTCATGGCCACCGAGAACTTCATCATGCGCATGGTTGCGCTCGGCGCCTCGCGCCAGGACGCCCACGAGCGCATCCGCGTGTTGTCGCACGAGGCCAGCGCCGTGGTAAAGCAGCAGGGCCGCGACAACGACCTCATCGACCGCATCAAGAAGGACGAGTTCTTTAAGCCCATCTGGGGCGAGATTGATGTGCTGATGGACCCGAAGACGTTTGTGGGTAGGGCGCCGGAGCAGACGGTGAGGTTTGTGGAGAGGGAGGTAAAGACGGCGTTGGCGCCGTGGGCGAGCGTGTTGAGTGGGGAGGTTAGTGAGCTCAATGTTTAGAGCTGCGGTTGTGTTATGCGTTGTATATGGCATTTGTTGGCGATAAATAAAATAAAGACATTGGCATGGTATGGTTTTGTCGAGTGAGATGCTGTGAAGCTGTTGCAACCCCTGTACCTGCATTCGTTGTAGGAAGATTGACTTGCACTCTACGAAGACGAGATACTCAACGGTTGGGTGGCTTAGAGAAATCTTGCTATTGAACAGGCTCGAGTGTTATAGAAGCTAAATATATAATGCTGCAAAGCACTTACGTCCTACATTGCTGTCTGGTGGGGGCTACTGTTGACAGACAGGCGGCTTCCCACCGACCTTCTTCCACCACCACCACTACCATTCTTTCAACAGCTCTGCGGTTATCTGAAAGCTTTACATGCCGCCCTACGAACAAAAAACGTGGCGGTATCAAAGATAGTCTTCCACCTTCTCTAGGATTGATGTAACTATTTGCCCACGTATTGGAAGACATACACTCCTGCATGCTCTCCTCGTGCCTACAAGCCATAGTTGCCCCCAGAATTTCCTCCGTTCGCCATCGGTGACTATACGGAAACCCAAACGCATTGTTGTCCAGACTCTTTCATATCACCACCTCTATCATTTCTTCCCGGTGGGTTGAAGACAAAAAGACAAATTGCCCTCCCCTCCAATACCATAAATACAGTGTATGTAGGGTCTCTAGATTCGGAGAAGAAAAAAGGCTATTTGTACCTTTGTCTTGGAGCCATTTTGATCTCAGGGAGGGGGGTTGGTTGTCGAATTAGAATGCTTCATGGGTGATCACTCGGTTTTTACCTCTTCGAGGTGAAAGGCCATTACCACCGTCTAGCCATCACATAGTATGATTGTTCCCGAGGGGGGGCGGGTTGGGGTTGAAAAATAACGGAGACAAATTGCCCTCCCCTCTCATAGTAGGTATAATGAGAGCCAAAAGCTAAAAGGGACGTGTAGAACATTTCTTTGCCGCCTAACTGTCGACATCCTATTCATGATAGTAGGCGATCTCCCTCCCCCCCAACCCAATTTTAAAGTAAGTCCATAAGTTGAAACAGACAATGACTCGCGCCGGGTTCTTTCCCACGGAGGTTGTGTAATTCCACTTTCGGTCATGACTGAACCGGTCCCCCAAATGAGCTCTCCAGTCAGTTTGGAAGCTCATACATCTTTGGAGTGGTGCAGAATAGCCGATCTAAACACTCAACCTACATTAATAAAGCTTGCATCTCACATTGCAACCCTTTTAAACTTACACTTGGGCCATGAAGATCAGTGCCTTGAGGTTATGTCAGGTCAGGCAGAGCTTCTGGCTCCTGCCATCCATCGCAATCAAGGTTGCTGACTGCTAGTAATTATTACCTGGGACAGATCTTTTTGGCGCCGACAGTAATTCAAACGGACGGCGCAAACATCCCTCTGTTCGTTCGTGGCGGTGTTTTTGTACCCCCATCGGAACAAGTCGAAACTTTCCAGTGGCCGTTTGTTTTTCCCGGCCAATATATTTCTGAAATGGAGCCTCACTTCCATCGTGCGGCTACCTGCATTCCAAATAGCCCCCAGTAGTTTTCAAATTTCAAGGCCCACGTAACTACAGCCATGGTTGCAGAACCCTATAGCTTGCAAAACCCCACAGCGCGCAGTCCACAGAGCCGACCCAAGTAGACTCCAAAGTAAATCTTCATTCCCAAGAGGGAGAGCCAAACGAGCCAATAACCCAACATCCACGGGACCTTCTCAACCCCCCCAAATCAATAACGCCCAGAAGTCGAGAAATACGCCGTAAAAGTGGGCCAATTCATACTTTCACTCCACCACCGCAAGAAAGTGCTCCAGGTTAGCTGCTGGTGATTCGTGCTTATCTGCTTTCAGCCTCCAGGCTGACATGCTGGTTGACTGCTGCTGTTGATGGTCGGACACAGCTGTGTCGATGGTATAGTGATGACATGACCTGTGTGATGTAAGGAAGGGGAGATGGTGGGGTAAGAGGTGAGAGTGAGGGCGTAAGCTTAAGTTACCCCTCCTCATTTCCCAAGGTACATACAATCACAGATTATCACTCGCAACACTACCTCCTCCCCTTGTCTCCCGTTGCACAGCAACGCCAAGCCGGTGGAGAGGGGTTGGAAAAGGAGACATGCGGCCCACCCGTGCTTTGTGGAACTGAAGAGTGCAATCTCAGGAACCCGCGATCAGGTTGCAGACGGGTGGAGGTGCTTTTGGGCCACTCTGGGGGGTGGTGGATACACACGTGCAGAAACCGATACCAATATAATGAAAGGATGTGTGACGAGATATACAGAAGCGTCTTTTCCGACCGCATGTAGAGGGCGGGGGTGGGGATGGCACGGATGGGGATGGCACGGATGGGGATTCTGGTGTTTGTGGGACAGTCCAAGTTGGGGGAGCGGAAGTTGTTACATAGTGGTCGAGCAAGGGTTTGATGTTTCATCAAGTACAATCAATGGCCTCCCCGGTGTAGAATGCAGCCGTCTCTAACTCTGGTATATATGAACGGGGAGGGAAAATAGGGATTTTTGAAATTGCGCATGTCCTCGACCTTTCACTATCACTAGAGCGGACAGCTTCACTGGCTATGGCGTGCGGCTTTGCGAAAGAGAGCATGGCAAAATAACTCGAAGGGATAAGCACCCTGATATTCCAGCCATTCATTCAGGGCTTGAGAGATTGTTGCGTGTTCTTGTACACAGGCGATGAGATAACGCCAGAACGGAGTGTTGGATACAATCGCATCTCGCTATGCCGGATGCCAAGAACCAGACAATTCCCATGCGGGATAGCAAATATTTATGAGAAATTTGGGATAGCAAGTTGGTTTTGTAGTAACTAGTAAGAGAATTAAAAACCCTAGAAGACTTCGTACGGGACAGCAAGGGATCCGGGATATTGAGATCCGGTATAGTGAGGTGCGGCTGTATCTGACTTTCCAAATGAAGTTGAATCTCTACAGGCGAGCTGTCCTTTCTCACCTGTCATGTCGACACTTGTCCGATACGCAGCTGTATACGTGTAGCTTTACAGACTCTTTATCGAAAACAGAGCCAAGTTCCTTAAACATCTCGTCCTGATTTTTCATCAATCAATCAGCCAACCGTCCTACATTTTCAACCACAGAGCAATTAAGTGAGAATAGTGAGTGATAATCCATGAAGAGACACAAGTCCAGCGTTTCCCCACTACATGTTTGCCTGGACAAGCCTTGCAGCACTGATCAGTATCTTCTATCACTCAGACCCCAAATCTCAAAGTCTTGCGATAGCTGAGGCCCAAGATCACTCGCCGCCCAAGTTTGCGGACAGAGTGATTTCCCATGATTGCCCCGCCACAGAAGCTTGGCTGGCAGATAATCGCGTCACGTGGTGCGCGGGGAGGGTAGCTGTCAATTCGCAGGCTCTGCTCACACACGACGTCACAGCGCAGAGAAAGAACAAGAGGATCTGAAGCAGGAGCAGAAGAAGAAGTGGAAGCAATTAGAACTTCACTCACATCCTCTTTCCCTCTAGCTATAAAAACACCCCCACAATACTCACGATACAAGATGGCCTCCTCCTCTGCCTCCACCACCGGCAGCAGCACCCCTCAGCAATCACTCATGTCCCAGTCCCAGCTTCAGTCTCAGCTAGAACCTATCGACATCAGCTCTCACAACTTCACCACGCCCTCAAAACGCATCCACAACCAGCAAGATGTCGACTACTTCCTCACCTCGCCAGCCTATAAGCTGATCACTACCTTCATCCTCCACCTCAACGCTTCCGTCTCGCCGCTCGACCACTCTACAAATGCCCTTCGCAACCCCGCCCACTACACGCTCGTCTCCGAGACCACCAACGTCTCCCCCGCCGTCCAGAACATCATCGACCTCATCCACGCCCTCGACAGCCTCATCACACAAGCGCCCCCCGACGCCGGCCCCCGCCGCTTCGGCAATGTCGCCTTCCGAAAATGGCACGACCTCGTCGCCTCGTCGGTGCCCACGCTGCTCGACCAACACCTCCCGCCCTACATCGCCTCGCACCCCACTGCAAAATCCGAACTCCTCCCCTACCTACTCGGCTCCTTCGGCTCGGCGCAGCGCCTCGACTACGGCACCGGTCATGAGCTCTCGTTTGCGGCATTTCTCTGTTGCCTGTGGGTGCTGGGCGGGTTCGAACCCGGCCGGGATGAGATCGCACTGACCTTGCGGTGCTTTGACGCTTATTTCCACCTGGTCAGGAGGCTAGTACTGACTTATACGCTCGAGCCGGCGGGGTCGCACGGCGTCTGGGGTCTCGATGACCATGCTTTTTTGCCGTATGTCTTTGGCAGTGCGCAGTTGACGACCTATCCACCGAGTAGCAGTAGCGGTGAGGCAGCGGCCGCGGCGGAGGTGAATGCGCCAAAGATGGTGGATCCTGCGGTCGCGTCGGCGCTCGAAGACGTACCGAAGCCCGGGGATGTGGTGACGAGCTTGGTGGTGGAGAGGGAACGCGTGCGCAATTTGTATTTCGGCGCGGTGGGCTTTATCTACGATGTCAAAACGGGGCCGTTCTGGGAGCATAGTCCCATTCTGTACGATATCTCGGGAGTGCAGGGCGGATGGGGAAAGATCAATAAGGTATGCGCAGTTCAGCTCTCTATCACACTTTTTCTCTACTGTTCTAGAATAGCTGGGGTACCTTACTTGGGTACCCCTAGCTACTCGTGCTATTATTCTGCGCCGTATCGGGAGACGCTAATAATTGTTTTTTTTTGTCTGTTATTTTTTTATTTTCTATTTATTTCTCTTTTACTAATTCGCGATGTTTTCTTTTCCTCTAGGGAATGTTGAAGATGTACAACGCAGAGGTGCTTGGAAAGTTTCCGGTTGTTCAGCACTTTCCCTTCGGCAGCATCTTCAATTGGGGTGCTCCCAGTCACAGCAACCACAACACCACCGCCGCGACAACTCAACACCAGAGCAATATCAATAATAGCAACAGCAGCAGCAGCACCTCCCGGGGAATTCCCGACACAGCAGCACCAACATCAGCCCCAACAACAAGAGCTCCCTGGGCTACTGCGACGAACAACTCATCACCAGCATCGCTATCAAACACCGGCGCGACAACCAGAGCTCCCTGGGCGGCAACCGGAACACCATCCTCCAGCGTATCAATCACCACCAGCAGCAGCACCCCGTCCACAAGAGCACCCTGGGCGAAACCACCAGCGCCCGACAACGTCATGACCACGAAACCCGGCGAACAGCCGCTCACCACTGCGCCCTGGGCCGCACCCCAGGTCCCGCTGTACCCCACATCGGCCGGTATGAGCGCCGCGCACCACCCCCCGCCGCCGAGGCAGCTGAGTGGGGAGGACACCGTCGCGCCGTGGAAGCTTGGCGGTGAAGGTGGTGCGGAGGCTGTGCCGCCGCCGCCAGTGACGGAGGCGAACTTGGGGCCCAAACGGACGTCGTCGCCGGATAGTAGGTTGGCGGCGAGCCTGGATGGGGAGGAGGCGGAGAAGAGGAGGGGCAGTTTGGGGACTGGTGGGGTCAGAGTTGCGGAGACGGGCGATCTGAGTTTGGGGAGGAAGGGGAGTGTGGTGAAGGGTGAGAATAATGAGTGAATGAGTTTGAGATTGAGAGATCGCGTTGTGGGAAATGTGATAATAACGGTATCATGTGGTGTATTAACGGCGTTACGAGAAGGTCATCATCATCATTATTATTAACATGGCGTACTTTACTTACTGTTTTAGTTGTTGGGTCAAGCTGTCAGTCAGTCATTCAGTCAGTCAGTCAGTCAGCAGTAGCAGTAGTTAGTTTTCTTGGTTTTTGTTAGAAAGTAATACCTAGCTCTGAATATATGTTATCACCACTCGAAACATGGATCGTCAGCTTTGTTCTTGTTTTTGCTTTTTTCTTCTGCCCGTGCTGTGCTGTGCTGCGCTTGTGCTTGTTTATCGTTATCTCGTGGCCGTGTCTATCATCATATCTTGCCATCTCGTGATTGTGCCATCGTGATTGCGATTAATTGTTGGGGTATGTATGGGGATGATATGGGGAGGGATGGGGCCCTTATCCGGCACCCACATCTCCTTTTGATACCACTCCTTCTTATCCCTTCTGCTTTGGGCATCACTGATTGTCGCCGTTTTGTTTGGTTTCACGATATGCTCATGGCCCCATCCCATCCCTTATCGTCATCATCATCACAACCATCATCATGCAGGCATCCTCATTCCGTACCTACATGTACTTTTGCCTACCCACCCGCACTCGAGTCCCCGCAGGATAAGGGGGGCGGGAGGGGGGAGGACATGTGCATCCCATCCCGCTCCATGTATGTAGGTAGGTACTCTAGGCACGATACGATAGACGAGAAATTAGGCGGGATTTCCTCTTTGCCCACATATACATTTACATACATGCGTACATATGCGGGTCAGTCTGTCAGTTCTGTCAAGGCCGCCGCGCCGCCAAAGAGGTGGGGTGGAGTGGAAGCCCGCGGGCCCGGGGAGGGTATTTTCAGGCTTCCGGGGAGGTGGAGGGAAGTGGTGGTGGGGCGGTGGGAAGAGAGGGAGGAAGAATTGGGAGAAATGGAGAAATGGAGAAAGGGAGAAAGGGAGAAAGGGAGAAATGGCAAATGGAAGAAAAAAAAGACATGACTGAACAGAATTAGAAGACAAACAGTCTTATTGTGGTGGGAGCTGCATACCCGCTCATTACCTTACTCTACTGCCTAACAGCTACATGTATGTTCATGTGTGTAGAACTTTTTGATAGGTAGCCTTTTTTTTCCCTTCGTCACGATACATTGTGTTTTGTCCAGTAGGGTTTTAGCACCCACCCTCCCATCGGTATCGGTATGGCCCTCGATGAGCTGTCTACAATTAAAAATATGTTCTTTTTTTTTTTTTTTTGTTTCTTTCCCGGGGAACGATGTTGTGCCGACTGGAGGGGAGGGTACCTACTAGTAGGTAGCTTTTCACGAATCGAGAATACGGGAATCGGTTCGCCGGCGAGTGTGGTTCTGTGATTCGGGGGTGGGCATGGTCGATGCAGATGGGGGTTGGTTTGCAGATGAGACTTTGTAGAGTCTCTGAGTCTACTGGAGGACACTTGCACTAACTTGGTTGGGCTGACGGGCATGGCATGGCGTTAGGCATATGCAGGTGAGGGTAAGGAAGAAGTAGGGGAAGTGTGAGCAGAGATCGAGTGTGTGAGTTGAGTGGTAGGGCTCTGCTGCTCTGCTCGAGCTATGGGGGGAGTAGAGTAGTAGTAGATAGTATCTAGCTGTCTGTGGTTGGTAGTAAAACTGCCATAGCTACTAACCTAGCAGTAGCAGAGAAGCTGGTAGGACGGCTAGAATAGAAACTGACTGGGCTGGAGAGATCCATCCACCAGGAAGAGGAAGGAGAGAGAGATATTCGGGATTGAGAAGAGGGCTGGAAAGGAGTTTACTCTAGCAGTTATTTGCTGGGTGATGCTGCCCTACGTAGAGTATGATACTGCTACATATTACATGTACCTACATATCTGTCTGCGCATGCCACACACGCAGCCAGCCAGCCAGACAGTACGTACACTGATCATGACTGGTAGGGCGACAATAATAGAGACGATCAAAAAGATCACGGAGAACGAACAATTGAATATAACCCGCCATACCCAGAATAGAGCACGAATAGTAGAGATCTCAGACACCTCTCCTTCCCTGCCTCCCCTCCCCTCCCCCCCCCATCATCCATTCCCTATTCCCTATTCCCCATACACTCGGCTGCAGACACGGCACAAGGCTGCTTCTGCTTCTGCTGCTGCGGGACGAACGCTGTTGGTCTAAGAAAGGTTCACAGGAAAAAAAGACAGACGAGAGACAACAACCTGTTCGGGTGGTGCACCGTTCTCCTTTACAATAGGGTCTCCCTTTTTTTTCTTTTTTCTTCCTTCTCCCTCCTTCTTCTTTTTTTCCTGTGTGTCCTCTTCTCTTTCTCTCTCTTCTTATTCTTCACTGACCTACCTCTTCTCTCCCTTCTCCTCTATCCTCTCTCCCCTTTCAAATCATCATCCCTTTTTTCTTTTCCATACACATTCTCCCGAGCTAGTCGAGGTTGTTGTGGTTCGTATTTTAATCATTTTTTCTTTCTTTCTTTCTTCCCTTTCCTTTTCTTTCCCTCTTTACCCACTGCATTGCGTTGATTGTCGACGTAAGTGGTGCCTTGCCTTTCTGGATTGGGATTGTGAAGGTGAGAGAGACAAATTTCAACGAAAAACGTTTGGTTTGGATAAAACGACCACGCAGAAAGCGATATACCCCCCCCCCCCCCCATACCATTTAACGCACCATCTACGAGGCGAAGACGAAGAAGAAGAGCACGATTGATTACTCGTTACGAATTCACAATCATCCCATCATCAACAGCCTCATCACCAACATCAGCACCAGCGGCTGATATATATTTTTACTCTACGTCCACGGTCTACATATTTCCACACGTGCATTCCCCCTGTTAGCTATCTCTTACTAGTAGCTGTTGCTGCACAGGTTGTAGGTTTCCTCCCCCCTGCTCATCCATCCTTGCGCTTTCCCCCCTGTCCTTCTGCTCCCAGTCCAGGGTCACTTTAAAATCCTCCCCACCACAACTCCCTTCTGTTCCTCGCCCTCCCTTTTTCACCCCCGCGCTGTTGTTGCTCTTGCTGCTTCTGCTGCTGGCTGTATTTAAAAAGAGTCCCGAGAACAAAGCCATCACTCTCTCTCTTTTCCCACTCACACTTTCCCTCTCCCTCTCCCTCTTCCTCATATTTCCCCTCACGCCCTGGCAGCATCGGGGCCCCTCGTGAACGCATCAGACAATCAGTATCGTAGTCAGTCAATCAATCAGATATACTAACTCAAACAACCATTTCCCGCAGAACACCAAAACCTTCAATCGCACCCCATCACCCATCCTACACACCTAACCCACCATGGCTGACCCCTCTCCCCCGGGCACCGCCAACGACCCCGTGAAAGAAACCCACCGCGAAGAGACCCTCGCCCCCAAAAAGCCCGGTCTCCTCGGCGCCGCCAAACGCCCATCCCCCGCAACCACGGCCGCAGCAAGCCTCGCCGCCACAGGCACCGTACGCCGCTCTGCAACCGGCACCACCACAAACGGCCTCGGGAAGCCTACCAGACCCACCAGCTCGTCAAGCACCGTAGGGGCTCTGCCAGGGTCCAAGAGGGTCCCCTCGGCAGCCGGCGGAGCACCGGCACCAGCTACAGGAACAAAGACAACCCCAACCGTGAGAAGGACTCCCACGACCCCCGCAACACCTGAGAGGAGAAGCACCTCCAGCAGCGGCGGGCCGACAAGTCCTGAGCGGAGAGGCTCGAGCCTTTCCGGAACTAGGAAGCCGGCTGTCCTCCCTGCTGGGCTGAGCGGACACAGGTCCCGCGGATCACTCAGCACCCCCAGTATCACTGGCCGCAGCTCAGTCAGCAGTCTCCGCGAGGCCGCGACCAGCCCCAGGCCGCCCAGTGCAAATGGCAGACCCGAGAGCTCGGCCGGTGCAAGACCACCTTCGGTAAGGAAGTCGGCCACTGCCGGTACAATCGCCGGAAAGCTTGTTTCCGGCGCTGCTAACCTGCGGGCGAGACCAAGTTCCGGGGGTCTTAGCTCCACGGCATTGGCTGAAAAGGAGAAGGAGCTCGAGACGCTCCGGGCAAAGGTTGCCGAGCTGGAGGAGCAGAACAGGAGCATTGTTGAGGAGCTTGTCAAGGCAAAGGAGGAGAGCGAGGCTGTATCACCCGAGAAGACTGCCGAAGCTGCAGCTGCCCTTGTGGAGCTGGATGCGGCGACGGAGAAGCTGACTAAGGCTCTTGAGGAGGTGGATGAGTTGCGCGCGAGGATTGCAAACCTTGAGGAGACGGTATGGTTTCACATGATTGGCATAATAATGATATATCGCGGTTCTGACGATTCCTGCAGATTGCACAGCTTAGGGCAGAGAGCACCACTGCACAGGAAAACAATGCCAAGCTCGCGTCGGCGATGCAATTGGAGGCTGACACTGTCAAGAATGCCTCCGAGGCCATTGGTGTCAAGCACAAGGAGGAGATCCAATCCCTGCATCACAAGTTTGAGGTCAAAGAGACCGAGCTTCTTCAGAAGATCGGCGGTCTTGAAAAGACCCTTGAAGGCTTGAAGAGCGAGCATGCTGAGGAGGTTACAAAACTCACCAAGCAGGTCGAAGAGGTAAGATATCAAAAGTAGAGCGTAGAATGAATTGCTACTAACATGGTCGCTACAGGCCGTTGAATCTGTAAAATCAAAGGCCGCCTCCGAAAGTGGTGATCTTCAGCAAGCACTTGATGCCCAGAAGGAAGCCCACACCAAAGCTCTTGAGGCTCTTACCATTGCGCTTGCAGCCGAGAAAGCCGCCTCCGCACAGGGCGCGGCAGACTCCGAGAGCATCATGAGAAAGCACAATGAGGAACTCGCGGCTCTGAAGAAGAGCCTCGAGGAATCAGACGATGCCTTCATGCAGGCTCAGGAGAAGGCTAACGAGGCACTCGAGGCGCGTGAGCGTGAGGTTGATGGCCTCCACAGCGTCGTCAAGGCTCTTCAGGGCGAAATCGAGAAGCTTGCAAGCGACAAGGCGACCGAGTTGCAGGAAAAGATCAAAGAGCTCAACGAGCAACATGAAGCCCGCATCAAGGAAGCTCACGCTAAGGCTGAGAAGATTGCCGAGGAGGCGAACGCCAAGATCGAGGCTCTGACTAAGGAGCATCAGGCACAGCTTGAAGCCGGTTCCGGCGCGCTCGCTGCCCAGCTTTCTGAGGCCAAGACTGCCGCTGAGGCCAGGGAGCAGGAGCTTCTGGAGCAGATTGAAGCCGCTCAGCAGGAGTCTGCTGAAGCCATTGAGGCCGCCCAGCAGACCGAAAAGGAACTCCTGGAAAAGGTCGAGGCTGCTCAAAAGCAATCCGCCGAAGCCATTGAGACTGCTGAGAAGAATGAAAAGGAGCTTCTCGAGAAGATCGAGATTGCCCAGAAGGAGTCCGCTGCAGCAATCGAGGCTGCTCAGGCAGAAGCAGCAGAGAAGGTCGAAATCGTCAAGAAGGAGAGCGAGAACCTGATGGAAGAGTATGAGGAGAAGCTTGTGGAGCTCCAGAACCAGATTACCGGGTCCGCAGACGAGAAAGATAAGGAGTGGCAGAGCAAGATTGAGCAGCTCAAGAGCGTTCATGAAGAGCAAATCAACGCGCTTACAGTCAAGCTTGAGGCGTCTCAGAAGGAAACCGAACAGTTGTTGGCAACCGTCGAGACAGTTAAGCAGGAGGCCAGCCAACGCCTCGAGGCGGAAATCGAGAGGGGCCAAGCTGAGTCCAATATCTTGAAGAAGACTCTCGACACATTGAACAGCGACCTCACGGTTTGTTCTCTTAATATAGTAACGTATGATATTTATTAGATGCTGACAGCCCCCGCAGGACAAGGAAGAACAGCTCGCAAAGTTCAAGACCGATCTTGAAAAGAACGTCGAGAACCTGGCTGCAAAGGCCGCGGTATGGATCTCGGTTGTTTCTCTACGTTTTCTGGGCAGGATTGTTTACGATCATTACAGGAAATCTCCGAGCTCCAAGAGAAGCATGTCGCTACTATTGAATCTCTTAACGCCGAGCATGCAACTGAAATCGACACTCTTGAGAAGTCGTACGCTGCTGGGAGTGAGGAGAAATATGCTACTCTTAATGCCAAGTATGATGAACTAGTCAAGGAACACGCAGCCGCGACCGAGGACCACCAGACCGAGTTGGAGACTATGATTGCGGAGAACAAGACCGAGATCGAGAGGCTTACGGAGGAGCTCAAGGAATCCGAAGAGGAGTCACTTATACAACTCGAGGAGAGCCACGCCGAAGTTGTCGCCCACCTTGAGGGGGAGATTGCTGATTTGGAGAAGGCAAAGTCAGAGCTCCAGACTGCTCTCGAGGCCGCGCCGGCTCAGGATGATCTCGAGAAGCTCAAGGCTGAGTTTGCCGAGGAGAAGGGAGAATCTGTGGAGCAAATCCAGAAGCTTAAGGAATCTCTCGACTCCCAGATCACAGCGAAGGTGGCCCTGGAAGAGGACCTCGAGAAGTCAAAGGCCGATAAAGAGGAACTCGCCAAACAGCTCGCCAGCATCCAGGAGGATATGGACGCATTTAAGGCTGACAAGGAGGCTCTCCAAGCCAATGCCGATGACTTGCAGTCTCAACTCAAGGAGCTTACTGAGAGGTCCGCTGCTGATGTCGAATCGTTCAAGAAGCAGATCGAAGAGATGCACGAGCGCGCCAACAATGATGCCACAACTCTTGAGCAAATCTACACTGCACAAATCACCGACCTTGAGTCTAGGGTAAGCAGTTTGAAGGAGAAGCTTGCTGCCGCCGAGGCAGGAAACAAAGATGCCGGTTCAAGTCTCCAGGAGCTCGAGAACGCCAAGAAAGAGAAGGAAGCGGCATTTGCTCAAGCTGTCAAGGAGCTTGAAGGGAAGGAGGCGGTTATTGCTGCCATTGAGAAGGAGTTGGAGGCTCTTAAGGCCGAGAAGGAGGGCGCTGTTAACGCTGCTAATGCTGAAAAGGAGGCTGCGATTGAGGCTGCTAAACTAGATTCAGTTGCCGCTCTTGAGGCCGTTGAGAAGAAGCTTGAGTCAACAAAGACTGAGCTCGAAACTGCTTTGGCTGATGTTGCTAAGGAAATGGTTTCCCTCCAGGCTATTGTTCAGGAGAAGGAGACCGCTCTGGAGAGTGTTACTAGGCATAACGCAGAACTTGATCTCGCCCTTGAAACAGCTACTAAGCAGAATGTCGAGCTTAAAGGCGACCTCCAGACCTTCAACGAGAAGCTTGCAAGCGCCGCAGAGGACAAGGAAGCCGCTCTTGCAAAGGCTCTCAAGGAGGGACAGGAGAAGGCAGCTGCTCTTGAAAAGGCCGAGGAACTTGAGATGTCATTGAAGGAGAAACTGGCCCTTGCCGAAGCTCTTGTAAGTGAGAAGGAGGCCGCCATTGTCAACATCACCAAGGAAGCTGCCGCCAGGCGCAGCGTTCTTGAAGCCGAACTCGCCGAGAAGGAACTTGCATTGAAAGCGAAGGAAGAGGTGAGCACAGAAGATGAACCCGATCTGATGGAAGACGAAGAGGGCGCCGAGGATAGCGCCGAAGAATATATGGAAGTTAAGCATATCTCTGTTACAGGAATTGTCAGCCACCCACTCTCCCGCTGATGTGAGTCTTTGTCGGGAATCTTGAGAGAGAATTGAGGCTAAAGGTTTATAGATAACCGGGCTCCGCGCGCAACTCAACGAACTCGAAAACGAGAATGAGGACCTCAGGAGGGAAACTAACAGGTGTGTATATCATTCGGCGCCCCATTTATTGTGCCTTTTTTGCGATTAGTGTACCCCCCCGTCCCTCCCCTACTCCTCATGCGTGCAGAGATGCGAAGCGGGGTATGTTTGGAATGTTTTTCTTACGGCGTCATGTTGTGCTGATCAAGTTCTCATGGTAAACGTTGGGGGTGGTTCTTACAGAGTCCTCAAATCGATCGAAAACCTTCCGCTCGAACGGCGAACGGCGACAGCCGTCCCAAGATTGGAGATCGTCGAGACAGTATAGATTGAAGCCAGGCCCACAAAGGGAGCTTGAGAGGAGAACCAGGGGTTCTTCGTCTCCGTGAGGTTGGAAAACTAAAGATTTTCCGGTTTATTTTCTTCGTAATGTTCGTGCTGGGATTGATGCTATTTTCCCTTTTTACTTCACATTTCGGGAGCGAAGTATAGCTTTTTTTTTCTTTCTACTTCTCTTTTTTTTTCTTCCGTTTTTACGATTTTCTTAATCTTGCGACCTCACCCCTCATCCTTTCACGACTTTTTTTCTTTCACGGAGGGGGAAAACCTCCGCTACTTTTTTTCTAGTATCTATTTTCTTGGTGTAATTACGATTTTCCTTGCTGTTTTTCTATACGTTTTTTTCTCTCTCGATTAGCTGTGGAGTCAAAAAAAATCTGTAAGTGGGTTGGATGTTAGAAGAAACGACGTCAATAATGTTTAGAAGTTGAATTCACGCTTGGCGGCTTTTTATGTGTTGTACTCGTATGTGCTAGGTTGCATTGAATACCACAGCCCGGTTAGCTCAGTGGTAGAGCGTGTGGCTTTTACGGGGTTAAATCCGGCAAAGCATACCTCAATGTCGCGGGTTCGACCCCCGCATCGGGCTCTCATCAAAACTTTTTTCGTTTCTATCATATTCATATCTGAATAAAGTGGAACAACTTTTTTAGGTTCTGCCGTTGTGTGTACAACATTGTCGTCGGGTTAGATGCGCCGCGCCATATCGAATTTCCAGATGTCCACCGCGGTGGTAGACAGTTGTGCTTCTCAACTTTCTCGTATTCCTCGCCTTCCTCGGATTCTTCATATCTGGTTGCGGGTCATGCATCCCTTATGTTGGTCCTGAGGTCTGAGTCTGAACAATTGCCCTATCACTAACTAAAACAGCCATCCCACCCCATCCTTGCAATAACCGTGTTTCTACTAGCTCACTGATTGGCCCGCTCCAGTTTCTCTCTCTAACCGCTGACGAACGCGCCCCAAACCATGTACACTCGTCTCTAGGTCAACGACGAAACCGGCCCGATGACGAATGACTACTTTTTGGGCTGATAGTCAGTCAAAGCAAAAGGGTCGGAGCGATTTTGTTGGCTTCGATTGGCCTATTCGCCATCGGACCGGTTTCGTCGTTGACCCAGAGACGACTGTACTCGTATTTTCCTGACGTTTGTGGACGCGACCAATATTGCATACCATACAAAAATGCGCCAAGCTGATGGTTTTTGGTGTATGCAATAGTGGCCCAGTTCAAAAACGTCAGGAAGATACGAGTACTTTAAACTTTTGAGTTTGCGGCACATACATAACCTGGGGGAGGAAACATATATATTACCACGCCCTCTCTTTTTTTTTCTTTTCTTTTTTTTCCTTTTCGAGGGGAAACTGGGGGCGTGGAGGGGGAGGGGGAATGAGGGCTACATGTAGATTTGATTTCTCGGTTCCGGGTGAAAGCTGTGCGATTTTGCTCCCTCCCGTTTCCCCGGGGGGTAGAGTATATTGGTGGTAGGTGGGTGGTGGTACGAGTGGTACGAGTGAGCGTTTGTGGTTGAAGGCGGGTACTGAGCTACTGTTGGAGCCCGAGGGAAGAGGGGGCTGGAGTAGGTACATGTATGTAGAGTGCATGTATGTATGTACCTAGACGCTAGACTGCTGCTGCTGCTGCTGCTGCTACTGGAATCCTAGAGAGCCTGCCGTCATAGTAATATCATTATCACGAAGAGCGAGGTGAGTCTGTAGATAAGAGTATTAGCAGGTTGTATTTATCTGCAAGCCATATGTGCGAAGAGTTAGAAAGCTGGCTGGCTGGCTGGTAGCGACGTAACGTGCAGCGAGCGGGCTATGCAGAGAGGTTAGTTTAGTAGGGTAGTGTAGTGTTAGTATACTTGAGTGCGGTAGATTCCGCACTAGAGGGGGTTCTTCAAAGAGCAGAGAGACAATCATGTTGTATCACTCGTCCTGTGTTCTGTGGGCGTTCTGATGGCTCGGGGACGGATGAGAATATGGGATACAGGCAGGCAGCGGCATACACACTGGCAGATAGGCGGCTTTTGCTTTGGAGACACCTACTCTACTTGCCTAAGTAAAGTACTATGTTCTCACCTAGCTCCCTTTCCCAACCCATCGCTCACTAACCCATTCCCCGTCAATACATCATCGGGCAGATACAGCACGTCCTTGATCCTCCTAGGATGCTCGTCTAACTCTACATACTGCTACTGCATGCATCCCACTCACCACGAGTCTGTCCCCCGCGCCTTGACCATACTCTATTCTACGCGGAAAACAGCTTACATGCTTGCTCGGAGGTCATACCGCATCACTCGATCGATCGATCCGTACCTACATATACCCAGGGGTGCCGGAAAGTGATGCAACGACTCAATTTACTACTCACGATTTCAACCACATGCAACCCAACTTTGACTTTAACGAAGTAGCGATATATAGTATGTAAAGTAAAGATATTATGAAGAATTCATCAATCACATCAAAATGAAAGAAATTACATGTAACATGGTTGTGAATTCACTAAGACCTCACCCTATATTTCCAAGCCGTTGCATCACCTTTGGGTACCCCTGGGTACATCCCCCCCCCCCCCCCCCACAACCCCGGGGAGTCTTAAAGTAAATATCCCGACCTTTTTTTGTTTTTTTGCACATGTATCGGGTAGAGTAGGTACATTGGCAGCTTAATTACCGTCTATTACCGCTCTGGATCGGCGCTGCAAATGTTTGGATCAATCAAGATCCAACGCCTCCAGAGTGGGGGGGAGTGGGGTGTTGAAGATGTTTCATTCACAGTGTGTACTTGTTTACCACGAAAAGAACCAGGAAATGCAGTTGCTCAGGGCAAGGATTATTTGTATGGAGTGGCGGTGATCTCTCATACAAACTATCCCTGTCTCCGTCACTTGCATTTTCTGGTTCTTTTCGTGGTAAACGAGTACTCTAGAGTGCTTGCTCTATGGATGTGTATATGCATGACAGGTATGTATATTGGTACCAACGGACCGAGCAGCAACAGGGGACGGATGAAGAGTGCAACATTCGTTGGGAGGAGTGGTATACGGAGATAATAGTATATATAAAAGTAACGGTTTCAGATCATCCGTGACCTAGATAGGTCCTGTTGGTTGGGGGTCGACAAAGGCAAAAAGGTAAAGCAACCCCGTTTCAGTTTCATTCTTTTTCTTGTTTATATATACCCAAGCCCATGAATCATATCCAATTGGAGCCCTCACGCACATAAAAAAAAAAGACAGAGGTGACAAAAATCAATGCGCATAATCCACATACAAGAAACACCCCATACAAGAAGCACAAGAAAGCACATAAATCAATACATAAATGCGTTAAATATCAGATCCCAAAAGATTCCCCCGCACGAAATAAAAAAGAGAGAATGTGTGATAAAGGAAGTATAGAAAAGCATAAACTGAACGCCATGCGATTGATATACATGCAACGTTCCCACCCTCGCGGGAAAGATTCATGACAACTATGTGCTCATGTATAACTTTCCCTCCAAAAATATCAATATCCAACAGAAAAAGAACCACTCAAAATAAAACTCCTAACAAATGGAAAACGCGCAGTTGAAAGAAAATAAGGGATTAGATGTTGTCATTTCATAAGGACAAACCGATCCCTCTATTAATCCTTCACTCCCAATAATTTGTCCACTTCAATCACATTTCCGGAGTGATGCAGAGAAAAAAAGAAAGAAAAAAAGAACCGTTAAATAGATAGAAAATAAAACCCACTCCCAAACGACCAAAAATACCTACCCAGAATCAAATTCAGGCTCAATGAAACTCTATCGATTGGACCCCGACTTTCGTCAGGACGTCCCGAACATCGCTTTCTGCCACTACGACCCCAGTTTCCGAACACTTTGCCTTGTTCCTGAGCTCAGAACATAAGGTATCCATATCTAACTCCCCGTTGGCAAATTTCGGGTGAGCGCTGATGTGGTCCCTACCGTCGTCCCTTTGAGTAAGTCTTAGCTAACAACGACGGTTTTTTTGAGGGGGAAATGAGGAACATACCATATTTTGTTGCAACTCAACATCTTCTTTGGATCTTCGGCAGGGACGACCTCATCCTCATCATCGTCGTCATTGTCTCCATTTTCGGCACGGTCGGCCTCCGCTACCAGATCCTTCTTCAGGGCGAACGGTGACTCGATACCTTCGAAGCTGGTAGTCATCGGGAACGCGTCCTCGAAGAAGCTCATGTTGATCCCGGCATTGATTTCATTAATGGGGTCTCGGTAGTCGTTGAATAGTACCGGATCGAAACCGCCGCCGTTCTGTTGTGTTAACCAATCCAGTGAGTTTGGTGTGGGTGCGCTAGAGTTGTTGAGCTGGGCCGCCTTCGGGATAGGGTTGTGAGGGTTTCCGCATGCCATTCCTAGTTTCTCGCAGAAGGTAGTTTCAGTTTCGCCGTCTAAAGGTCCACTCTTGCAGATATAGCGGTCCCCGTTTGGAGCGATTGATATCGTACCGTCCTCGGTTGAATTATTTTGCTGATCATTGGATCCATTCAAATTCATTGGTTCAGGGCTTGTTCCACAAGATGAACCAGGCCCATGCTGTGATACTGATGACGCCGAAGGCGATGAGGTAAAATCCCTACTACCACCGTTCAGACGAGGTGTGTTCTGTACACTCGCAGAGCCTCCACTACTATCATTGCTCAGACCATAATCTATTATCGCGCCTTTATTAGTTGGGCCGTCAATAACAAATCTGAGAATATGTATATGAAAAATGCACTAGGCTCCGAGAAAAAAGTGGCAACTCACATGTGAAAATGTCATTGTTTATCGCATTGGTTAATTTGTTCTTATCTTCGCTCTTAGGAGAAGTACTGGCACCCGCACTCATCCTTTCGAGTAAAGTACCGGGCCCCACTTTCACGCCATCTCCGCTACCCTGGCGCCCAAAAGGAGAACCGATACCACCACCAAACATAGGAAATTCAAACTGGAAGCCACCTGTACTTGCGCTTTTTCCAAACAAACCTGGGGCACCTAAGGTTGGTGTCTTTTGTGCTTGATGTAATCGTCGCCGATAATCCTTTAATTCAACCTGTAGTCTATCCACTTGAGCTCGAAGAAGGCTATTCTCATGGTTTGCAGACTCTGATGCCTTCTCCAAATCCGTCACTTTCTGTTCGAGATCCTTCAAATGCTTCTCCTTACGCTCCCGGAAAGCCCTTTGAGCGGCTCGATTCTGCGCCTTGCGTTTCGACGTAGGCTCTGACGTAAGAGGCTTGCGTCCAGGCCTTTTGGCAGTTGTTCCATCTGATTCTAGCAATAAATTCGACGGTTAGTTGAGTTGCTCAACACCCATCTTATGAACTATTTAGACGCTCGTGGTTCTCGGCCGAATAAAAATTATCCGACGGGCAAGCCTTCTGGTAGGAAAAAGAAAATGAAGTATCACTGAGAAATAAAGCAAATTTGTGAAGAGCGATGCAATTGTGAACAGGAAACAGTTGGGTAAATTTGGTATATATATATATTTAAGAAATGCAATTTGTATAATATAGAAAGATGGATTTTTGTGTAAGCAGGAAGAAGGGATGAACCCACCTCTCCTCTTTGGCTCTGCATCGTGTGGATCAGAGCTCGGGCTGCCATCGTCATTTGACGGTGGGCTTTTCCTTTTGTCATTGTCCTGTGACATGGAGCCTGGGGTATCCGAATAAGAAGTTCCGTTCATACTGTTATCCACGCCATCAAGACCTGTTTCGAAGTCCCAAGGCCCATCAGCGTCCCAATCAGGATAATCTAGGTCCCCACCCATCAGTGGGGTGCCATCTGCAAAGCTACCGTTTAGGGCAGCTGTTGGTGGCGGAGTGCCATTTCCATATTGTGAGCCCATTGAATCTGGGGTACTGTTTTGTGAATTGTGCTTTAGGGGCTGGGTGACCTGGTTAACAGAAGGACTTGTGAACAAGCGTGAGTCAGAGTTTGATTGAAGGGCGCGAAGCAGGAGATCCTGTTGATCGGGATCGAGGTAGAGGCCGTCTGATGATGTTGTGGTCATATCCTCTCGTCAAGTAGTTTGAGATGAGGTTTCTGCTATGGGGAATATTTAAATATTTGCAAGACGGATCAACTCAATGTGTTGAGACGAATGAAATGTACGGCAGAGGCCGGGCGGGTTGTAGTCCGACAATCACAGCAAGTGCTGCGAAGGATATAGGCGCGAAAAACAACTAGTTAGTGCGCTGGAGATAGAGAAACAATCGAATTTTTGTGTCCTCTACGAGGTCTCGAGTAGCTTCACGTTGTTGTCGACGATTGTCTCGAGTGCTTGGTGATGGACCGAAATTGGGCTATGTAAGAAGAGTTGGTCGAGGCAAGAAATGAGTAAGTCTAGGAAGTTATGGACGGGTGAATGGGTATGCAATAAGGTCAAGACGTAGGACAAGGGCTCGGGGCTAGCAATAAAAGCGCTTAGGCTTTGGTGACCAAGAAGGAAGATATGTGAGGCGAGAGAGAGATGGAGATGGAGGAGGGTATGTGATGGGTAGGGGTGGCGGTTAGTGAGTGAATGGGCAGAAGAATCAGTGGGTCGGAAGGAAAGAAGATTTGGAGAGAGAGGGGAAAGTGTGTGTTTCTGTACTGAAAACGGGTGATGGGGCGATCTACGGTGTAAGTGATCACTGCGAGATGCAAGAGTAGAAAAGGCCTGGAAGAGGTCTGGAAGGATACGAAGGTTTGGTGGTGGTGGGGAATACCTTCTTGCAGTATGAGGTGAGCGTATTCTAACAATATTGTATCTAGGCCGCCTTGGTAGAAGACGGCGAAGAGAGCGGCGACGGCGGATGTAGACGGAACCTGATGGGGGGGTCCAATCCTATGCAGATGTGGGCTGCTGATTCCTGCTAACTTAATGGGACACACTACTCGAAAGCTGCAGGCAGTAGTGTTACTGTAACTGAAGAAACAACAGCCCTTTTTTTGCTTGTTGTGGGAAAACTAATATTTAAGAACACCAAGGAGCAAGTCGAGCGTTGATGGGGGAGTACATGTCCTTCACATCCAATTGTGCCTGTGTGGGTGAGGGAGCAAGTGCACAGATACTACATACAGTACTACCTACGTCTACGCTATATTGCCGTGCATGCGTCTGTAGAGTTAGGGTATTGTAAGTATCTACAATTCAAAAACTCGGCTCAAGTACAAACTTCCAGAATCACAACACAGAATCAGGCGCAGCTCAAATACCAATGCTTTCCTTTCCCTCCTCTGAGAGGGCGGAAAATCTACTCTATGTACCTCTTCACCTTTCTATCCACTTCTTTGTCCTCCTACTCCCCGAGGGCTTACAAATTCATCATGCCCAGGGGTGTGGTGGGGTACGCATCTGCAAGGATGAGACGGTCGATGTTGTCTCATTGGTGGATCACTCTAACGGATTTAAGAGCTTCTTCCCTATTCACAGGCCTGAAAACCCTCTATTTAATTGAAAGACGTTTCCGGGGCTGGGTCTGCACATACCACCAAAACTCGGTACTTATGCAAGTTCTTGGTTTATGCAGAGTCGGAATTTTGAAACGTCATAACACACTGAAGTTTGGAACAGGTCCCGCAATTCTGCCTCCCAGATCTATGCATAAAACAGTCATTTTCCAGAAAACTTCTTTTTGGCACTTTTGGCGAAGAACCAAGCTCTCTTCATGTGCGCTGCAGATTCCAGCTTGTTATCTCCATCTTATTTGGTATCTTCGACAGTACTGTTTTCGACATCTCGGAACTTTCCACTGATTTTTCATGCTGCTTACTTTACATACAGGTAGACGCATTAGCCAGTGTCTGTGCTGGAAGCAACCTGTGTGAGCCATGGCAAGGAGCGCCTTCAGTTGTTTCAACCCCAGTTTCCTCTTGCAGTAGTCTCACATAAAGTTCTATCAATGGTTCAACGACAATTAAATTGAGAACAAGAAAGCACCGGATCATGGAAGCTATCTACTCCTACAAGCAGCCTATACATGCTTGAGATGCATGTCTGCTTTTAAGTACGGTTTACTTCTTGCCCTGAGAAGACAGCCCATTCTCGCGCCGACCTACTGTTTACTAAGTAACGGGGAAATCTTCAGGTTATTCGAGGCCTTCCATTTCGAATGTTCAAAATCCAACAGCCGTAGCATCTTTCTAGGGATCATAGGGATGTACCCTGGAGCCGACTTGATCTCTTCAGTTATTTCCACCAGATTCCCAATTGCCTGTTTTTGGTGGTCGGCTATCTAGGGAGGTCGGCGTTCCTTCGATCGTGCTAAGCCCAAACGATGTCTTTGGTGATCGAGAAGCGGCGCAAATTAAGGCTAAGGCCGCCGGGCCGATCCTGGAAGGAGAAGATAAGCCCGCAGCACATACCTACAATACTTATTCACAGTGCAACTACATGTACTCATGTCATGAAGTGGATATATTGATATACAAGGCAAAAGATAAACGCACATCGAAGCGATGAAGTCGTCAAACGATATCCCTGTGGCTAATTAAGCCAATTTTTCCCTTATACCTTGCGTCACTGCAAAATCAGTCTTATAATACGTGGAGTCTTTACCACAAAACCCTAAGACTGCGTTCATGTACAACTATCACCACCCCCTCGCATGGAGGCATAGTACGAACACGACTCGGTTACCCCCAGGAGATTTATTCGACGCAGTGCATATAAGCGGAGCTTAGCCATACCTCGAGCAAAGCACATACTCTACTTTCGAAGATACTAGCATGTACGCAGATGCGTTTTGGGGGAATTCCTCGGTTCGCCCAAAATAAGTTCTTACGCATCCAACCCCCCGGTAGAGTACATATACATTCCCTATTAGGGAAGTAT
The DNA here is from genome assembly GCF_003444635.1 of Morchella importuna. Taxonomy (NCBI): domain Eukaryota; kingdom Fungi; phylum Ascomycota; class Pezizomycetes; order Pezizales; family Morchellaceae; genus Morchella; species Morchella importuna. Next base: position 1,284,744 of record NW_025763400.1, on the reverse strand, counting down.
ATCCCGTACTATTTTTCCGTACCTGCTCTACTGGCAACTAGCCTAGTAGAATTCACTCATAGATCAGATATATATCAAATGAAGTGTTATGGGGAGGGGAAAATCTTGTGGCGCTCCTAGTGGAATATGTTCTTGGCTTCAGAATTCCAACAGCCATGCGCATATGGCCTCCGCCTACTAGATATCCCTCGCCCTCCCTCTAGCGCAGAAAAAAAAAATAGAGTATTGACACAGAGGGATTGAACAACCACAACTCTTAAGGCCCATCTATGAGGGCAATTTGTGATAGGTCCTGCCCGGAGTCGAACCGGGATTACAAGAATCAGAATCTTGGGTGCTAACCATTACACTACAGAACCATTGATATGAGCCTATCGGGTTTACATGAATATTTTTTGGCAATAACTGAATGGCTCAATCCTTTTTGGTTTTAAGAGCCATAAGTGTCTTAAGGTCATTGATCGGTTTGTTACTTTTACTTTATTCAACCACATACATGCCTACATGTAGTCTTATGATAAGTACGCTTGAAAAGTATATACCTCTGCTGAAGGCATGATCAGTGAAAATTTTATATCGATTGTACCAAGCTCGATATAGCAAGAAAGGGTATTGCCAAGCGGCTAACATGACGAGTGATATATCATGACAACCGTGTCACACTTGATAAGTAGTATAGGAGCCAAAAGCCAAAAGGATTCGATTTAAGTGTTATTTCTTAGCAAGAAGTAGAAGGTATGAAATTACTAGTCAACAAAAATCTTGAAAGTAACTTGTCAAAACGATCACTAATCCTATATTCGCCATTATGTACTCAACCCACGCGTACGGATGCAAGGACTCACCGAATCTACATGTATGATCAGTATCATTTCCTCTTAGCTCAAGCACGACATGGCCCCGGCTCAGGAATATCCCCGACGGTATAATAGTATACCCCGTCGGTAATATTGAATAGATAAGATATGTTATTATTGACAACCTGTTTACTGTTTATTAACTACATGTAGAGATGACAGTGACTCTTAGATGTGCCAAATGTGCGCACATTGATGACTGCAACCGTTTCCCAGATTAGAAACCGCGACCGAGGAATTGTTGGTATTTACCATAAGTATGTAGCTCATGTATCCATGGAGAAGTTTAACGCATATTCCAATCGTACAGTGGAAAGCGAGTACCTATGCCCATTCATGAGAGCATATGAATGAGCTATCGTCTACTTTATGGACTATTTAGAGCCCACCTATAGTTCTAAATAACTACAAGGCCTTAAAGACCGACTCGGTGACTTTATGGAGACTTTTATACGCCAAGTGAGTAATCATATACTATCAATATATATCGCTACCTACGCCCGGAAGTAATTTCCACCCACAAAAATTAGAGAATCTGATATCTACCTCACCAGTTTTGCTATCCCACGGCCGCACCTAACTAAACGTAATGGATGATCCGATATCGGTTGAATCTTCTCGAATAGAGATAAGAAGGGCGGTTTCAGGTCGTTTACAGATCTTGCTGCGTTGACATGGTTGGGTTAGATCTGGACAATTATGGGTGATACAACTTGAGCCAACAAAGGCATTAGCGCGGTTACCCTCCTAGCGCCAAGAACATAACATTTTGAGAAGCTTTCTTGATTCGGTTATTATCGCCATCACCATCACCAGCTCGAACCTCATCACAGTCTTGCAAGACCTGAAGAACCTGCATCCTCTTACTGCGATCCCGGTCTCTTTCTTTCACTACTGAATTATCAGTCTAAGAAATTCGAAAAGACTTAGTTTTTCCCACATCAGCCACACCATAATCATGACATCAAGCGCTACAGAACTTAAGGAATATAAACTCCAGGTTAGTCGTCTCTTTCTCCCCATCCTCTTCATTGTTTGTAATAAAATCTCTAACTCTTGTCGTGTAGCTTGAATCTGTCCAAGCTGCCCTGAAGGCCGATCCTGACAATGCGGAACTCTCCGACCTTGTAGGTGAATTGGAGGGGATGGTAAATGCCCTTGCCGAGCAACTCGCCGAAGAACAAGCCCCCGCGCCGTCTGCTTACCCGTCCTCTCCATACGGCAGTACCAACAATAATAGCAGAAGGGACACGCCTGCAACTCCTGTTGAAGGGGGTGCGGGCTCGGGAAGTAGTATCTATGCAGTTGGTGATAACGTTCTGGCGCGATGGACGAGCGGTGATAACCAGCTATATCCAGCCAGGATTACGTCCGTGATGGGATCTAAACAGAATCCCGTTTACATCGTCAAATTTACGCAGTACAATGCCACGGAGACGCTTCACCCTCAACACATCAAACCGGCCAATAACGCGAATAAAAAACGCAAACTCGAGAGCGAACCCGCAAGCAACGCGTCAACAACGCCCATTTCGACATCTAACGGCGCTATCATCTCGCAACCAGCAACGATAAATGCAGAACTTGCGGAGGCTAATAAGAGAAAGTCGACCGAAACGCTTGATGGTCCGACTAAGCCAGCAAAGGTCGGAAGGAAAATTGCACAGAACAAAGTCTTAGAGGATGGCAAGAAAAAATGGCAGAATTTTGCCCAAAAGGGGGTAAAGGGGAAGGTAGGAAAGGCGAAAAAGATTGGCGAAAGCAGCATGTTTAGGACTCCCGATGGAGTACACGGACGAGGTACATACGATTCCGATTGACACTATTCTCCCCCGGCAGACATTTGTTGAACTCTTGGCTAATATTTGGCATTTTATAGTTGGTTTTACGGGATCTGGTCAACCTATGCGAAAAGATGCTACAAGAGGCAAACATATCTACCAGCAGGGCGAAGAAGAAGAGTAGCTAGCATAGAGGTTTAGGGAGTATATTCGTGATGCTGCAGATTTCTCCGCATACCATATTCGAGCTGACACCTTGTTTTTGATCGCCGATCATCTAATCCACAACACTATTGCCCACGCCCCGCCATCTTACCAATCACGGCGGTAATCAGTTTGTATAGTTCTTCAAAGATCTCTCTTTTCTTCATTGCCCTCTGTACTCCTTGTTTCTTCTTTTCTCTGCATTTTTCTTTATGGTTGAATTGTTGCTAAGACGGGTTTCGGGAACTTTCAGTTTTTGTTTCATGGAATAATGGTGGGAGTTTTTACAAGAGAAAAATGAATATTTTACACCCATGGAATAACTTTGAAAAAAGAAAAGAGAAAGAAAAACTCAATAACTTCCCCCTTCCCTCTTATCTTTTTACCTTTGCACAATTCTGAACAATTGCTAAGCCTTGAGTGGGAGCGACGAGTGACCGGAGACAAGAAAGGAAATTAAATATCGATGTTTTCGATCAGATCAACGGTTCGATCTGGCTATGCCCTCAAGCAGCTCATTCCGAATGGTTGGTTGGTTTTTTTTCTTCCCTTCGTGATGTTCGTTATTTACTGGCCATTTAAAATTCTAGCATCGAGTTTATTATGATTTATGGCCAGTTCAGCGAATTGGGTGATAACTGAACGATTTGGTCCTATTGAGCAATGTTTGTCTCCCGTAGGCATCTTGATATATATATAAGGGATTATGAGCCGCCCCCTCTCTTTTACTACTTTAATTAGTATGTAGTGTTAGTTAGATTAAGGTTTCCGGTAGAATAGAAATGAAGATATCACAATCCAAACGGCAACCCCATATTTTCATTGCAATGAACTATTGGTTCGGTGTAGATTTTTCCGACGACGCACGGCTCGAATCGCGGAGTGATCTTGAGTGATACCTGCCAATTCTGTTTCCACTGTATTTCGAACAGCTAACCGCCATGCGACTGTATTTGGACTCGGGTATCCGGTTTACGTCGATTGTGTACAAACTATAAGGGGTGTCAAAGACCAAACTGTCGGGATTTTGCTATGACAGAATACTACTAGTACAGAGAGGTCACATTTAACACCATTATGTTGCTGCACATTAAACTGCGAGGGCTGCATGGTTCTGGAGGTTTATGTCAGTAAGCTTTGACTTTTAAAAGAGCATCGTCTTTAGCCCCAGCTGTTATTACCGCAACGCCTTCCCAAGTGACAAATTTATCCATATGCGAGTGATGGGTCATGAATCTATATAAACCCCAACCGTTGCAATTAATCTTCCGCTGGTTCTTCCCAATCTTGATCAACATCTTTTATTTGAGGCTCCTGAACCTCAGACCAACCCAGACAGTCGTCAATATAGCTGAGTGTAGCTTGAACGCTGTCTTCATTCTGACTCTCCAATTGGAGAAACTGGACCATTGAGAAGTCATCAATCAAGCTCACCACGCCTATTCCCGTCAGTGACGTGTTGATTAAAGTGAAATTAAGGGAAATTAAGGGAAGAGAAAGATCGGCATACATTCATTCAACCTGTGAAACTTTGGGTTCGTCTCCGCATGAATATCCGTGGCCAAGATGGATGGATCTGGGTCCAAGAATCTTTTAAGCTCCCTTTTACTGACCTGGTTCCTCACAAGGTCCATCTTCGAGAGAATGTTGATATGAGGAATTTCCAGCATGATCATGCAACTCATCGCACTGAGCGTCCCAGCAAAGAACTTTGTCTTATCGATGACGAATGTGGACTCAAGGAGATATGCCGCGCAGAGGTTGAAAGACATGTGACCCGTGAGATGCTTGGCCAGGTTCGGCAGGATGGGGACGTGCGTGTAGAGTTCTATTTGGCCCGGACAGTCGAATATTGTGAGACTTTCTTCGCCGGTTTCACCGAGCTCGGATTCTAGCCAGTCGAGATTGTCCATGAGGAATCTGGAATGGTCGGTGCAGGTTAGAGAAGGGGGAAAAATAAGTTAAAATAATCTTTTGTAAAAGAGAGAGAAAGCTTGGGAGGGGACATACTCAAAACAGGCCATTAAGCCGCCATTGGGACCAAGTCCCATCTCGTCCATTACATCCTCAAGAGATATAAGATCTTTGATGTCGACATCGGGTTCGTATTCAAACTCTTCAGCTGCGGGGTCCAAGTTGACGTAGATACCTGTAGAAAAGCGTTCGGGTATTAGGGAATTGGTTTCTAGGCGCATGGAAGCTTTATAAGGCAAACATACATGACCGCTTGATGTTCTTGATATGGGCGATAAGTGAAGCACAGAAGGTGGACTGCCGATAATGTTAGTTTTCCTATAAGATCTGCGGCAAGCCCAGAAGGGTACTATATACCTTTCCGCACCCAGCAGGACCGATTACAAGGACTCCGTACCGACTCATAATGGGAATGGCAGCTGTGGTTGGTTAATTCAAGTAGTGGGTGGTCGCGGGGTTGGCTTTAACTAAGTGTTGCGGCTCAAAATCTTACAGTCCGATTTGGGGTCATGGCGGCGGCGATCACAGCCTGAGTTTCTAACTTCAACCTCCAGTAAAGGTTCTGAAATGGCGCCCCCAACATCAACAACTCTGATTTCCCCTGCAGAGCTCTCATATTTGCGGTCCTCTCTTGCGCTTAATCCGCCTATTCGACCTGATGCGCGCTCGCCGACACAGTTTCGCCCGCTAGTGGCAGAAATCGACATTCTTCCATCCACTAATGGCTCGGCGCGAATGATTTGGGGAGATGGGGGTGAATGCGTTGTCGGGGTCAAGGTCGAGGTTGAGCCCACGGAGCTCACTGCAGATGGAAAGAGGAAGAATTGGGTTGAGATTGGCGTAGAGGTTCAAGGACAGAGGGACGATGATCCTTTGGGGGTGTTCTTGGGCATGACAGTTACAGAGAGTTTACTTACGCCCTCTTCTACGCTCACAGAGAGGCTGGCCATTACTAGCAGATTTCACTGGAAGATGTACATTGATGTTTGTCCCCCAACCCTGTGCCTCCCTCGTTTAAATATATATATATTCTGGATATTTACTGATTGGGTTTTGTGCGCAGATCCTGTTAATAACACCACCTCTTTCGCATCCAGGGACACTGCTATCCCTTTCTACAAATCTCGCTCTTCGTTCAACCAGACTTCCGCGACTAACTTCAGAAGCGGATGAAGATCCTATGTTTGACGATGATTGGGATGCCTCAGTTCCCCTGTACCAGGCCTCTAACCAACTCCCGCCTATCACTCTGCTGGTATTGAGTGTGGGTGACAATATTTTCTTTGATCCGACCAAAGAAGAGCTTGCTGTTGCCGATTGTGTCCTTGCAGTTTCTTTGGCTACCAATTCAGCCAAGGATACCCCGAAAGTTATTGGCGTGCGAACACTTGAGTCTGGCAGTGGAGGGATAGTAACAACCGCTGGAGCAAAGGACGTTGGCAGCGGAGGTGCGGCCGTTGAAGCTACAAGCATGGGAGGTGTTAAAAGGACAGTTGTCAAGAAGATAATCAAGGAGAGCTTGAGCGTTGGAAAGGAGGTCTTTGGAAGTTTACAAGGCGTTGTGGATGCGAACCACTAGTAGAACCGGGAATATCGAAAAAAAAATTCTGTATAATTAAAAGGTTCGGAGATTCGGTGCTCATAAACATCGAGTGTTTGATCCAAATCTCATTTTACAATAATACATATCGGCTCTTTCCGCGGTACTTTTTCGGGTCTCTTGGTTCTTTTCTAATTTTTTTTTTCAACCTATTCTCCCTTTCTCCTCTCGAATATCGGGAATTTTTCAAATTGGGATAATTTGAGACTTTGACGATTTCCAACACGCCTTCCCGGGCGGTGGGTTTCGATTGGGTTGCAACCGATGTTGACCCGAATGCTCAAGCCACAAACCAAACATGGACGGGAAAGGTCAAAGACCTATGTTCTTTGACTATTCGGCCCAGCTTCCAGAATACAGAAATAAGCCTTCCTTGCTGGCAAGCTGTCTATCACAGACTGCATACTCTCCAACATAGGTAACCTCGCTGTTTAAACTTACATGTAGATACCGTACCAGCACCTGCCTGACATGACCTGCGTTTCTCCAGACTGGCATGCACATTGCTAATAATGAACATGAAACTAACCCAGATCGTCCACGTTTGCTCCTTTCATGGGGCCGAGGACAGTCCAATGGTGTCTCCATGGCCTCTCCCCTACCCCAAATGTTCCTTCCGCTATACCGAACTGCATATCCCAGTGCTTCTCGTTGGGATAGCAGGCAGTCCGGTACTCTGCAGTGAAATATATCATGTAGGTACTCGTATGTATATTTTGGAAGAGGCGACAGCCCACAATATGGACGAACTACAGGGTAACGGTTTGTTGGAATCCGGTATTGGTTGATGACTGTATCAATCGACCAACGCCTTGCCTGAGAAACGCATGTGTCGACGTTGAAATCTCTGAATCCGTAAGTGCTTCTCTAAAATGTAGCACCCTGGGCTGTCTAAAAGTCTCGAAAGGTGCTGGTACATAATGGACCACATCCCTGACGGACCTCTAACGCTGCGTGGTCGAGGTAACACGGCAGATACCATCCAGACCCCAATAGCATGGCCAATCGAAATGCACGCGGGCCACAGGGGGGTTGCCATTTGGGGGTGAAGCCTTAGCCAATCTCCAGGCCCATAATTGGACCTGTTTAGGATTGATGGATGGAGGGGGGAGGACGTCTTGGTATTGTAATTTTATCTCTGGTGGGCAAGACCCCTACCTGTCGGCCAGTGCGTTGAAGCAACCCTCTCTTTGGTCCCTGGGGTGCCCGCGTATTTATCCTCACACGCTTCCCCCCCCCCCAAGTTTTTCTCCTACATCACCTTCGATCTTCTTAAACCCAGAGCTTCCCTTGATAATTCTTTTCTTTCTTCATACTCTCCTTCAGCTCCCTTCAAAGACGACACTATACACCTTTGCTACTCCAGTACCTTTACACCCCAACACATATTCAAGATGCCTGGTGTTGTAAGTATTCCTTATATCACTATTAGTTCCCCCTCATCTCTCAGCTGAAGTGCGTAAGACTAATAGTACATGTGCCCATAAACAGCCTCCTAACGCTATCGACGCCCTGAAGAAGATCGGCCGTTCTCTATTTGGCCGCAAGAAGAAGAGCAAGACTCCCGTCGAAGAGACCACAGAGCACGGCGAGCAGTCAAACCAGACCCCTCCAGCTGCCCATGACACCCCCGTCAACGTTCCAGCCGTCGCTGCTCCTCCTCCTCCTACAACCGAGAACACCACCACTCCAGCTCCACAAATCGAGGAATCCCGAGAAGTAGCACCAACAGCTGCACCCGCCGCGGAGACCATAACCCCTGCGCCAGCGCCAGGTGTCGATGGTAAGACTTTGTTCTGCTGCGTCCGGTCTAAGAATCCCCTCCCCTTTTCTAGTCTCGTTTCTTAATAGAAAGAGTGCAGAAGAGTGGTAGTTGAGGATTAAAATTATTACAGAGTGTTGACTTTATTTGTTTGATAGTGCCAAAAGAATCGCAACCAACAGCCCCCCAGCTTGATGCACCCAAGAAGGAGGCTCCTATTGGAGAAATCGACCTGCCTTCAACAGAGGACAAGAAGACCGAAGAGGTTGCCGCTACCGCCCCAGCTGCTGCCGTTGTCGCACCTCCTGCCGAGAAATAAGCTTCTCGCTTATGAAACTTGATCTACGATTAGCTTCCTTTTTTTTTTTTTTTTTTTTTTGTCGTAAATTCATTTCAATTTGTTTTAGCGGCGGGTCTTTTTTTAAGCTTCACTTTCCTTTTAGTAACATACCTTATCTCCTACGAGTTTTTTTATAATGCATAATTTTTTTTTTCCTCGCTGCCTCTCTTTCTCTTTGTCGGCTGTAATTCTTTCTTTTTTTTTTTGGGGGGGGGGGTTAATTGGGAGGGTGGGGGTGGGGGCTTCGGGTTGGTTGTTTCTTGCGCGTGCAAACAGAGTGATTTGAATATTGCCTCTCTTATCGAGTCTTGGTATTTTCTATAACATGTTTTGCTTTTTGGGGTTTTTATCGCATCTTCTCTTGGATGCGAGGGGATGAGGGGAGGGAGGGATGAGTTTGGGTCTTCTCTATGTAATTAGGAATGGGATGGTGCGGTAGGTTGGTGGACTTGCACAACAAAAAAAAAATCAATGATATAGATGGATAAAAACCCTTATAAAAACCTTGTTCCTAAATACAACGACCGGAATGATCTATGGAAAAACAGGGGGTGAAATTGTATGGCGAAATATCTGTGCACCATATAACTGTTTTTTCCATAGATCATTCCTATCGCTGTACATGTATGTGTGTCTATCGAGTGGGGTACCTGATAAAAATATGCGGATGAGATCTGCCATCCCTGAGCGCTGCAGTGTTGTTTAATATATGCGCACAATATGTCATGCACGTAACGCATCTAGTCTATATCTCAATATATTGTATATTACCAACGCAGTAAATTCAAGTTATATTGAACCCGCCCCAAGCTTAAGCCCACTACATGTAGATAGAGCGCGTACAGGACGTTTACAGTAAAAAAACGGGGGTAAAATCACTACTGTAAGCGGTATTACCGTAGTACTGCCGTATTGTTGGTATTGTAGATAGAGTATGTATAGTCGTTCACTGGTACCGACGGACTACGAGTATGTATTTACTTGACCGATTCAACCAAAAACAAAACAGCCAAGCTCTTAAATATCATCTAGTGAACTATAGTAAATGTTTGTGTTTTACAATCACAGCCAACGATTCGAGGTACTCGTGCGGGTATCTGCTTAAGCTTTAGTTTATCTATGTGATCATTAGTATCTTCAAATATATCATAAGGAGGGACCAAGTTCATTGGCCTAACTATCAATAACCATAGCATAGCTACATCTATCGGCTAGATCACCAATTGCACTGGCACTGCTGTATATAGAACCTCGGCACATTTGGCAAGAAGTACACCACCAAGCCTTTGTCACCAACACCAGAGAAAAGGCCCTTGTCAGATACTACTATCAATTGTCATTACTAACTCTCTAGACGCTAAAAATTAAAAACAATTTGAAGATAGGTTGTGTTTAAAGCGGGTGTTGTAGCAGTTATTAATCTCAAGTATACTGCATATTCAGGAGAATAACGAAGCCCACACTTGTATACAACAGGGTCCGAGAGCCTTCTGTCGTAGGGACAATTTAGTCCGCACATATCTCATGTGTGCCTATTCATGGCTCCATAAAGTCAGGATACACCCATTGCATAAAACAAAAACAAAAACAAAAACAAACGCCATAGCAATAACCCATCTTCGTTAGAAGTCCATAAAAAGTATGTATGTCAAGCAAGAGAAAAATAATAAGTAATACAAAGTTAATGTCGCTCGCATCCAAAATGAACCAAAGTCATTGACTCAATCATAAATTGTTACTCCTCTTCAGAGCTGGAGTCGTATTCTGCTGGAACCAAGTTTCGATAGGTTCTGCTTCGGAGATCCTCCTCCAGACCCCCGGGGCCATCATCTGGGAGATAGCCTTCGCCTCCAAAGGAGCTTAAGGCGACTGGTAGGAATATCAATGCATGGGTTGCTCCGATAACAACGAGTGCAAGCCACATGCGGAAATAGTATATCTCAAAGATCTTTGAGCGTGTGAAAGCAAGAACGCAGACTCCGATGAGCTTTGTAACAGTAATGCCGGAGAATACCTATAGACAGTCAGTCATTTCCTCAGTCAATAGTCTAAGAGGGAAAGGCAACTTACGGAACCGCCGACATTGACCAAAGCACCCAAAGCTCTTGCATCTCTACCTCTGAATTTCGCCTTTGCTCTATCCACCACACTCCTGCTAGGGAACATGAAAGCCCTGGCGACGTGTGAACAAAACTCGACACCGATCCCAACACAAATAACCAAGTTTACCAAGCTAACTGCGTTCAAACTGACTCCCCAGACAGCCATGACACCTATAATGTCCATGACAATCATAAGCACAGTCGCACTAACCACAAACCCTGTCTTTATGCTTCCTAGAAGTATCGTAGAAACCAGGAATATGCAGCCTAAAGCTGCCATAAGTAGGCCGCCAGTCAAATTGACTATGGTCGAGTACTGGTCAAAAAATATGTAAAATTTCGAATAAGGAAAGACTCTAATCCCGGCATTTCTGGAGATAGTATCCGCGATTCTCCGGGCGGATGCATAGGCGTCAATAAAGTCCTGTTGGCTTCTCAAGGGGGTGTGCGATGTCCTAAAATGAGTTGCATTGATGGTCGTCCTTTCGTAATCAGGGACAATAGCATGAGAATAAGCTGCCTTTCCAGCCAAAGGACAGTCCTCTCCAGTCGGTGCTTTTATCCAAACGTTTAGATAATCTAGGAATTCTTGGCCTTGTGGCATCCCAGAAAGAGTGATATTCCAGGCCGGGTCCCTATCCTCAAAACAAATTTTGCATTGTCGGTCGTTATCAAACTCTCCGCAAAGTTGCGAAGGGTCTCTCTTTTTCACCCTGCAACATTTCTCGAGGGACGGGTTGAGCCAAAGAAAATAGTCATCAATCCAGCTCGCAGCGGGCTCAGCGATGTATGAGGTTTCTGGGCGTTTGCGTTCTTGTTCGAGAACGTTCGAGAGCGAGTAAGTATCACATGTGGAAAAACGTCCGCATAGGGCTTGCTGCTCGTGGGCTTGTGTAATGTTGTACTCTTGAGTGACGAAGTAAACTGGTGGGCCCACACCAAGGTAATCATAAAGGTCGTTGAAATAACCAATAAGATATGAATCAGTTGGTATAGCAATTCTTTGATCTGTAATACCGAAATGTCAGAGATCAAACAGACCAATAGGATTAGTTAGGATCAAATGGCTTACCAAGACCAAGCTCTATCTTGGGGAGGAGTGCCAAGCTTGCGGTAAATAACCCAAAAAACAACATCATGACACCCCACTTTGCCTTTCTTTGCAATAAGCCTGGGGCATATTTTTTTCGAATAAAGCCTTGAAGAATGCTCTCCTCCACGGGGTAGGCCGGCATCCTGATATCCCTCGTTGTCAACCCATTGAGATGCCCATTGTCTCTGTTTTCTCCGGGGACCCTGAAACAAGGGAAACAATCCATCCTTGAATCTTCGACTCTCTCCTGATTGAGGGCCAGCACCGCTACAAACATAGTCACTTGCAGTACGGCGTTTATGAATACCGCACCTGCAGCATATATCGCAAAGTTTCTCACTGCCGGCATCGTCACGATGGCTCCAAGAGCAAAGGAAATTGTCTCGCTCGATGCAGATAAAAGAATACTAGGCCCCATTCGCCCCATTGCTTTCCCGACCCGAATCTCTACGGAATCACCGAGATGTGAATGATTGACTCGTTCGAATTCGTGGACGATTAGAAAGATATTGTCCACACCAACTGCCAGCACAAGGAATGGAATAACTTCTGCAATGATAAGCGTTACCTTAACTCCCATTGCAGAGAACAATCCCACACTGGCAGAAACACTCATCAGGACGATAATTATGCCGAAAATCCCAAGAGTGAACTTGCTCTCGATTAGAATTTTGCTGGGTTGGTTGAAAATACGAGCAATTGCAAAGCCGGTGCTACCCAAAGCAAAACTCGCGTAGATAAACATTGCAATATAACTGATTACGACAATCTTTGCATCGGTGTTGGTACTTTTATTGAGTTCTTCTTCCAAACTGATTTCTGTTGAAAAGCTCAACCGCAGGCCCCTTTCTTTTGCTTCAGACTGTACTGCAATCAAAGTGCTTTTTAAGCTCCTTTCCCAATCCATGCTTCTTTCAAGCTCCTCGGATCCCTCCGGATGATTCTCCAAGACCCAAGTCACAATCATTGCCTTCGCTTCTGCAACATCCCCACTCTCTTCCCAGCCACCCAATAATAATTCTTTATTCAAAGGCTGGCCAAAATCTGGCAAACATTGACTTTGAACGGGTTGTGCTGTACACGATCTCAGATCTTTTTTCCAAGTCGCTTCTTTGAGGTTCCAAAAGTCGTTCCCAAAATAACCTGTGATGGATTGAACAACGCATCCGGAGTCGGTAGGTTTAAAACAAACGTCGTCCAGAGTAACACCGTAGGTCAGACTTTTCATCCGCCGGATACGGTTCTCTACGTCAAACCACCAACCTAACACATCGTAATCGAGAGTTGGTGATGGCCCAGCATCAGTGGTGTCGTTAACCAAAAACGCCTGCTGAGCTCGATAAAAAGGCCCAAAGTTGTCGTCAAAGAACTGTTTCTCCATAGCAGCCTCAGAGGTAGGGCTAACCCATAGTCTCACAGGATCATTCTCGACTGAAAAGTTTAGCCAGCCCAAGCTCAATAGACCGACACATACAACACTGATCACTATCGTCACTGTAGGGCAAGATGCACAAGTTTCCCCAAGTCTCGAGAAAAATTTATCGATGTAGGTATTAAGAAGGTACTCCCCTCTAGATCTTTCGATCATGCCTGCATCCACGACATCACCCTCATCTTCGTCATCGCTTGGAGCACTCTCTTGCAACAATCTCAACCTTGCCCTTCTATCACGGTGTACCTTCCAAGCCGAATGTGCTGAATACCAACCGACTATGATCAACAGTAAAAAAGAATATATGGTGATAACCGCAAAGCTGAGGCATGGAATAATCCCAACCTTACAGTCTTTCCCTGTTTGAACCTCCGGAAGCTCAGGGCAAACAGAGGGACAATCCACGCACGAACATCGGTACGATACATCTGTATCATTGCACCGCTTGGGAGAGTTATCCATCTGCTCCATAGGCGCGTTCATTTCATCGCCAGCAGGAAAGTTCATTTGGAACGGCGATCCGAACGGCTTCTCATCCCCAAGGAATTTCAGGAAAGCTTTGTAGTCCTTCGCGCCGCCACCGATGAGGTCCATGACATAACCATTGGTTGCAGAAAACTTGACATCTTTGCATGAATCGAAAAATCCACTTCCAAATTTCTCTGACACAAAATAATCCAACTCTGTGACGATTGTCTTTCCGCCTCTGAGTTCTTGAGTGGATGTGATATTCAAAAACAAAGATTGGTCAGGAGAGCAAGTGAATGTGCAAAAAAGGTCGAAGAAATTGGCCTTGCAAGCGGGACAAGCTGCTATGAGGTTTTCGGCTTTTTTGAGGTTGGAGGCGAGACTTTCAAGCTGTACCCCAAAGGTCAATGGACAACCTCCTTTGCATAGGCACCTTGAGAGGTCACACATACCTGATCTCTGTCACAACACACTGGTCCCTCGTTCCAAGTAGCTCCACAGATATCAACTAGTTGTTTTCTAACAGATGCTTCCGGTTCCTCAGCTGGCCCGTTATCTGGGCATGGCAATTGCCCACCAAAGAATGATTTCTTACCGCACTAAAGGCTACAGTCAGCGGTGGTTTCAAAAAAGAGAACATAAAGATGAAGTACCTGACCGCGCAGTGCACAAACACCGGCTTTGTGTACTTTGGTCACCGGTTCCGATACGATCGCGGCAGTTGCGGCGGGAGCTAACGTCAAAATCGAACAAAGAAACAGAGTGACCAGTAACAGCAGTGGTGGTATCCGAAGCATCGAAAGATGCTTCTTCATTTTGGCGGAATCTGTTTAGCAAACTTATGTGGACGTGATGGTTTTGGTGGCGGTAAATGGATGTTGTCACCGCGGGTGGTGGACGTTGGTTGCTAGGCGGGTTGTCTCGGTAAGTTGTGGCTTCCGAGCAACCAGTGTGATGAGTGGTGACGGCGACGGGGAATCCAATAGGTCCACCACAGCTACAGCTAGCTACAGCTACAATACTGTAGTTTTTGACGAAATTTGAGGTCCCTTATCCCCTTACCTTAAATAAGCGGAAAGAGTTGAGCTAAAAGAAAATGGAAGGGGTGAGGGAAGGAGGAAGGGGAGGAGGAGGAAGGGGAGGAGGAGGAAGGGGAGGAGGAGGAAGGGGAGGAGAAGGGGAGAAGGAAGGAGATGAGGAACGCCCCGGGAACAGGCGAGTTGTGGGGAGAGGTATAAACAATGAGGAAGGAAAGAGGCTGAACACAGGAGCAAGAAGCCTGTGTAAAGTAGGTACATGTACCTGGGGAGGTTCAACTTCGACTGCAGTGATCTGGATTTCCAGCTACCGGGGGCCACGACTGTCTCTCACTCCTAGCCTTCAGTTTCATTTGCATTCACCTATTTTGCCTACATGTATCTAGATGTCTATTAGAGTACCTACATGTACTTCCTTGTCTGGTTGTTCAGGGGGATAATAAACCTGATGACGTGCGGCTGCAGGATTGGTGCAAGACCACCATGTCTTGGCAGGAGTTAAGAACGGCTGTGCAGTAGTAACCCGAAGCTCCAGCTTTATGAGTGAGATACAACTCCTCATGACACCAATAAATGTACCGCCGAAAATGACAAACACCATAGTAGCATTCCGTGCCCCCCAAACCATGTATCAAGTACGTACAGCTTTAAAAAAAAAAAAAAAGTTCCTATTCCATACAAATACCAAAAAACGAAGAAACCAGATACCCCAAAGTTACATGAAATCAAAACACCGCGCTGTTGGCCATTCACATCAAATTCATAAGATATCATTATTGGATGGTCTACATGATGACACATGGAATACTAGATAATAAGAGTGAGCACATGTGTTTGCGTCTAAACAGATAGGCGAGAATAGCTTACCAGCAGCACGAGTAGCCATCACAATCAAGGCATTTCTCTCCCGGTGGTTTTCCAACGCCACCAGTTGATAAGATCCCGCCGCCAGTAAGCGGGCTTTTTTCTCCGGTCCTGTCAACCAGTATGGTGGAAGATGAGGAAGTACACATTGTATAGTTTGATTAGTTGGAAGGGGTGGTTAGAGCCGTTGGGAAATTCCTGTTTAGTTTGTCCTTGATGTCAGTGGTCATCTTCTTTGGAGCATTAGAGGAAAACGTAGGAGGGAAACAAATAAAACGAAGACTGGGTTTTGAGCAGCAATATGCCTCATCAATTGAGGATTCAATTTCTCAAACTGCTTATTGCAAAAGTCCCCAATGTTGGTTGTGACCCATATAAGGAGTTTGTGAAGCATAGAAAGATAACAGAATCAATCAATAACTCACCTGAAGATTAGGTATAGATTTGATAGCGGCGTGAATGCTTTTCTTTGTTTGAACAGTTGGATATCAGTGAGAATAGTGGGATTCAGAGACTGAAGAGGGAAGAAATACCAATTCCTGATCGTATAGAGCTTTAGATCAGCTAGGGCTATGCCCCAAGATGACGTACACATGTTTGAGCCTAAGCCGACACATCCGAGTTGTACTACTCTAGGATGTGGCTCGTGAGATCGGGTTGGCATTCGGCGCCTATGAGAATCCCAGTTATTCGCACAGCTGCCAGCAGGGTGCGGCGTAATCGTATGGCCAATCATGTACCGGCCCTTGCTTCGCGGGGTCGCATTAGGCCGCACGCCAGCCTACAGTACCGTATGTAAAGCATTTCAATACTCAAACTCAACATCCCAGGTATAGCTAGATACTTTTAAACTACACACTTTTGGGGCAACCTAAATTCTCTGCGCACCACCGATATGACTTCTCCACCAGTTGCCGTCGTGGGTTGTACAGGATTAGTAGTGAGTTAAGACAGTCTTTATCGATCAGCCTTTTCATCAGGATCAAGCTCTCAGGATCAAGCTCTCAGGATCAAGCTCATCGTCAATGATTTATAGGGTTCTCATATCCTACAACAACTCATATCTTCTCCACAAACATTTACTGTAAACGCATTGATGCGTCGACCCTATCCTCATCCTATCCATGACCCCGATTCGAAGCTCAAGGCTTTGATATCTACCGATACTTCAACATGGCCAGACACACTTGGCACAACTTCTAGCGCTGCTCTTTTCTCGGCTCTCGGTAGCACTCGGACGGACTCTGGTTCCCTCGAACTTCAACGCAAAATCGATGTCGATCTCAACGTAGCCATCGCGCGCGCCGCGAAAGAATCTGGCGTCAAAACATACGTTCTCATTTCATCTAATGGCGCATCATCAGCATCACGGTTCCCCTATCTACAGATGAAGGGGGAGTTAGAGGACGCAGTGATTGCTCTTGGATTCGACAAAACCGTTATTCTAAGACCTGGGTTGATTGTTGGTGGTAGGGAAAAGACTAGAATGATTGAGCGGCCACTCCACCTTGTTGCAAATCTGTTTGGCGCTGTGTCTGGTGGAACACTGAAGGACTCTTGGGCACAAGATGCAGATGTTATTGCGAGAGCTGCTATCAGAGCAGGAACGGAAGACGCAGCATGGGATGGAAAGGGGACAAAGATGAATGGAAAGATGTTTTGGGTAATGTCACAAGTAGATATTCTAGCTTTAGGGAAGGAGCCGCAAAACCTCTAGGTTTTAAGTCATGTAATACTTCTTGAAGTTCATGTTATGATTATGCTACCCCCCACATACCACTGTAGGGCATTTGAGTTGTCTCGCTTATTTAATATATCAGTGTCCAAAATTAAATCATATGGCGCTACCTACAGAGTCAGCGCTCGTGGCCGACCCTATTCAAATATTATTATCTCAATGTGGTTGGAATGCGGACATGTAATAACAGATGAATTCATGTCGTGTGTCCCATACAGACATATGCATTTAATTTTATGACCAATTACTCAGTCTAACTTCGGGAGAAACCTCACCCAAGACCCAGCAGCATGAACTGTCGTTGTCTTTATGTTGTCAACTACGCTACATCAGCGCCTGACCACGCCGGCATATTCTCAGCTTCGATAATGCTCTAGGTATGTACATACTTGAACGACAAAGCCGTTGTGAAGGTCTTCTACGAGAACGCGCTAAATATGTGCATGAAACAACCGCTTGTCCAAAAATTTCTGGTTGAACTGCTGGCAATGAGGTTCGTTGTCGGTCTTCTTTAGTAGTTGTACCACCTACTTTGGAACTCCGCAAAGAAGGGTGGGAGGAATGTATGTACCAGAGCGTCCTGGTCCTGGACAGTGATCAGTAACGGTAACCGCATCCAGAGAGTGTGCAACCCTGTCACGGAGTGAGGGACCTCATTGATTGATAGAACAAAAAAATAAAATAATTCCGACTCACTAACTTACTCACGACGACTCGCTCGCGGGGGAGCTGTCCACTCGTCCACGATCGAAAATTAGATTCATCCAATCAGCGCAATTTCCATATACCAACTGTCCACTTAGAATAAGAGTACTAGCTGTTGCTGCTGCGTTGCCGCTCCTGCTGCTCGTGCTTCTCCTCCACCTGGCAAGGCTCTCCACATCAACCTGCGCTTCTCTGTTGTCCATTTGCGCCCTCTGCCGTTGTCGCTGACTGCCTTATTTTATTCTCTTCTCTCCTCTCCTTCCCTCTCTTTCCCGCTCGCTTTCCTCCTCTCCATCCCGTATTTCATCGCCCACCACCCACCACCCACCACCCATCTCCCATCTCCCCGTTTTCTATCATCTACGTGTTAGTTCATAGACCTTACGAATTCACACCAACTGCTACTATCTCATTACCGTTGTTGCCACTAGCTGCCCAAATCTCTCCCACATATGATGGCCTCAGTAAGTTACACACAAGTACCCCGGCAACCCCCCACCCCATCTCCATATTGAATAGCCCCCACTCCTCTTTCAATCATCTGTTCTACATATACAACTTTGCCCTCTCTCGCCCCAATTCAATTTTAGACAGTCCTCTTATTATGGTCCAGGTCCCACCACAACTTCGCCCTCAATTTGGTGCACCTCCTCATCATCCACAATACGTGCCGAATGGCCAGGTGCCTGGAGCTCCCCCTCAGCCAGTACAGCTTCCACCGCAACAAAAGATCATTGAGAAGAGTGGAGTGCGGATCTTGTGTATTGCGGATGTTAGAGGTAATCTATATACTCCAATTCCTGACGTTCTACATTCAGTTGAGGTTGACGTTGTTCCTTCGTTTTCTTGTAGGAAATCTCAGGTCTTTAAACGAACTTGCGAAGAAAGCCAATGCAGATCATATCATCCACACTGGTGATTTTGGGTTCTACGATAATAGCTCTTTAGAAAGAATTGCCGACAAGTCCGTTCTTTCGCTTCAACCTAAAATCTGTCGACACTGACATTTCATATAGAACGCTACGACATGTGGCTCAATATTCTCCCCTCCTCGACGAACGTCTTAAAAAGAGCATTCAGAGCCCCGGTGGAAGTCATGTACCTATCAAACAACTCGTCGGAGCTGAGCCGAACCCTCTTTCCGAACTTCCTCTATTCCTCTCAGGAACATATACCCTAGATGTTCCTGTTTACACGGTTTGGGGAGCATGTGAAGATGTTCGCGTTCTTGAAAAATTCCGATCAAATGAGTACAGGATCAACAATTTACATATCATCGACGAGGCCTCGTCGCGACTTCTAGATGTTGGTGGTGTTAAGCTCCGGTTGTTAGGTCTGGGGGGTGCTGTTGTCATGCATAAGCTATTTGACATTGGAGAAGGGAAAACCACGATCGCCGGAGGACAGGGAACAATGTGGACCACTCTCTTACAGATGGGAGATCTAGTAGATACAGCGAACCGAGTTTACGACGCTGCCGAAACCCGAATTTTCATTACGCATGCCTCACCCGCCCGCGAGGGACTGCTAAACCAATTGTCAGTTACCCTCAAAGCGGATTTCTCGATTTCTGCTGGTTTGCATTTCCGTTACGGTAGCTCGTATAACGAATTCAGTGTCAACCCATCCTTAGATCATTATCGTGGAAAGCTTGCCTCTTCTAAAGCATCTTTCAATGATGTGTGGGAAACCGTCAAAAACGAGGTTCTTGCTGCTGTACAACAAAACACCGCCCAAAACAAGCTTCTGGAAAACGCATTAGCAATTGTGGATAAGATGCCGACAAGTTCAAATGGAGGTAGCCCATTTGGCGGCCCCCCAGCTAATGCTGCCCCTGGTGCTGGTCAGGTTGATGAGTCTGCATTCAAGAACATGTGGAACTTCAATCTGGCTGACGCAGCATTTGGCTGGCTAGTCTTGGAGGTTGAGAATGGAAGAATTGGAACCGAAATGAGAGCACAAGGTTTCAATTTTCATCATAGGGGGGGAAAACCCCAGTTGCCGACTCAGCAACAGCAGCAGCAGCAGCCAAAGCCTACAATGGCACCAACTACTTCAGCGGCCCCACCTAGCACAGATTCTGGGCCGGTGAACGTTAGCGTTCCTTCTATCCCAACCACCAACAATGCAAATGCACCTATTAGCCCAGCAGTTCCACCTGTGGGTCCGAGAAAGCAGACCCAGAATCAAGGTGTGCAGCAACCTGCAGCGCCCCCCCAGTGCCAAAGCAACCGACTCCACCTCCCCCCGCGCAGGAAGAGTCCCCAGTGGTAAAACCTGCAACCCCACGACCAGCACCAAGTGGTCCTGCTGCGGATAGAGCTCCTACTCCCTCGGTGGCTCCTGTTGCTCTCTTGCCAACAGCCATACCAACAGCCACACCAGCAGCCACACCAACAGCAGAGAAGACACCTACCAGTAACGGGACAAGTCCCGCATCAGTCCCCCCCGCGCTACCAAAGGTCGACACTCCTGCAGCTTCAGCTCAAAATGCGGCCCCCACCAGCTCTCAGTCGCCATTAGAAAAGACCAAGCAAACCGGCCTATACATCTCTGGCGTTAACTCCGAGGCCGAAGTTCGCAGAATCTTCCCACCGGAAGATGAATGTCATATTGTCCGCGTCGAAGAGAAAACCTCTAGGACCAGAGCCGTTTTTAAGTTCTTCCTCGTATATTTTGGGAACATGGAAGTGACGAAGGAAATTCTTGACAAGTTACCCGAGGACTTGAAATCAGGGCCACCAGGTCAACGCAACGGCAAGCCGTATGTAAAAATGATGCAGGATGAATTCACCCCTAGCGATCGTATATCAAGCGGGAACCGACCTGGTATGAACGATAGTAGGTGGGGTCGAGGACCGGCTGTTGGCGGAAATACCAGCGAAAGCGACAACAATATGGGGGGCGGCTACAGAGGCCGCGGAAACTTTGGTGGAAGGGGAAAATCCAGGGGAGGATACGAAGGGACCAGAGGATCCAGAGGGAGGGGTAAGAGGGGTTTTCACAGTGGTGATGGAGGTAGCAGCGCTACAACACCTGCCGAATAGCAGGGCTTGCTTTTAGTCAAGGAAGTTCTGGAATTTGTTGGTGGGAAAGAGGTTCTGGACTGGTTGGAAGATATGGCGTGGTTAATAAATCTAAAAGGGCAAAAAGTTTTGTTTCTTATTTTTTTGTGTTCCATGAAAGAAGTCAGGCGAAGAAATTATATGTTTTAGTGGTTGTTATTTAGCGTTTTGGCCCCCGTCTTAAATATCCCAGTATCTTTTAAGCGCAAATTATCAAGAGTGAATACGCGCGTTTGTTACATTCTCTGATTTTACCTTTTCTCTCCTTAGCTGAGACGCCTTCAAGTTGCCAAATGTTCTGTGCTGGATTGGTATTTACTTTCTTAATTACATATAATGTAATTGTTTCTAGTTTAAGCATCGTTTCACTCTCCAACACCATGATGGCAACATATCAGATTTGGCGGTTTTATAAACTGGATTTATACATCATATGAAGATAATTATCTTAGTGCGAGAAAATAGTGCCATTACATGTGAGGTTTCATCAAGGCTATATATATATATCTGGTGAATCGAGAGCTGTGTTAGTTTTTCTTTACTCTTTCTGGTCACCTGGACTCTCTATATCTTGATATTAATGAAGAATAAAGTATCCACCACTTAATTTTTACATATTGTCCAGAAAGCCCCGAAAGAATGGCTATCGCAAGACACCTCCACCGCCTAGCTGCCTTCTCATTTCCAGAGCAGTTTTATACGGGGGTGCTGTTGGGGGTTGTATCGGATCTATACTCGATCTCTTTTGTCCATCCTCATCGACATCTGGTAGCTGGTTTGTCGCATCTGAATCGTATGCACTTAGATCCCCACATGCTATAAATGGTGCTATGTACCGAACAACGTCCATTCCATCTTGTCCTACACCCTCTTCCTCCCCATTTATGCTTTCTAATAAAACCCCTTGCACCCCATCCACGAGGTTTTGATTCTCCTGCACAGTTGTGGTTTTTACCTCTGGGAATGATGTCCCTAGTCCTAGAGGTGCTTCAAGTGATGGTTGGAAACCCTGTGGTGGCCTATATCCCTCACAGACCACAAAGGCTTCGATACTACTTCCGCGCGAGCTCCTTGGCTTTGCACATGTCACCCGATCGAAAAGGCACCGCAATTGCGCAAAAACGATAGCAACGTCGCGACCCCTGAATACCTTGGCTACAAATCCTCCTCCAGGAACGAGGACACATGTAGCAAGGTTGAGTGCAGCCAAAAGCAATTGTGATTGAATGTATTCGTCAAGGTCATGCAGCCCGGTTACATCTGGGGCTCCATCAGAGATGACCAGATCTGCAGGCTGGTTTCCCAAATGTGAGAGAAGAAGTGGGAGTGTGGAGGGATGGGTTATGTCGGCTTGAAGTGTTATAACACCCGGGAGGGGTGTCATGGGCTGTAGGTCCAATGCGACAATAGTAGATGTTGGTGGGAGTGTGCGGGAGAGCACTTGAGACCAAGAACCAGGCGCAGCACAAAGGTCAACTACACGAGTAGCATTGGAAAGAAGATTGAATTGAGAGTTGAGCTGAAGGAGCTTGAAAGCGGAACGAGCACGCCAACCTGGTATTATAGAAGTCAGCGACCTTTCCACAAAAATTATTACAAAAGTCGAGAAAGAATATATCTCCTACCTTGCTCTTTTGCAAGGCGATAGTAAGAGTCGCGCTTATCTTTGCTGGATTTTCCCATTTTAGAGATCGATATTTTGGAATAATTATATAAGAAGTTGTGTGCATTTGGTGGGGTTAATTGCATAAGGCCAAAGAGCCCCACTGCCAAGCTTTGTGTTCTGCGCCAAGCTATACCCGAGTTGACGTTGAAAATAAAATCTGGGATCGCGAAGGGTATGGAATAGAACAATCAGATAATATCGACAAGTTTACAGTCTCCTTCTTCATAATGCCACCCAAAAGGAAACAATCTTTCTTATCCGCCCTTCAGTATGGCCGTAAACATCCTCGTCTGAACCCTCGTTTTCAGAAAAAAGACGAAAAAGAGTTAGATTTTCCGACCGACCTTTCCGACCCATCGAGTCTCTCCCCACAAGCAATTGAGCTGGTTCGCAAAGCAGTCGAGGGGAAGATAGAACATGGAAAAAAATTGGTTTTTCGTGGCCTGAAGAAAGCTAAGGGCTTCGAAAAACAGAAGCTTGTGAAACGACTAAAGATTGCTAGGTGAGTAAGGAGATTTCTTCCAAAGAGTGAAGAAGATGATTCAGACTGTTTATTATAGGGAAAAGAATGAAGACGCAACTGTTAAGAAACTTGAACTGGAGTTCGAAGTTCTAAAGGTACACCTAAATTCAATCCCACGCCTCTGAATACTGATAAAAGCAAACGCTAACTTTTTACTGATGCAGACGGAAGAGATCGACGTTAACTTTCTCGCCTCAAATCATGTCTTAAAAACATTTTCAAAACACAAGCCTATATCAACATCTCCTTTGTTCCCCCCCTGGCTCGCACCACGGAAGGAATTAGAAGTTCAGTTGAACGATAAGGAAATAGCGAAGAGGAATATAATTGCAAGATTATACAACTCAAACGCTGTCAAAGAAGCAATGGCAATGGTGGTTGGAAATGTCAAGTCGGCGATAGGCATAAGCGAGGGGGGTGTTGGGGGGAAGAGGAAGGTAACTGAAATAGAAACAAATGTGGGATCCGAGTCTGAAGAAGGTAGTGGGGAGACTGTTGAGGCGGTTCGGCTTGTAAAGAGGATGAAAATCGACAATAAATCTACTGCCGAAGAGAAAAGCGAGAGTGAGGACAACGAAGAAGAGTGGGGTGGGATTTTGAACTCTGAAGAATCAGTAGATGCAGAAATAGATTTGGATGCCTTCGCTGCCGATTTCATGGATAGGGTGGTAGGATCATCAGACGAAGATGAGGATCAAGGCCCATTACAACGGGGTACAGATGATGAATGGTCTGGCGAAGATGACGAAGATAACGAAAATGACGAAGAGGACGAAGAGGGCGACGAGGAATATCAAGGGGAACGAGCTCATCACGCTAAACCAACTACTTACAGATCGAAATCCGAATCCAAATCAAACCCAGACCTATATAATCAAACGCAAGAGGCCACCAATTTAAAGGTCAAGAAATCCGAAAAGCTGAAGCCTGTTGACTCGGTAAAGTCAACGTTTCTCCCTACCCTCATGTCCGGTTACATTTCTGGCTCTGATTCCGATATTGACGCCGACTATTATAAAGATAAAAACGGAAAGAAGAAGGGGCCGACACAGCCGAAAGAGCGGAAGAACCGGATGGGTCAGCAAGCTAGGAGAGCCTTATGGGAGAAGAAGTTTGGGCAAGAGGCGAATCATGTCAAAAAAGGAGAGGAAGAAAAGGGTAGGGAAAAAATCGACCAGAGGATCAAACAAGGAAGTGGGGGGGGCGGAAGGAAACAGGGGAGTACTGCAGAGAAGAAAGGGAAACCCACAGAGGTTGAAGGGCCCTTACATCCCAGTTGGGAGGCTGCCAGGAAAGCGAAGGAACAACAGGCAAAGGTACAAGAAGCAGTCAAGGGAAAGCCAATGGGAAAGAAGATCGTATTTGACTGATATCTTCAGTATCTGGCACGTTCTTATTTCATTTAGTTTCTTCGTCCTGTATTTGCCAGGTTCATCTGACAAATTATCGCTCCGTTGTAAGGTTAATCCAAACTTTAGATGTAATATTATTTCCTGTTTGCGTGAAGTTGAATTATTATTGTGTTGGTTTAAAGTTGTATTATTGGACCTGATGTGCGTGTGTGGGTTGAATTGCCCCGATATCTCTATCAATGCACTAGTAAGTACAGCGGTGGGTATTAAGTCATCGGACGGCCTAGCCACAATTTTGCCTGCAAACGCGTATTTTGGTGGCTTTCTGTCTGATCACTTATTACCCACCGCTGTACATCACCTAGAAACTACATCTAATAATTTGTCAACTACATGTACCCCTCTAAATAAAGGTTATAGCAGCGTGAATTGATCAAGAACCTTGCTAGGCACAATCGTGAAGTGGTTAATTAAGCTCCAGCTGCTCTTGGCATATCGAGTGACAACTCATGAGATTACTAAGCAAGAAGTGGTGACTTCCTAAGGTCCACCGGTAAAGATCATCTACCAAATTCGCCGTCATCAACCCATCAAAACCACCTCCTCCGTTCCTGTTAACTTTCTGTCGGGGAACAAATTCGCCATGTCCGCTCGGACCAACTCCGCATGCGCCGTTGTGCGTTCCCTTTCTAAGGCTGCCGTTGGTGGTAGCCGCTCCCCCGCCCTCCGGGGGGTTCTCCCCGCCACTACCCTTATGAGGACCTATTACTCTGGGCAAAAGAGACCAGATGGTTCAGAACTTCCTAACGTTAGGAAAGCAGAAAGACTCCGTATGATTTACTATCTCATTGACTATTTAAACCACCCAATTACTGACTTTGGTTATATCACGATTAGCGGTTGGACCTCTCTCAGCGCCAATTGTAAACCCGTAAGGCTACATTACAAATCTCGCGTTCGATAAAACAGTCATCAATGATACTGATACCTGCTGCCCAACAGTGCTGACAAGTATGCCTCTGCTGGTGAATCGCTGCACGCATATGGGCGTTATCTTATCTCGTGCTTGCCAAAGCACATTCAACAGTTTTCTGTCTGGAAAGACGAGCTTACAATTTATATTGCCCCAACATCTGTTCTTCCTGTGTTTGCCTTCTTAAAAAATCACACTGCAGCCCAGTTCACTCAGGTTTCTGATATTACTGGTGTGGATTATCCTACAAGGAACAATCGTTTTGAGGTCGTGTACAACCTCCTGTCTGTACACCACAATTCTCGAATTCGCGTCAAGACATATGCCGACGAAGCTACACCAGTTCCTTCAATTTGCAGTCTCTACGATGGTGCCAACTGGTATGAACGTGAGGCGTATGATTTGTTTGGCATTTTTTTCGTCGGACATCCGGATTTGAGGCGTATTATGACAGATTACGGTTTCGATGGACACCCTCTTAGGAAGGATTTTCCATTGACGGGATACACTGAACTGCGGTACGACGAGGAGAAGAAGCGAATCGTTGTGGAGCCCTTGGAGATGACACAAGCTTTCAGGTATGCTCTCATGATTTTTTTTGATGCTAGGGAAAGTGTTTCCGGTAGGAATAAAGATTTGACAATGGTATGTATGTATGTAGGAACTTCCAAGGTGGCAGTAGTGTTTGGGAGCAGGTTGGAAGCGGTCGTGATTATAAACCCGAGTCGGTATGTTTCTATGCGCACCCTTCCTACTTTCGGGGGCTTATTCTCATTTTCTGAGCAGTTCAAACTCCCGACACCAGCTCCGGAACCGGAGAGTAAAGGTGAACAGAAGAAATGATATTATTTTTTGATCAGCCAAAGTTGTAGCAAAAGAACAAACCCAAATAAACCATTGTCTTCCAATTTGGAGAAGATACCGCGTATGTATGTATTCATACAAGGACATGAGTTTACCTCTCTGCTACTTACATAAATATGTACATGATAGATTTTACTATCTCGTTTTCTCATGTAATCTTGTAAATTTTTGCGGGTTCAAAGTCCTGGGCAAATAAACTACGATAAAATTTCGCTATATTTAGCGCATTTTCTTTTGAATACTTCCTATTTTATATATTATAAATCGTAGTCTTCTATGTCATATATAAAAATTATACTAGAGGCTTGTACATGTACTAGGGTGTAGCGAAAAGTGATCAGAATCTGATAAGACAAATACATGTATTCACCGCAACATTCACTTATCAGATTCTGATCATACCTTCAACACCCGGTGTGTGTGTGTGTGTGTGTGAAATCATTTCACTTCTGATTCTAGGTACAGAATGGTCCCTCAACACCCGGTACTTTGTATGTACGTATATGAAGATTTTTGCTTGAAAGGTGTGCAGCTCACTGTCACAGAAATAATCCGAGTGAAAATGTACATGTACTTTACATGTAGGTACAGATATTCAGATCAAGGTCCTGCTGGCTATTCGTTACATGAACAGAGGCAAACATTGCAAATCTACAAACAAAATGTAGGTACATGTACCTTACACGTGTACCTACATGTACCTACATGTATGTATGTGACATTGTAAAGCCAAGGTTGTGTTAATTGGAGGGCTTACATAAGTCATTCCTGCCACGGGATTCGTTAAACAACTTAGACACCAACTCCCACCTCATCTCTTTCCCACCATCAACCCTTACTGCTGATTATTCCACTCCACTTGTACAGCGTTCGATAGATATCCTTCCACGCTATCACATCATCCAAATACCTGTGCCGCTTTGCTCTATCTATTCGCCTTTCTTGTTAACCCATATCAATGTCGAGAGTACAACAAGACACCTTCATCGACGACACCGAGGAGTTCTGGTACCGCGCTACTCCTCCCCGCCACCCCACCCCCACCTTCACTAACTAAAGCGAGGTTTACAGTCCTCTTTGTGTCGAAGAGTTAGATATCCAAGACAAGAATTTCAAACCTTGCCCTTGTGGCTACCAGGTAAGGATTCCTAAAGTCACTCTTTTCTGCTTCTTGGTGGCATCAATACTAAAGTTCTTTCAATTAGATATGCCAGTTCTGTTTCAACAATATCAGGACGAATTTAAACGGCCTGTGCCCTGCTTGTAGACGAGCGTACAACGAAAAGACTATTGAATATAAACCCATTCCCAGCGAACAGTAGGTTCCATCTTTAGTGCGCTGATACGCTGAATTCTTACAGCGCAAATTGGGATTCGTTACTGATTAAGTATTTCTTGCGATTCTATAGAGTTAGGGCCGAGAAAGCAAAGAAGGATCGTCAACAGTCGGAGAAACGTAAATATGAAGCTCAGAAGCGTGAAGCCGAGGCTCTGAATCGTGAACGTCTTAGAGGTCTCCGAGTTGTCCAGAAGAATCTCGTTTACGTTACAGGCCTAAACCCACGTATCCGTGAGGAGGACTTACTTCAAACGTTAAGAGGTGCACAATATTTTGGTCAATATGGCAAAATAATCAAGATCGTTGTGAATAAAAGGACGACGGCCCAGGATGGACAAGGGGGAGGTAGCAATAGTCCTGGCCCACAAGGACCGCCGCAAGGACTCGGGGTTTATGTCACATTTTCTAGGAAAGAAGATGCACATACCTGTATTGCAGCCGTAGATGGAAGTCAAAACGGTGACAGAACCTTAAGGTATTGTTTGTGTAATGATTTTCTAGACTTATGCTAACTTACGGGGTAGAGCGACCTACGGAACTACGAAATACTGTTCTGCTTATCTTCGCGGCGAAGCTTGTCCTAATAAGAATTGCATGTTCTTACATGAGCCGGGAGAAGAGGCCGAATCTTTTGATCGCCAAGGGCTATCTGAATACAATACCCGTATGCATACAGCATCTACACGGGGACCAGCGCCACAGCAACAGCCTCCAGTTGCAGCAGCGGCACCGTCCCATCCACCGCCTTTACACCAGCATGGCGCTCAAATGACCAGAATAAGCTCACACCAAGGGCGCTCCGGCACCCCTGATGGCGGAGAATCGTCTGCTTTACCATCAACAGCAAACTGGGCCAAGAATCCACCGACACCTGCAGTAAAATCCGCAGTTCCTGTACCTCAGCAGCAAGTTATCTCTGCCACTGTATCAAAGGTTTCAACACCTAGTCCAAAGACTGCACCCGCAGCTCCAATGGTACAAAGTCGCAGCCAAGAGAGTGGGAAGAGTGCTGCTAGTGGGAGTAAAGGTTCAACATCAACGACAACTACATCCAGTACTTCGAATAACAACGGGAAATCTCCCAATGTAGCTACAGATATAGGTTCGGAATCAATTTCTTCACCTCCAAAGGCACCTCCACCCCCTCCAGTAAATAAAACTGCACCGCCACCTCCACCATCTAAATCAATTGAACCAGAGCCATCAGCAATGGATGAACATTTCCAGCGGTTCTTGAGATGTCAAAAGGCCGCTGCTAATCCCAATTTTAAATTTGCTTTCTCTACCAAATTTCTTAGTCCTGACGAGTACCAAGATATCGAGAACATCCCGCCAATGTTTGATCGTCATGGTGGAAAGCGTAGGAGAGAGATTGCAGAAAAGATGAGAAGTCAGCAGGATCGTGGTCACGAAGAGCCAGTGGAAGAGGTTTCACAACCCCAGCCACCTGTTGGTACCATGTCAGGGGCTCCAGGGCTACCTCTGAACGTAGCAGGGAGAGGAGCAACCCCACTACAAAGGGATCCTCTTGCATTGCTAAAGGAAACTGCAGCAAATCAGCAACAAGGGCTTGGTGCGTTTCAACAACAAGAGAACATCCAGCAGCAACTCCAACAGCAGCAGCAGCAGCAGCAGCAGCAACAGCAGCAGCAACAGCAGCAGCAGCAGCAGCAGCAGCAGCAGCAGCAGCAGCAGCAACAGCAGCAGCAGCAACAGCAGCAGCAACAAAATTCAATGAGGGTACACACTCCAGGCGGTCTGCTTCATCAGCAACAGCAAGCGTTTAATCCATTCCAAGCTGGTGCTGCCTCTTTAGGTGGCCCAGGACAACAATCACACTCTGGTTCTATGCACGCGCGCCAATCTTCGAGATATACATTTGCCAATGAGAATCCGGCCTCAGCGGTAACCTCCGTCAACCCTCGTGGTAATGCTGTCCATATGGCCGAACAAGTCCGTATGATGCCTCAACAGGCACAGCAACAACTACACAATCAACAGCTTGCTGCACAGTTCTATGGGGCAACAGGGGGTGCTCCAGGCCTTGGTGGCGGAATGTTGGGCGGAAACGTTCAACAACCGCCTCCAGGATTGAAGAGTGCTCCCACTCCGCCCGCACCGGGAATGGGAATACCTATGGGAGCTTTGCATGGTCTTGGTGGACAATTTAGCGGATTGGGACTGGGCGGTCATCATGGAAAAAGCGAGAATTCGGAAGTGTTATTGAGGGAGTTTATGAGGGGAAGTGGTGCTAGTGGACTTGCCAATTCTGGAAGTGGGCTAGGAAGATCCGGAGATGGAAAACGTATGCTTTCTGCTTCACTTCAGAGTGGGGAAAGGTATACTGATTCGCCAAATGCAGTCGATCTTGTTGATCCTAGTATTCTCCAAGCTAGGGTCGCCCAACCTCAACAGCAACAACACCAGTTACACCATCAAGGACTTCAAGCTGGAAACACCCAAGGACAACAAGGTGCGTACAATCAGAGCATGTACTATGGAAATGTCGGCAGGTGGTAGGTAGTGGAATTATAGGGTTCTGCGCAGGTCTTCTTTCGAAATGTCATGGATGCTCGCGGCAGCAGGCGGGCAGGCAGGGATACTATTACTATTTCTCATGTGCTGGTTATATTTTGTGTTCTCTTTTAACTCGAGGCGTTCGTGTTTGGGGAATGGGTTTCTTTTTTCTTCTTTTATCCAGTTATTTTTGACTGTGCTATTGATTTTGTGCAACCGCTTCTATAGGAGGTTGTTCTCTTATTTCCAGTCCCTTGCTATCTCTTACTATTTCAAAATTTTGTTTTGGATTCGGGGGGTTTGGATACAGGACAAGGAAAGACCAAAACCAATCCGATATACGGGTGGAAACAAAGCCTAATGGGCTGGAAACGGTGTTTGAAAAGTCTCTTGCGGGCCTACGCTTTTCGAAAGCTACCACTTCAGCACTGCATGTATGTCCATACCTTACCTTTAACATTTTGCGATTACATTGTTGGCTGCCGCTTCTCATGTATTTCATTTCTAGTATTTCATTTCTCTTCCTTTCATTTTGCAGTTAGAAGAATCAGAGAATCATGCAGTGTAGAATAGTCCTTGCCTGCCTGCCTCCTATCATAGTTAAAGATATGTTAGGAAGATGATTATAGTTGATGAAGGCCCGTACAGAACCTGCCCACAATACCTAACTACCTATCGACTTTCAATTCTTCAGATTTTCAAAACATAAATACTAAAATATTTGTACTGTAGGTTTCGGTCTCAATATCAGTACGGGTTTCTTTTCCCAGAACCAGTCTCAAACACCATCGCGAAATTTGACCCCTGGAATTATCGACGAGGAAGATTTCCCAGCCCTAGCACCTCCTAAAACAGCGGCAATAACGAAACCAACTGTACCTGTAGCTATACCTGCTATCTCAATCCCATCGAAAAAAGTAGCCACGAGTAAGCAGACAACAAGCGTTGTCTCAAAAATTCCCACTTTGCCTTCCGCATGGAAAACAAAAACAGATGAGGAGGCGTCGATGTCGGGGTCCTCAGCAGCGTTACTGCCAGCTTCACCTAGTACAAAAAGACTAGAGTTACCCAAGGTTGATACGTTTCCAACTATCATTGATGTTGTGAAAGACGAGACAGCACCGAACCTGGCTACAGCCCCTCGCATGGTCAGAATTCTCCCGACACAAGCTGGGTTTAAAAGTGCGAACTCGGAGAGTGCAGTATCAGAAACAGCATCAGTATCGGGGATGTCAAGTAGACCTGTTTCCCCTCCATTACAATCCCAGCAACAACCACAGAAGAAGAGCAAAAGCGCGCTTAAAAGAGAACGCCGCAGGGAAGCCGAGGAGAAGGAACGTGAGCTGCAGCAAGAAAGATTAAAAAAAGTGGAGGAGGTCCATGCCCCTATCATTGGAAGAATGAAGAAGAAGGATAAGAAGCGTGCTGATGGAAGTATCGAGAGCCCTCCAAGCCCTCATACGACGGAGAAGCTGGACGCCCCCCAGATGCCTATGCCGGAGAAGCGTGATACACCTACAAATTCTGCAGTCGGCACGGCTACTGCAACACTAGCGCAGACAGAATCTGAAAAGCCCCCCGCGTCAAATAAGACTGTGGCTCAACTTCTTCAAGAGATCAACGATATTCACTTCGCTACTCTCGAAATGTTTAAACCAATAGTAGGCATCAGGTATGAGCTCCATATAACGGCGGACGAACTCGCTCAGATCAAGATTCGCGATGATACCATTTCCAAGTCCGAACCTCAAGGGCAACAGTTGAAGCATTCTGGAACAACGGGGATAAATCTCCGTGGAGGCGGTACAATTACGATGCACCAACTTGTGACTCCCGGTGGTAATGTCCTTACTGGCCTCACACAACAACAAGAAGATCATTTTTTGAAACTGGAAGAAAGTCGAAAGCGTGAAAAAGCATGGGAGAGGTATCCTACAACCATGAAGGAGTGGAAATGGATGCCAAAAAATACATTACTGGCGGAGATGAAGGGGGGAGGCGAGGGAAAGGTAACTTTGGAGGAATTGAAGGAAAAGGTCATCGCAGCAAGAAAAGAAACAGAGGCTTTCGAGAAGAAACTCGAGAAGTTATTGAAAAGGAATAAGAAGCTGGTTGGCTTGGCTTAATCTACATGCTAGCAAGGAGCAGAGTTTCTTTGGCTCTACTAGCGTAAATGGTTAAAGCTACTTTTTCAATTATACCCACACCAACATTGTTTCTTAGTATTGAGTAAAGAGTTTTGAGGCTGTTCTAGCTCATCTGTTCATGGAGTAGTTAAATTCGAGTCTCGTATCCTGACGCCTACGTATACAGCATGTACATACATGTGCTATGGTTGCGTGTACTGGTCATTAGTTTATATCGTTGACTAAAGAGATTCGAGATACAGTACAAAACTCGAGATAATCAACGATATTTATACATAAAAGGGTTCCGGGTACCTGATAAATACGATCAAGCAGAACAAACTATAGTGATTGATTTCCCGCATATATTATGGACTTTAACGGGGTGCTTACAGCGTAATTATCCAATAGATCGACCCTAAGACCCACATACGGTGTTGCAAACCTCAGCATCCCCCTGCCTGACCACATATAGAAATCATTATTATTGATCTAGCTATAGAGGTTCATGGTACTCTAAGGGAAGCAGTTGTGACTGTGGTTATTGCAAAGCTTAATTAAGCTCATTTTATATGGGAGTCAATCAATTATAAAAGTGCTTGTAACTACATGTAGGTTACACAGATCTAGAAATAACGAAAGGCTTAGTCAGGCAAATATAAAGAATACAAAGGGCGATCGAGCTCAAAAGCGGAGCCATACTAGCCAGTAATATGAGTCCTCTTGAGCGCAAAATCTTAGTGGTAGAAGCCGGCTCTGAGATCACTGATATCATGATTACATGTATTTAGATACATGGGTTTTATCTGGTGTCTCAATATGTGATACTAATACATCCGTACCTACATGTAGCTAGCTGGCTTAAGGATTGGAGGGCTGGGATACATGTATGTACTCTAGTTCTCGGCAAACAAGACTATTGGCTGTTAGAAACGGTGCAAGTAGTTGACTCTTATGAGTCTTTGACGTACATACATCTATTAAGCTTGTTTGTTTGCAAGGTTGTAAGCCTACATACAGACCACTGGGAGTCACTCCATATCTATGTGCCTACACTAGGCAGCAAGCACAGCAGCGGGATAGAGTCAAAGCACTGCAGGCATGTAATATATGCATGATTTCGCAATATGCAACGTACATGTAGGCCATATGGGCTTACATCCCGATGCTTTGGCTCTATAGTATCAAAAGAACCCTAGGTAAATTCACAAAAATTATGTTTTTTTTTTTTTTTTTTTTAACAAACTGCCGTGATATCGGGTTTCCTACAAAATCTGGCCTATCTTGGCGACTGTCGAGATTTGCAGATGACGCAGAGTGGCATACTGATAGACAATGCAGATTGATAACTAGGTACTCGCGAGTTTAATATTGCCAGGATTTGCTTATCGATCTACTGGGCTGTATTCGATAGATACCGATTTTGGTGGAGGACTTATTTCTGGTGCCTTATCATGATCATGTAACTAGAAAATGCGTATATATACATATACAGTACGATATACAGTACCTTCCACCAGGCTGGTACCGTATGTAGATCTAAAGTTCAAGGCTCATGTGGATAATATCTATGTGTGTGTATACATATTGAGTTGCCGGATTGTGTTCTAGTTCTCTAGATATAATAAATGTGTCTTATTGATTAGGGCAACTTACTCTTCGTATAATCCTATGGTATGTAGATAGAGTTATGGTCTCTGTTCCAACATGTCCCAGTGACGAATTACGTCTCGATCTCAGTGTCCTGAGTCACGCGAGATTGTTTGGTTGCGTCTGCTCGCATACCAGCAGGTTCCTTTTTTCTAACTTGCCCACACCATCTTTCATTATCGATGAGCGTGCCGTCAATTTATGAAAAGCTGTGGAGTTTTGAAGTGGGAAGCTCGAGAAGGTGATAGGTATTGTAGGTATTGTACATGTGGACCGGTATTGTATATACAGCTGTTATGTATGTACTGGAGGTGTGGTTGTTACACACACCTATTGTTCGATTGGTCCTTTGAGTCAAGCCAAGGTTCAAAGCTACATACAATGTCTATCTGCCCAAACATCAAAAAATCAAACCTGAGGACGTGTGATTAGTAGCTGCCATCGTATCGAGAACTTCGGCAAGGGGGTTTGCCAGGCTTGCAGGTGGCATATCCATTATCTTTTGTTACAGCAGGTACAAGTGTCTTCCATCCATCCATCCCCCCATCCCCCCATCCATCCATCCTTCTTCCCTTTCTTCAGCAACAACACCACCGACTAGTTACGGGTACATACTGGGGACAACAGGCAACCGGTGCTGTACTCCTCTGTTCTAGTACTTTTGTGCAGAACTAGCACCAAAAGTGTTCCGCGGTATCAAATCAAAGGCTCTGTATTTCAGGCGACTAAAAGATCCACGGACCCAGTGTTGGACTTGTAAGTGCGTATTCCTTGCTCCCATTCAACTACCTGTATCTCACTGTTACTTTTGTATACCTTGTTGATGCTTTTCTGCCTACCTACTCTTACCCTATCTCGCATTTCACCAAATTTGTTGTGTCCTTAACCCTCTCCTTCGATCCAGTAGTTATATTTCCTAGTTATTCCCCCATCGCCTGATATCTTATCTACCTAGTTATCGATTATCCTTTGCGCGTTTTCACCGCTGCCCCTCTTGGTTTTCGGATGATATTCATAACCTTATTCTGTTAGAAGGTTGCCCTGTCCGTGCCTTCAGCTAAACAGCGTTTAGTTATCCAACCCCCCACATATTCACTGCCCGCGCCCCTTCACATCTCTCCGCCACCTTCAAGATTATACCAATTTCTGTTTCATTTATCTTTTTCTGGCGCTGGCTCGCTTTCACGGATAATTTGATTATCGCCTATCGACTTTGCTGAGTATTGTAGCCACATCACCCAGACCCCTTGCCCGCTAGCAGCCACCAAGTATCAAGCGAGCGATACCCTCTAGCTCTATCGCTATCGAAGCTCACCTCCCCCGGAATTTCCTAAGAACACATCAAAAGTTGCGAAAGAGAAAGGAGGATAGAGAGGGACAAAAAGGGATTTAAGATACTCGAGAAAATACAGTGGATTAAATAAATGTGATGGCTGTCACAGATCAGGATTTCATAGACAACCTTGACATCTTTGCTTAGCAGCATCACCTCCACACCCATAAATACATACAACAGCTTTCATCCTATCCCCCACCGAGTTATTCCCGTCGATCGATTACATAACGATCTTCTCGCCATGTACGGACACGAATCACCGCTCCCTTGGAGCACACCTCCTCGACGGAGAACAACTGCTGCAGGAGCAACAACCAACGACGGCCCAGATTCATCATCAACAAGACGATTCTCTGCAGGGTTTACCTATGCTGGAATGGATGGTTCTGGTTCAACTTCTTCTGGGGGGTTCACGAATATCGCTTCTGGGGGTGCTACAGGAGGACATACACATTCCGGATCGCATGGTGGCTACTCGTCAAATGTGCCAGGGGGAAGTGGTGGCGGTGGGGCACCCGTCGAGAGGACAAGCAGAGATAAAGCAAACCAGATAGTGCAGGCATATTTTGGGAAGGCCGCGATGGTAATTTTACACGCAAGAATGGTCCTGCCCCCAACATTTTCACCAAAGAGTGGGCAAAAGAAAGTCAACAGATGGGTATGGCAAAAATTCCATTTGTTTTATACTTGTGAATCAGATATACCTGACGAAGAGAGGATGTTCACTAATATTCTTGCCCGAGGTAGTTTAATATCGAGCTTGATGAGACGGACGCATTTCGAGAAATCCTCGAATTATGGCGTAAGGGGGATTGTTTTGAACCAAGACCTCCTCCAATGATAATAGAAACATACCTAGACGCAACAGATTTGACAGCAAACCAATCATTAGTAATTCTAGATGGAGAAGGAAAGAGATGGAACGTAAATGAAGCCCTTGATACAGCTGCAGCTGTGGCCGGAGTAAACAATACAGAATCGAGGAAGGCTGGGCGTGGTGGTGGATCGCGCCACGAAGTGATTTTGGAGAGGTGGACCGTAGATTTGAGGTATGCCCTGGTTTTTCTTAAGTTCCTGCCTTCAAAAGATAGAAGCCCTCATTTATTCCCCCTTCCATATGCTATCTTACGGGTTATACTTCGTTTGGGAAACTAACATTATCGCTAATATTGCAATCAGCCCTCCATATGATATCGCCCTTGCACCAGAGCTTCCAGTAGTATATAAAAAGGGTATCATACTCTTCCGTGCATTGTATGCTTATGCAGGACTTATGCCAACCTGGAAGTTTCGGCGGCGGTTGTCGAAGGTTAAACTCAATACCAGTACGTTGAAAGTAAGCTGCAGAATAATTAATGGCCGCAATTATACCCGAGCCCCCAAAGAATGGGACTTATTACAGGTACCACTATATGAAGGCGATAAAGAAGTAACAGATACATATTCTTTCCCAAGGGTCGAAAGTCCAGCGGGGTGTTTTGATATATCTGTGGAGTTTAGGAAAAATTGCGAGTTTAGGGTTGATGACTCTGAAGCCCTACTGAGCTCGCATTTTATAAATCTTGATGAACACTATTTTCGGCCATCATTAACACAAAAAGCCCCTTCACAGCAGCCTCTTGGTTACGCCTCTGTTGGAAAAGAAATGAATTCGTTGCCTTCAGCTAATACTCATCCACCACCAAGACCGGACTATAATCAAACATATGGAAGCTTATCCTCATTTCATCATCAGGGAACAGTTCCTTCGGGTGCTAGCCCGATATCCGCTTTGAGAACTGCTGCAGAGCTAGCCGATAGGGCTTCATTGAATAGTTCGCCTATCGAACGACCTCCCACTGGGCTGCGGTCAATACAGTGTTCAAAGTCATCACTTCGAAGCTTTGAGGGTGTACAACGTCGACCTTCAGTATCTTTTATGCAGCCATTCAAATCGCCTTCATTGTCAGCTTCGCCCGCAAACTCGGATCAGGTGGCATCATCACCACGCACGTCGTTAAGTCGAATCATGACCCCAGTAGCTCCTAGCCATCGGCAGCGGCCAAGCCTGGGAACGATGTCGCCAACATTTAGGAATTCTCCTGGACTCCCCGATGGGACACCTAACCAAACACCTATGCCTGTATCTTCTTTTCCTGGGTCATCTCCTCTCGCTCAAGGCCAGCCTATTACGCGTATTACAAGCAGTTTCGGCCAACGTCGGCCAAGGATTATTTCTGGAGCAAGCCGGACTGATGATGACAATACAAGCAGTGGGAAAGCTAGCTATAGCTCATCGGCTGCACCCGGATCAGGGCTTTATTTGGACGCTGGGGCCAACTCTACTATGGACGAGGACCTTCAAATAAGGGACTTTATGTCGATGCTGGCGGACGGCCAAAGACAGACACTCAAGAGTTTTCAACCTAGTGGAATTGCTGGTGAAGGTTCAAGTAAAAGGGCAGGAAATGCTTTATCAAAGTTTCAGAAAATGAGAGACTCGCAAAGTGCTCTGGCAGACTCAATGTCTTCGTCCCTATTGCTGCAGCCTTCACTGGGTTCGCCCTCGACATCGAGCAGGCACTTGACGAATGTCCCAGTAATGGTGCCATCGACAGCACTCTCATCATCTTCATCCCCTGGAAAACCAATATCTCCACACACCCCACACACCCCACACACCCCACACACCCCGGCAATTCCATCCCGACTTAGCGAAGGTCTCACTGCACAGTATGATCAACGCCGACATCGTTCCCCGCTCCCGCCCCGTGGGGGGCAGCAAAACAATATGGAGAGCGCTATTGGCGAAAGAAGACAGGAGATTGACCAAGAGATGACTACGGCCTCTAAGACATCACCACTGGATATTCCCAATTCACCCCGTCCCTTCCCACGTAGATCAAACTCTATGTCTCAACCGCCCGAAGACGGCGGTGCTTCTCTCGACTTCGATCCGACTGTCGCATATGGTCCAAATCAGCGTCAGAGTGCTAGTTTAGGGAGTGTAAATATGGTCCCACTAAGTCTAAGTCGGCTATTAGACCTACAAAATGCGTCTGAAACAGCTATTTCTGGTAGGGAAGACTCTGGAGAACTTTGTGATAATGGCGGCGATGATATTTTGGCATTTGGACCGCCTGGACCTCCATCTATAGATTCTGCTGAAGGGGAAAGACCTCGATTCCAGCAGAGGTATACAAGAGGAAGTACACCTTCCGGCCCTGGATCTTCTGGTCAAACCTCGCGAGGTAGATTAAGTCGGGGACAGCCCTCAGCTGGTTCATCTAGCCTGATAAGTGAACGTATTAACAGTGGGGCGCCTGCTAATCGGATGAACGGGCCGTCATCTATTGAAAGAAGAACGCCGAGCTATAATCAGGATGACGAATTGCTTTTTGACATGAGCGACATGACTGGTACCCATCAGTCAACAAGGAGGAGCTTAGAACAGGGGAGCGGGGGCAGAGATGTATCTGCAAGTTCTCCTGGTAGACGGGGAAGTCGTGGTGGTCTTGGTGGTAGTGGAAGTATGGGTAGAGGTGATTGGAGTTGATTTTCGTGAGAACCCTGAGGTCATTTTTTGAGCTGTTTCAGCAGTGGTAGGAGGCTCGCATTATTATTTACGTTACTTGCTCTGCTTTTTCCTTTTTCCTTTTTCCTTTTTCCTTTTTCCTTTTTCCTTTTTTCCTTTTTCCTCCCTTTTTTTTTATTGGTGTTCGCTTTCTTTCCATATTGTCTGTAGCCCTTTGTGCGGTGATTTCTCTTTATTATTTGGAGCGCAGGCTTTGGATAGCGCTGTTGAATGGAGGGTTTATTGTTATTCGAAGATGTTATGTGAAGTTTTTTATGGGTTTTATTTTTATTTTTCGGCATTTTTTCTTTACGTCGGTGTAATGCTACTAACGTGGCGTTTATAACTGGGCCAGTCTAACCAATTTTCCTCCGGTTACATTCTTGCTTATCTCTTCTCATCATTTACTGTCTATAACAATTTTATATTCATATCTAGGATCATATTGGGGTTTGGAGTTTTTCATCTCGTTTTCTTGCACATTATTTTGATCATACCCCTCGAAAGATCTTATTCGTCAGCTATTTATGTTTTATACACCGAAATGCACTTGAGTCCAGCCCCTCTTCCTTTTCATGTGGAGCATTCGATTTTTCGGGGTTTTCTTCTCTTTTTTACGAGGGAGAATTGTATCACAGGGATTACATAGACATAGCGTGGCATAAGTACAATATACTGCCGGAGCTCAGGCAATGTACTCGATTTTATCATCGGATTTGTTTTGTTAGCTGGAGATGCTATAATATTTAATGGCACACGGTACGCACGTATACCATGCAGTGGATCCAATAGGTATT
Source organism: Morchella importuna (assembly GCF_003444635.1). NCBI lineage: Eukaryota > Fungi > Ascomycota > Pezizomycetes > Pezizales > Morchellaceae > Morchella > Morchella importuna. Next base: position 1,245,026 of record NW_025763400.1, on the reverse strand, counting down.
GAAGTAATGTGAAGCTGTGACGTGTGAAAGTGCCGAATCCCTTCCCTTTGAAGAGGAGAAAAGGAAAAAAAAAAGCTTGGTATTGTGGTGATCTACTTGCAAGTATGTATATATGTATTTCGGCAGCGTGAGGTTGTTACACGGGGACGGAGCGTTATCGGGGCTCACTGTCACTAGGAGTGATGTTTTATGTTCATATATACATGTATGCAAGACCGAAACGAACAGGGGCATTTGTTATGAAATCATATGTGCTAGCCTGGTGGGCGTATGTAGTAGGCCCAGAAACAGGGCTAGCTACGTGCTCTGAAATGATAAAATCGACGATGGGAAGCTACTCTACACACGTATGCTAGAGGAAAGAAATGAGTACATAGCCACGTGGACCTCTCCCTCGAAGAGTACTTGTACCTACGGTTGTGCGTTTACTGGCATTTAGTAGTATACTACAAACAGTTCGGAGGTCACAAATCTCTAAGGCGGTGGTGGTGGTTGGCCAAGTTCTGGTAGGCCGGGCCTATAGGGCTGTATCGATCAATGACGTATCCTAGGCTGGTGGGATTAAACCCTACTGATCGTCCTAATTAAATTATTCTCATTGGTGCTTGCATCTTTCGCACGAGTGAGAAACTGTGATGACAATAATCTTAGTTAGGGCCCAATAGTACGAGGTAAGAGGTCATGTATATAATAACCTGGGAGTCTTCAATTCAGCATGGCGCATGCGCAGCGTACCGTCTTGTGGGTATATGCTCTATGTAGATCCATGGCACATGCGGGTACTGAACCACGGATGGACATGGCTCTCTGTGCTGAGTTCCAGGGATAGGATGCGCGTAACTTGGGGGCTGGGAGGCTTTGGGGTACTGGGCGGCTTGATTCATGTAACTTCAGACACAACACTCCCTTTTAACTATCCGCAGAGCCTCCCGGGAACATTACAGGCAGCCAATCATGCAGCTCTATGATATATACATGTATCCTTCAAAGGCTGAGTCTTCGTCCGAACTTGAGACAGATCTCATCACAGACCTCGTTCCAACCCCCGATTTTTCCCGGTATACCCCGAGGAAGAATGGAATTTCATTCGTGCGTAGATTGGGGTGATTTAAAGTAGGCTGACGATCCGGCACTTTCGCTGCATATTACTGCATATGCTCTAGTGTGGGGCAAGGTTTGAAAGACTTAAATATTGAGAATCAGGAAGGTGGGCCTCGCTGGTTCATCAGTTCTTACCTTCAACATTTTACGGGTATCATTCCGGTCAAGAGTTACTGTTAAAGCCATACATGTTCTCAACGTAAATCATTGTAATAGGCAGATACCGTAAAAACTCGATAGGTGAGCCCGGGCTCATCTATCGAATCCGAGCTCTCTGATTGGTTGCTTTACGTTTCTCCAGTACTGTTATTCACCCTATATTTTTGGTTTAAGCCCGGGCTCACCTATCGAGTTTTTACGGTACTGTTCTTACGGCTAACGACAGTACTGCCATTCACGAGTTCATCCAATCTCTATGCTTCCCTCTTATCAATAGCATCGTTGGCATCCGAGTCTTTACGGCTTAAGCTGGGTCTAAGAGTTTAAGCTAGACTCTAAAACTCGAATCACAACGTCCCCGAGGGTTGGGCCTTATCATTTTTCAAGATCGCGGCTGAATATAAACTGCATATACATGCGGGCCTCGGAAAGAAGCGATGAAAGAAATCCAGGTTTCTGTGCACAGTAGGGCGGTGATGGTGTTTTTCTACGAAAAATATCTATCGCTGGCGCATATATACAGGGAAGTGCCAGGTTTTGAGAAGATCTGGAAGACTGATGGTAATCTAAGATATGAGTCGACCTACGTTGCATCCCAGTTTGACAGTTGGACAATTAGATTAAGTCAATAAAGTACTGTTTTGTGAGGAATATTGAAAGGAAGAAAAAATGATATAGGTGGGTTTCGTAGGAGTGGGACACAACAGGTGACGTTGAAATAAGCATCCGAATCTGATGAGTGACAGACAGCAGGAGAGATCGGAATTATTCCCTTGCCAAGACATTCAGTGCGGAAATGATTCGCTCTATACGCAGATGCAGCAAGTGAGATAAACCGATCCCTCCATTTGGGTAAAAACACAGCAGTCCCGTTCGCAAAGACACAAAATGAAATCCATTTTGTTGGCACGAGCAAAGGACATACCTTTTTGTTACTCCCGAATTGTGTGGGCGAAGAGAGAAAAATAGACAGGCTTTGTTAGCAAATAGATTTTGCCCACGAAGACTTCTCCTTATTCGGGTGACATGTGCAATACCTACATGTAATCAAGCTCGATTTTGCCGGAGTTGAACTGCCGGTAGCTAATGTAGATTTATGTAGGTACTCCAAGGCTGCTTGGCATAGATAATACAGGTATGTATGTACTATTGCGTCAAACATGCGCCTCATGTCGTCCCAACCCAAACTGCATGGCCTTGAGTTAAGATCCAGTCTACAGCTGACAGCTTGTGCCCTGTGGTCGAAGATGTAGTGGTGTGGTTCTAAATAATTAGGTGATCCGTGCATTGCATCTCATGCCGGTCAAAAGATATTCCACCCGCCAGGTCTCCTCGGCTGCGGTAGAAAATCCCATGGGGAGGAGGAATACTTAAACAGGTCTTTCCCAGGGCCTGGGGCTTTTATGGGATGCAATTGAAATGAATTGCACAGAGAGGCTCGTAATCGATATTTTTCTGCCATCGCACCGGCCCCGGACTGCAGATTTAGATGTGAAGATGGTGTGCCCTATCTGGTGCTCTAAAATCCTTTCTTTTATTGTTGTCTAGATTAGTGAATCCCAGGCTGGTGCGCGGGGGATTGAATATTGTGCAACCGGAGACCGCGCGTGGAGCCGGGAATTAATTATGCCTGGTAAAAGATTAAATTTGTATGAAATATGGCGCTGGACGAATTGGGGGGAGTGTACCTCCCTACGTGCATGCTCCCCAGCAGTGATATCACTTTGTGTCAATTTGAACACCTAGGCACAGAGGCAGAGACAGAGGCTAATAGCATGTATATCTGATATATCGATAGCTGTCCTGATGGAAAAAAACTATGTCTGGCATGACAATCAATTACTGAAGGTGACCCGCGTCAATTGCATTAATCATGATTTGATGGACAGCAGAGACCACGGATTTTTTCGAGATACTGGCCAACATCTCCGGGAGGAATGGCAGATTTAATCGGTGTCGATTTCAACACCTTCTGCAGCTGTCGATCCTAGCCATCAAAACCGATACTCATGATCATGCTGTAGAAAACGCGTAAATTGAATAAAACCTCCGGATCCTAGTGTACGATTAACCCTAATAAGTTGTCTAAGGGGTGCCATTTCAAGGAATCGCAGGTGGATCGAGAGGGCACCCGGTGGACTCGCTATCTTTCATCCGCAATCAGGGAAGATCTGCGATTTTGATTATCCTCAGACAGCGGTGCTCGAGGGCAACGACAGATATCTCAATGTTATCATCTCTAGCTACATGTCCTCAACAGCTAGTACAAAGACCGCCGTGACTGCAGCTGTGCAGTGTACCATTAGTTGAGCATATCTGGTGCCTGCCTAGAGAAGGATAGGCTAGGTCACTTATCGCCGTCTCTCTTATGTCTAACTACATGTAGATTAAAATCGTGTCTATGGTCCCTGGAAGGCTGAAACCCTGTGGCAGTCAGTTCTTGGCACTTCGTTGACAAAAAGTTTTCCATACAAAAAAATTACCCCGCCGAATTTGCCCCACCACTTCAAATACTGCTCGAAGCCCGATTGTTTCCTCCCTCCACAGCAGCTCTCTTTCGTCTCCGCTCGACTTCTCCTTCCGCTACCTTCACACAGAAACATCAAGTTTTCTTCTGGTGGGGTATACGGACCTGTGCCGTCAATAAAGAAAAAATGGACGAACAACGTCTCGTTCAGCTCTTGGAGCAAATTCTCACTCGTAATTTCCCTCAGTTGATTCCTGTTACTTCTCATAAAAGTCTCTCCTCAAAGAATCCATAAACTAATAGAAGCATTGCATGTATACAGCGGATACTAATATCGTCAAGAATGCGACTACTACCCTCCGCCGGGATTTCTACTCCAAACCCGAGTCGCTTCCGACTTTGATTCGCATCCTGAAAACTCATCATAATCCTCAAGTTCGCCAAATGGCCGCTGTTGAGACCCGTAACTTGATCCCTCAATTTTGGGGTGTTAGGAATAATGCTCCGTCAAAGATTCCCGCAGAAATGAAGCCACAGCTTCGGGATTCGCTGCTTCAATCAACAATTGCTGAGCCCAACTCTTTAGTCAAACATTCCTCTGCTCGAGCTATCTCCGCCATTGCAAAGATTGATTTGTCAGTAGGCGAGTGGTTGGAGCTACCTGGATACCTCCTTGAGGCAGCGATGTCTCCTAAAGCAGAGGACCGCGAAGTTGGTGTTTACATCCTCTATACCCTCTTAGAGACCCTCGAGGATGCTGTAGCAGATAGGTGGAGGGACTTCCTCCAGCTTTTCAGTAGAACAATTGTCGACCAGGAGAGCATGGCTGTTCGTCTCAACACTCTCCTTGCACTTGGTAAAATGGCTGAGTCTCTCAACTCCGAAGATCATCCTGAGGGTGTTTCTGCGTTTAGAGATGTACTCCCTTCCATGGTCAACGTTTTGCGAGAACTTGTTGCTTCGGGAGACGAGGAAAAGGCCAATCCCTCTTTTGAGGTCTTCCAGACACTGTTGATTGGAGATCCTGCGCTCATCTCAACTCACTTCCGTGATCTGGTTCAATTTTTCTCGGAAATGGCTTCTTCGAAAGAAATTGACGATGACTTCAGAGCGAAGGCCATCTCTTTCCTCATGTCTTGCCTGCGATACAAGAAAATGAAGATGCAAGGTCTACGGGTTGGGGAGGAGCTTACACTTCGCGCACTGGGAATTGTGACTGAGTTCAAGGAGATCGAGGACAGCGATGACATGACTCCGTCAAGATCAGCATTGGGACTCCTTGATTACCTCTCCGCATCTTTGCCCCCCAGCCAAGTGGTTGTGCCCTTGTTGAATGCTCTCCCGGGATACGTGTCACATCAGGACCCAGACTACAGAAAGGCCGCAGTTTTAGCCCTGGGAATGTGTGTAGAAGGTGCCCCGGACTTTATCGCCACGCAAATCGGACACATCTTCCCAGTTGTTCTCACTCTTCTGGCCGACCCCGAATCTAGGGTGAGACAGGCAGCGCTACACACCATTGCCCAGTTGGCGGACGACCTCGCCGAAGATATGGGCAAAGAACATGCTAGATTGATTCCAGCTCTCATTGCAATGCTTGATTCCAGTGATGGTTTAGATATTTGGAAGGCAGCTTGCAACGCTATCGATGCAGTGCTTGTTGGGATTGAGCAATCCGACGTCACATCATACCTCCCCCAGATAATGCCTAGATTATTCCGGATGTTTAGCCAGGAAGACCTTAAGCTCAAGGCGGCTGCTGTTGGTGGCATTGGCTCCACAGCTATGGCTGCCAAGGGAGATTTCACCGTATATTTCGTGGAAACTATGAATGCCCTGTCGCCCTATATCTCGGTCAAAGACTCAGAGGAGGAGCTTGATCTCAGAGGTGTTGTCGTCGATGCCATGGCCGCTATTGCGGAGTCGGTGGGCATGCAGGCTTTTACTCCATACGTAGAACCACTAATGCAATCCACCGAGGACGCATTGAATTTGGGACACCCGCGTCTGAGAGAAACAAGTTTCATGTTTTTTGCTACTATGGCAAAGGTATATGGTGAAAACTTCGTTACCTTCCTTCCAAATGTTACACAGGCATTATTTTCGAGTCTGGAGCAGACTGAGACGGATATCGAGGCGGATATCGAGGGGCTTTTTGCTGGAAATATCACCAGTGTTGGTGCTGAAGGCACTCAGAGAGCATCTCTGGGATCCGATATTAACGCTGAAATTGCCGACATTGAAGTTGAGGATGATGAAGATGACGAAGCGCTTTGGGATGATTTCACTGCTGTTAGTGCTGTAGCTTTGGAGAAAGAAGTTGCCGCCGAAGTCATTGGAGATGTCTTGAGTCATTGCAAAGAAGGATACCTCCAGTACCTCGAAAAAACTGTTGAGCTCCTTGCTGAAAAAGCCCAACATCCATATGAGGGTGTCCGCAAGGCAAGCATCAGTACACTATGGAGGGCTTATGCTACCCTTTGGCAAGTTATGGAGAACCAGGGAATGGCAAAGTGGCAGCCTGGACTGCCGTTGAAGGTACAACCATCACCAGAATTACAGAAGCTTGGGACTGTTGTCATCACATGTACAATCGTGAACTGGAAGAACGAGACTGATAGGCAAGTACCCTCCTCCCCCTAAAAATCGTTCTTTTTTTTCTTATTATGAAAGCCCTCTTTTCTCGCAAGAACGATAGCTAACAGAACATCTAGGGGTACCGTGACTGATATCTGTCGCAACATTGCAGAGACCCTCAAACTATGTGGGCCTGCTTTCCTTGCCGACTCAGCAAACTTAGTCGAGCTTGCTACCCAACTTGTATTGATCCTCAAAAAACAACATCCCTGCCAGTTGGACGATGACGAGGAAGACGATTTACCAGAACTTCAAGAATCATCTGAATATGATTGGCATTTGATTGATACGGCCATGGACGTGATCCTGGGTCTCGCCACGGCTCTTGGTACCCAATTCAACGAGATGTGGGAAATTGTCGGAAGCCATCTCATCAAATTTGCCTCATCGTCAGAAGCAATTGAACGATCAACTAGTGTGGGTGTGATTGCCGATTGTATCAAGTATATGGAAGAAGGGTGCACTCCTAGGACCGAAGTAAGTGATATCTGCTCTAAAAACATGTATCAAATATTCTAATACCCCAATAATAGCAATTGTTGAAAATCCTCATGCACAAGCTTTCGGATGCAGACCCAGAAACAAGGTCAAATGCCGCCTACGCCATGGGATTATTGTGTATCAAATCCCAAAACACCCAGTTAATCACCAGTAACTACAGCACTATTCTCCGCAAACTAGAACCTCTTTTGCAAGATCAGAGTTACAGGATGCTTGATAATGCTTGCGGTTGCGTTTCAAGAATGATTATGGCTCACCCCAACAATGTGCCCTTGGGCGAGGTCCTTCCGGTGATTGCCAATGTGCTTCCTTTGAAGGAAGACTACGAAGAGAATGAACCTATCTATACTATGCTTGTAAAACTTTGTAAGGCACTTCCTCGATAACACTACTGGCTACTCTGACTAATTCTTTTTCTGTGTAATAGACCAGGAAAGGAACCAGATTGTTGGTAGCATGACTGGACAGTTCGTTCCCATCATCGCTTCAGTACTTTCACCCCCTGAAGAACAAGTAAATACGGAGACTCGTCAAAAGCTTGTCCAGTTGGTTCAATTTCTTTACAACGAAGATCAAAATCTCATCCGTGGCTATGATAACCTTGTTGCCATTGCTACTGGGGCCAATTAATGGGGGGAGTAATCTGTAGAAGGAGGTTCAATGAGATGGGTATCTATTGGGCGGGAAATTTGCTTTCTGATTCGTTTTTTCTTCTTCATATAGATAGATTTGGGAGAGGATGTGGGAGGGGGTTATTTGCATTGGCGATTTTTCCTGGTATTCAGGGTTTCTTTTAAGCGGGTCTAGTTCCTTGCTGGTCCTATTTTGCATTCTCATATCCTCTTCAAGTCCCACGGGGGAAAGGGGGGGGGGGGGGATAAAACAGAATGTCTTCCTTTTCACTACCGACTAAAATGTTTGCTATCTTAGGGTCATGTCTGATTTTGCTTTTTTGTAACTTCCATTGGATGGTATGGAGTAATTAATTCGATTCTTCAATGAATTGAGAAACTCTACGAATGCACCGAAATTTCATATCTTACTCATAAGTACTTACATGTGGCGATAGCTAGTACATTTCAAAAGGATTTCTTCACCATAGGGTCTTGTCAACGAACATCGCCTCCCACAGAGGAGATGCTCAAGGGATAGAAACTGTATTATCGATCAGGATACGTGCATACATATAATGTATTGATTTCAAAATCAGCAGAAAGCTACATTGTAGGCCCGAGATAAACCGTCTCTCAGACCTTTCAGTACAGAGTTCTAAACTCTATGTAGTCTATGAGATGCCTCAATTGAGTTGTCTCGATATGTATTGAGAGAGAAAATCCCACTTTCTAGAGCACAAATATTCGCTCAAAATCCTAGATGGTTTGTAAACTTAAAAATCTCCAGCGGTTATTGTTTTTGTTTCTTGCCATATCATGCACGCCCACCCACGATTTTAAGTCTCAACCTACACTTATTTTATAATGATAAATGTATTTTATAAATTCTATTGTATGATGCTACTTGACCCAACCTTACTGAGGTACATGCATAACAATCCGAAATCCTTACGTATTCCATGCATGTGTGTATCCCGAGCTGTAAGTATAAACATTGTCTATTTATCAAGGGCTAAAAAAGAGACTAAAGCTTAGTATACCGAGGAGTTGTAGGCTGCAGCAGTTATGGTTCCGTAGACCGAGTGATCTCATATGTAGGCGAGTTTACTAACACCACAACCATTCCTGATACTTTCTCGCACGACAAAATACCCACATATAAATTAATCCCACGATGTCCGTCCATAATCAGAACAGGCGGCCCTTCAATCCAGCACTTCTCCCCTTTTTCAGCCCTCAGGCTATTCTCCAAGAACTTTCGGAGAGTAAGAAGAGCTTTCTTCTGCGGCTTCCAACTGCCTACCTCCAAACCTCCAACAGCTCCCAAAAAAACAACCTTATTGGCAATATTTCTATTGGCATGGAGCTCGAGATGATTATTGTCAATCTTACTCAAGCGACCTTGGGTCAACTGGCTATGGAGGAGACAACTATCTTTGAAGTTGTCAGCGACGCCATGAACGCAGCGTCGATCCAGACAGATGTCTGGACCCAGTTTACTGGGAGTTACCCGAACCGTAAACGGTTCATTGTCACTGACGAAAAGTCAGTCAGTGACAGTATCTATGACGAGGACGTGGGGGAGGAAATCCCAGGATACGTCGTCGAAATTTGCACACCAATCCTTCGCAATCGATCGTGGAAATACATCATCCCCACGGTGATGGAGCATCTCGGGGCAAGCTTCGATTGCCGCTTCAACTTCACGACTGGCCTCCATGTCCATGTTGGATACGGAGAAGGTTGGGGCCTGGACCACCTCAAAAAGATAGCAAAGGCTATTGTGATTTTCGAGTCCTCGATGGACAAATACCATCCCGCCCACCGCCAGGCGGGAAAAAACTGGTGTCTCTCCAGCAACCGCCATGGCGACAATCTCTCCAGCTACACCAAGCTCGAAGCTATCGAGCTTCTCGAAAACGCTCTCACACAGCGTGAGCTCCTCGACCTTATCGGCCCCCACAAATTTTTCAAGTACAATTTGAATGCGGTCAAGACCCATGGAACCGTGGAGTTTAGGCAGGGAGACGCAGCAGTCACTGGAGAAATGGCAGTTGATTGGATCGACAGAGTGGTCGGGTTCGTGGAGAGGGCCATAATCACTGACCACTCCTCGTTCCAAGGATTTGCAAGGTCGGAGGACCCAAGGCACTCCTGCTCAAAGAAGATCTTTGAGGAGTTTGGGGTGCCTTGGGTCGAGAGGAGGAGAATTAAACCGAGAAAGGTTCCTATGCGAGCCAGGCTCGATATGAAGCGAAGAAGGGTGTTCTTTGGAAGTAAGAACTGGTAGTCCTTTTTCTTTTTTCTTTCGACTTGTTTTATCCGCTTTTCTTTGAGAAGCAGAGCCAATGCCTTCTATATCTGTATGCTTAGTGTAGATCTATTCGCATAGAATAGATTTGTGAGCGTAGTGTAGAATAAAATAAATAAAATTGTATACTTTAAGTTCCTCTATAGGTATCAATGACTTTTGGTGATTCTTTATTTCTCCGTCAAAATAGCAACCTTTTGGTCTATACCTGTATTAACTAATAGTAAACCAGCATCAAAGAAGGCAACGAATGGGTCAGTGAACAAGACCAGGCCCATGTATCATTCGATTAACTCGAAAGACTAGGGCGGCAGAGTACATGCTACATGTACATGTACATATAGTTACGCGAGACGTCCAGTTCTGTACCACCGCACGTAGCACCAACCGAATCAAACAGGCACTCTATCCTTGAGCTTGACATGTGTTAGATACATGTATGTACCATGGTAGTGGAACTACATGTACATGTATTTCTGTTGATCTCGTCAATATAATCAATGTTTACTCTAAGTGAGGCCAAAATTACTCACATGAAGGGAAAAATTACGTACTTCATGATTATACCCCACACATATATGGAGTCCTAGGCTCACCCCCAAACCCCCCTGCTCCCGGGCACGAGACTAATATAGTCCTAATCTACATGTAGTAATCAGCTAGGGGATAGGTATGAGACTAATGTAGTCCTAACCCAGGGTGTGGGGCGTGGTTCCACCCATACAATGTACATGTATGCAACCAGCAACCAATCTGCACGTACATGTAGTTTCAGAGTGCTCCGAGTGATGGTTGGTGAAACAGAAGTGACGAGTGATTATCTATGAATGAATACCTTTCGTAAAATGAAACTTCCTTGTGAGAGAACATATATGCAGATATATGACAGTAACTAATAGACATGCATATATGTGCATGTAACGCATTAACAACTAATATATGTAATGTCGGATGAAGCACTGTGATACGCATTAGAAGACCAGGAAGATCTCGAGTACATTTATTAAATACATTTGGGCTCATACACTTTGAACCTTAAGTTTGCCTCGTTGCGCAAGTATGGGATATGGGACTACATGTACATACATGTATTTTATGTTGTTCGGCAAGCACGTGACCATATGTTTCGAGTGATAGCTTGTGAACATACTATGGCTGTTGGTAATCCGGAAAAAAATAATAAAATCACAAAGGATATGTACATTATCACCGCTGCTAGTAACTAGATTAAGTTACGCGTAAATCATTGCATAGATTCATGGGTCTGATCATGAACCACTGAATCCACATCATGGGATTATAGTTCGAATATCTTTGAATTATTTGTGTATTTCTCCTTACTTTTTGTATCTTGCGTGCCTAGTGCGTTGGTATATGTACATGATTTAATAAACCTTATAAGCCGCATAGTAATCGTTAGGAACATTATTGTTCCCCTTCTTTCCCTTGTATACCTCGTCCTTGCAGCCATCCTCACCGTAGAGGACAAAAGTATCCGCCAATAACGAAGTGTCGAAAAATACTGAAGTGATCTCAGAACCCGTCTTTTTGAATTTCGTACACCCAGAGTTGGTATGGCCGTGAAGCTTTACGGTAGCCCCGTCGGCGTAGTTTACGTCCATATGCCAGCCAGTGCTGGCGACGATCGTAGAAAGCATAAAGACAATGAATAAGAACATTGCGGTGATTGAGCCGAACATTTTGACTAGGGTGTGTGTTAGCTTTGGCTTGAAGTTTGTAGAGTCGGGACATGGGATTGACAACCTTTAAAGTATTGGAATTTGCAAAAAGAAATAGGAGCTGGTACTGAATAAAAGGTCTGTCTGCGCATTCATCTCATTAGATATATATGGATTGAAGATAAATATTGAATCATGGATATTATTCCTTACCAAGCTGTAAAGGCTGATATACTTCGAGAATGAGATAAAACATGGTCAAATCGAGAATGGATGCCTTATATCCAATATTTCGTGGCAAATATATCAATATCAAAGAGGTCTGCAAAATCGTTACGCCATTTTGTAATATCACCCAATCTCGGGCCGGGCGCGGAGTCCTAACTATTAACGCCATCGGCTGTGGAGCGCGCTAAATATACGGTGGCGGTTGCGGGTCTTTACAATTTAAAAGAGGTTCGACCGGTATTGCGTAATGAGAGAGTTCTAGGCCGGAGGTGAGAGAGAGTTTGGTTTCACAAGTTGCAGAAGTTTCATCATTTCGGAACAGATATGTATAAAGTACGTGTCTAGAGTACATGTACATGTAGGTACATGATGCGTGTGATCCGATAAGAAAGATGAAGCGGGATCTTATCAAGATCTCGGCCTTGCTCGCAAAGCGAGTGAGTTTGGGTGAGGATAACAAGGCATTACGATCGCCTACGTTACGTTATTTCACCACAAAACATCCCGATAACTTTCCAGCACTTACTCCTGAATTATCTATAGCTAACGTGCGCCATAGCGTCCGATCCATAGCTTTCGAGTCAAGATTTCTAAACGATCTAGAGTATATATGTTCGAATTCGTCTAATGGCCATGGCTTGGCTGTATTCAAAACGGCCGGGTAACAGTTGCACCTTGTTGTCCAGGTCCAGGTTCTTCTGGTAGGCCGCGCGGGGCAATCTTTTCTGGTAGAATCTCGTTCAGGGAAAATTTGTGCAGTTGACTGGCGTATTTTATTCTTTCTCAAATAGCAGGATGTCGTTGCCAAAAACCTACTCAGGTATATTTCTTCAACTATACTTATATTACGTGTACATGTACTTACTTGCCATAATGAAGATCCTGTGAGGATAGCTGTGATTGGCGGTACCGGAATATCACATCTTGAGCACGAAGGCTTCACCGTGAGTTATTCCCTCTTTCTTGATATTTTATATCTCTCTCTATCCCCTTCGTTTTATGACTGTCAAAATCAATGCAATGACTGACTATTCCTATTAGGCTGTTGCGTCGCTAGATATCGACACTCCGTATGGAAAGCCGTCCTCTCCGATTACGATCTTACAAACAGCTGCCGGAGCCCCCATTGCTTTCCTCTCCCGACACGGTCTCCACCATGAACTTACACCTACCGAAGTCCCCAACCGTGCCAACATTGCCGCCCTACGCTCTATCGGTGTCAGGTCTGTGATCGCATTTTCTGCCGTCGGTAGCTTGCAGGAAAAGATCAAGCCCAGAGACTTTGTCATCCCGTCACAAATTATCGATCGTACAAAGGGAATCAGAGATTTTACTTTCTTTGAGAAGGGTGTTGTAGGACATGTTGGTTTTGCTGATCCGTTCGATGCTATCCTTTCGAGGGTTGTCGAAAGGGTTGCGAGTAACGGTGTTCTCGAAGGAACAGATGTCAAGCTTCATAGCGACAAACTTTTGATCTGTATGGGTATTGACCACCAGAGAATCTTGAACCCTTTAGGTGTGAATTATTGAAACTAATTTAGCAAAATAGAGGGCCCTCAGTTCAGTACTAGAGCAGAGAGCAACCTCTACAGATCATGGGGCGGAGATGTTATTAACATGTAAGTGAAGTCGCTTATGAGATGAGATATATATGTTGATTCGTAACTAATTTATCCCCCAGGTCAGCTCTTCCAGAATCAAAGCTTGCCCGCGAGGCTGAGCTTGCTTACTGCATGATCTGCATGTCAACTGATTATGATTGCTGGAGTTCGTCCCCATCCCCATCTCCATTTCCAGTTAGGACTACCACTGATAAATTATCTTTTGATTATAGAGGTCGGTGAAGAGGCCGTTACTGTCGAGACAGTTATGGGTAACATGCACGCTAATGGTGCCAATGCAAAGCGTCTTGTCGCCGCTGTTCTTCAGGAGTTGGTCAAGGAGGAGCATCAGGACCTTGTCAACGCCAAACATGTGGAAGGTTCCTCAAAATTCGCGTGCTGCACTGCGCCGGCTGGGAGAGGTGCGGAGACGGTGAAGAAATTGGAATGGTTGATGCCCGGATACTTTTCTTAAATAGTCCAGGCGGCAGTTTGTTTCTATTTTTCCTATAGCTTGTCTAGATACCCAAGGGCACATCAATATACACCGAAAGAGTGAATTAAGGTTTTGACGACTTAGCTTCCAAGCGGACCAAATGTTGGAGACAAAGGACCGCTTGTAAACTAGCAAGTTCTACTCTTAAAACTTGAGTGTCACTCAGGCCTGATAACCCAAGAGATACACTCAGAGCCCGCTTGGGAGCAGGCGGTGACAAAAAAAAAGAAAAAAAAAGGAAGAAAAAAAACGGAGAACCTTGGGGATAGTGTTTAAAAGTGATGTACCGTTTAGTGCCCGGCTTTACCCGTTCCTTGTCACTATCTACCTACTACATCTATCTCTCTCCTACCATCTACCTACATGTATCCATGATCTACCTAGTTCATGCTCAGCTTAATTTAGCAACCCCTCCGCCACTATAGAGGCTATCAATCTTAATGACACCTATTTGGGAGCGGTCCACTATAGGAAAAAGGCTTTTGAAATGATGTATGTACTATTTGGGAATAGTGAAGATGCTAAGGTTAATAATACTTATGGCTGCTCCTCAGATAATCCATGGCCCAACATATATAGAATGGCCTACTAATCGCAACTCATTTTCTCGGAAATACATTCCGGACGGCTTCTAAACGGGCCCTTAATTTCTGGTTGATGCGAAGACCAACTGTCTTCACCACCGGTACTAGTAGACTTAAATTTATGAAGCCACTTTCTTTACACATTGTAATAGGAGTACTTCAAACATCATGATATCAGCCCAGTGCTAAGATCTCATAGCAATATTACATGTAACCATGACGACCATGGAAGTGCAGAATATCAAAAGGAAAGTGGGAGGGGTATTGCAATACTCAGTGCTTGCCAAAACAGACCATTTATGCACTAAGCTAATTAAATATTATGATCAGATGTGTCTCGATTGATTCTCTACTTTACCATGTCTGTATATATGCGCCTTGTAGAGTACTCTTAATGTCATAGCGGTTTCCTATTACTTGAAGGATCTACCCAGCGAGGTCGGTGTTCGGTTGATATCCTTCCAGTGCCCAACATCTGGGATCTATGGGGTATATATCGATGCCCCCCAAATTCCAGGACTTGTGGTTTGGGATTTTGAGGTCTCGAGTAGGTATTTTGCTTATCTGAAACATACCTATACACCGAATTTGTATTTATGGTACCACCCGACCGGGTGGGTTGCAGGGGTTTGACACCGGGGAAATCAACGCTAGCTCGGGTACCTGAGCCGAGAACCTTGGCTATTGCTTGTCCTGGGGACAATGCTTGTGTAGTACTGTATTTAGAGTGCAGGTGTTTAATGGTCCTGCACTATCAAGCTCCTAATAGGTTTCTTCGGTGATATAATTAATTTTCATGGTATACTAGTGAAACAACTCGGCCCTTCAATTTACTAGCTAAAACTCACCAAGATACGGAAAGTTAATTTCGATAGCCGTGACCGATTTTAGATATAAGTTCGGGATCGAAGGTTCTTGTAAATTAGGCTTTGTATTAACCAGCAAATACATTCTTTTCAATTTCTTATCCATCGCTCGGGTCAATTTCTAAAATTCTATAACTACCTCTCTTAATTTTCATTTATCCTACAGACGGCCCAAGGCTATGAAGACTTCAATCCTTCAATATGCTGCTCTTCTAGCAGTTACCTCATTACCCGCCTCACGGGCATGGCTTCCCCCCGTCGACAAGATACGCGGTGTCAATCTCGGCGGTCTTTTTGTCATCGAGCCTTGGATGCAGGCAACATCCTGGAGCACCATCGGGTGCTCAGCATACAAGAGTGAGTTCGACTGTGTCATGAATCTTGGCCAGGAGGCTGCAAATACGGCGTTTCAAAAACATTGGGATACCTTCATCACCCAGGACGATATCACTCAGATTGCGGGGTTGGGTCTGAATACCATCCGAATCCCACTTGGATACTGGATAAAGGAGGACCTTGTTTACTCCGATAGTGAGCATTTCCCCCAGGGCGGGTTCACCTACCTTGAGAGGGTCTGCGGGTGGGCGAAGGATGCGGGGCTCTATATCATCCTCGACCTTCATGGTGCCCCTGGCGCTCAACAAGCCGATCAGCCGTTCACTGGGCAGTATGCATCGACTCCTGGGTTCTATGTCGACTATCAGTATGAGCGTGCCTATAAGTGGCTCGAGTGGATGACGAACGTAACGCACACCAACTCGAACTTCGACACCGTATATGCCATTGAGGTTGTCAATGAACCTCTTCAGACTGCCAGCTCGGTCACGACAATGATAGATACATACTACCCGATTGCCATGAGTAGGATCAACTCCATGGAGGGGGGGCTTGGTGTGGCTACTTCTAAAAAGCTTCACGTTCAGATGATGAACCAAAAATGGGGCTCTGGGGACCCGACAAAAGCACTCACGGATGAAACCTACGCATATTATGATGACCATCACTACGTTAAATGGACCTCTGGTGTCACGGCTACGCGCGACGCCTATATGCAACATTCTTGCACAAATGATCGTGGTGGAAATACTCCAGTCGTTGTTGGTGAATGGAGTTTGAGCCCAGCAGATGAAGATGGCAGTGAGTTCAGCATCGATGCTTCTGATGCTGTTTCATGGTACAGCAAATGGTGGGCGGCACAGACCATTAGCTATGAGAAACAGGCGGGATGGATCTTTTGGTCGTGGAAGGTTGAAAAAATTGGTGGTAGGATAGACTGGAGATGGGGTTACCAGCAGGCCGTTGCGGCGGGTGTCATTCCAAGTGATGCTTCAGAAGGAGCCAAGTCTACAGTTTGTGATGGGTATTAAGATATGTCTCTTTTGTGGATGATGTATTTTAGAAAATTTTGAATAGTTTCAAATTGGGTTACTACGTCCCTACGTAAACACCGCATGAAATTAGAAAATAGAAAACCAATTAAAGCTATTTAGCGTGTTGGCATTCCTCGAGTGATGACACATGATCGTTACGTTGTAGTTATCATTCATCGTTACATGTAACTAGTACACATATGGACTTCGAGTATTGAAAATCAAGCCGGGTGATATTTCAAATACGTTAAGAGGATGGATGTACTAGGAATCTTTTTTATGATTCCTTGGAGCCTACCTGCTCGACATGTAGCCATATGTGCTCGAGCAAGGTAAACGATAATGTATTCGTAATTCATGTACATATGTGTTATCTACGAGAGAGTACGTCATTTCCGACACATCTGCATGATTGGTGTATCGAAGGGTATGAATTGAAGTTGAGGTTGAAAGTCACAGCATTGGCAGCAGTAAACCTAACCTCGCCATCTGCAGGCATTTTGTGGGCTTATGTTTGAGAGGCCTGCATACGTGGGAGTACTCGGCCGAGGAGTCTTTGTGCAACACGGGATCTTCCATTCCTGCACAACAGAGCCTCTTGCATGACCAGCATCGGCACAACCCTATTATTTATCACCCCCCACTTGCTGAGAAATCAATTTGTAGATTTTTAATCGCTTATCAAGCAACAACCATTGCGTGACAGCATAATCATCACGCTGTACCCCTCATGTTTTGTCACACTGGAAAGTGCTTAGCTGTTCTGATGCCGAGCCGCGCAGAATTCCCAAGTTGACAATAGATACAAGTCGCGACAGAACACAGCAAGTTGTTTCGATGGTTCTTTTAGTTTAGTGATGGATTATGAGGTTCTCCAAGCTTACGTGTAGTATTTGCTGCCTATCCGGGCTGCTGAAGCACTGGAGTACGTACTGTCTGAGAAAGGCACATTTCTGAGCCGAATAGGCTTTTTTTTTGCACTTTATGGTACCTCAGGTAATTCAAACAGATTACTATGACCAAACATAGTGCTTATTTTACCCCGGATGAATAGCAAGGAATGCGTACATGTGGGGGATCTACCGGTATCGCGGCATCTTCAGTAATATCACACGTAGCATTTAAAATCCAAAGGTAGCATTTGTAAATGCTTCGAAATCGTGAATATTGCGATATCAATGGTTGTTGACGTTACATGAGAGGAATTGCATGCGGGACACAGAGTAATGTAGCTTCGCATATCGTTGACCATAAAAGGTTAGGTAAGGTAATGTTCAGAAGTATATATATTCACCACGTCTTCCACTCTTTCTGTCTCATCACCATCACTCACATCTTCACCTTACTACATCATCAGTAAACAATCTCCCCGACCTTATTCAAGCTTCTAAAACATTACGATCTTCGAAATGTCTCCCATTAAGAACGTCATGCATGTCGGTGTAAGTACACACTTCTATATATCAATCCCTCTCTCAGAATTTCCCTCGTCTATAAATCTAGTGTTTAGGAGTAGACGAGCGGAATGTAAATAGACTCAAGAGATATCTAACGTCTTTTAGGCCGCCGGTAACCTTGGCCCCGCCGTCCTCAACGCACTCAAAGCAAACCCCGGCTTCAACGTCACAGTTCTCAGTCGCAAAGATTCAAAAAATCCACCCAGCGGAGTTAAAGTTGTGACAGCAGACTATTCATCACATGAAGACCTTGTCTCAGCATTTAAAGGACAAGATGCCGTTGTCTCAACTGTCGGTGCCCCGGGCCTTGGTGAGCAAACAAAACTCGTCGATGCTGCCATCGAGGCAGGTGTAAAGTACTTCATTCCCAGCGAGTTTGGAGGCAATACTTCAAACGATAAGACCGGGAAACTGGCTGTGTTTGGTAAAAAGGTCGCCACATGCAAATATCTTAAAGAGAAAGCTTCAGAGGGCAAGATCAACTACATTGCTATCAACAACGGGCCTTTCCTTGACTGGGGTATGTATTCGTGCGCCCCAATGCTCTTTGGTCACGATTAACGTGAAAATCAAATCAATAGGCCTGAAAGTTGGTTTCCTTGGCCTCAACGCCGCCGAGAAGAAGGCCACCCTCTACGACGGTGGTTCTGTTCCTTTTAGCACCACTACCCTGGCTTCAATTGGCCAGTCAGTCGTAGCTGTGCTATCAAATCCCGACAAGTTCAAGAACCAGGTTATCTATGTTCACTCCACTGTCACCACTCAACGTAACCTTCTAGACTGCTTCGAGAAACATACTGGAGTGAAGTGGACAATTGAGGAAAAGAGCACAGCCGATGTCGAGAAGGAGACCAACGCCAAGCTTGCCCAGGGAGACTTCAGCACCATCTGGAAGCTGATCTACAGGAGTCTGTGGGGTGAAGGATACGGTGGAAAGTTCGAGGATGTTAAAAACGAGGAATTAGGAATCAAGGAATTGAGCAAGGAGGACATTGAGGAGCTTGTCAAGGGACTTTGTAATTAATTCAGATGGTCTGTGGGGCTGTTGCTTGTGTTATGTAATTTAGTAGTTACGCTAAATGACTACTAAATAATGCCAAGAATATTGCTATGAAGATCAAGCAAATGTTTCAAGAAGAATACATCCATGTGCCAAGGCGATGTATATTGTAATTGGGCAGGCATGCTAGTTAGAATTCAAAGGTTGAACAAACATGTTGGCTAGGGGCAGAAGTATTGCATCATATATTATCACTCGCTCGACTAACTCATAATCATACATACTGAAGAACCCGGGTTTCGTTCGAAGTAGTTATATACTTGGCACATAAATAAGGAGAAGGGATATAAGAGGTTTACCCAAAAGTGACTCTGTTCATCAAGTACATAATGATGAAGTGTGGGGTACATATGGGTTAAGAGCTTATATATCGCTCTCCGAATATTGACTACTCCATGTGACTAATGGCCTCAACCTAAAATAAGATATCAATCTTCTAAATATTATAATTAAATTAGTAATACGAGGCTGCGTAACTGCCCCTTATAAGCGAGGAGGCACTTACTAAAAACCAGTCCAGGTCTTCGTTCAGGGCATATGGCTGCTGCCTGGTAAACTAGTTGTGTAGTAGTATATGTGCCATAGCTATAGAGCTGAATCGCTAGCGATATCCCATGAAAAACAAGGTCGGACGCGAATGATTACTGCTTATAGGGCCATTATAAATTGACGAAGGTAGACGATGGAAGAAACGGCAACATACATGTAGTGAACAAGCATAATGATCTATAAATATACCAGCTACATGTATAGTTTATCTGTTTAAAACTGGTACCATGTTCTAGGTAACAGGAAATCCGCCCTCCTACGTATACATAACAAAATCACCTAGGGAAATTACTACATGTAGCTGCACGTAGCTACAGAAGGCTCAAGCAATAAAAGTACACATATATGCACCGGATAATCTAGACGAACGTTCGCCCAAAGATACCAAAGGTCCCCCACCTATAAGGTTCACTCTCACGACCACTCTCTGAAGAACTCCAGGATTCTCGGGGTCGCAATGACCAGATCGTCCCCTGTCTGCTCTGTCCCCGGCCACTTGTGCGCCAAATCAGTCTCGTTGTAGGCCACCAAAACTCTCTTTCCATCAGTCTCCCCACAAGTCCAAACATCCTTCCAAACCAGTCCATCCTTTAGGATCTCCCTAGTGTCAGGTGCTTTACTACAACCATCACGAGAAGCTTTATCTTCGAGCCAGCTCCTGATGCTAGGTAGCGCACCGCCCTTCCCTGTACCCCCGTAATATGGGATCTTTATGTGAAACAGATTAGTGAACTATCACTCATGGGCTATGCCGGGAGTTGGAAAACCTACAGTAGTATCGTTCATCCCATGGAAGTCTATAATAGGCACATATGCCCTCTCCGTGGTAGGATTACAAGGTATTCTAGTGTCCGGGTAAAAGGCCCCTGAAACAGCCGCAAAAGCGGTGATTCGAAGCGACATTGCAGAGTCGCATGTTAGTAACCCTACGAAACCTCCACCGTTGGATTTACCGGAGGCATAGAGGCGATCAGTGTCTATGCATAGCGTGGACTCGAGATGGTCCAGGAGGTCGCTGGTAAAGGAGACATCGTCGACCCCGGCAGCAGAGTAGGAGGCGCCTTGCCAGGAATTCTGAGCTGGGTCAGCTTAGATTCAGATGGTGAGCACTGTACGAGCAACACATACATCAATTCCATTTGGATATACAACAACAAACTCAGTATTCCATTTCTCCAACGAAAATTCTGATATTCTTTCTTGATCATCCGCTGTTCTTGTATTCCCGTGGTACGAGAGTATCAATGGCGCCGCAGTGCTGGATTCGTAGCTGCTTGGAATGTATAATTTATAAGTTCTTTCAATACCTCCGGATGTGATTGAGAACTGCTGGCTTGTACCCCCTGGGGTTGAGTTTGTTGGAAGGGCAGCTCCACATCCTGCTGATTTCGTAGCAGCAATGAGATTGGAGGAGAGGAGGACCAAAAAAGAAGCTAATTGAAGTGAGAAGAGCATTTTTACTGAGATGTAGACTCACTGTTGAACTTGGGCATTTGTAGGGCTTATATACCCCATGAGCTGACTCGGATGCCGTGTGCCGAAGTGACTCTTACCAGTATTTGTTATGATTAGACGTGAAGATCTTTGACCGAGATGATTTAAGTAAAGCTACAATGTATGCAAGCGACGTCACACGAACGATTATTACTATTCTAGCAGGTAGTATCAGTATAGGGGCAACGAATGGGAAGGCTCGAGCATCTGGTGAGTGATCGGTGGTGATCCTGGACTTATTTGTATCTTACATCATCAATTGTATGCGTGATCCTGGATTTACAGTAGTCTCTGTTCTTTTATCCTAAAGAACTGCACATGATGTAAAAACTAGACGCACTATTATCACAACGAATGTGGGTGTTTAAATGGCTATTTGAAAAAACAACTGCGCATATCACGGTCGGATCTCACAGGTAATCTTACATAACGATAAATCGAGGTCGAAAGAAAAACCGAAAGGAAAAACAAATAATAAATAGGCCCCAGAGTCCTTATCCGAGGATTTGGTTTAAATGGGATATCTATGAAAAAATCTTCTGGAGTATGTACCTGCGTGGCTTCGGTGTTCGCGAGGACTTGACCAATTCTGGGGGGGGTTAGTTTCTAACATTCGAAGTGATCAACTCTAATGGTAGAGCTCTCATCACGCAACTCACCTTTTAAATTGCTTACTTGTTGGTCCTACCACAGATAACTACTGCTAGGCCCTAGTAGACCTAGCACTATGATATCTATCCGCAAACTCTTGCAGTGGGTCCATCGCTTCTACCACGCCGCTATTCTCAGGCCTACCCCACAACTTCTTATCCAGCCCCCTCTCCTTGATCAGTTCTGTAATCCTAGCCATCTCACTCTCGGCCTTTTCATTCCACTTATTTACTTTATTTAATTCCTTCTCCATCTCCCTTGCCTCCTTTGGGTTAGTCGTATTTCCCGGGTTTACGGTAGCAGCAGCGTCCTTCACAAGAATTGGAAAACATGCCCAACTCCATGGTGGTTCGTTGAGTATGCTGACAGTGTTCTCCCAATTGTCGCGTCGGTTAGGAGAAATGATTATCTGCTTCCGAAGCATTGATACGACACCCTCGGGGATTGAAGTCCAGGCCCACTCTTTCCGGTGGTGCTCATAAAACTTGATGCGATCTTCTATTTCCACCTCTCCATCCTCCGAGTTCGTTTGATTTTGAGGTGGCAAAAGATCAAATTCTCTGCAAAACAGTTCAAACAGTGCCTTGTCACGTGAGTCGCGGAATATGTTGTATCGTGGTTGAAGATGTAAGTTCTATGCAAGAGAAAGGTCTTAGTCACGTGTCCAGAATCAAAGCCGATCCCACACGATGCATATCATAAACATATTATGATTAGGATCAAGAGGTATTTTAATGTCCTACCTCTGTTTGTAAACGCTGCTGCAATAGTTTCATGCGTACAATTTCCAACACCGGCATTGCAGGCCGCCTATCGCGACCTGGTTCAAGGAAGTGCACCAGATTATTTATGAGAGTGGGGGGTTGGGTAAGTCCATTGGCAATAAGAGCACGGTGAAGATGATTCCTTTTAGCCAGACGAGTTCTTTCGCGTGCGGCTTTACGCTCAAGACTTTTCGAGATGCGGTCCGCAAGAAAGGGTTCAATATCATTGCCAACTCCGACATGAATCCGCGTTGCAAGCTCACGAACCTCAGGTTCTAGGAAAAGAGTGGTCATTCCATTGACACCATAGTACTGTCCGGTGCGAATGCGTGAAGCGAAAAGATCTTGCTTCTTCAAATGATATCTAGGAAGTATCAGCAGGCGAGTATAATCCCTGATGTACAGAAAAGGAGGAAGACCTTTTCATAGCGTCCGTCATGGTAATTTTTTCATCCCACTCTTGCTTATCACAAACCTTACAGCAAGCTAGGAGGTTTGCCATAGTAGCACGGCGTGTAGTCTTTTTGCCACAAAATTCACAGTGACACCATACATGACGTAATAAACGCTGCCTGGCTGTTGGCCTTGCGATAGGCACGGGGCCAGATGTATTCACAAGACGGGTGGTGAGGATGTGGGAGCTGTATGTTTCGACAAGACCATTAAGGTTTTTACAAACGGCTGATAGGGCTAGGTAAGGATGACTAGAATTCCGTGTTCCTGCATAGAGGTAGGAGAGGATATTATAGGAGACATCGAGAGGAAGTGATTCAAGAGTCGGGCGAGACATGCAGACTGTAGTGATGATACCAGTATAAAGATAGAAGAGAGCTGTTGAGAGTTAAGAGCTACGGGGAGGGGTGATGAGAGCTGCAGGGTGACCTACAGTACTGCATGTAAGTACAACCTTTTACAGAACGCCTAAGTACATAATCTGCCATAGCTAAGGGTCCGGGTAACTAGCGCCAAGACCTGTGTCTCTCGGAGTAAAGGGGCTGTACTACTACAGTATTTTCTGTGTCAATGGCGAACCCGAGTTTTTTTTTTTTTTTTTTTTTTTTTTGTTTAATTCATTAATTGCATGCAACTTTACAGTTATGGCAATACCCCTGAACTATCCCTTCTCCTCCGCCTCCTCTCACATATTTCTGACATAGGAAATAAACGCCCCCGAGTTCTTTTCTTATTCTATTCCTCGTTTCCCGCGTCTTTCGGCGAACCCGAGTTAATGCATATGACTAAACAAAGAAGTGCGTTGTAATCTGGTACCGTGTGAAACTGGGAAATCGGTCATTGGCATACAAATTCGCTTGTCAATTAGGCCTAGATCTGACTGGCGGTGCTGGGCCTGGGTCTATGACTTCAATGTTTGCCAGGGAACTTACCCTTTATTATAGCTGAGAGCTGACTACTCTTTCCTGAAGGATTGTGCTGAGAATTCGTTTGAATTATGCATGTAGTTATTAACAATGTATCTAGTAGATCATTCAGGCCGGCGCGCGTTCCTCCCTCCATGTTCTGGTTTTTTATTATATACAGTACGAAAAAATGGGGTGAAATCAGTACTGTATGACTACGGGATTTAGTGGATAATACAGAATTAAACCGGCACTATACAAAGAATGCCGTAGTAATGCCGTATTCCTGCTGCATTACTAGCGAATCCATACCCTTTTTTGATATTGTATCTACATAGAATCGAGATGGTACCTAAACCTCATACTTGACAGCTCGCTAATAAATTGGGGCGCTCTTGGCGGATAGATAGATATGTAGTCAAGACCTTCTAGGCTATTAACAGTCCTTGAAGTTCTCCCGGCCTAGCTGCGAGGTTAGAGGGTTGAGGTTAGATCGCGATTTGGCCTGTCATGGTCACAAAATTAAATCAAATCTCTCCCCGTGAGCGTAGATCGACTGGAATGAATTCGGACGATGGTGATTTGCAATTTGCAAATAGCAAAATACATATAAGCTCACCAAGATCTTGCGAAAAACTAACATTTAGTCATGAGAATATAGATCTCAAAGGTATACCTTTTCTCATATCGACTTTGAATATTTGACATCATTCCTTTCTAGAATCTCGCAAGGCGTCATCGCTTGTCATTAGCGCCCTCCGTAATCCTTATCATCCAGGGGGTCAAAGCTTATTACCCCGCGTTCCACTGATTTCCTCGGCAATTAGCGGCCCTACCCGAGCCTCTAAAGAACGCATCGTGGTTAATCACGACAGAGAACGTGCACCGCTCAGATTTTTGCGGAAAGAACAGGATTCTCAGTAGTTGCCTACATCTTTTTTTGTTATAAAGGCCCCAGTTTCCCGCCCGACTTTGTGTTTGGTTTTGTTCTTGTAAGGGCTTCAGTTTACTGCCACCGGAATCGGATGAGCTCGGGATTATATAATTATGTAATCAACTGGGATTACATCGAACCCCGAGTCATTATCGTTGGATTCCCACGCCACTACCGAATTCCGGTCACTGCTTTTAAGCCTTCGGCCAAGCTCGCTTGAACTCGGTGAGCTCCCAATTGCGGTTTTCCTCTCCTCGGAAACGAATATTTGCCGGTATGAAGGCGAAGGTTTAGTTAAGGGTATTGTAAGTCCTTAAAAATACATGCATACATACATGAAAGCTTTTTGGGATGCTCCTTTAAATGAAACAGCGGGGAATAACTCGGTTAAGATATCTCTTATATTACTTTCTCCACAGCCGAGGGAGAGATAGCTTGGTGGTAGAACTTGGAAAGTGGTATCATGCACGTACGTACACAACTTATAGCTACGATCGACATGTTCAACGCTCAATATACAGGACTCGTGTGACCCTACAGTACACAAGAAACCCCTCATCCTCAATCATGCCAATCCTATATCTTCTGGTAATATGTCGAGGGGCCGGCTGTTTGTGTTCTCCATCTGCCCCTCCTCTCCTGCTCGCTCTTTTGCATCTCGACACAACTCGTTGCAGCTCAGCATCAGCTCAACGTTCTTGATCTCAACTTTGACCTCAACGACCCAACACTTGGTTGCTACCGCAACAAAGCACAAAGCTGAAAGGATTGAGTCCTAGCAAGAAAGAGAAAAAAAAAGCAAAGATATCACTCTTGTTCCGTGTTCGGTTCGTGTACCGGGTTGGCCTCTTTTTTTTTTTACCGAGGGCCCAGACAGAGCTGACGGAACCGGCTAACTTTAGGACAGTTCCTACCTTCAACCCGTAGATTATCCGATTGACGGTTCTCGGGCAATTCTCAATTCTGGTATGTTGTTATATTTTTCCGTCTTCTTCCGTCTCTCCTCCCTCCTTGTTTGCCCCTCCTCCTTTCAAATAAGCCCTCTGCATCCTCTTCGCCGATTAGATTCTTTGTTAGATCTGCTATTGGGTCCCAGCGTTCTTATTCACGCATATCCTTAAAATATATCTATACCGCTCTGCACTTTATCAGATTTTATAAATACTCCGAACCTCCTCCATATCAGATATCACTTTCACTCCCTTAAGATCCGCCTAAGATTCCTCTTCTCCCGCGGGAGCTAATATCTGTCACTTCAAGATCCAGATTTAACCAAACAAATACTTCAAAGATGTCTGCAGCTGCTACCGCTCCTACCCGTTCAGTTGGGCGTGGGAGCAAGTCCGATTTCCTCCATCATCCTATTACCAGGAGTGTATTGCCGTTCCTGAATGGTGGTGCTGCTGGAATGATCGCGACTTGTGTTATCCAACCTGTTGATATGGTTAAGGTATGTAGTTGAATTTTCTTCTTTGTTTCCTATTGGTTGCATCTAGCAGATATACATGTAGTTGGAAATAGTTGTGTTGCGGGCCGGTTATAGATTTATCCGGGTTGGGTTAGGGCAGCTAGCTCAGATCCAATTGTTATTGTTGCCTACCCTAACCCTTGCAATTCACAGCCAGGTTGAGAACTCGCTAACGAGATGCAGGTCCGCATTCAACTTGCAGGTAACCAGAAAGTGTCCCCCTTGAAGGTCACCAGCGATATTATTAAGCAGGGCAAATTCCTTGACTTGTATTCCGGGCTTTCTGCTGGTCTTCTCCGCCAGGCTGTGTAAGTCTCGATTCTATATCTATATGCATAAATTCCCATTAATATCTTTATAGATATACTACAGCCCGCATGGGATTTTTTGGAACCTTCATGAACAAGATTAGCGCTAAGGCCAAGTCGGAAGGTCGTGCTGTAACCTTTGGCGAACGTACATTAGCAGCGCTGAGTGCGGGTGGCCTTGGAGCCATCCTTGGGAACCCGGCAGATCTTGCACTTATCAGAATGCAGTCTGATGGAATGCGCCCGGTTGCTGAGCGTAAGAACTATACCTCAGTGCTCAATGCACTCAAGCGTATCTCTGCTTCAGAAGGAGTCAAGGCTCTATGGAACGGGTGTCTGCCGACGGTTGCCAGAGCTATGGCTCTGAACTTTGGGCAGCTCGCATTTTATAGTGAGAGTAAGGCTCAACTCGCGAAATACGATTTTGAGAAGGTTTTGGGATCGAAGAAGAATGCAGAGGTTGCCACGGGTATTGCAGCAAGCGCTGTTGCGGGATTTTTTGCCAGTTTCTTCAGCTTGCCGTTTGATTTCGTATGTCCCCTCATATCTATCTCAATTGATCTATTCTTACACCGATGGTTGTAGGTCAAAACAAGGTTGCAAAAGCAGACTAAGGGTCCCGATGGAAAATTACCATACAAGGGAACTCTCGATTGTGCGATGAAGGTTGCTAAGGAAGAGGGATTGTTGAGATTCTACAGAGGATTTGGAACGTAGGTGTATCCCTCCCTGCGCCCGCATGGAAAGAAGCTAACGTTTAGATTAGTTACTACGTCCGTATTGCGCCGCACGCAATGTTGACGGTTCTGTTTGCCGATTGGTTCTTGAAGTTGACCAAATAGATGCTATGCTCAATATGACGGGTAGCGTAGAGCAAGAATGGTGATAATGTAGGGTCGGACCGTTGAGAAATGAGCCGACTGAAAGACTGAGACATGTGAACTCTCTGGTAGAGGGTTGGATGTGTCTGGAAGACATGGCAGGAATTTTGCCATCAAAAGAGGTAGATGAACCTCTCACAAAGGCGTCATGATTTTTTATGTGTAGCTACTTTTTTTTCTTCCCATTTTTTCTTCTTTCTTCCTTGCTGGTGTTTTGTTTTTCTCGCGTTTATTCCTAGCGGGCAGCTGGTGGTTTTATCATTTACTCATCCCCGGTTTATTTATTGCACAATATTTTTAGTGAGAGTTGTATCCATTCTAGATTAAGAATGATATATATAGGAATCGAATATTTGCTGGAAAACTAACGGAGGCCATATAACGGGCTGGAGATATGTGGGCAGAGCCGATTTTAGCCTAGACTCATGTATGAGAGAGAACATTTACCCAGAGACCGCAGAATTAATTGAAAACCCGGAATGGCTAGTGGTACAGTGTCCCGATGGGGATATTGTCCTTAACGGCCACCAACCAACTGCGGGCGGTGAAGTTATCAGGTTCTACTGACGGCACTTTCACACTCAAAACGAGGCGCGAGGTCGAGCCGGAAGGACCTAATGCGTGTACTCGCGCGCTAATCAGGTCCTAAGAAGTTTTGTGAGGTCTCGATTATGAGTGATCTGGGTCATCATTTATCACTCGCTCATGAGCCACATACGGACATGTCGTTACCGCAGCTCGCAAGAGACGAATCGGAGTAAAATTTATGCACAATGCTTATTCGCATTTTTGGAAATATACAGTCCCTTCATCCGACTACATATATAAGCGAAGACATCTACATTTTTCACCTCTTCTCTTTCGTTAACTTCAATACCTTCGTCTGAAAGTACTTTACCCCCTTCACCGTAACTCCCTCACTTTTTACACCTAAGTCCTTCCTTTCCCATATATCCCTTACCCTCCACTTACCCGCGGGTAGACCGTCAATATCCTCCCACTTTATGGTAAGATCCTGCTCCGTCTTCAGCTCGTTCGTCATCAGCACGACCCACCCGTCGCTGAGCGGACCAGCCCAGTACTGCTGATTATTTTCGATGCTGATGCTAGCAATATACCATGGGGCAACGGTAAGATCGTCCTGGTTTAGGGCGATAATCTCAGTGTTTTTGAGGATCTCAACGGAACTGTTGGAGATAGTGGCGAGATTGGCGCCGATGATGAGTGGGGATTTGAGAGCGGCCCAGTAGGAGAAATGTGTTTGCTCCTCGTAGACAGTGGCGTTGACAACGTTGCCAATCTCGAGCATGTCCATCTGGTAATGTCAAGCGATGGGGTTAATCTTTGGAGGAGGAATATGATATGGGAGTATGAGGGTATACTTACATCGGCCCATGAACCCGGCTGCTGATATTGGGTGATTTCGCGCATCTTGCGGATTATAGTGAGGACAGAACAACCGCCCTACAGCATCAATAACAGTTAGAAGCGGGATTTATTTAAAATAACCAAAATACGGAGAATTGGCACGAACATCGCCAGTAGTCAACGAATATGCCGTCTTTCCACGGCATCCAGACTTGTCAACGGTGTAATGTTGATATATATCGCCGCTCATACGGTAGGAGTGGCCAATCTCATGGGACCACAACCAGGGAAACATATAGCCCCATTCGCATAGGGAGAAGAGAATCTCTCTACCAGTTGCTTTTAGGGCATCGCGCATCTCTGTGTGGGTTGGATTTCAGTCAAACAATTCTCGTATATATATCAGGAAACTATATAAGGGATTCAAACCTCCAAAGCGGACCTGAGGCGGGTGATAATAGCTTTCGGCACCAGCGCAGTTATCTTTAGGAACCTTTAGCTAATGCCCCGACAGGATTTACACACACATATACATAGCTAGGAAGGGTTAAGTACCGTATTTCAGATAGTCGATCCCCCAGTCACTAAATTTAGAAAAATACGTATTTCAGTAAGCTATATCTTCGATACTAGTTATTTCCATAGCTAATTGAAGAGGGACTTACGCGAAATCCTGAGCATCCTCATATTCATACCCGTAACTCCCCGGGTTCTTGAAGCAAGACCCTATGCGGCACATCATTTCACTCAGCCAAGGATCTTAATACCCAAAGAAAAACCAATTGCAAGTACTCGAAGCTAGGTGTGTATTATACTCACAAACTCCCGCATCCGAGTAGATGCCAACCTTCAGCCCCAGGTTATGTATTCTGTCTGCAAGATGCTTGATCCCATTTGGAAATCGTGTAGAATTTGCCAAAAGCTTTCCCCCCGTCTCCTCTCGGGTGTAGTTTGCTTGCTATCCTCAATGTTAGAGTTCAATATTCTTATCCATGTTGGGTCGTAGGATTCAAAAGGGAGTACAAACCCAGCCCTCGTCCATATTGGCGTAGATATATCCAACTATTGAGTCGACATGCAAGCTTCAATTAACCAATTAGCAATATTGAGGGGTTCTCGCTGTTAACTTACCACCTTTCAGACCCAAAGACACGAGCTTCTCGGCTGCTGTTACCATGACGCTCTCGTCGATCGTTGCTTTGAAGGAATTCCATCTAGTAGACACATGAGTGTCAAGATTAATCTCGACCATGGCAATTGTGTTCTTCTCAGAGGGCAACAAACGTGTTAAAGCCCATCTGTGGTTTCCTCGCGATCCCATCATTCAGCGCCGCCGCTGGCAAAGTCAGGCCCGACAGAACCAGGACAAAAGAATTGGTGCTCGAGAACTTCATGTTTACCGCAGTAACAACGATGCAACCGGTACCACTGCTACTGGCTATAAGCTACAAGAACAAGATAGGCGGGATCAGAAGAACCGTTCTCAGCGACGAAACAATCCAGAAAGAAGAACACTCTGTAATTTATTATGGAAAGAGTTTATATTTCCTCTACCAGATCCCGTAGGCTGAATGATATCATTACCCCATTGGGGATTATGCAGGGGTGGGCTCGGCTTCGGCATAGGTTTATTCTCCGCCGAGCCTGTTGGTTGTTCATGGCGGGGGAATGACCGGGGGTGCTCCCTCCAGGGCAGAAATGTGGGGTATTGCAGCTCTTTAGGAGGAGCGATGTGCGGAAGAGAGCAGTAATGGTCGGGGGGTATCCGGCGCTACTGATAATTGTTCCCGGTGGTCTGCATATATTCACAGGATACATGTAGTACTGTCGCACGCGCAGGCCTGCAGGCTATATACATGTAGTATAGTACTGTACTGGCCAGGCTTCCATATAACCAAATAGATACCCGCCAGGCCCGCTCAATTGGAACGTTTGGTGCTAATGTGGAGAGAAGGAAGTCAATATATCTTTTTTCTATCTTGACAGCTCACTCACCATCAAGTATTAATCATTGACCGCCGACATAATGCGCTTTACCACTGGTACTGGAATATTCATGCTCCTAGCATTGAGCTTCACAGCTTCAGCGCGAGAGAATTATACTGCACCATCAGCTGGCACTACGATAATGGACTACCTGAACTCTGAACCCGACCTTTCCAGTCTCGCCGCTGCCATGAAACTCCCTCTTGGTAAGGCCCACAATCGCCAACTAAAACCTAGCTTGATGTATAATTAATACTAACAAGACGTTTTCGCCCACAGGCTTCGAAACGGCCTTTAGTCACACCCCCGAAACCAATAACTTCACTTTCTTCGCACCCAACAATGCCGCCTTCGCCTCAATGTCCCAAAACCTAAAACGCTTCTACATCACACCCTCTACTAGGGGCCGCGCCTACCTTGGAAACACATTGATGTACCATTACCTCCCTGTCGATGTGTATAAAACCGACGGCGGCGTTCTCTTCACAGACACGTTCTCGCGCGTGCAGACAGCGACGTTCTTATTCTTGGGTACGCAGAAAGTAGGCGAGGATTTGGTACTGAACAGGAGGGTAAAGGTCGTCAAAGGCGATATTCCGGTTGCTGGGGTAAGTTTTGATTAATGCGTGGTTAGATGAAGAAGGGGGGAAGGTGACTAATTGGTGTCCACTATATATAGGGGGTTATACATATTGTGGACGGTATTTTGGACCCGACAGGTATGTTCTTTGATGATGAGTATGCAGTGCCAAAGGTTAAGCAGACTTTTATGGCGGGGTGGGAGCTCCCTTATTAGTGACTGAGCTTGACAGTATAAGTTTTTGTACAGAAGGCGGGCTAGGTTATTGTAAATTTCATATTACATTAAAAAATGACGACTAAATAAAAATCTTGCGCGTTTATAAGTCAATGTGTATAGTTTACGTATATGTGATTTGCCCCTCTAATCCTGAATTTAAAATAATAATGACTCCTTCTGTGAGTGTATGAATGCTACATGTGGTAAGCCTTAATCCTTTAAAAGTGGTAAGGTTGATCGATTTCATTAATATTCGATCTGCCAAGACTAATTAATAGGAACAACATTTCCCCGAAAACCTAGAGTAGCACTGCGTATAATTACGTCAACCAAGTACATGTATGTAGTACATATGTACATATATGTTCGTACGTACTTGACCAATTAGTGCACCGGTTTCCTGTACTTACATGTACTTCCCACCAGCGAAATCATCATAATACTTAACGGTATATATATCATTAGGACTGTGCTTTGCGAGACGGCTGTTTAATTAGATACTTGTAGCTGTAGATGTATACCGTAAAATCTCGAAAGCTACATGTAGATGAATCCGGGCTTAACCCCTAGGGTGACTAATAGTTGCGAGACAGAAAGCAACCAATTAGACAGCTTAGATTCGATAGATGAGCCAGGGCTATCTACGCGCGCGTATATGTAGGTTATTATAATTCCAGCTTTCAGCCTGGTGCATATATATACATGTAATGAGGATATGTCAGATACATGCTGCGTATATATAGGTAAGCTTATAAGGCTGAGGTTAATTAATTTATGTGCTTTTGAGGGTATTTCTTTCTAATTTCCATGGATCTTCTGTACTGAGATCCAGTTGGTTTATGGGTACCTGGGTTTTCACAAATCTGGTCTGATCTGATCTTTAGACTGCTATTACGGGCATCGATTAATATCGTGACTACGTAAACGAATGATAGAGTATACATGTAATTGTGAAATAAAAAACTCCCAAAATTGATCAAAACTCCTTAGTCCCTAGCAATAAATAAAATCATGAACCCCCGACTATTTCCTTGACCGCATCCCCATTTCCCCATAACTATTTCTCCCATTCTCCAGCAGCACTTCTCCCTCCACCATCGCCCCAACAACATCCAACTCCCCAAACTCATTAATTGCTCCCAATAAAGCTGCCAAAAATATCCCAATAATCCTGGGACCAAAAATCTTTCTGGCGGGACAAATAAGTGGCATCATCCCAAACGGGATAAATGCCGCCGCGATAGTTTTATTCATTTCTGATTTTCTCCACCTTGAGGGCCGAAAGATATTCGCATCAGAACCCCAGGTCTCAGGGTCTCGATGGATTTGTTCTATGTCAATAGCAACATCGGGTTGGGTTGATTCGGTTTGAATCTTACGGTAGACTCTCTTGGTTGGTGGATAGAGTCGTAGTGACTCGTTGATAATGTGAGAAACTGAAACTCCCCGTGTGTCTTCTCTCATAAAAACAGTAGAGGTGGGAGAGGTGAGATATTCTGAGAAAAGTGATTTATTGAGAGAAAAATTCTCCTTATCCCGGAACTGGACCTCTAAGAAACCTCGTAACACGATACGCCACAAGGTCTCAAATGCAGGAAGAATCAAATTGAGTGGATTTTCGACTCTTGTATCAATTCCCGGAAGAAGCTTCTGGCAGGCTTCCATCAACGATTCGAGGTCTCTGGGGTTACTTGTGATTTCTGTGCTTTTAGACTCGATCCACAGACTGGTAATCTTCTCTGCAACCTCGTAGGCAATGGAGTCTTGTTCCTCTTCAGACAGCTGTGGTGTACCGCCGTTTGGAAAAAGAACTGATAGAACCGCTCGTAGAACTGTAATCTGCAGCAGTTGAGAAAAAATAACCGTGCGACTATGGCCATCGAATGACGAGACCCGTTGGCGCTCGACATTTCCTTTTACTAGTGTATCGATGTGTTTTGCGAGAGATTTCCACCGACTGTTGCTAAGGTTCAAGAGATCCGAAGCTCTGTTCACAAAGTCTCTGTGGTGTTGGGGATCTGAGGTTGTGAAGGCGTTATCGATTCCAAAGGCACGAATAAGTCGGCTGTTAGGCTCTGCTCTGGATTTGAGTATTGTCGATATGTCCTCTAAACGCCTGAATTTTCCATCTGAAGATCCATTCAGGATTACTTTAGCCTGTTTTAGGCTTTGATAGATGAAAGTTTTGTTCTTAATATCTTTTGCTTTGCGACCTTTGGCGCAGAGGAACAAAAGAGTTGGGGAGATTGAGATGATAGAGAAGCTTAAGGCGAAAAGGATCACAAAAATCGTGGTGACAGGGTGAAATTCGGGTACGTGCATTTTGGAAGATAGTGCTGAGGATATGATTATGTTTTTCGTACTGTGATTATGAGTGTGTATCTGTGTACACGTAAGGTTTTCAGGGAGAATTTCCAAGTACATAACTGGTTGGTACTTATAATATAGCCTTGTTTGCTACGTACTAAGGTGGTAAAATATCCCTCGTATCAGGAAGTAGAGAGTTCTTGGTGGACCTAGGATAATCGAGGGAATTAAGTAGGAACAAGCACACACATATATATATATAACCAGTGCAAACTCGGGCTTTCTAGTATTATTGATAGAACTAGTTAGCTAAGTTCGTCTCAGGAATATCTAGGGTAGCCTTAAATCTACACACGCACGTATTTACAGATACCTGAAAATTAGATTTTACTGTATGTAACTTTTATCCTCAACAAGAATGGCATGCCTGAAGCTTAACCTACTTGATTGGGCGCGTGAACACGCACTGCGCTTCAGGCAACCATCAAACAATACCCTCAATTGACCCAGTACTGGAAGAGTTGGTATCAGTACTGACCCATGCATGTATTAGCTAGCTACTCGATCTCGCTGTGATTGGACCCATGAGCACTGCCCTCTTTAGCCGGTCTCTTGAGTACTGCGTAAACAACGGTAGAGACAGTTCCAGCTTGGTACTTAGCTACTGTGTGGCACCACCAAACGACACAGAAAGTTTAAGTGCCAGATTAGCGAGCGATTGATTTAGACTGGGTAATTGATATGTAGGAATTAATTTGCATTCACCCGCCACTACTAGGGGGAGCAGTATTTGGTTAACAGAGATACAAGTTCTGGGGACAGCTAGAGTACTCTACCTATATGTATGTATGTTAGTGCATGTAGCTACGTATAGTATGTATCGGGATGCTGCAGAAGTTGAGGCCTGAATTTTAGGGGCCTGAAGTTTGCATGGTGACACCAACCCTAACACGCGCCGAGTCATGGTTAAGACAGTGATATATCATGAATAGTGATCACGAGTCGATTGAGATATTCAGGCGCACGCATCCAATTCCAAAACCGATTAGGTCCGTTATAATATCGTACCCGTAATTTAAATCGTGATGAAAGCTCCCAAAAAAACACAAGAAAGTAAAAATCAACTACATGTATACACGCAATCTACATATATTTACAGACTTCTCGTAGCGGCAACAATAATATTTACCGGTCCCAACAAACCACTTTCATATAACGGCTCGTCGCTCTCGAAATGCCTCCACGACGTAAATGTGACCCTCTCACCGGTTTTTGGCTGATTATTCAAGTACCAATCAGGGAATTCCAGAACCGCAAGATTCTCATTCGTCGAATTGAACATCGCCTCCACAGGTAAAGATTCATCGCCAATCAATCTATTAGGCCAAAGATTTGTAACCTCTACTACTAATGAGTTGATTGCCGAGCCTGATTTGACGTAAGAGGTAATATCGAGTTCATAAGGGGGTTTCCATAAAAGGCCTGCGTCTTTGCCGTTGACAAAAACCTGGGCAATATTATCCACTCGTCCGAGGTTGAGTAGTATCCTGCTGCTAGTTCTGGAGCGACTGGAGAAATTGAAACTTGTCGTCCAGGTCGCGGTGCCGGAGAAGTGTGCAACGTCGAAATCATCATTCTTATGGAGGGATTGAAGTTTATCTAAGGTTATGTTTGAATTTACACCATAACCCTCGGGGAAGCTAACTGTCCACGGGCCAGAAATAGCGGTGCTAGATACGCTAGTGATATTAAAGCTCTTGGCTTTACCATCACTGAGACTGAATTTGTATTCGCCGTTCTGACGGAATAGAAGGTTATTTTTTTGATCCAGTATTTCGATAGTCGGTGGGGCTACTGGCTCTGGCAGATCATTTTCGAAGAGATCACTAATATCGGCGATCGTGAGGGAGGAAGGGTGGACTTTAAGACCAATCTGGTCTCCTTCGAATCGATTTATCATTTGGGAAGTGGAATCCGGGGTTCCCACACCTGGATGTACGATAGAAGATGACTTTTTTCCAGTTCCCGCAACTTTCCCATTAATGTAAACGACTGGGATATTCGCGGTGTAGACAATTGCAAAATGTGTCCATCCTGAGATAGGTATAGCGACCTCCAAGAAAGTAGCGGGCGTACTTGTTGAACTCTCTGAAAGTAGAAATCCATTTGTTCCAAGCCCAAAGCCTACGGCAGCATGGCCAGACCCATATGTCGTCGCACCGATAGGTGGGTAGAAAACATACCCGGTACCTCCTCTTCGATAGGTTTCTGGCTTTGCCCAAAACGTGATTGAGAAATCCACAGAGGTATTTTTGTACAAGGCAGGATTTGGAGAAGGGAACGGTGCTGTTTGCAAAAGAGACACCCCATTATGCGATGCTTGAACTAATGAGGAGGAAGGGTTCGCCTGCCGAAAGATAACAAACACTGATTCGGCGGGATTGAGTGTCAAAGAAATAAATGTTCTGTTATTTTTACGCTCATAGGCTGCAGAAATTCGTCTTCCGGTCTCTGCGTACCAAAGTTCCGGTACGCCAGCTATCGTTCTCAAAGACAAAACCGACTGAACTGTTTTTCGGAGTCCGTTGCTAACAAAGTAAACATCACTGTCACCCACAACGCGGTGAATAGAGTAGATGGCAGCATCGTTTGTGTCTGAAGTGAACGTGAAGTCCGGCTCGATTCCGAGTGATACCAGGGTAGTGTTCGTGGCTGTTCCGTTGAATACATTGCCGTTGCCTGTCTTATTCCAGAGTTCAATTCCAGCTGCAATAACGTTTTCGTCCGTGCCGGCGCCAGTAGCAATACTCCGGCCTAACCCTCTTGATGGAGGGCTTCCAGATAATAATATCCCTACACCAGCATTGGCAAGCTCGCTAATTTTTTCCAGCACTTCCTTCGACGCTGCGTTCATTACAGGGAATACGATCAATTTGTATGAAACGCCGCTTGGAAGCCCAGCTCGCCCATTTGAAGCTGTCATCTCAAGCAGTTTACTTTTGCTAAGAATGTCGGCTCCGTAGCCTAATGGAACGCTGCAGGGTGCAAAATAAGTCTGAGTGACTTTGGGGTCGGGTTCCTCTCGACCGAAGCATGCTACATCAACGACTGGCCTTCCTTGTTGTAATACCCCTTGTGCTCTTTTAAGGTAGGTTGTCCATCCAGTCGCTTGATCAGTCCAAGTTATCCTTCTGTCAAAATGTGCACTAAGTATATCTTGTCAGCAATGGACTTAGTGGCCTTCCTCACAGGACGAATTCATACCCAAAAGGCCCCATAGTCATTCCTGGCATAGCGTGATCTTCCGGCTGCATCGCATACGAATGTAACATAAGTCTGTTCACCCCGAGAGTAAACATTCTGTCTCCCTCTGCTTTCAAACTGTAAGGATGCTCCGTCCATCTCGCAGTCATGGGTTGACCAGTGAACGCTTCAGCCGGATTTAGGGTGTAGCCTTCTTGGTGCGACATTGAGGTGCCGATTTGAGGATACCCGTCACTTCCATAAGTGTATCTTGCCCAGAATTCCCCGAAAGCAAGGTCAGCCTCAGCTGCAACTTCCATTGAATCAAAAGGCCCATCTCCGTATGGTTCTGCGAGTAACAAAACACCCATGTCATTCAATGCCTTCCTGAAATGGGCATAATGATTCTTTGCAACAAGGTCCGCGTGAGTCGTTCGAAGATCAAAAAGAAATTTTTCGGTCTCCAGAGCAGAAGTCAAGATTCTGCCGGTAGTTGCCAATAACCATGACCCCATATCATATCCACGATATTTCTTGAACTCCTCTCTGAAGTTTGTAGACCAAGTCTGCAAACCAAGCTCATAACTATCGATTTCCAATCCTCTGAATGACCGTCCAACATGACCTTTCGCAGCTGCAACGATTGGCTTGATGTGTTTTTCGATATGGAAATCCAACGCTTCAGTGCTGAAAAGGTCAACGGACAACCCCTCACCAGATTCAGGGGCAGCGGGCATCTCTTGGTCAGTAGCAGTGTGGCCAAATCTTACAATGGTCCATCGCCCCGGAGGTGCTTTCCAGTTCAGTGTACCGTCTTCATTCATGAACTCCGTTATATCGACTACTTCATCAGGGTTTATGGTTGAAGTGGTGGTTGTGACTATTCTAGCTGGGTCCGCCACAGACCCTGCGGATGCATGTGCTTTCAAAGCCCAATTGTCAAGTCGTGGGCCCGAATGAATCTCGATACCAGATATCCAACTTGCGCGATTTGGCTTGAGGCGGAAGTAGCGTGCAACAACCGGCGAGAATGTTCCAACTGCTGGAGCATCGAATTTTCGGAGAGCAGGGCTGCTAATTGAAGTCACAGTTTTCCATGTTGTCGAATCGTTTGAAGCGGTCAAAGTCCAGGTTGCTGGATAATCCCGAGCTCCGTCAAACGTATCTAAAGGAATTTCTGGAAAACGGAATATACTAATCGCGGAAGCTGTGAACAAGGACTTCATGGTAATGTCAATAGTTGCACTGGCGGACTGGACACGGAGCATAGCATCAAATCTGATCCCTTGAGTAACATCAAGGGGAACCTCCGTGTCATTGATTTTAATCGTCTGAACTTCATCCCTGAAAACTGCACCATTTTCTTCTGGTAAACTAGTATATGCAAGGGCCGCTATATCTTGGTAATAACCTAGCTTCCTCAATGGCTCTTTGAGTGTGATACTAGAGTTACTTGAAGTTCCGTTAAGCCCAACTTCCAGTCTGCTTTCCGTCCATACTAGCTGTTGCATTGATTTTTCGGGGGTAATCCAGGGCCCGCCGGCGCCACTGTATCCGGGCGAGTTATGCAGAGAGATCTCAATGCCGTACTTCTCTGCTTCATCGAATGTATGCTCAAGGAGCTCGAACCACTCGGCACTACCGTATTCCACTTTACCAATTGGAATCCCGACACCAACGTTGAAAATGAGTGCTCCAGTGTACCCCGACCTGTTCATGGCTTGGAGATCTTTTGTGATAGCATCTTTGTTCATATGCCCGTTCATCCAATGCCAGAGGACATGACAACCAGAAGAGCTTTCAGGAGCTGTAAAGGAGGCCAGCAGGGTATCCGATCCCACAGGTGCAGCGTATGAAAGTGCCGAAGCGAAAACCACGGGAAAGACGGCCCTCAATACTGATTTCTAACCAAACATTAGCTAATTGCGCCTACTGATTCAAGGTATGCATATGCTCTCGGAAACACTAACTATCACAAAAAACTTCATCGTATCTCAATGTCCGTGTCGTATTGTTGGATTTTGGGGTTAGTGATTAAGATACTACCCAGCCTAGGGAGCACATATTTAAATCACCGAAGCCGGGTCATGAGCAAATCTCTAAAGATACCAGTACTGAATATCAAATATGGAGTGCAGAAAAATTACCCCAGATTATAGGGAGATACCCGGGGACAGGCCGGAGATACCCCGACCAATGGATGCTCGGGATATTTAAAAGCGAGTTATCTTGCAATTTTTTGTGACAGAATGTTAACCAGTGTACTGATTAAACTACATTGAATTATCTTCTTCGATCATGCAAGTTCACAATCATTAGTGAAATCTTACCCCTTTTCTGTGATACAGGGTTGGATCAACGAGGGCGGTAGTTTTGTGGGGTACCTAACCCTCCTAGTCAACCCTAAACGGGTAATGGTTCCAAGGTAATGATCGTCTGGCCAGATATTTACAGAGACAAATGAGATCGGTTTGGTCAATACCTCGGGTTTAAAAAAGAGAAGCTAATCTCGATGCAAAATACCTGGAAGACTTCAAAGAGTTCACAGAAAAATAACTGGTACGTGATACATATACATACGTTACATTACTATCACTTATTTCTAAAGACCTGTAACTGAAACGGGTCGCATTTGTCGGAATCAAGTACCGCAAAAACTCACGAACTTTGCTAGCGGATCTGACCAAAAACTAACTTGTAGAGGAAATATCTGAAGCTGATCTCTGCCTTTCAGCCAATCATCAATGAAGAAATCCCTGCACGGAGATAATCAAGTTGGCGAGTTTCTGCGGTATTTGATCTACCTTCACTGTTTATGGGTCTGGATATTACTATGAACACCCAATAGTAGCTTTAGTATCCCATAGTCCGTTAAAGCTGTCTATTGATTCGGGCGGCGTATTTTCAGCTGTGGCTTGTGTCTGGATCACACACATATATATTCGGCTGCCACCCTTCCTCTTTTAGTAATTATAATATTCTGTCAAATAGACAGCATCTAAGCACCGGATTATGGGATATTCTTCAAGCTCCCCGCACCAGCTGACGATACATATATCATGGCTATGACGATATACGATGTAAACGCACTCAAATGAATTTCCGGTTGCTACGCACACCCAATAATCGTTTTCAAATGATCATCGGGAGGCGGAGTTATCACCGGGCCTACTCCGGAGTGTCTAGCCCTTCGAGATTTCCGTCTCGTAGACCCCGCAAAATGACTTTAAGCGAAAACTGGGGATTTTGTACTACATAAATACTGGATTTAACGCTCGAGTAGGTGCTCATGGAGATGGCTAAACTTCCAATGGTTGCCAATGAATCATCCGCTATGCTCACCTGAAGGCGTCACCCTGGATTATCTTATGTAGCGTTATTGTTTGCATGCAGTATGCAAATCCTTATTTTATGAAGGTTGCAATATATGCATGATGCACGAGTTTCCGCGACCGTGACCGTGATTGGGCGTGATAAATACTTGGAGAGCGAGTACAATCTCCAAAAAAAAGGCTTAGTAGGTTGCACACAGTACTGCGTGATTGGATCTCTCGATCCACTCCCTCTGCATACAGCTTTATAAATCCAATTTCTTCTTCTTAGACTTAGCGCCATACTCGAATTTGTGGGATCGTGGTGGTTGAAATAAGGTGCGTCCCTGGGGTAGAATATGCACAGCACCCGAGAACCCAGTTACTGACACATTCTGTCACTGTTATACCGGTAAGGTTAGACGATATTGCATGCTAAGTCTTATTGACATGGAGCCCACGTTTGTTTCGTGCATGTCTTTGGGTCGTGAAGGATCTTCTTGGCTGTTGATAAATTTTCAATACATGTACTTGAAGTCAATACCCTTTGGTAACCTCCACGCCCACTGTTTTGAATGTATGTATACAAGTATGTATATGTGTGTGGGAATGGGCAACACAACGCCACATGAGATTACAAAAGACCTATCCTCTGCTGACAATATTTACTTCATATCGATATATTTATCCCTACGAGCTCGTCAAATCACAAGCCCGAACTACAAATACATACGAACATGTAAATGTAGTTATATAACTTTGAGTTATATATTAGTATATAGATACTAACGATGCCGGCATGTTGGTATAAAAGTCCTGAAGCAGCGACATACACAGTAAGGGTGTTAATACATTAGGAATTATCCCGTGTTTATCGACCTACAACCAATTATATTAGCCCTGGGACCTCATAGAGACTGACACAGCTGGGCGATGGTAATATACTCTTAATCGGATCGATGGTAAAAAAAAAAAAAAAAAGAAGAAGTGCTGAAGTCAAATCCGCCTTCGCTTACTACTGGGAAGCCCCTTTTCGATATCTAGTACGTCGCATTATATTATCGATCAACCAGGATAGCCATGCCAAAACGAGCTGTTATACAGTGTGTATATTTATACATGTACCTAGAATTCCCAATAGAAGGGTTCAGGAGAATGTGTACGTTTTAGTAACAATTAAACGAGTGATATTCAATGACTAAGAGCCACACGTACAGCCAATATATGTATAAAGAGGGACAGATATTCCCCCGTCCCCCGGGGTCGGATGCCCTTCTGTATTTTAGATAAAAAGGCGTTGATCGACTGGATATATTACTGCATGTAGGCAATCTGTGGCCCAAAATATATCTAGTTGAATTCCTGTGGTTGGTTAGCTCAATTGACGACTCGATTGTCTTGCGAGTCGCGTATGTAAATTTACATGCATGTATACACCTTTACATGCAGGTGTGAGTGATATCTTTGCATGCTCTTCTCAAGCACGCTTTCACACTCTATCTGTCTTCCCCATGTTTCAGGTTTACGTGGAGAAGCTATCCCGGCTAAATTGCTGTCCTTGCATGTTACGCAAGATCTGTATAAAGTATGTATGCATGCATCTAATATATTCCCCCTTTTGGGTCCTTGAACTTTTATTTGGAAATGATCGATACACATAACTACTCGCACATTTGATAGATTAAACTATCGAGCTCTAGTAACAGCTCTTGATATCATTTATTCCGTTGTATTCTACCACTTGCCGAAATCCGAGTGGAATATATCTGGCTTGTTTTAGATATAATGATGGCGTGGTGTCGCGTAGAGCTCCGGTAATAGATATATCAAAAGGAGGCCTGGGCGAGACTTTGAGATATATGTATCTTCCCCACTCTTCAAAACCGATGGAAAGTAATCTACATGTCCGGCTAAGGCCCCAAGAGGCCTCCGGTTCATCATTCCTTGAGAATATTCATTCAACAAGATAAGTGATTGACAACGGAAGAAGCGAGTGACAACCTGTGAAGGAGGGCTCAAACGCGAAATGGATACAATATATATATGGCCAACGTAATGGTCCGTTATAGAAAGGCTCTTTTAACATTGATAGCGTCTTATATAAAAGCCAAAATGCCATAAAAAGATCTAGAACTCGGAGATAATTGTCTTCCCGGGTATTCATCCTCGCCCGTTCCGTGCAAAAATCCACCGGGACCCCTTCGGCCGACCTGGCCAGATTTCTGGCCCTAAGACGGCAGGTGCGAGTTGAAGAGTAAATTGCTCATTATCATCTGTCCTTTATACATCAGTTGTTTGGGTTGGGGTGGCATGTATTGGTTGGCCGGAATGGCACTCGTCAATTGCTTTACTCATTTTTGTCCTTCCCGCAATTCTTTATCACCTCAAAGGATAGAGCTCATTCAATCAATTTGAAATCTCCGGCAACTCCCTTCCTTCTGATGCTTGGCCAGAATCTGCCCTTCCCTCCTCCCTCGTTGTTGGGAATTGTTACCTTGTGAACTTATAAATCTCCTTTGATTATACATGTACATATAATTATTGTCAAGCCAATACTGCTTATAACTGGTACCCAAAACAGCTCGGTTTAGCTTTCTCAGCAGAGCTACGGTGTCAAGAAACGTACACTAAAACTCCAGAGAGTAGGGTGGCGTCCTCTG
Organism: Morchella importuna; assembly: GCF_003444635.1. Taxonomy (NCBI): domain Eukaryota; kingdom Fungi; phylum Ascomycota; class Pezizomycetes; order Pezizales; family Morchellaceae; genus Morchella; species Morchella importuna. Next base: position 1,201,814 of record NW_025763400.1, on the reverse strand, counting down.
ATACAATGGTCAATGCAACCATGATCAAAAACTAACTGTCATCAAGTAGAACCCTCAAAAAGAGAAGAAGGATAGACAAGAGGTTGTGAAATTGAATTTAGCCTATGATTTATAACTTCTATGTTGATTAATACTAGTACTTATGTGTATGATCTATGCATATGTATAACATACTACTGTTCTTGATGTGATTCTCATTAAATCCCTCTAGATCTGCAATGACTTTTAATCGTGGCCATCGACACCATTTACCGCGTACGCGTCTTTAGATTATGTAATACAAATTATTCCTTAATCCTTCTAATCGCAAACTCTCGAGCCCCTAAGCCTCGGGGTAATATAATGCAATGTTCTGCTGTCAGTGCAATTGTGCCGTCCAACCAGCGAATCATGGTTCTACGCCCAATTTTGAATATGTGCATGTAGTGAAATGCCTATTTTTCCTGAACTTGTTTGTTAGTTCGAATTCCTGGTTAATAGAATTATGTATTATGATACCAAAATAAAATTCCGCGAACATTATCTCTACAAGGACAGAACGCAGCTGTGCTCAGCTACATATATACTAACAGTTCAAACACTAGAAAGCTGTATCAATTAGTGTATGAAGAAGGTCTGGCCTGTTAACGTTTAGAGCACGGAGCTCCTAGGTATAACCTACAATTATAGTCACTGCAGCTTCCCTCATCACATGCATATAAAGTATAAAGCTTAATTAAGCCTACACCGCACATTCACAACAGGCTAATAAATCAGAAGAAAAGTGGGGCAGGTAGCGCCATCGTATCCTACAGTAAAACGTGCCTTTCCCCGCCGATCTTCCTTTAACTAAGTTAACCCATGTGCATGAGGGGAATATGAAACATGGAACGGAAAGAAACGATGGGATGATGCATCTACCACTACATTAATTAGGTGGAGATCTAGACGTGTACTGGAGATGACCCGGGCGATGGATGGGATGAACCTCGAGCCCCCACAAAACAACAAACCCCAGAAGGTGTTTTATAGCTTCCGCTGGTTATACAGTCCTAATTTGTGTCTGACTACATGTTAACATGTACATGTTGCACATATTGTGTTCTGGCTTGGCCTGTGTAGATTTCACCTCACTTAAGTTGGTCTGGTCAGCTGAGTGGTCAGTAAATTTATTAACATACAGCTTCCAGTGAATTTTATATGAAATTCCAATAGGCTGCTGTATCTAGAGCCCGATCAACTTTATAAAATATACCTACGACGTCAACGTCAACATCGTGTTGAGGCCTAATTCAAGGCATCAATGATAAAATCCAACCAGTAGAACAGGTCGAGGGGTTTGTGCGCTTGGCATAGTACGGAAACTCTTATGACTGGGAAGGCTGACATCAAAGGCTAGTACAGACATGCCAAGTTACAGTTCATGGACCCAATTAAAAGCCTAGCTCGGTGACTCCGGCCGTACCATTTGATTATCCTTGATTCCAGGTGCGTATTAATTCCTTACCATTAGGTTTTTATAATCAACAGTAGCGTTTATCGAGTACAGTTAGGTCCAGTCGTATGTACATACATACATACCTAGTACTACTCTATATAATTTATATAATTTTAATTATAAGTGGCCACTCTCGGTGGGAACGCGACCTCCATGCACCCTACCAACCGTATCGACATATGCATGGTCTTTCATATTCAAAAGAGTGAGGCCGTATCGAGCCTGCCCCGAAAGACTTCTATGAAGTTCAGAAACGCTGTTTTATGTGTCGTTGCAATTGCCGGATTCAATTTTCGATGATCAATTGATCAATTGAGGAGTTGCGCGCAGAAATGAT